>NC_134367.1:41381061-42014632 GCF_035582795.1 Mycteria americana
CCATCTACAGAAACATCTAATGGCAAATACTTGGTTTTCAGCAAATCTGCAGAAAAGACTGGAGTTTTCAATGGATTGCAGGTTCAACATGAGTCAACTCTATATGATGAAAAAAAGAAGTAAATGTTACAGTAAGGAATATAGACAGCTGTTTAGCCTGCAACATAAATGAAATACTCCTCCTGCTCTGGTCGGCACTGGAAGGGCCTCTGCTGCAGCTCTAAGCTGGGTTTTGGATGCTGCACTTCAAAGAAAATGTGAATCAGCTGGAGGGAATGCAGAGGAGAACAACATCACCGACAGATCCCAGAAACATGGGCTCCACAGAAGGACTAAACTAACTGGGTCAGCAGAGTGTAAAGAATGAAGGACTGATTTGTTAAAAGTTCAAATTTGTTAAAAGTATCTCTAAAGAGAAAGAGAACAACCTCTTCACCATGTCTGTAGGACAAGAAGTACACAGCTTAAATTGCAGCTACTGGAGGTTTTTAAATACAGGTTAAACAAGCACTTGTGGGGCTGGTAAGTGTATCGTTGACTCTTCCTTAGGATGAGGGTGATTTGGATGACCTCCTTCTGGCCCTCTTCTGCTATAGCACAAACATATAGATCTATTGTTGATCTATTTTGCTATATTTGCTATAAAGCTGAGTTTTGGAATCACAGACAAGCTTTGCTAAATGCCTTTAGAAATCGCCATTGGATTCTGGCTTTATATTTACTATTGATTTTCAAATCCATCAGTACATTTAATGTGTGCTACACTGACTTACGTATGTGTTGACTCTACACCGAATGCCATGGCTGGGTGAAAATACAGTAAGTTCCTTTGCTTTTGATACCACTGTCTTGGAGCACTGCCAGCACACTTTAGATTTATATGTTTCATTTTTCTCATGCTCTAGCATTGACCCCAAGGTTCTACTGAGAAACGTGCTAATGTATGCCTGTATCTCTAAACACCTTGAGTAAAACCAGTACTTCCTGAACTACTTTGTATTAGGATTTTTTTGGTTTTTTTTACTTAATTTGGTATATTTTCAGGGCAAACTCCCTGATATGTGGATTTCATGGGACAGAGGCCAAGTTCGCTTCTCTTTGGCACCTGTGAGCGTGCTTCTTTCTCAAAGTAGCAATGGCATCTGACTTGCTCCTGCTATGTTATTCTGGGGCTCATGAAATCCTGAGTACAGATCTCCATAACTGGAGGCAGCTGGGCACAGGGAGATGGGGAAAGTGGGATACCCCAGCTGAAGAAAACACCTAGAGAGTTTCAGACCTGAGATGGCTTCTTGGGCTTTCTCGAGCAGCTGGTTCCCAAGGGACTCATTTGCTCTGCAAATGCCTGGCTCGGGAAGCGCTGAAGCTGTATTGCTTTGGCCCCGTGCACAAGGTGCTGATGCCCACCAAACATGACCTGGTTTCTCTGTTCCTACGACACAGTTTGCCCACACCCAAGCTGGACCGTGGCCTGGAGTCTGCTCCCGTTCCGGCTGTGGTTGACCAGCCATTGCTGTTCCTGAGGTGCAATAACATGAAGCATCAGGTGGGATGGGAGTGTTTTGCAGGCCCCTGGATCAGTTTCTTACTTATTTGCTCCCCTGCCATGTTTGCCAACTCCTCAGGAATGAGTTGTTTCAGGCGTGCCTGTTAAATTGGCAGTGACTGACACTCACTGCCGGCACCCAGGGATTCCCTGTCACTCAAGAACTGCTGGGACCTGTCTAAAAATCGTACTTTTCACATGCACCTTCCCATCCAATCCTTCCTTCAGCTGGTATTGTCTAATGTGATCAAAGCCTTTACCCATCACATACTCCCTCTCCACTTTGTCACTGGTAGGGTCTGATGAATCGCCCTCGTTATTATTCTGAGCCTGCAGGTCACCCAGACACAACACAGTGCCAGCACAATGGTGACAACTGAATTATAACAACTTCTCAGCTTCCTTTGCAGCACAGATACAATATTTATGGCACTATTAATGCACAGCGCTGTCAGGATTTTTAAAACGAGAGTAACTCACCTGTCCCTGTCACACATGCATGTGCGCTGTGTTTCAGAAGTGTCAGGAGAATCCTTATCAATTTTTCTCTGTTAATAGTTGTCTGCCATGAAGCCCAAGTCAAAAATGGCAGGCTCCAGCACAGTAAAGCCTGATGGATCTTGCTGTGGAGACAGCCAGGATAAAACTTTCAGCTATGCTCCTTAAGCAAGTGACTTAGCCTTCAGGCCATGGGGATGTATAAGCACTTTTTTTCCTTTATCTCCTGATTTTAAGCAGAATTTAAGCTCCTAAATATCTTCATGGATTTGTCCCATAACCTTACAGGGCACCTGATACTTGACAAAACCCATACGTGATGCAAAACTCACCCTGCTGAATCAAAGAGACCAGATGTTGAGACATCATCAGAGGGACCTGAATCAGATGTTGAGAGCTTTATGCCAGGTTGGATGTCAGCTGCCTCCCCAGGGCCAGCAATGGAGCTGGCATCAACACTGCAGTTGCGTGCTCTGGCTACATTAGCAGAAATATAACTGATTGCCCTTGACCGTGAGTGATCTGGAGCATATTTGTACTGCCAAGGGATGGGAAAACACACACATTTGGCATGAATGAATATAGCACCTCAACTTTAAGCTCCCACCACTTTTTAAATAAGACATAGACCTTGCTAACACATAAAACTCTTTACAGTTATAAACATACATGCAAATTTCTCCTATGGCCAGTGAAGATAAGCCAGCAAAAACATTTTCTTTTGCTAGTGTTGCTTGAACTGCTTCAGAGAGCATAATAACTTCTAGCAGTGAAAGCATCCTACGTGGGACGCACTAAATGCACCAGAGCCAGTCCCTTTGGGGTCCCTCTGTAGTCGGGTGAGACCTGGTTGATGTAGCTGACGGAGTCTCCACTGTGACTCACCTCACCCTAAAGCAAAAACTAAAACAGAGCACAGGATTTAGAGTTTAGAAGAGCCTGCTCTCCAGCAACTAGGAAGGTACCAAACTCACATGGTTACATCTACACTGCTGCTGTTGAACTTAGGTGAGATGCACCTTCTCCTTAGCCCTGGACTCATCTAGCAAATACTGCTGATGATTGAAGAGGTAATTTCTTTAACATGTAGCTTCTCTTCTCCTGGCATGACGGTCCCACAGCAGAGCCAGCAGAGCTTCCTTACAGAAACAAGAGCGCTCCAGTCAGGCCAAATCATTGCCCTGGCAATGGGACTGTTATTCTAGGCTACTTCTTGCAGTTTGCTTAGCTACCATCACACCTGATTTTAAACAGAGCCAGCTGATTTTGCCTGGAGTGGATGAGGGACCACGGTCATGAACTGTTCTGCAGCAATACAGCAGAACCCCACACTCTGCCTGGCTGTGGTGGTAAGGACTTGTACCTTCAGCCAAAGGCTCTCACAGTAACTTTGGGAAAAAAATACACTTGACCATTTCCTGACATCATTGCTTTTCCAGTGGAAGTTTTGGTGACCAGTGACCTGCCTGTGGACTTGTAAGTCATTTAGCTACTTCTGGATTGCTCTTCTTTAGCCTTCTCCTGTGGGTTCATATACAAGTCTAGGGAAGAGCCAGGAGAAAGCTGCAGAAGAAGGGGAGCCAACGTACAACTGGCCTTCCTCATAATTTGTCACAAGAACTTGCTTTTATTTTTCTGCTTGAAAAGCTGGTTATTAAATTTCTCTCATGTCTTTGCACTGACCTGGACAACAACCAACCTCTATTAATGTCACTAAACAAATCTGGTCTGAGAGAGACCCATGTGCCAGTGGTGATGGACATTTCATGGCACAGCCTTTCACTACCCTTCCCAGCCCCTCTCTTTTAAAATGACAAACCTGCATTTAGGAAAAGGAAATTTACTGTGGCTTTTCTGTGCAGATGGTGATAAGCGTGAGTTAGCATTTGTAAGCTTATAAGCACATATGGTTTTGTACATATCAATTAAGGCAGTTGGCTAATCACTCTAATATCATTACTGATTCATCTGTATTCCTTCAAATAGACATTTATGCTCAGCCTGCTGTTTTTTTACGTATGGACTAGATTGTGCAATTCTCCCTGTCACCATTTGTAGTCAATAACATTTCCTTGGCACCAAAGGGATTAAAAGGGTACATTTCAGAACTGTGTGGGCAAGTCGTTTGGCCCATGCCTTATGTATAAGGCATGCACATAAAATATTTGTGCGTGTGTGGTTTCTTTTTAAAGGCTCTGCTAGTCATGCTGTGGGCTGAGTGACAACAGCACTATGTCTGTGCACATGGGACATACATGCAGACTCATGCATGCACTCATCCTGCTGTTTGCGAGCCTGCTGTGCACGACCAAGCATCTTGACCCTAACCAGCCTCACCTCAGCCCTGACTAGGCTCACCACCATACCTCCACCACAGCAGCCCTGGCAAAGCCAATCTTTCCACCCCAACCTCTCTGTCCTCCATGCAGATACAACAGACCCCCAAACAAGAGCCCAGATACCTGCCACCACTCTTCTGTCTCTCTGTGGCTTACCTCCAAGGCCAATACTCCTGCTTCTTGGCCATGGTCTCAGCATGCCATGCCTCACTTGCCTCCCTGCCCGTGCAGAGCTCTGGGCTTGCACCACTCCTCATGCCATTTCAGTTCCTGCTGCTGTCTGGATCAAGCTTCTCCTGTGTCCAGACAGCAGCCCTGAGACCTGCATCATCCAGAGACAGCCCCGAGAGCTGGCAAGCAAGGCATGGTTTGGTTATCCCATGATCGTAGATTTTAGCTGTGCCTTCCCCTGGAGGGCAACTGCTCTTCAACCTCCCCGTATACTCTTTGAATATGGGTAGATTTACCAGCACCCCTGGGATGGATGTACAGTTAGCTCCTTTCACTTCTGGGGAAGTTCAGCTCAGGAGATCAGGGCCGAATGATATGTTGGGCAAATCATTGCAAATGGCAGCTATGTGCTTAAATCCATTTGATTGTCAATAGCAGTTAACAACTATGAGCCTTTGAAAACCACCAGCTCCTTGAGATAGGTATCTTGATACCTTCCAAGGTATCTGAGTCTCTGTTTGGGCTTCAGGAGGTGTTCCAGATCAAAAAAATTATGTGATCTGTAGCAGTTGGGAGGCTTTAGGAATTGGATTGCTTTTTCAGCGCCGTGATGAAATGACCTGGCTCACACCCTGGCACAGGAAACCTGCAGGACTGGGGAGCTGCGTGACCTGCAAGGCCACTGATCGACCAGAAAAGGTCCATCCCATCTGCCCTGATCTACCCCACAGAGTTCTCAGGGCTCATCCTCGTGCCAATAAAGATGGTGCATGCAGGCTGGAAAATGACCACTCTTGTCACGGATCTTAAAATGGAGACATGGGGATTTTTCCAAGCTTTACCTTCAGGCTACAGATAACATTCACACTACATAAACATTCTTCCCTCTTTTTTCTCCCTTTCACTTTTCAAAACTTCATGCCCACTTTTATTTAGCTTGCAAGGGAATGATGCATAATCTCCCTAGGGAAGTGGTGGATTCCCCAACCTTGGACACTTCTAAGATTTGGCTGGACAGGGTGCTGGGCCATCTTGTCTAAACTGTGCTTTTGCCAAGAAAGGTTGGACCAGGTGATCCTTGAGGTCCCTTCCACCCTGGTAGTCTATGATTCTATGATGCCACTCCAGAGACAGGAACAGATGCATTTTGGAGAACATTAGATTTTTCTTTTTTTGCATCTTTACCTCTGTCTTCAAACTGTTTTTAAACCTCAACAGTACCTTTAGTCCATTTTTTTTTTAAAGAAACTGTTTTTCTTCAAAAAATTATTTCTGGTTTTGATGCTGAACAGCTCTCACTATCTGGGCAAAAAACTTAAGTTCTCGGAAGAAAGAAAACTAGAAAGGACACAAAATTCATGAATGGTTCACTTTCCCAGCTGTGGTCCAAAATAAAATTTCTATATTAGTTCCTCACAGGAGTTTATTTATAGACTTTTGCTAGCCACCGTGTTAAAACTGCTATGAAGAGGTTGCAGGATGGTATTTTTAGCACCTTACCTAGAGCCTGGCCATGTGATTTCCCCATAATCCCCTAACAACTGCATAATGGAAATTGCATTTTAGCTATAGCAAAGAGAGGATGAAACTGATAGGCCTACAAATGCCCAGCACAGAGCTCTGCTTTCGGGTGGTTGCGGGTGAATTTGCTTGTAATTGAGCTCTCCTAGAGTGCCAGCAGTGCGATGGATGAACTTCCAGCTCTCCTCATCTCCACCAGTACTCCATCCTTAGTTAACCGTGCAATTAACTAGACTTTTATTGGCCTAGAGGGACCTGAGCCCTGTTAGTGCTGTGCGTTCCCAGTTCCTGCTGATGTTAATTGAAACTGGAGGTGCAAAGTGCTCTGGAGGCTGGGTCCAGTGAAAGACTGGGCCAGGTTCCCATCTGCACATTTGTCATGAGACTGAGACCTGCCCTGGGTACAAATTAGACCTTGCTAGCAAACGGGTATTTGCCTATGACATTTTTCAAAGAAAGTGAAGGGGAGGTGGGCAAAACTGTTCAGTAGAAAACTGTTCAGTAGTGTTTTTGAGAAAAAACTTGAAATACTTCAGATCTGAGGTGCTAGCTAGTAAGCAAGGTAGTTTAGATGTGTCGTATTCCCACTTTGGCTCTGTGGTGTGACTGTGTCTGCTGGGATGGATCATCGTGTCTCCATGGGGGTGTCGTGGGGCTCACCTGGCTGCGGCACCTGACGAAAGAGGTTTTCTGGCTGGTGGCTTCGCTGATACCGAAGCACAGGAACATGAGGAAACTGGGCTGTGTACAACACCGTAACAGCATTTCTGAATCAAAATACCTTAGTCATCATCTGAAAGAATAGTGTGCTTGTTCATAAGATTTTGCAACACTAAATTAAAATCTCTGTGGAAATCAGACACTGGTGAAATATTTAATAGAAATTTAATTCTAATGTTTTTTCATCAGAAAATTGATTTCATTTCAGCCCAGAGCAAATCTTGCTGTCTTGATTAAATGAGGCAGAGAAAATATTTGCTGGTTGCTCACATCTCTCTGGTCCCTCATTTAGCTGTGTGCTTTTGGAGGGCAGAGACTTCTTGCAGAACGTCTTTGCAGCTTTTGGCCACCCCGGCTGCTTTGTGACACAGGGCTGAGCCCAGCTGAGACTGTTGATAGTCTATTTTCTCCAAGACATCTAAGTCCCATACTCTTCACTGGAGTGTTTTGAATGAGACGTTTAAAAATCACAGCCTTGACAGCTCTCCAAGGCCACCTTCTCCTGGTTTGCTCTCATGTAAGCGTAGCTACCGAAGCACCGGGCACTTCATCGGAGGTGAATGTCTAAGCCTCCTCTCCAGCCAAGCAGAGATGGGCACTTCTCGGAGAGCTGGTTCACATCTCTTTTAGGAGGGGATAATTGGAAGTGCCTCTCTTCGTTGCCAAGAGGGAGATACTGACTTGTAGATGGGTGATGTCAGGTGAGATAAATCAGACCTAAACTGGTCTGAATTTTGAGCCTGTGTTTTATTCTCCCTGTGGCCCCTTGCCGACTTCTTAGACCCAAAGGCTGATTGTATTACCCTGGGAGGGGGAGTGCATTTTTGTACACAGGTGAAAGGGGTCCAAGAAATGTAAACGCATTATTAGCAGCAATAACTTAGCTTTCTTACCCCCTTAAAAGTTGTATCATCTTCAGCGGGTGCTGGTACATTAGCCACAATTGGTAAATTTTCTTGACAGAGTAATTTGTACACAGCACTCACAGAAAAAGCACCTGCTTGATTGGAACTGAGTGTCACCCATGCTTTACTTTGAGCAAAATTAGTCTCGGGGAGAAATCCTGCAGTCAAGGGATGGAGAACAAGAGGGTGCATGACCTCTATCGCAGTTTGATTTTCAAAGGTAAGGCCCTGTGCATCTCATACGGTTATAAAATGCTTGTGGGCATGCTGGGGGGTCTGGTCAGCCCCCAGGCTGCCCCTTGTGATCAGGTTTGTTGCAGCAACATTTCTCTGCGACCATCTCCTGTCCTGTGCCCGTCCCCTGGCCCCATGGGACAGGGGCAGGTGAGCAGCGGCTGGAGGCTGGAGAAGCGTTGCCCATCTGCCCGCCCTGCCCAGGGCTTGTCCCCAACGTCTGCAGCCCCAGGGGGAAGGACCACTCTCCATCCCCATCCTCCCTGAGGCCAGGCCAGGCCATGAGGAAACGTGGCACCCAGCATTCTGCCTCTCCGTCATTGAATTTCCAGCTGGGATTGCTCACGTATGGCAGCTCTGCCCTTCTGAAATCCAGGCTCGCTCCAAAACGGCCATGAATTTTCATGAAAAGCCTTCGGAGATATGCTGTATAATGACCAAATTTCATGGCTAATGTATATTTCATGTTAGGGGTTGCTACACCTCAAGTTTCCACACAAAACCCCTGAGCTTTGTTCTCATGGTTACCAATGTGTCTACTGAATCCATCAATAAAGTGCATTACGGTGGTGCCTACTGGAAATATTATACCTAAACTTTAAGAGACTGGGCCATTATCATGCGCTGTTTTCACTGACTCCCTCACTTTCCTCACAGGAAAAACAATTTCTTCTGAGCTGAAACCTGGCTCAGAGGATCTCTTAAAGAGACTGAATTTGATAATATTCACTGCAGACATTTTTGACTTGGAGAAATACAAAATAAAACAGAGCTTGGCAGGTTTGGATTTCTTGGGGGATGCTTTTATACACTCACAACTCTTTTGTCTTGGAAAATTAGTTCTTTTGAAGAAATAGATCATTGATGTGTATCTTCTGTTATTAGGGAAAGAACCAAAGACATTAATGAGAATAGAAAGATAAATAGATTATATTTTAATTGCTTTTCTTTTCCTTTAGAAAACTGAATTGTTCTAGAAAACAAAAGCTGTGCTTGTGTATTTTGTTGAATTTAAGTCGTCGAAAGTACACTTTCTGGTGACTCTGGCCTGCCATAAACCACATTGCTCATGTAAATAATTTTGTCGCAAAAGCTGATTTTTCTTTCATAAACATAATGTCTTCTGACTGATTAAAAATACGTATTTTAAGTCCTTATCAGAAGAAAGGTCAGTCATGCAGTGATGTGATTTTACTTGTAGAGATTCCACTCAGTATAATGTCTGATGAAAGAAATTCAGTTTAACCTTTTGAATGACTTTGGAAGCCTGAAGAAATGTCATGACGCTGTTTCCTTGTCATCTTCAGACTTTTTCATATCCCTTCTCAGCTGCCTCGTCTCCCTGTAACAGTTGCTGATAAGAAATATGCCTGCCTCCCTTCATACTCTTTGTCAGCATTTAAAAAAATTATTGAGCTTTAAGAAGCTCTTGCTTCTGTTTATCTTCATATTTTGTCCAGCTTTGCTCATAACTCATCCACTTCTCTGTCTCCCCTGCTGAGCATCATGGCCATGTATTTTTGGTAGATAGAGCGTGCATAACTGCAAGGAAAACGGGTACAAAGAAAAGAAATTGGCTTTCAAGAAAGCCTTGCACTGCTTCTCCAAGTAATTACACCCCTGTTGCTTGTGGGTTTTGCAGCTTGACATTTTAATAGGTCTCTGTTCACGTTTTGTTCACTGTACCAGGTTTACAACAGGTTGTGCCAACAGAGCAAATGGAGCAAGTGGAGCAGCCCCTCATCTAGGCTTTGCTAGAAATGGATGTTGTTGCAGCCACTAATCAAACAAGGCCTTCTCCTTTTTCCTGTTTACCAAAAGGGTTTCTTCATAGGTGTAATCCTTGCAGGAACTGCAGTGCTGTCTGCTGAAAGCCTCCAATTTTTTGTGAAAACATTCTGCTTACTGAAAGCACGAGCAGTGCCTTTAATGGCTAAATAAATGCACTGTAAGGTCCGAAGTCTCTTGACAGTATGCACTGATTTGTACTAGCCAAGCATCCAGCTCTTCAGCAGCATAGCACAAGGGCACCGGACAGCCTTGCTGTCCCTTGCTAATGAAAACCAGATCATTGCTGCATCTCCCCCCGTGCCTCCAAAGCAGCTCCCCATGGCTTCGGTGGCTGTAAAAGTGGCCGCTCAAGTGAGGTCGTCTCCCTTCTTATAGCTACAGTGCCAGAGCAGTAATTTTTAGCCCACGGTCAGAGGTTCCTGGGGGGCTGTGGAGAACTTCTAGGGGTATATTAAAACTGACCAAGAGAACTACCATTAGCAGTTGGCTTACATCTATCTTCTGGGCTTATGCACCTTCCTGGAAATCATGTAGGGATCTGCGATTAATAAAACCACAGGTTGAAACCCACTTCCTTGCAGCTAGCTGGCAAAAATTCCACAGTCCCCCTTTTTTTTTTTTATGTTTCCAGCTTTCTGGTATATTAGTAACATATTTTTCCCCTTGCATGGGTGAAAAGTGAACCCTGGGAGCAGGGAAAATGAAATCCACCAAGTCATTTTGGAGTCTAACAAGTGGAAGCAGAAGAGCTAGGCACTTTCCAAGGGCTGGCAGCACTGCCTGACTCACTCTCTTTGCAGGATGGGATGTCACTGACTGGCTGCTTTAAGGAACCAGTTGCTCTGGTTTATTCTGAATTTACAAGTCCTGAAGTGCTGCTGAATGACCAGTGATTTAAGTGCGACTCCAGAGTTGGTCTGCTCAAACCCTTGAGCACCTGGGGGAGTAAACGCCCGTGACTCCTGCCCAACATTGCCCACAGCAGTCCTCCATAGGGTGCCTTCTCCCACACACCAGCGGTGGTCACACATTCCCTGGGGAGGGCAGGCAGGAGGAGCACTGCATGGAGGGTGGGAAGACACCTTCACATTTAGGCTGTCCGAGGGAAAAGAGCATCAGCCCTCTGATTCCTGCCCCGGTTGCCTGACACTTCCTCACCTCAGGAAGCTGTGGCCGTTCAGATTTTGGGAGAGGCTTCCTCCCCAAGACCTCTCCTGGTTCCCCTCCTGGTTTCCCACAGCCTGCCCCAAGGCACCCTGGTGTTCAAAAAAGAGGGACACCGAGCAAAACTTTATGACCACATTTGTAGCCATTTCCTTCAAATACTCTAAGCACTGAATTGCATATTGCTCCCGCAGATGGGGGACAAATGGTACTGCTGAAAGTATTGCTGACGTCGCTGCTGAATTTGGCCCAGAGACTTCCAAGAAAATTTTGTCTGCCTACTCCAAGCTACATTTAGCACAAGCCAGTCATTTGTGACTGTAGCTTATAAATACTCTTAACTACTGGGATATACAGTGGGAAATATAATACATCTTATCTAAGGGCCAAGTGTTCATTATTTATTACAGTCATTATTCATTTCCATTGTAGTTCCTAATGGGGCTTTAACACTTGCTGGGCCATTAGCCCAACTAAGGGTCCCAGATTTCCTTGAAGTAGCTATCATCTGTTTTATCCGATATGTGGTTTCTGGCTGGTATGTACACAAAGGGGAACGGGGCATCAGAAAAGGAAATTCACACTTATTAGTATGTCCCACAGTTCATTATAATGTCATAGTTCATTCATTTTTTTTCTATTTTCCTCACTGAGTTCCTTGTAGCCAGATGAGGATCATTAGCTTCTGAAATGAAACATTTTAATTAAGCCGATCTGTGCTGTGCCTTCTAACTCTTCAGATAGCATTGCCAAATTAGGAAAGCACAATCACTTCTGTGTTTGTGTTTAATAAATATTTCAGTGCTGCTCGATAAGGCTGACACCACTGCATTAAGGACACATGGAGCCACGTCCTACTGACTCACGGCCCTGTCTCTTCCCTTCAGAAGGTGGCGTGTGAGACTGAATCACACCACTCAAGCTGTGTATACATGGGGTTGAGCAGGGAGACTGTCGGCATGAGAGGCATGTCCCTTGGTAATCTGACAGAGTGAAAAAGTGAGTGATAATTAATCATCTTCATTCACTGCCTCCAAAATATCCAGTTGTATCCTGCCCATGAAAGGAGAATAGCTGTGAGCTTAGCTCCTCTTCCCCTCTCTGAAAGTTCAAAAGATAAAGGAAATGCCTTTCGGCATGAATGTTATTTGAAACGGGACAGCTACAAACTGATATATGTTTTCCAGTGGCTGGAGTGGTGTTAGCAGCTCCTGCCTACTTTACTCCTAGCCAGGGGTTCGTGAGAGCTCATTGCCTCCTGAGGTCCGCTCCTTCGTCTGCCTGCGGGACCATGTGTGGAACAGGCACAGAGATGGATCTGGCTGAAAAAAGCCAAAACAAAAGAGCAGAGGACTATTCTCCTTCTCTGTAGGCTTACAAATAACTGCTCCAGAAGAAACGTAGGAGTGCAGCAGAGTTGGGATGGAGTGGTTGGGTTGAACTTGAAATGCTTACAGGTTGTTGCAGCCACGCCCGGAGGCATGGCTCCTTGATTCCCTGCTCGTGCAGAACCATTTACAGCTGACACTCAGCCATCCTGATCTGTCAGCATCTTCAACTCATTTTGCACAGTGGTAGAGGGCTAGGGGGAGTGTACAATGAGGGGGGCCAGGCCTTCACTTCCAACAGTTAGGGCTTGTTCTAATCAGGGGTGGCAACCAAGATAGAATCAGGTCATGGTCAGAACATGAGTGGGACCAGACAGCAACGGGCACAAGCCTGAAGACAATAATGAAACGTGAAAGTGTTTTCAAGCCCAAGTGCAGGTATGACTGATATCTCCTACCTACTGCATCCAGGCCAGTCATTCATCTTTTGTGTGCCCCTGGGATCCTTCTTCAGCTGCACCCCTGAAACACCCATACATCTGGAAAGGAGCCCAGACAAACCTTTGGTACAGTACCTTGCTGAGCTCAGGCAGTAGCAGTCACACTCAGGGGCTTGATGTAGCTCCCAGCTGCGCAATGGGAAGCCTCTCACTGCTGTCCCTCCAGGGAAAGGCAGAACGAGCACCCGCTCCAGCGAGTGGTGGTGGTGTGGCTGCACTGAGCTGAGCCACCATCGTACAGCCAGCTCTCACTTCTGCGTACTTATGGAAAGAGCTCAACAGTGGACACGCTGAATTTTACCCATTCTGGTGTTTACCCATTCTGGTGTCAATACTGGTGTTTGCCAAATGCTGCTGTTGTGCCCTAAGAGGTACAGACCATGGAGGCAGGTGCCGTATCTTCCCTAGAGACTTCACATCCTTATGCCATCACACCCCCATGGAAGTCAATGAACCATTTATAACTGTCTTCAGAGGGAGTAGAATTAGGGACGTGCAATCATAGGACAGAAAGTGACTTCATAGACTATCAAATCCAGTCATCTGCAATCACAAGCAACTACATCCCTGAAGTGATGGCAGACTCCACCCTGAAATCAGACAGGTTTCTTTGACATCTGTTCCAGAATCCAGAACCAGTTTAATTAGAAAAGAAAGTCTCTAGCTACCCAATGATCATTCCATACCTTTACTTAATGATCTTTCTGATCCTCCCCACAGACTGGAAGTTCAGATATCTTGCTCCTGACATTTCACTCAAAACTTATTTGCAGTGCAGTAATGCAGGCACGGTTTCTCATCAGCACTTGCAGAAATGGAGACCTGATTAAACCTCACTTGAAAGTCAGGCCCTGAGGTCCTAATCCATAAGCTGGCATGTACCAGGGATGGAAGCTTGTTTACCAGCTCTCTGAAATGCCTCTTCAGATTGACATTCGCTTAGTGTCTTTGTCACCCTGGCTCTGATTTTTTTTCCTCTCTCCAGTGAATCATTTATGCACTTTGCTGCTATCAAAGAAAAGTCTTCATTTTCAGCATACTGTCACGAGAAATTCCTTTGAAAAATCTTACTTAGGCAAGGCTTTCAAATGAAAGCAAAAATACCTAGCATCACTCCTGCTTCTCAGGTTTATAAAAAAGAAAGACCTTTTTATGTAATGTTGTCCATCTCTCTTCTGCTACAAGACTACGTATTTATTAGTATTTTCTCCAGGGTCAGTTCAATAGTTTTTCATGATGATGTTTCCAACACATTCCTCTGGGGGGAAAATTACTCCATAGGCTGCGGTGGTCTGCTCTTTCTCTGCGTAGAGTAGTTGACAGTTATGATGCCTCCTTCCTAGGTAATATCTATTGCATACTTTATTCCTCTTCACTCTTTGTCATCTAGCAACTGCCTATATAACTTCACTAACCTTCCCACAGGAGTCAGTACGTGCTAGGCATAGGCTGTCATAACCATACCTAAGCTTGGGAAGTAACAAAATTGGCCTGGTTTTATTGGATTTCTCACTGGTTTCATAGCTCTTCTTTGAACTCCTGAATACTTATCAAAATCTTTTTTTTTTCAGAGAAGGAGTGATGTTAGCTAAGGAGTAGTTGCATTAAGAGTATCACCCTGCTGGAGCAATTACACATGGTAATTTTCTGTGTGGAGAAGTCGTATGAGAGAGAGTGAGCCCATTACTGTGAAAGAGAGAAAATATCCTGTCTTCCGACATAACGTCCCTGCTGAAGAAGCCCAAAATGGTATTAATCTTTATTTGTCTCTCAACTTCATTCTAGGTTAATATCCCCTGAGCATTGTCACTGCTTGATCTCTCGGTATTGCTGCCACTTCACGGACTGCTCCTTCTGGTGGGGTGTTTTTATTACGCATAACTGAGCCTCCCTGCATAATTGCATTCTGCCTGTGACTCTGTTCCTCTTGACTAGTGAAGAACGTGGACTGGAAAGGACCGTGTGGGTCACTGAGTGCAATCCTTAGCAGTTTCAGACAATTGTGCTGTAGATGTAGAGTGCCGAATGGTCCCTGAACAGGAACTCGTGCCTTTCCGTACATGTCTCCCAAACACTCTCCAGCTCCCTGGAAAAGGAATGTTTAACCTCAACGACCCGTGATTGTTACTGTGACTGAGGCCTGGGTATAAAAAAATGCAGTGTTGGACACTATGGTAAAAGCAGCGCTGAACAACTATGCTGCCCTCCAAAACACTAAGCCTAGAAATTCATGGGTTCATGGACTGAATGCTCAAAACAAATGGCTGCACAGGGTGCTCATGGCAAAACAGAAGAGTGGGGATGTTTTTTGGTGATTGCTGGTCATACCAGCCTGTGGATCCATCCTGACTCTGGGGGGCATTTAGAAAAGCAAGAAAAAACCCAACCTGATTAGTCTTTCACAAAACATGCAGCGATGCCAATGGGTCACTGGAGGTCCTCCAGGACGTGGGGTCCTGTGGTATCAACATACTGCAGGCTCACTGCAGCTTGCAGATGGCTTTTCTGGTACTCATGCTGTGGCCTTGCTGCTGTCTTCAGCAAATAAGGAAATCTAACACTGGGAAAATAAGTGGTATTGCTATAAAACCCCTACTTACAGTCATGCTTAAAAAATGCTCTTGACTAGCTGCGGTATAAAAAGCATGTTTATTACAAAATACTAATGCATTTCAGACTTGATGAGCCTTCCCTGTGCAGATGGGTCTAGGATGCAGGAACAAGGTTAATATAGCTAAAATTAGACCCTGACTCTGGGCTGAGAGCTCCCCCAAGTTTTTAGCTTGGCTGGTGGGAAGGTCAAACACAAAATGTTGTCACTGCTTTGGACCTGGGCTGATTATTTACAAAATGTGCACAAAGCCCCGTTACTCTGAACGCTGCTGGTAGGGGTGAAGGTGGGAAGAGTGTTTCTTTGCTGACAGCTCCTAGTCTTTATCCCCTCCCCATCCCAAAAACTTGGTCACAATGACTCTGTAAACCCTCCTCTGGCAGGTCCTTGCCTTTCTCTGACTGCTTTGGTGACATTTCCTAACCGTGTCTCTCTGTCCTCTTCTGGGCTGGTGGGTCTGGGTTTGCTTGGAGATGATGGGCAGAATGGCCTCTGCCTATGTAAGGTGCCCAGGGACTGTGCTGCAAACCATCCGCTGCATCCGCTCAGGTTTCTCCTGCCTCCTCCATCCACTTTTCCTGCCTTGGTGCAGAAACAGGTTCCTGGACCTTCCCCCTCACCTGAAGAGACCCTGGGTGCTTGCATTTGGCCGCACGGTGACCCTCCTGCCTGCACTGCTGGGGTCCCGGCTTTGCCGTGCCGGGTGTTTTGAGCAGCAACTCCCACCGTTTCAGCTATTTCAGCTCACATGGGAGCATTTCAGCCCCTGCAATCCACCCAAAGCAAGCGTGACTCTTGCATCCACCAGCTTAACGGGGCTGTACCCAGCTGCTGGCAAAAAAATATCTTTGCTTTGCAGTTCATTTTTGCTGCCCTCCTGATAACAAATGTAAACCTTAGTTGTGTGTATTTGATTAAGCTCCAAGGGAGGCTACGAGGCGATGGCTCCCTACACTTCAGAGCGTTTGCAGTGCGTTATCTTCTGCAGTTTCTTTAGTAAACACCGCATAGTGTCAGCCAGCAATTTAATGCTTTGTACTCTAGCATCCCCCGCTGCCAGTGAAAGCAACCTTTCAGAAAAATCACTTTGTTAGCATCTTTCTAACTTACTAAGAACACAAAGTGACTTGTGTCACAGCCTCGCCCTGCACACCCCAAACCTGACCTAAACACAGGAACGTGGCATCTGGGGAAATGAAGAAAAAAATGAGTAACATGAAATAATCACTCTCTCTATTTTCCCTTTTCATCCTCCAGCTAAGTGCTCTGACCCTCAGAGGAGGGTCATCCGGCTGTGCTACTTTTCTTATTTCTGGAGTTGCTGTTCCATCTTATTATAAAGCCAGGCAGCAAGAGAGGGAAAAAGATGGATTTTTTTGACTGAGCATAAGTGATTTAGGAGAAGAGGAAGCAAAACCTTGGGAAACAAAGATAACCTATAATGACATGAAACTGTTTCTGAACATCTGGTAACCTCGGGAAAGGCAGACCTTCCAAATTAGGAACCAAATCCTGAGGCGTTTGGGGCCAGTTAATGATGCTTCTGTACTCCCACTCCATGAAGATTAAAACTATTATGGATTGGAAATAGTGCATTTATTTACTACCATTTTTAATTCTAATGTCCATAACCTGGTTTGGTTTAAAATGCTATTTCATTTGGTTGATTATGTTGTTCTAAGCCTGCGACGTCCTAAGGTTTAACAACGACACCATATCTTCACACTTTTATATCCATAATGAATTTTTGCATGCAAATAAAATACCAGTGCTTCAGCTTCCAGAAACCTCTGAGGCAAACATTTTATTACATCATGAAATTAATTTTTATTGCCCTTCTGTTCTGTGAAGCAGAAACACAAAGCAATATGAAAAAAAATCAACCAAAGTGGCCTTTTCAGCAATTTTGCAGCCAGAATTTCTTTGCTAATCTCCAAGGCGATATGCTCTTCAGATGGATGATCAAAACTGAGGGGGTAACGACACATTGTACAGACTGAGTCTACCAAAAAACTGTCTGCGGTAAGGGAGCGTTAACCATTATGGGACCTCACGGACCACCTTGCTGACTTGCTCAGAATCACGATGGAGTTTTTGCCTCATAAGCTAGCGGGAGACGTAGACGTTAGCGTCTGCTTTTGCGCATGCTCGGAGTGAGAGCTGACCAGCTACTGCATTACTTTTTGGACCAGCTGACTTGGATCCCTGCTGTAACATCTGCTGCAGTTTTGTAGTCTGACAGCTGCAGCGTAAACACTGAATTATTGGGTTTAAAAGAACGGCTTGTGGTTTATCCTCCCCATTTGCAGGAGGGCAGGAGGTGTCAGCCAGACAAATGCATCCACAGGCACCGGGGCAGCGATGGTGCCGGCATTTCATAGGCAGCGGTCAGGGGATGCTGTAGCTCTTGGGGATGTCCAGGGGCTGCAGCCAGGACGCAGCGTGGGCAGACGGCTCAGACAACCAGCTGGATGCTCCTGGGAGGAGACCTCCCGCAGCTGTGCCGGACAGGGAACTCCTGCACTCCCAGCTGCGGGCATGTGCCGCCAGGTGAACTGGCCATTTATTTGCCCCTATTTATGTAGCTATGTGCCCAGGGAGGGAAGGCAGGATCAGACTGTGACTAGGCAGGTGAAAGGGACTGTGTGTTTGCAGCGTCTGAGCAATTAGGTGTCTCCGGATGCAAATGGGAGCTCTGCGCGTCCTGTGCTGTAAACACGGTGATTTGTGTGTGCTCACGCATGTCCTGTCAGTGTTTGTTCAGTGCTTCAGTTGCACTAGCTTTTTCCCTTTTAGTTTGTATTTTAAATGCGCAGGCACTTGCTGAAGTGTATCCACTTAGTGAGCACCTGGCCTTGCCGGGGTTTTAAACTGAACACACATTTCAATGATGTCTGACTTCTCAGTCGGCACTGAGAAAATTAATAGACCCAATATCCTTTCCTTCCCTTCTGTGCAAGGCTGGCTGGTCTTTCTTCCCTAGCAGACCCTATTTTGTGTGTCCCACCTGGGCCTGGGGGTCACAGCAGTCAGTCCCAGCCGGCACCTTGCTCTACAGAGAGCGCACGGTGCTTCATAAACCCTGCCGAAGCCCTGGAGCTCACTAGCGGCCTTTGGGTATTAGGAGCTTCTAAGGTCAATTGATTGAACACGGGAAGCCTGACTCTTCTTCAACAGACTCAGTACTTTTATTTGTTCAGTGCACCTTCAAAGGCTCACCTTAAATTAAGGATTTACTCGAGGATTTAAATTAAGTGAAGATCTAATTAGCACAATTATGCATTACCAGGCAAGTCACAGGGCTAACATAATTTGCTTTGTTGGGTTAGTATTTGGACCGGTTATGTGGAGTAAAGTGGCATTAATGAACAAACACAAGATCCAGTGAAGTCCATCAGGGAGCCTTCATTAGACAAGCCAAATCTCCCTCTCTTTGCTCGCTGTGACGCACCACGTACCACAACCTGGCCTTTAGCTTTTTCCTCACAGATCCCTAAAGGATTAAATAATTCAAACTTTTACAGCCTTGTATTCACCAGCATGAGCCTATGTGCCAGAGATGACCCCAAAACACTCTGACTTCACACACTGAGATGGGGTAAGCGATATAGGAACAAACCCCTTCATCCTCAGCCAGTGCTGACAACAGCAACTCTCAGCTTCCCAGAATGGTTCAGCATGCCCATTTCCAGGTCTGTTTTGTTTTTTTCCCAAGCTGGTGGCTTTCCTTTAAAGAGCCCTGCAGGAGAACTTGCTGCTCCTCACCCCAGCATCACTGCCCAGCTGGGAGGTGACCACACCATGGGAGCTTGCCAGGCGGCTGGGCACACACAGACTTTGAGCTCCACCACCTTCACGGCCCAGTTTCAAACTCTGCTTCCCAGGAATGCTCATGCATGCAGCCTGGAAACTCTACTTTTACAAGGCTTTGTGCTGATAAAAGCCCATCATATGAATATGCAAGAAAGCAAGCACCAAGGGAGGTTGCTGGCCAAATTCATTAAAATCTGTGAGTGACTGTGTCTGGGAACATTCTGGCAGAGCTCATCTAGCTCTCAAACTCATTAATCCTTCCAGCACAGCCATCAGATGGGGGGCTAGGGAGGTGCTGATGATTTGTTTTATCACTATTTAACAGTTAGATGGTCTTTGGCAATGTAACACAGACCTAAAGACTCACTGCATGCAGTTTAGTGGACCCAGCTGAAGGAGTTCAGCTGGGAGGACGGTCTGGCTAACCCCTGAGGCAGAGAAGACACCTACCTTTTCCCTGCTGCTAGAGATGCCCTCTTTGTTCTCTCCTGTGTCGCTGGAGAAGACCTTGATTACCAGTCTCCTCACTCAGGAGCTCCTGTCCTGTGCCTGCAATTAGCTGAGAAGATTCTGGGTCAAAACAAGCATTATCAGCTGCATTGTCACTATTTGAAGTGCACTTTAAAGGCAGGGTGAAGGAATGAAAATCCTGGTCACCCACAGCCCAGGATGGCTACTATGGATGGATGATGTAGGAGTCTTTATAGACATGGTACAGGACAGTCCTCGGAGGAGTTTGGAAGGGACTGGCTGAGCTCTAGGCCAGTGACAGCCTCTGGGAAGAGGAGTCAGTTGCCCTGATACGATGCATTAACTGGTTTTACAGACATCTCCAGGAGGTGAGAGCTTTTAGAGTGACAGACAGACATTCCCAGTTCACCTGTATGAAAGCCTTTTCAGCATCAGCAAGGGAGATGAGAAAGATACTTTTTGATTCATATATAAGATGAAGGAGGCTAATGAGGAACTGTAGCAGGAAGGCCTGCATATGCAAATAAGCAAGCAGAGCAAACAGACCTCCAGGTACTAGAGGCTTGTGTAACTCTTGAGAATTTCATCCTTACCATTTTCACAAGTGGGTCATAGAAAGTTGCTGATGGGGTCGGTTTTCAGCTTGATATAACTCAATATAATTGATTCTAATGGGTTTGTTAGGTCATAAAAGGTGATTTCCTTTAGGTCTTCATCCTTGCTCCCTGGCAATATTTCCAAAACCCTGGATAAGTAAAAAATGCATACTGAAGAGATTCCTAATACTCAGGACTTTAATGAGACTGCTCTCTATCATTTTTACAAGATGATGATGAACAAGCACTCCAATTCCCTCTACTTCTTTTCCCTAGTATACAAAAGTAGGGGTATATAGCATTATAGCTACACAATATCAAGAGAGAAGCATAGGAAGCCTAGAAGTTTCCAGAGTATACATTTCTTCAGTATGTACATCTAAAGGAGACTCTGTTTACAAGGAGGATATCTCTGCTGACAGCTCAGACTAGCCCAACCCCACCCTTACATTGCAAACACAGTCATACAAAGAGCCTTTCTTAGCCCAGGCTGCAGGGCTGGCAGGTGAGAGGGACACCAAGCCTCCCTGGGTGCAGTGTATCAGCTCTGGATCAGCTGCCTGCCAAGGGCTTCTGTGGGGATGGGGCATGGACAAGACCAACTGCTGCAGCCCCCTCCACCATCAGTGTCCTGCTTGTGACTCTCCCAAGGCCAGTGTGGACCCTTTGGGTGCGTGCGAGATGCTCAAAGGATAGTCCTTGCTTCCTCTTCAGTCGGATGCGCTATGATGGGAGGGAAAGGCACAGGCCACGGCGCTCCGTGTGCTCAAGAGCCACCCTTAAGGCCACTCTCTATCTCACAGTACAGTCAGGGCCAGAGAGACCCAGGGCTTGTTCATGCCTGCAAGCCATGGAGAGCGAGCTGAGATTTTTTGCAGGCATGCCTACATACACACACATTCCAGCTGTGAATCCTCTGGTGTTTTATTTCAGGCTATTGCCGTACACTGGAAAAGGATCTGCTAAGATGTGGGATGAGTGCATACATTCCCTGTCCTAAAACTACTCATTCATGGTTGGTCCTCTTTGTGGTCCCTCACGGTATTTTGCTTGTTACATAGGTCAACCTGTTCATTTGCCTGTACAACCTCTATTGCTTTGGGCTCATCTTGGCCAGACATCATCCTCCTGTTAAGCATCTGCGTGCACTCAAGTGCAGTTCTTTACCTGGTGAGATTGAAAAGTACATTTTTAAAAACTTTTTTATCAAAAGTAAGAATACCAAACAGATCATCAAAAAGCCCCAAATCAAACATAAAGCAAACTTGTCTCATATCCAAGTGAAGGTCCTGGACTTTGTCAGCCACTGAGCAGAAGAAAGTGTCCAAGTGCATTTGAAAAGGAGTCACAATAGCGAGCAGGTCTACCAGCAAATTAACAGGGAGAACAAATTAAGGAGAGGTGGCACCCCCCAGAGACCAGGACCTCTGTAGAGGAAGGGGGATGCTGGTGGGGTTGTAAGACCGGTGGGATAAGGGCAAGGCTTCTGTAACATCTATTACCATTTTGAAGGGAAGATGAGTTACTGCCTCAAGGAAGGACATCTCTGGTGCGAGCTCAGAGGATCAACACCAGGATCATGGTCTCGAGGGGCTCTGGAGCCCCTATTGCATGGAGGAGCAGAGGCCTGGCAAGGGAACAGCATCCTACAAGCACTAAATGTTACCTCAGCATGACCAACCACCAAGGTTTAATCAATGTCACGCAGCAGTCCTCTCAAAGTATCAAGGGATTAGTTTAAAAACTGTGAGGTATTTTCCAGGGAGGTTATGACATTTATTATATGCTATCTCTGTGCCTGTTAGGCTGATCCACAGGTCTTAAAAGAGAGACGTGAAGCTAAAAATAGTACTCGGTTCACAGACTGCACAGAAATGCAGCTCTACCTGCACCTCCCTTGGAGCTAGCAGTCCTCTCCCGATGCTCTCCCGTTGTGCTTAACACCCCCTTGGAAGCACCAGTGCTGCCCGTCTCCCCAGTCTGCTCAAAAATGCGAACTATTCCTCACTGCCTTATGGGGACCCATTTCACAGTAACATCCTCCAAAGTCAGAGCAGATGTTCCCATGTGGTTGCAGCCTGTCTCTGATGGCCTTCTCCATGGACCTCAGACCTAGGGGAACATTCCTGTGAATCTTTTCTTCTCTGGAGTACAGAAACCTGTGAACATGAAATTTGAGGACACATATCATTTCCCCCTGCATTCCTTGCATAGGTTTCTAATTGTAGAGCATGCTATGTTTTCTCCTAGAAAAAATATTTAATATTCCAAAATTTTAACTTATTCCTTTTTTTTTTTTTAAATTGAAAGTGCATCAAATATGCCATGTTGTCTGGAAATGTCTTAAGACCCATAAGATCCCTATCTGCATCTCAATACCCTGTCTTTATTCTACCCTTACTCAGGGAATGGTGGAAAAGGTGTTGTCTTCTGTGTAAGCATCTAGTCCAAGGCCCTGGGACTGGGAGAAGCAGAAGGTAAGCTGGTTACTCAGAAGGAATGGAGGAAAGGCTACCAGTGCCCATAGTGGTCTTAGGCCAAAAGTTTCCCTTCTCATTGCAGAAAGACAGCCTGGCCTTCCAGGGTCCAGAAGGATTTTACCTCCATTGGTCTTTCTGGCTCAGTGTCTGGGGTTGTCACCCAACCGTGCAGGTTCCTCAGGCATCACCTCATCGTCCCCCTGCTTTCTGACCCGGGGCAGCACTCTCATCTCCACAAGAGCTTACCCAGTGGGGCTGGCAGCCTGCAGTGAGCTGCTGCTGGGGACAGGGCTGTACCTCCACACCCAGACAGCCCCGCAGGCTGGGGACCAGTGCTGCACAGACCTCTCAGGCAGCGGTCCTTCTCCTCTGCTGGGCACCCAGCAGCTGCTGTGTTTTCCTGTCCCTGGGGTCAATGCTGGCTGGCCAAGCACTATGGGGACAGCTGAAGGACTGAGGGGCAAGCTCCTGCCCACATCGCTGCCTGCTTTCAGACCCCTCTGCCACCTTCACCCTCTGCCACATCCTCTCAAGCTGCGAATGGAAAGATTTACTCTGCCTTTTGGTAGCACTGACCATGAAGACCGGGGCAGCTGCCTGTATTTTCCTTGCGCTCTCTAAGAGTTTTTTGCAGATTGAATTGACTTGTAAGATGAGAAGGGATGACTGAGTTAGGCGAGAGGAGTGATGGCTGTAAGGAGTCCTGGGGGCTGAGATCCCTGCACCCGGGCTTGGATGGAGGAGATGCAGCCGAGCTACCGATAACAGCATCAGGTGAGCCCGAGGGTGGCAATACACGGTGGGGTGCTGAGTGTGGGGGGACAGAGGTGACAGCTACACCTCCCCAGACAACAGCCACTTCCCAGTAAGTCTTCCCACAGGCATCCTGCATCCCACGGCGGGAGGTACCCCAGACGGAAGAGCCACGTGGTGCGGCAGAGACATGTCTACCCAGAGCAGCGAGCTGATGTTTCCAGCAATGCCGCCTTGTCGGGATGTGGCGGTCTCCGAGGCAGGAGAGGAGATTAACCGTGAATAGCAACGCCGTGTGCTCCTGGGGCAATTCTTCCGGGTCATTTACTGCAGATAAACAAAACCCACAGCAAAGTTAAAGGCAGCCCCGTAGCCTGGCCACAGCCATGAAGGCAGTCGGTTTAGGAATTGGCTTGCTTCCAGAGCTGCTAAAGGTTTGGAGAAATTAACTATAGTATGTTGATGTGAAGATTTATGAGAGGATCAAGGAGATATGAAAATGACAGAGTCAACAATATCAGAGCATGACAGGAGATAGTGAAGTATTTTATTTCCATTGCTTTCAATATTATCTCTTGGTTGGCAGGAAATAATCTGAGCAGGGAGACTGCATAGCAGAGGTACGGAAAATAGATGTGATCATTTTCCACAGACGCAATGAGCACCACTCTAGATATTTTATAACTTGCTAGTGTTTTATGTCATTTCTTCAGACATCTGTGCATTAGAGTGACTGAGAACTGCAAATGATGTATAGTTAAGATATCCCCCTATAATTAAGCCGAAATAATGCTGGATTATTCTAGCGTAATTATAGGGGGCTATTTTAACTATTAGCTCATTAAAAAGCTATGATGCAAATCTCATTCTGAAAGAGACGAAAAAATGAGTGTATATGAACAAAATGTCAGTGGTCCTCTGCCGAGACCAGATGGAGAGGTATAACTATACTCAATTTATCAGTCAATATATTTAATTATAGCCAGGCTTGGATGGAGCCTGCAATGGCCTTTTATTATGTTTAGTGTTTGCAGACGGACATGGTGATTCAGAAACGCTTGGGACGGGAATGCAGTACCTATGCAAAAGTGTGGACTTTGGCTGCAATCAGCCTGGGTTTCACGTGAAGCCTTGCCCCATGCTCCTCTCTAGATGGGAGTCGTCCTTTCGCCCACCTTGCACTTCAGGTGTGGCGCACAGGGTTACGGAAGCTGGCACTGCAAGGCTAAAATCCATGAATCGGTGTTTTGGTCCCACGATGAGGCTGGCCCCAGGAACGGTGGAAGCGGTCGCAGCCGGCACAAGCCCCGCTGGAGCACAAGGCACTCGTCTGTGTCTAATCTGCTTGGGGTCACCGTTGGTCAAGTGTTATGGAGCAGCGACGTTGCCCAGTTTTGGTTAATAAAAGCGAAGCAGTACGCGTGGCTAGTCTGATCTCTGACAAAGGGCATCCTGAAGGGAGCTGCCTGCGCCCGCGTGCTCTCTTGCAGCAGCCAGAAAATTATTCTCCATCTCGTTATCTCCCCCTCTCCCCTGAAGGACCCCAATGGGGCCAAGGCACCCCGAGCAGCTGGAGGGATGAGCTGCTGACCAGCTCCCCGCACTCGCTCGAGCCCTGGCTCGGCTGTGCTAACCAGCACAAAGCTGTCCTGGGATGAAAATCTGATCCCTCTTGCGCTTGTAAAGGTAAGGGGCTCTCTTGCCTGGCCCTGCATATAGGGTGGGATACAGCTGGGGCACAGTTTAAGCATTGAAACTCCATGTTTTGGACTTTCTGAGACCTCCAGGATCATTCCCTCCAGAGGAGGGAATCTGTGCATGTAAGGATCAGTCCCTGGCCTATCATTAGGGCATTGCTTTACAGCGGTCAGGTTTTCCCTCCCAATTCAGCCACTGCTGCTGCCTTTCTCAGGGTGATTAAGAAAACGGTTTGCTTTGCAAATATGGTCGGGTGTGCCTGCACTGCCCAAAGGGGCATCTCATCTCTGGCATCTGACAGCAAGCGGCAGGGCAAAATAATAGAACAGAGGCTAAATAAGAAAAATGACTTCTTGCCCTCGAGCATTATGGCAACAAATGGTGAAGAACATGCCCTTGGGGAACGGCAAAATGAATGAGATGAATGTGTAATGTCCAATAACTACATGTAGAATCAAAGAGCGTACTCTTAAAGCATGAAGTTAGCAGGGGCTGGTGAATGCACGAAGCAGAGAGTCAGCTGGGAAATTTATTGTTGCACGAGATGGCACGGTATGTAAATCTTGCTGGAGAGCTCTTTGCAGTAGCTGTTGGCTTTTGAAGGGGTAGGTAATGAGTGTAAGACTTCGTTTTATAGGAAAATAATGAAGGAGAAAAATCAACAGAATGGCAGCTCAGGCAAAACTGAAGTTCCACCCAAGTCTGTTTGTGGTCCAGGCCTCAGCTCTGAGGGGTGGAGATGAGGAAAGGGGGGATTTCCGATGGAGAAGGAGGGGGAGGCAGACTGGGAGGGGGGATGGAGCTGGCTACAGCTGTACGCTGGCATTTCTTTTTCTCCCCTCAACTTCCCCCCATAGCTGCCTGCTCAGCCCAGGAGCAGCAGTGCGAGGCAGTGTGGACAGGGAGACCCAGTAAGAGGCTGGGGGCCATAGCACAGGGTATTTTTATGCTTGACCATGGCTAGACGTGATTGGGAAAGGATGTTCCTGAGTTTGGCCCAAGGGGTTTTCTTTCTTTATTCTAATTTGATTAAACGCTGGCTGAAAACTAAGAAAAGTGACCACGTGCCCAGGCGAGCTGGCAGAAAGCGTTTGCGTGTGCATGACGGATGCGAGCAACTGGAAATGGTGTACATGCAATGCCCCATCAGCTTGTGCTAACTTGACAGCGCAACGCCGCACCCCAAGACTGAAGAACGCGGCGAGCGAGCGATGTGGTTACGTGAGCGAGCGAGCGATGTGGTTACGTGCATCAAGGCCTGGGAAGAGCTTCAAAGGACGCTGCTGCCTGTGACCCCCGGGAACACGGCTCCGGGCTGGCGTGTCCTTGCTGCCAGAGAGATGCTCTGCTGGAAAGCAGTTTTGGGTACCTGGAGGGATTTTCGCTGGTGAGACCAGTACCCGACGCCTCGGGAGCCACTGGGTGGCGTATGAACACTTACATACATAAAAGAGCAGGATCCCTGGAAAAAAACAAGGCAGAAATATATGTAGATAATTACGTGGCCTGTCTTTGGACTGGGGCGAGAGCAGGTGAAACCAACCCGGCGTGCATTAGGAAAGTGGTTATATGTCATGCCTCCTTTAACAAATAAAAGTCCAGATGATCAAGTATCAAGGAGTAAAGTTCAGGGGCTGTAAAAGCAATCAGCTAATGAAAAATCGCAACTCAGCCTCGCCTTCGCCATGCAGGGCACGAACGGGGGACCGCAGGAGCGATGGCGGCTGCAAAGCCCCTCGGCAGACAGCTGTCCAAAATCATTCCTGGTGCTTAAATACCACGCTGGCAACAGTCAGGAGTTTCTCTTGTTTGTGCCTTACTCAGCTGGGCACTGGTCGTGCCAGGGCTGCAGTTATTGCGGTTGTGCAGCCCCCCCAGGTGCGACGTGGCAGGAGGGCTGCGAGTCCCCGGGCACAGCTCCGCTGCTCAACATTTTCCCTTCCTATAACGACAGCCTCTCCCAGGCCGTCGCCTTCGCCCACGGGGGCTGAGGACAGCTGGCTCGCCAGCAGTTGGCCCCGCAAGCCGGCTAAAGCCAGGAGGGGGATTTCAGCAGGAGTCAGGAGCCAGAAATACTTTATCTATCTCAGCACCCTCCAGGCTCCTCACATTTTCCTCCCCCCATCTGGTTTGTCCCTGCCTGATCTATAACCCTTGCTGCATTTCATGGGCTCCTTTCCCTCTGATTGTTTAATGTGATTAAGAAAATATTTGTAATGTTTCTATGTCAGTTTTGCTCGTTGCCCGCAATTCCCCCCGCAGGAAAGCAAGCTCTCACAACCTCGTGCAGCTGGGCCTGTGTATATTGCAACGGAGAGCCACTCGGAGGAGTTCCTCCTTCCCTGGCAGGGTGAGGCCCCAGAGCAACAGAGAACAGGAGAGCCTACCTAGCTGTGACCAGCATCTTGAGACACGTTTTATCTCCTCTTACCAACTGCCAACAGAAATGAACAAGAACCTCGCTTTGAGGATGTTTCATTTATATGGTACTGGGGTTGGGACAGGAAAGGGGGGAACAGCCCTAAGATAAAGGATACTATTTTCAACTAATTCAGATAAGCATTTGTTCTGAATGCAGCAGCATCACTATGAACGCTCTTTAGCATCTCCGAGAGCCCCCGTATTTATTGTATG
Source organism: Mycteria americana (assembly GCF_035582795.1). Taxonomy (NCBI): domain Eukaryota; kingdom Metazoa; phylum Chordata; class Aves; order Ciconiiformes; family Ciconiidae; genus Mycteria; species Mycteria americana. The sequence goes on from NC_134367.1 coordinate 41,408,835, forward strand.
GGAGCCACCGACATGCTTTCCTAGTGTTCAGGCATCAGCACAAGCATCTCACAAGTGGCAACAGGCAGGAAAGTGGAGTTACCAGCCAGGCTGGGGCTGTGTTTGCTTGTGTACTAGCCACGCTCAGTCTCCCACCTTCCCTCCATCGCGTGAGGTATATCTGCTCTCCTTCATCACTCACCACCCACCACCAAGTCGCTGGCAGGCCATGGCTGACCCCTGCCCGTGGCCATTGCAGGGGCAAGAAGGGGCATGCAGGGGAAGAGAGAAATGGGTAAGTAGAGCAAGGTGGTGATCGCCTGGAAGCACACCGGCTCTCCTCTGCCAGCTGAAGGAATCATTTTTCATCCAGCCTGGAGGAAAGAAGGAAAGTGGAGCTGAAGACTCCTCTTCAGCTTGTCTATCCCACAGCAAACCATGGCAAGGGTGTCCTGCCCTGCCGTGGGAGGTTCCCTTCCTACCTCCGTGAGCCAGCGTCCCCTCTGTGAGAGGGAGGTCATTCCCCAAGGAGCTGAAGTCCTCACTGCCTGTGACCGGTTTGAGCTCCATGAAGAGATGGTGCTCTGGGACTTTTGGGAGTCTCCATGGAGCAATAGGTTGATGCTGTGGCTGCTTTTCAAAGGGATGCCTGGGAAGGATCCTGGGCCAGGTTCCTGGCCCAGGCCAGGTTCCTGGGAGGTGGCTGTCCTTCCAGAGCAATGGCCTAAAACACGAATCCTGGTGGAAGAACAATGTTCCTGCTGGGAGGGGAAAATCTCACATCCCTGGAAAAAGGGCTAGGAGGGCATCTGCACGGTAGTCCCCTTCCTTCAGAGGCACAAAGGTGCCGTCTTCCCCCACCTGCAGATGGGAAGCTGAGGCAAAGAACAAAACCAGATCGATTTTCACCCATTGCAGAGGAAGTCCTTGGTGGAACAGAGACCTGGGCCTGCATCTCAAGTTAATGCCCTCAGTGTCTCCACTGAAGGCTCTCATGAAGACCCCTGTTTTGGGGAAAGTCACTTCATCCAGATCGAGATCAGGAAACATCATGACGGATTTTGACTAACAAATGGCAGCAAAGTAAGAAAGGAGAAGGCGAAGCCTGGCCCCTGAGCAGACAGACATTTACGCACGTCCTTATCTGTAAAGGTTCCCTCAGCATTTAGCGTGGATGTAAACTCTCTCCTCTGAACGGCACCCAAAACGCCAGCTGGCTCTGGCAGACTGCAGGAGGCACAGGAGTGAAGTCTAATGAAAGCCCAGGCACAGCATCCCAAAAGTGACAGTCGCTCCTATCTCAAGTAGGATCGTGAGCTGCTGATTCCTCCCGGGCTAGCAGAGGGCAGCGTGATTTCGGAGGGTTGCTCCGGCGTTGGGGTGTGACTGCTCAGCTGAGCATCCCCTCCGACTGACTCCGTCCTTGCGGCCTGCCCGTGGCTGCGGGGTTGGTCGCGCCGTATGATCTTGAGTCAGCAGGAGAAGAAAAGATCGTTACTTCTTGATTTTTGAAATCTTTATTCCTTCTAGGATAATAGAGGCCTCCCCAGTTTTGTTATTCACATGAGATCAGGCAGTCCAGGACACTCTGTCCTTAAAGACAAAATGAAAAAAAAATAAGCAGAAATAATGATGTAAGTCAGAGAATATTACAGTTAATGAGCAGGGCTGCCTGCTTCGCCTCCCTCTGCACTGCCCAAGAAAGTGCCGATAAAACCAGATAGATATGTGACTTGATGCTGGTGCCTGAATATATTCGTCAATTTTAATCTTTTTATTTTGCAATAATTATGGCATCAACTGTGCCCTGTCTGTCTGAGGGAAAGTGTATAAGGCTTGGAAGCACCTGGGTAAGAAAAATGGGTTTTATTGACGTCTTTTCAGATGATGCTTTGGCACAACGTTGCTTAGGGCCCCAGTGCCCCCAGAGGATGCGTTCCCACCCAGTGCCAGCCCCGGGCTCCCAGCACCTCGCGTCTGGGTTTGTGGGAGAGCAGGGCTGGCCTGGCTGTGGTGCTTACCTAAAACGGGGTCCTCTCTTCGCTTGCACCATGAGCACGTGGCCTCGCTTTTCCCACACATTTGAATGTCTCCCCACTCCCGTTTTGGGGGGGACGCAGGGATGCTGAATGTGGCCTCAGGAAAAGGTGCTCTGCAAAGGTCCTGGGGCCCACGAATGGGCATCATTTTAGGTGAACTGGTGGGAAATCTGAGGGGCTTTGCGTGTACCCTTAACGGCTCATCTGAGCTGGGCAGCGTCCCTGTTTACCTGTATGTCTACACTGCCACATAGCACTAGCCCTCCACCTTTGAAGGCTGAGATCTACAGCTCTAGGACTGTAGAAGGAGATGACAGTGACACCAGCGTTTCTATTTGCGTGTATCACGAAACACGCAGCACAGCCTCCTATTTAAATAGCAAATTTTTGCCAAAGCACGAATGCCTCCTACGAGGCTCGGGGTGCCCTCAGCTTGCACTGAAGTGGCTCGCAGCCGAGGGCACTTGCCACCTCCCGGGAGGTGCCGAGCGGTGGGTAGCACGGCATCGGGAAAACCGGGCTGGGGCAGCAGAGGCGGAGCTGGTCGATGCTGGAGGACATTGTACGTGCTGGATGATGGAAGTGTGGCATAGCACCTGTTTCACAAGGTCTGGCTGAAATCGATGCTATTAGTCCCCTGCTTTCATGAGTACTAAACGCACCCACACAGTGTAAAAGTAGCACCTCGCCGATCAAAGTCAGCTCCGTCTCTTTTGCATCCACTTTGCTATTATTCATGCTTCACAGCTGGATCAACGTGTGACACATTGCAGTCCTTCATTTTTCTTGCTTTGCATTACAAGTATTTTTAATGTTTACCTGCTTGGAGAAATAACGCATTTTACGTAGTGATAAACGTACTTTATATTTATTCGGAAGGCCAGCTTAGATTATGAATCCAAAGCTGATGAATGAATTAACGACTTGATGGATCAAAGTAGAGCAATATACTTTGGGTGTTGGTTACACCAGGGAGGGTGCCTAGCAGGTCAGTCCATCGAAGACGTTGTATTTATTTTATTTTAACATTTCTTGATTTCAAAACAATAAAATGCTGCTCATGGGTAAACTTACTAAACAAAGGAGACTGCCAATGGGCCTGACAACGTTTCCTTGGTAACATTTCTTAGCTTTTACCCCAGTGATTGATATCCAAGGATAGCCATTTGCTTTCTGCAGAGGAGCAGGAGAATATGGCTCAATGATTCTCTTCCTGGCTCCTGAAAACAGAGAGAGGAGAAGCAATCCATTATAGCTGATGTGGCTTTACTCATTATTTTAAAAAAAAAAAAAAAAAAAAAAAAAAAAACCCCAACAACAAGAAGGAAAAAAAGGAGACAAATTGCTCTTAGAACCTGATCCAAAAAACTCGCTGTACTTGACAGAAAAACTCTTTAACTTCACAGGGCTTCAGAGCGGACTCCTGAAGTGTGTTTAAGACTGACTGTAATATGAACACATTTCTCTGCTGTGCTCTTTGCTTTCCTTGATTAAAAATCTTTCGTGCAAGCAGTGTTTCTTTTTCTGTTTGTGCTACTCAGCCCCACTGTTCATGGGGAGCCCTCAATACCACCTACCTTGGGAAATAAGCAGCCATGGGGGGCTGGGTCCTACTTTGATATTGCAGTAAGATATCCCCAAATTTAATACAACCGAGGAAAACTGCATTTGCAAGTCCAATCAGAGCTAGTCAAAAAGTGGTTTTTAGGTGTGTGAAGGAGACAGGCTGGACAAGTCACTCTTCACAGAGGAAAACCCCTGCATTTCTCTCACCCCCCATTGCCCTCCCATCCCTCTCCAGCAGCTTTGCAAGCGCCCTCACTGTTTATTTGCAGAAATACCCAAACGGTGCTGCTCGTGCCAAAGCCCTTTGCAGTCACCAAAATGATAACACTCCTGCAGTGATTGCGACTGCTAACAAACGTGCCCGGCTCCCAGTGCTCCAGCGGTACTGCCAGCTTCAGTCAAGAATGGCTCCGCATCAAACACCAAAATCCGTATCAAATTAATCCCGAAGACCCAGGATACAGCATTTCCCCCTCTGCAGGCGTGCTCCTGGCACTCTGCGGTGGCTTTGGCTGAGCGGAGGAAGAAAACTTTGCGTGACTTTGCAGCTCCTCATCGCCATCCAGGGATCTGGAGAGAGAGCTGGGAGGGCAGCAGTGCTCAGGGGCACCGATGTTTTGGCCCCATTTGCTTCTCCTTGGCCATGCCCCCAACATAGTCCTATTTGCAGGGGGCTTGAAGGAAGTTGTCATGCTGGGTCTGTGCTGTTTGTCATGTCCTCCCCAGGTTTCTCTTCCTCGTTAAGGATTTTTCCCCATCTTTCCCCATCTTTTTTAGGGTTTGAAGTGAAGGTAGTTGCAGGTCTGCCCCCAAAATGAGGGGCTGCCAGCTTCAGCAGGGCAGCAGCAATGTGCTCCTTCCACAGGGTTATGGGAAGAAATGGGATAGTGTTTTCTGAACACCTCAGAAATCATTGCAGCCAAGCAAAAAGAGGCAAATTCATGAAAGATACATCTGCTTTTTGGATGGTTGGATACCTGAGAGGTTCATCCTTCCTTTCTTGCCTGCAGTTTATCCCTTGTGCTTCGGTACCCCAATTTTAGCTTCCTCCAAGCCTCCCCCAACCAAATGTCCCTTTCTGCTCATGTCTCCTAAACCTGTCACAGTATACACAGCCTTTCCCCATCTTTTCTTCTGCCTCTGCCACAGGACTCTTCACTCCTTTGCAGCCCCCCGAATGCCACCGGTGACCCCAAGGTCCTTGGTCACTGGCAGGAGAGAAGCAGAGCCCGGTGTGGCCGGCTAATGGCCTTTCCCATCAGCCCAAACACCAGTCCCCATGGAGGAGGTGGCCCCTTGCAGTTCTTGTGGCTGCTGTGGTCTGAGGTGCATGTGGCAGCCGGGAGGCTGGGGGAAGGACTGATGGACAGGTGAAGGACAAGCAGTGGGATCACAGCACGCCTCACTTCTGTCAGGGAAGGGGCTAAATCGATGAACACACAACAAATCAATGCTGTTGGGTTTTTTTTTGGTAATGTGATCTTTTCCATTAGGAAGCTCACCACTGCTCCATTAATAGTTCACATTCAACCGCCAGTCCTGGGTGGTACCCAAGGCCTGAGGAAATGCAAAATTAAAAAAATATGGACTGTAATTGATCCAGCAAGTTGTATAATCATATGATACAAGTGGGAGATTTTATTTTTGTAAGCTGAGTACCTTATTTTCTGAAGCCTGAGATACATTCACACACTACAGAAGCATTATATTGCTTATAAAATTATCCAGTCCTTTTTATAATCCAGCATCAGTACAGCCTGTCCCAAACAACTCTTTTTAAGATGCACTCCACAGGCATACTGTGTACATAATTATTTCTCTTTGTTTTTCTCCACTGTTTCATCCAGTGTCTCCCTCTTTCCAGTGATGGATCGTCTGTACCTGCAGACATAAATAAAGCCTGTTAGTCCTTTAGGGACACTGTCCGTGTCCCAGCTTCAGCAATCCTGTTGCTGTTTCTCTTTCCTAAATAGAGACATTTCGGTGGATGGCTTTTGAGCGTTTGGGGTACAAGGCTGCACCCATGGAGGAAGGGAGGGGGGATCTGTGGACCCCCTTCCTCCCCTGTGCAGAAGGAGAGAGGTGGCCAAGGGGCTGCAGCCTGTGGGGGCAAGGAAGGGCCAGGATACATTTGCAAACAGGGATTTGTGCAGGGATTCCCTCTCCGGGGAGAGGGGCTGCTTTCTGCTGGAGAGAGCATATCTTTTTCCCAGGATCCGGGGAAAGGGTGGCTGGGTGCGCTGAGCTCTGGGACATGCTGCTGGGCAGCCAGCCTGGTCCTGCCCACTGACACCCAGCACCCCACCTGACACCAGGGAGAGAAATCTTGCTGGGGTGACAGGCACACCAGCTTTGGGGTCATCTCCTTCCCCGTTCCCTGAAGCGATCGCCGAGCACCCCAGCAGTGGGGCTGGATCTCTGAAGTGGGGTTTTGCAGGAATCCAAATAAGAATATGGCAACTTCCAAACTAGGGAAGCTCAGAGCCCTGCGGAGGGCAAAATAAAAAGAAAAGCCGTGGAAATCAATCCACTCTCTTCCTGGCCAACCCATCCTTCCCTGCAGGCCTGCTGTGAGGCCAGCAACTTTCAGGAGCCTCCTGTGTCCCTCATCTACAGGTGAAGTCTCTGTCTACCTACCTCCATCCCCTCTGGAGCCCACCCATGCTCCTCACCCTCCACAGGACTCGGTCCCTGGTGTCGCTGCCAGCTCTCTGCCATATGCCTTGCCTCACCTTTCACTCCAGGCATTTCCCCAACTGAGCTGCTCTCAGAAAAGCCCATTTTTTTCCCCTCCCTCCTGACCCCAGCTACAACCACCAGAAGAACAAATCGAGCAGCCTTCTGCTCTGCCACCCAGCCGCCACTTTCAGCATAGAGCATAACATGCACAGCCAAGTGCAGACAAATGCATCGCAAAAGCTACATCACCCGCTGCAGACAGTGTCTTTCTGCTTACAGCACCAAAATGAAACTGTCCACATGCCACAGAAAAGGAGGAGGTTGCTGAAAACCTTCTGACTCTGCAGATCCATGCAAGCATCCTTGTATCATTAGGTCCACGCTTCATGGCTTTACCTGCTGTCATATAGATGGGAGGCATCTAGAAAAATTAGCCTCTAGGAGCAAGGTAGCATCTTCAGAGAAGATGTTCAGGATCACTGGCTTGCTCCAAGCCCAGCTAGAACTGATGTGGTTTTGTCCCATGGCTTTATAAATCATTGCTGCCACTACGTTTGAGGGGAATATGCAGCCACTCTCCAGAGAAGGCAACTCAGTCTTCAGTGACCTAGTCCTAAACGTCGTAAGGCAGAAAAGAACCACCTCAAGAAAAGGTGATATCCCAGGAAGGAGACTCCTCATTGCATTTGGACTATTGTCCAGGGCTTTGCTGACCTGGAAGTGGGGGGACTTTCTAGCTTAAGCAGAAGGTCAGGCTGACTGTTCAGAGTGAGGAAATCGAAGTTAGGCAGCCCCTATTCATATCTGGGAAAAAGGATATATGCTCTTAGCCTTGTGTGTACAGCCTGAATTAGTGAAGTAAGTACACTGTAAATCATCCCCTTCCTTGCAGCACTGTTTTTCTCCAAACAATGGAAAGCAGAAACTGGAAACGTGCTGATATGATAAGGCGGGTGGAGGAGAGGCAAGGTCAGAGGTACTCTTGTTGCTGTCTTCCTGGCTGTAGACATACACTCCTCGCTTCTCGAAAAGCGAAGGAAGGACTCAGATACTTTAAAAAGCTGTATTAGCTGTGTCAGACCCTTGCCCTTTCTACCTGGATGCATATGGCATGTAACTAAGGAAACTAAACACGCTGCAGATGCCTTGGTTTGAAATGTCTCTGCCGAGAGCTGGTTGAAATGCAGGACTTCTATTCCGCAAGAAATCCTGACATTTGCAAAAGTTTGGTTCGGCAGAAAAATGAGTCATTTTTCCCCCCAAAAAAGAAAATCTGTGGGGAGGGAAGAAAGGGAAAAAGAATTGCTTGGAAAAATGAAACCATTCCTATTCTTTATTTTTTTCCCCCAATGCAGAACAGAGGAACAGCTGCCTCCATCTCCTGAGGATGCCCCCAGCCATGAGCTGAGCAGCCTCAAATCCCAGCAAGCCGCTGCCTGCGCCGGAGCTCCCGTGGCTTTGGGCTTCCCACGGCAGAGCTGAGCCCAGCTGGGGCCGGGAGACACTGTCCTCACAGCAGCAGCACCTTGAGCCGGCGGGGAACCAACGCTGCCGCAACCAACTCGCAGCCCAATTTCAGTTTTATCTCCCTCTGGGTTTTTGGGCAAAAGTTTGTTTTGCTGGAAAATTCCTCACGAGCCTTTCTTGATACTTTTGCGTGTATCAAAAGTCACTCCCAGGTTTGCTACTTTAAAAAATTAGTATTATTGATCTGAAGGGAGGAAAAAAACCCCCATCAATGCAAACTGTCACATGGTTGTGGTGAAGCCCTGAGCCTCACTCCTCATCTGCGGAAAGAGGCCATGGTGACAGCACTTGCGTACGCTGAAAGGGATTGTACCGAGATGCTGGAAGAAACAATCTGTTAAGATGACTGGCTCACTGCTCTGCCCGAAATGGCAACATTTGAACACACAATACGCTCAAAGATGATTAAGCCAGGGAAGTGTAATGATATGTGAAACCAATTTTTATTAATACCAGACTGAAACGCACAGTCTTGTACGAGGGAGAGAAATCTCCATGCTCCTAGTAATGGAGATCAGAGCCTTAATGATCATTACACTACTAAAACCGTACACTAATACCACAGCAGGTCATGGGGGTCAGAGCAAATGCTTCTTTCTTTGTATTACATGCTTTTATGTCTTCATTTACTCCACCAATTCTCTCATTATTTCCTCCTCATCTGCTATTCACAGGCATAATTTCTTTGGCTGACATTCCCCTCCTCTCTCACTAAGAGACTATCGATATTACATCATCTCCCTCGCCGCAATGCCTCATACGCCACGAGATATGTTGGAGCAGGTTCCTCTGGGACTTGCTTTCCAGCCGCGCTCCATCCGAATCAGTAAGGAAACCAGGATGCTATGCAGAGCCCCCAGGTGCGGCTGGAGCGCAGCCCGGGCAGCATGGTGGCTGCCGCTTCAACCTCGCTGCCTGGGAGGCGATGCCCACCCGTGAGAAATCCATATGCTGCCGTTTGCTCTCGTAGCCTGCCTTAATAAGCCATTAATGAGAAAAATAATGTAACAAATTAATTGAGCCCAGCCATGAATTAAAAAGGTCGATGGCGTTACTGGGGATTTATCCCAATGTAGCAAAGCAGAATCCTTTCCTATTTGTCCCCCAGAAAAAAAATAAATCTGATGATCACGGGTTGGTCCCTAGAGCCTTGGTATAAGAGCAGCAAAACCTGCCCATCTCCGCTCGGTAAATACATGCCATTGGAGCGGCATGACGGCTCGGTCCTCTTGGCTGTGTCACCGTAAATTGCTGGGTGATTAAAGCCAGCTAATTTCCTACGGTGCTGTTTGGTTTTGTGGTGTCTTCTGCTCTTTCACGCACTGCTGTCTTGTAACAGGGTCGTATGAAACAGGGACCTTGTATCATTTTGAAATGTATTGTCAGCTGGTTCAGGAGGGAGCACTCTACCATGTTTTTCTTACGTTTTTTTCTTTTCATTTTATTTCCTGATTCAATACAGCCTGCCTTCCCTTGCTCTTAACTAGCCAGCATTTCCTACTCCTGGGCTGTCTGCAAAGGAAAGCTATCTAACTCTGAAATTTAATAAAAGCCTCTTAAGTGATTTGGGAGTGTGCAGGAAAGAGAGAGATCTTTAAAAGCAAACATTACTGCTAGGGTGTACATGTAGCTTAATAGGATTTTCTTCTTTGTGAATCGGAGCTCTTAATAAGACAATCTGAGATTAAGAAAGAATGGGAAGACTGTATTTATTTAGGTATCCATCTAAACATGTTTCAGCTGTTTTCAGTGAAAAGTGTGTCAAAAGATACCCCACATCCTAATAACATTAAGTTCGGATTGTAATTTCTTCAGCAATTTATTGCAGAACACTGTTTCCCTATCCTCTCTGCTGTTTTGCCTGTAATTTTGCTTTTTCCTTTACCCAGTCTCTCCTCCAAATTTCTTTCATCCCTCTCCCTTTTTTTCAAATCCTCTAAGACCAGGCTGCTTCTTTCTAGAGGATGACTGAGAGGAGTGTGAAAATGAGTCGCACAAGTCTTACTCACGGTTTCCTCTGTGTTTGCCCTGCATTACTGGGACAGACCAAAGCTGTACAGATGAAAAGATGCCCACAAGCTACTCTGAGTAAGCTCCTGTTTAGGATCCTTTAGTGCAGTGTATGTTTTTTTTCCTAAAACAGGATGCTCTAAACCAGCAGCCCCTGTAAAAGATAAGCAATTTAATTATAGCAATGAGATAAAAGCAGAAATGGCTCTCAGACAAAACCTCTGACGATTAGATCAGAAGTGATGTGAAAGGACACCCACCGAGGAAGAAGGAACTCAGCACTGATAACGTGAGGCACTACTGCACGGACCTCCGAACATCATTTCCTAGTTTTTTCCAAAAATAAAAAGCCTGGGAGCTCGTATCAAAGGGGCTCACGGCTCTGTGCAGCAGGTGTTTCTTCCCCTTTTTAGGTCCTTCCTTGCATCCAGGCCTGATCGTGTTCTGATATAGTGTAGCTGAAGTGTAAGAGAATAGGGGAAAATGCCACATTTTAAAATACAATTACCTCAGCATGTCAAAACTAGAGAGAATTGCAAGGAACATCAGAAGGGTCTTGACACAGCAAGATAACTGGGCAACATTATGGCAAATGAAATGGAGTGTAAAAACTCCAGGAGGCAATGCAGAATAGAAGAAATAATTGACTGTAGTCACTCCGAGGAAAGAATATATCGGTATCATCAAGGGAAGCTAAATGAAAGGGGTTGGTCAGTGGTGGTCCAAAAAGTAGCTGGAGAGATGCTGAACTGTAGATGGAAAGTGTGATTGGGTAATGCTGATACAACGATGCAAATAAATGGTGTGATCAGCCTTTAGATGCTGCATATATATGTGGTCATCATACTTTGGAAATGATGTAGCAGCAAACGGAAGAGAGTTCAAGAAGGCTGGCGGAAAGGAAGGGGCATGGACAGATTTCCAAAGAGACTGAAAACATCAAAACCACCTGGCGCAGAGTGGAGATAACAATGAGAGAAAAGAAGAGAGAGAAGAGACACAGGAGAGCTCTTATTTAGCTGTCCTCAAGCCTAAATACAGGAAGAGGGAGCACTCAAAGAAGTTACAACCAAGCTGAAAAACACCCCTAATCCATCACACAGCTCACCTTGGGAATTCATTTGCTTCGTGGGTATCCCAGAGTTTTCTTGCTGGGGGGCCATGTGGTTCACATGCTAAGCTCATTGAAGAAGCCGCTTGCGCGGGGATTTCCAGTTGCCACCTCACCTACGTGACGACATCCATCCCAGTCCTGCATCACTGCAGCCCAGGGCGCAGCATTTGTCCCATTGCAGCCCGGGGCACAGTGCGGGACCTCTCCTGCAGGAGCCGAACCCTTTGCCTGCAAGAGCTCAGCCCCACTGCAAGTTTGAACCCGGATGGGCAAGCACACTGTGGCACAAACCCTTTGGGTGAGGCATTGCAAAGCTTTTAGAGCTTGAAGGAAAGTCAGGCTATGAGCGCTCTGAGTTCTGTTTCAATGGGGGTGTTTTGGGGCACAGCCCCCGATCTGGGCCCTGGCTCTCCCAACGCCTCTGAGGTGGCTCAGGTGCCACCTGCACCTGATGTCCAGGTGTCACCTCACCGCTGATGTCCCATTGCATGGCAGCCAGCAAGCCTTCTTGCTGAATGAATACTGAAAGCTGATTACCTCTCCAGCAACTGCCAGCATTATCACAGGGGTAGTAATTTTTGTAGCCCATTTTTTGATGAGCTACAGAAGCCCAGGGCACAATCTGCCAGCAGTGATAAGCCAGGCTGTGACCTCCTGAGAGCAGAGTGGTTGCAGGAGGGTGACAAGGTGGAGACACCCAGTTCTCTGGTGTTTGGTGAAGTGCCAGCACTGGGTGTTTCTTCCTAGTACCCAAATGAGTTTGGTACCTCTTTTCCTCAAGTTGTGCACTCACATTAGCAAAGGGATTTTTACTTCTTAAAAAGTAACAAAAAAAAGTAGTATCTGTGTCCTAAACGCTACTGGATAAAAAAGGAGTGGAGCAAGGGGATGCTTCAGTGTCAGCATGGGGCTTAGGAGAAGGAGTTGTGTTCCCTCCTCTGCTATAAAATTCCAGCAATCCCTAAGACACATGCCATTTCCTACTGGGATTTGCTTGTAGACCACAAACTCCGTTTAAGATGTGACCTTGAATCCATTTGAGTGTGCCCATACCACCAAGCTGAGTTTTCTATTTTGCACTGGACCCCTGGTCTCCCAGTCACCCAAACCATCAGTTTGCACAGTAGCTTTGCACAGGAGCAGACAAAGTAGTGCCCATGGGGAAGAAAACCCAGGCAAGGAAGACAGGATAATCTGTGCTGGGATCCACTCCTCCTCTGCAAGTACAGCGAAGCTGGGAGCCACCCTTGTCCCCCAGGGATGCCCCAGCAGACCTGGAGCATGGTCTGTTCCGTTGAAGTTTGAGAAATGACAGGACAGCTCTTGCAATGTGGCACATGCCTGATGGTGCACATTGTGGTTGCACTCTGTTTCCACAAAGCACCCGAGATCCCAACGACATGACCCAACCAGCATGCACTGCATTGCACCAACACAGCACGTGCTCTGCCACAGCAGCCACAAGCACCGAGGGCACCGTCGCAGTTCCTGGGGTCCCACCTGCAACATGGAGGTGATGCTGGAGCTGACAGAGCCGTGTCACTGCACAGGGCACTACGGGGAGAAACACAGTGAGATGTCAGATGCTGAAACACAGCTCCTGTGTGAGGACCAAGGCCAGAGAGAGCTGCCGTGCTGATGGGCAGCGTGCAGAGGCTGGGTGTCACCTCAGACACACGTCCCGAAGCATGCACCATACTGGGTCAAGGTGATGCTGTGGGAGGAAGGGGAGGGCAAAATCTCTGCTGCCTGCTTCTTAGCAGATCTGCCACCGTGCAGTTCTCTAACCTCAGTTTTGCTATCTGCCTCTCTCTTGAGGAGCAGATAACTCACCTCCCTCCCTGCCTTCTCTGTCACAGATATTCCACTCCCTGATGCAATTAATTCTCTGGTGTCCATTTCACAGGCTTCAGATGCACTTAAGCCTTCGAGCAGTTGCTTTAACTTCAGTGAAACCATTTGCAAAAGTGAGAACCACTCAAGTGAAGAAGAGTTTACCTATAATTTGCAGCAACTGCTCGCATTTCAACTCTGGACTGTGTAGCTTTTTGAGCCAAAAAGATTTAGACGCTCTATATGCAGGATTGTTGCATTCTCCTAAAGCAATGAATGATTCATTCCAGTCGTGACTGAAAAGCTTAGGGCTTGCCTACAGTTGGAAATTTACCAAAATAGTTATTCTGGAAGAAGTGTTGGGGTAGCGGCTCTTCTTCTGGAATTAAAATGCCCACGCAGCGTTTGATAACAACGTCATTATTCTGGAAGAGCTGTTCTGCTACATTTGCAAGTGTTGACTTCCTCGTGTCAGAGGCTGCTGAGCAGGTTATCCTAGCTGTGGGATTTAAAACGAGGAGGTAAGAAAGGGTTTGTTTTGGTGTCTAAGCATAATAGTAGATTTGATCTGCAACTGTGTTTTTGAGAGACTCATAAAACTAAATGGGTGGAAACAACATAGCAGATTATTAGCACCAAGGTCCTCTGCCGAACTGGAGGCGTAACAGCGCAATGGAACTTATTTTATGACCTAATTTCTAGTTTAAGTTTTCCCTCAGAGATTGCCTGGGACATAAGGACACCTTGCTGTATTTTAGTCATATTTCTTCCTGGTTTCATGTTACAGTTGCTAGCGGAGAGAAAGATTTGGTTTGGCCCTTGCTACTTCTGACCACCCTCATTTCACCACATGCCCCCAAAACTGATGGAGTGCAGGGCCAGAATACCAGTGGGCCAATATGCCTCTTCTCTGGCAACATGAAATCTGGCAAGTCCCTCAGATGCTTTATTTCCCAGCTTTTGCACATAGTGCTAGCTGGGGGACTGAGTCCAAACCCAGCAGGGCTTGTCTTCCCTGCAGATGTTAAGGGCCACTTGTGTTGATGTGGACCATCAAGAGGGCTGCTGCCCAGTTGCACCCTGTGCTGCATGGTACTGGTCTTCTTGGGCACTAGATTTCTCATGCTGGGACTGCCTTCAGGCTAGGTGAGGACCACACGCATGAAATGTTACTCCAGAAAAAAAATCTGTGCCACATCCCCATACCTGAGGGTGCTGCCTCTAGCCCCCTGCCTCCCAGCCACATGGAGACTTGCAAGGCTCATGGTGTTACACACACCACGACATGAGGCATTAAATTCAGTGGGAAGTAATTTTGATCAAATTCTTTGGGCTTGAGGCCTCTGTGTGTGTGTATAGGAGTACTTTGTTGTTTTGTTAATGCCTGAAGATGCCGCTGCTAGGCAGTCTCTGCTGTTAAAAGGGCTGTTGCCCCTGGGATGGCTCTTGCCCTGTGGAAGAAAAGCCTCCAGCACAACAAAGAAGGTGAGGTTCAGCATTCCTGATATTTCTACATTAAAAATGAACAGTAACTCATAAAACAAAATAAAGGTTTAGGTCCTCAGGATACATTAAAAAAAGTGCCAGAAGGCACAGCTCCCTCCTTTCCCAGCCCTTTCCAGTTACCTCTAAAAGCCAGCTGCTGGCAGTGCCATGGCCAAGCCTAGTCTCCAAGTGCCCTCCCCTTCCATTTGGTGGACACACCAGAGCAGACACTGACTGGCGAAAGAATGAGAAAGAAATAAACCACTTTACTACCTGTGCAATAGCCTTTATTGTCTGGTTCTTAAAATATCCCCGTGGCCTAATATATGCCATAAAGGCAGTTTAGGCTCTTAATGGATAAACAAATATAAACAGCAATGCACAGGCAGGATTTAAGACCATCCACAAACAGTTCATTTTCAGGCATTGTAAACTGGCAGGAACACATTAAAATCTATGCATATTGCTGGAGAAAGTATAACTGGGAAGGGAGCCTAGAACATCTCACATGTTTCTGCCCCAAGACAAATGTATTCTGGGCAAAGATTACCAAAGTAATGACTAAAAATTACATCCAGGCTTGGGAGAGCTGTTTTCCATCCTCCAGGGTGGCAATGGGGACAGGAAATCTCCGTGAGTGGAGAAAGGGATGCAATAAAGGACTCAAACCCCTAAAGGTTGAGTACCGCTCTGCCTACATTTTGTCCTCCAAAGATATTACACAGGAGACATGAGGAGCAGCAAAAACCTTCAAGCATGACCAAGCTTGTGGCTCCAGGCTGCCGGCAGGGTTTCCATGGGGCAGAGAGTGGGGCTGGGAGTGGGGCCGGCTCCATCTTCCTCCGGGCAGCAGCAGCTACAGCAATGCAGCACGTGAGGAGGACAGTAAGGTCTGCACAAAGCATGCCATCATAGTCAAACGCAACGGCAGCAGGTGGGCTCTGTACCTGCAACCCAGATGCTCAGGTGGAACCGAAATCCCGCATTTCCCAAAGCCTTCCCGTAGCACTGCATCCCCAGGCGCTGTGCACGGTACGTTGCTTCATAGTGGCTCAAAGTAGCCCTGGTGCTCGACAGCACTTTCTGCAAAGTGTAATTACTTTCTGCCTCCTCTGCCCCGTGAGGGCTGGCAGCGTGGCTGTAGCGTTTAAAATGCAGAGCTGTGCCTGGCCTGCAAACAGAGGGCCAAACGCAGTCCTGGAGTACTCAGGGACAGCTGAGTTCATTTTAATGAAACACCACGGTTAGATTCAGTCGTGGGACTCTTCAACAGCCAAACTGCAGAGAGCACTTTTACTCCTGCTCTGTTGTAGGGTCTCGGGAGTCACTATTGCACGTCAGGAGGAAAAACGTGTCTTCCTCAGTAGATGAAAGCTAGGAGGCTCTTATTTTCCAGATATATTTCATCTGATTGGATTTATCTGTAAGCCACATACGAGCATGATGAGAGAGAATTTGAGAGAGAAAATGAGATGCCTTTCACCGGTAGATTGTAAAAATGGAGATTTAACTTTTTATGCATGTGTTCATTCCAGGAGCCTGAATTATCAGAGCTAGTATTTTCCTAATCACCACTATTCTCTGTGTACCCTCCTTCCGAGCGTTGCATTCCCTGGAAAACTGATGCTGGCTCATGAATAGGCAATTACTTGTTTCCTCCTTCCCTCCTGGAGGAGGAAGAGGAGGAAAAGGAGGAAGGTGCCCCAAGGATGCCTTTCCACTTCTGGAAAATGGTAGCTTGCAAATGCAAATGATGCTTTTTTTGATGTTATCCTTCAGGACACTCTAGATAGAAAAGATTTTTAAAAACAACCTAGTACAGGCTTGCCTGCAGAGGTTAGGAGTGAGACGTGCACAGGCTGATGCGAGGGTTTTTAGCAGCAGTCAGGGATTCATCAGGTCTCAGGAGAAGACCATTTGACCTGAAGGACGTCCCTGGTGGTACGTTGAGAGAGACCAACCCATGGCTTACTAGAAGAGTGGGACGGAGGATTAACGGGTGATGAGGATGCTCTGAAGGGCTGGAAGATACAAATTGATTTCTCTCCGGTTTATAACCTGAGTAAAGCACCCGGATCCTGCCCGAGGAAGTCTGTGGGAGAGATGGGGTGGTGCAGTGGTGGCTGAAGAGGGGTTTAAAACCACCCATGCCAGGAAGGATTTATTGACGTGGCAAGCAAAAAGCCTGCAGGCCCGCGAGCTGAGCTAGCAGCGAGCAGGGTAGCCCACTGCATCGGCATCCAAAGGCCGGTCGGTCGGCACAGCGAGGGGGCACAGGATAAGTGTTAACGGGAAGTAATGGCCAGATTCTGGGGACTGCATGGCGGCCCCATGTCACGCTTACTGGCTCACAGGGGCACAGCACCGGGGTCTTACCCTGCTTTCAGGCAGCCGGTCAGGGGTAGAGGAGCATCTCCGCTCCTCGCCAGGAGCGAGGCTGCACGGGGGCTGGCTGTTTCCAGCCTGCTGCGAAGCACCTTGCCCTGGGAGTTACGATTGCCCTCCAACAGGTGCTTTTATTTGCGTTTTCTGTGCAGCCAGCTAGCCAATGTGTGGGAACAATATTTTCTCTTTATTTGCAGGAGCTGGTATACCTGGAGGTTTGACTCCAGCTTGCTTTGGTATTCCAATAACAAGATATTAAAGCTGTTATGTTTGTTATGTTAACAAGCTGTGGTGTTTGTTTTAGTTTAAGGCTTACATTTTCCACAGTTCAGCATGAAGCTCACTGTACTTTATGAAAAATTTAAAAAAAGCAGTCGGCTCTCAGTGCTCTGTTTATGTATTTCTCTTTCAATCCTTTATTAAAGTGCTATTAAAAAATAGGAAGTTACATAAAAGAACCTGTATTTCTTTATTGTAAGAATGCTGAATAGGATTACCAACTCAATGAACCTTTAAAATACATTTACTGACCCGTTTACCTTCCTGAAATTGATGTATGCTTTATATCCAAGCTTAATTTAATTTCCATATTAACACTATTATCTGTTAATACAAAGGGCATGAATTCTCCCTTTTAAAGAGAGAAATAGATCAAACTGCATGAAATGGTAGCAGATGTTATTTTTCTCCAAGAAATTCATTTAAGTGAATTGCATAAAAACCTGCAGAAAGAATTGGGGAACTGAGCCTATGCTTCTTCTAGAAAAATCAGTTTGTGGCAGTTGTGTTCTGGAAACATGGTCTATTATAAAATAATTGAAAACTCCACTTTCTGTAGTAAGGGGCCCATTTTTAAATACAACTGATTTGCTGGTGATGTACCCAACAGACTGAAGAACAGTTGAAAGCAAAGTCATTTTCCCAACCTGCAGAGAGTCCTGCCCCAATCTCAGAGGCCATTTGCTGTCGGATGACTTTCAAGAACTTTTAAATCTATCCTTGACATTGCAAGGGGAAAATATGACTGCCCCAAGCACTCAGCCAAAGCCTTAGCAGCTATGGCTGCATTTCCATAGCAGAATTTCTTTCTCCCTGAACAACTAATATATCTTTCAATGCTATCCACACAGCTATTTTCTGTGGTGGCTTTACTGAGATGTCGCCTCTGCTCAGGTGAATATTCATCAGGCTCCAATTTTCCTACGCCTGTGCGGTCTCAAACCGCAATGATTGCTTTTGATGCCTGAAATGGGTTTTCACAATGCTGCGTGCAAGCTGGAAGAGTGGCAGCTCTTGGGGGTTTGTACAATCAGCTCTTCCCTCCTCCATTCCATGGCTGCCAAGCATCTCAAATACGACTGCACCTCCAAGACCAATTAGTGCAACAAGAAACAAAGAAAAGAAAGAAAGAACTGGTCTGCAGGTTAAAAGAGAGGGGAGAAAGGGCAACAAGTCAAAGCAATGCAGATATAGGTTGGGTTTTTTTTCCCTTTCCACAATTGCTCCTATAATTTAACCTTACATTCAACCTGACAGGGAGGAAAAAGGCAGGAGGGTCATGTGGTTGAGGAAAAGAAGATGGAGGAGCAGTTGCCTCTGTTCCCAAGAGACCTGACAACCCATCTACGCAGCACCAGAGAAGAGATCGCATCATCCTGCTCCCTGCAAGTGGACTGCTTCCAGCCTGTGCCCCGGCTCTCGCTGCCTGGCATATCTCCATTTATTCACTTTAAAAATCTCATCACCCTAAGCAGAAGCAGAGTACACTCCAGGAATATCCTCTCTGTCATTGCTAAAACACACTCATGAGAAATTCCCCCCTTCTTGCCTAAGATCACTTTCCCATCCTCTTATCATTACAGGCAGATCCAGCCCATAAGCTCAGCTGTGTCAGCTTAGTGGTTTCTTCTTAACATTGGCATTTGTCAGGGAAATAGAAACTGCAGATTTCCTGGTGCTTACCACTGGGGAGACTCCTCTGGTATCGCGGCGAGGTCCCTCAGAGGAGTTTCAGCATGGTAAGTAGGAGTTAGCCCACAGCAATTGCCCTCCCTATGGGCAGGAAATGGTGGCAAAGAACTCATTCCTATAGGGGTAGGATGTACCAAGGCCTCCCAAACCCCAGCAATTCCAAAAGACAACAAAGCAGACCTAAATAACCTATTCCCTGCAATGAAAAGCATATGCAGTGGGAGACATCCTCAATGGCAATTCAATAGAGCTCTGTTGATGTCAGTGAAGCTTCTCAGATCTAGCCTTCAATTTTTTTTTTACACTTCTCACAATTTATAAGGGTAGACTTACTTTAGCACTATAAATCACCTCATAAGAGCCTATAAGGAGAATTACATTTTTTTCAGTAAATCAGGCCATAGTGGTTCTGTGGATGTGCCCAGCCGTAGGCATGTGTTTGACAGGACTGAGATGATCCCCCATTTGGAGGCTATCGAAAGGTGCATATGACCTGCAGGGGAGGAGGGATCACGTCTGTGCAGCCTGGTGCAGAGCTAAGCACGCCCGTTTCCATTCCCTGGGTCCACCTGTGCTGCCCTGGCCCAATGCAGCCCCGCCAGGACCTACCTGCTGTCCTCCTGAGACCCTGTACTTAACCTGCAAGCAGTGGAGGAACTTTGAAGACTTCCCCAAGGAATAAAATGCTCATTTTGTAGCAGCTGTATCAGCCACTGCTGCAGAGTTGGTGCACGGTCCCCTGGCTTAGCGACTGAGTCAAAGCACGACTGGAGAAATTCACAGAAGAAAAACATCTACTGAGGTCTATTAAATAAAAAAAATGGGGAGTCTCTGCACTCCGAACTGCAGAAGGCAGGTAGAGTGTCCTGTGGGACACACTTCTCCTGACAGTGCTCCCTGTGCACCTCCCATTGGCCCCCATCAGAGACCCCAAGGCCCCTTCTTGCTCTCCTATCTTTGCACACACGCAGGTGTCTCCAGCTTACCCTGCTTCCCAGCACCAAGACTTATTGCCAAAGTCCTCTGGTATATCTGAGGGAAAGGGAGATGCATGAGGCTGTGCCCTTTGCTGCAGACTGAGACATCTCCATGTGCCATCAAGGGGAGGTAGTGGGTGGCCGAAACCTCAGCAGTGTGGTTTCAGCAGAGCCAGTGGGACAATGGCTGAGGAGGTCCTGGAGTTGGAGCTGAAGTGAAGGGGTTATTCTCCATCTCCACTGGCTGTGGAAAGGGCACTGGTACCTCCAGTGCCCTGGCTGGGAAGGAGGACACCAGGGACTCCATTTTTGTCACCTGGCAGTGGTCTTTCCTGAAGACCTGCCCCTCCTCAGCTTTCCAGTTATGGCTCTTGGACATGGTGGGGGAAAATTGCTCACAGGGCCAAGATGGCTGGTCACCTCTTCTCTGTGTCTCTACATGGGAGGTGAGGAGCAAGTTCCACCTCTGGAGGGAAAAGCATGGGAGAAGCATCCCAATGGGACCATCACAGGAAGGCACTGCCTCCATGGTCACCACTAACAGACTTTCCTGTAGGGACTGGGGAGGGATTTCCCATTCCTACCTGATTTGTAAAATCATCAAGAGCTCACTATGGGGGCAGAGCAGCCAAAAAACTGCCAATCAAACATCCGGTAAATGCAGCTCCCACTCTTGTCTCAGCTGCTCAGGAGTAGAAGAAAAGGACTGACTACAAGCAGCATCACTTAGGCCCCATTAAGGGCACGGCTGGCGGGGAATATCTTGTCAAACCTGACAGTCTGAAAGGGCAATGGATCAGCTCAGGACACTTCAGGCCTTCAGAACATGTAAAGCACTAGCTGGCTCAGGTTGCTGCATAGCAGCAGTAGCATACAAGGGGGCAAGAGGTTAGGGATGCAGTTTCTGTTTTAAAAAAGTGATATACTTTAACAACTCTGTCCAGAAATATATGGGGTAGCATGAAATTGTGAATTGTCACTTATTTTCCCAACGTGTTTTGAACATAGCGCATGAAAAGAGCCTTTGAGTTTAGCAGAGGTTTAAAAGCGTTTTATTATATGTGAAAATAAAGATACATCTTTAGCATCTTGTCTCATATTCAGAGGAGATAGCCTTAACCTTGACTTTCCTTCCATCAGCACCTCCCTCCCTAATGGCACATTCTCTTTGTTCACATTTTAAAACCGAAGTGCTTAGCAGCGGTCAGAGCCCAGCAGAAGCAACTGTTCACCAATGGAGCATTTCAGTCATAAGGAGAAAGCAATAAACAGGCTCAAGGATTTGGATAGAGAGAAAGAGACCAAAAGGAAAAAAAAAATTTAGTATAATTGAAAATAGGTTTACTGCTTTCTTCTCCTTGAAACTGGATTATCACATTTCAGAAACAATATTTCAAACCCATTTCTTATGGTATTTTTCAGTCTTCTGGCTAGGAAATACGCCTCAACTTCAAGGTAAAGTCTTGGAGGCAATATATATCTCGTGCTATAGGAGGTACAAGTTAATTTGTCTTGTTCTCTGGTTCCTGAAGCTCAGGTGTGTTAAATGGGAGAGAAAGCAGTATTCTCAACTAAAACTGGATGCCCAGCATCTGATTTTCAAAAGCTTCTCAGTCCCTCAAAGGCTCAAGTCAAAAGACCTCCTCCAGCAAAATCTGGCTTTAAAAATGTGAGTGGTCCCGTTGACTTCAGCAGAACTCCCATAGGCTTCATCAGTGACTTCTGTGATTTGTTGGATTAAGGCCTTCATGTGCTTACTGTGCTACAGACTTCAATGCCACCACACGCTCCTAAAAATTAGGAATCGTTCTCTCTTCAAGTGGAGACATGGGGAATCAGTATCTGGCCAGACCTGTTATGGAGGAACACGATGTTCTCAAAGTCAGTGGTGCTACACGGACTCATCAGACTTTTCCGACCGTGGGTTGTTCTGCACATACGCAATAATGAACTAACTTTTAGCTCCAAAAATACAGCGTTCTTATGAAAAAAAAAGAGATCCCAGGGTTTCAGGGAGTTTCTCTAAGCCTGCAGGGCTGGTGGGGTACAAGACAGCGGTGGGCACAACCTGTGGCTCTGCTGCATGTTCCCCAGGCAGTGTGACCAGAGCTGGCTTGGTGCCGGAGGGAGAGTGCGCTGCGGAGAGTATGGCAACCTAATCTGTCTCTGCTTGGAAATACGGGAAGGGGCTGTCCTGGGCTGGGTGCCCAACTTGCTGCCTGCCCCACAGGCTTCTCCTGCTACCACGGGCAGACCTGGGCAGGTCCAGCGGAGGAGGCAGCAGCCCGTGCAGCAATACCCACTGCCAGCCCACATCCCGTGGAGCAGCAGCAGGGAGCCCTGCTATACGGGCTCCCCTCTGGCCCCCGTCCCAGCCTGACCCTTCCTCCTGCCTCTGCCAAGAGGCCTGGCCTCCCTAGGAGGAGATGGCGTTGATGCCATCAAAGGTTGTGGGAGATGGGAAAAGCGGTGCCTTTTTCCATTCCCAGCTCCCTGAGCACCTCAAATTCCTTTCAGCATCTCTTCACCACAATGGTCCTCCTGAAACACCTTGCAAGGCCTTGCAAACATGCGTCTTTCTCTTTCCTGCAATCTCTCTGATCCCTCTTTGCCCCAGGCATCACCACCCAGAGCCCATTGACTCTCCCCCAGGTCTCCCACTCCCCTTCCCACTATTCCCAGTCTTCCCTGTTTCATTTTAGCACTGGCATCAAACCGCATTTTTCTTACTCTGTGAAAAGCTGCGGCTGGTTCGGGTAAAATCCGTTATTTGCACTGCCTGAGAAGAAATGCTTTGCAAATATTTTGTTCTTCCTGATTTGCAACCCAATCAATTCTGCGTTGAGTTTAGGGCTTGGAATTAAAATCTGACAGTGCTCAGTGTGGTCCTTAGTCAAAGGCAATTTCTGCTCCTGACTGGAAAATGAAAATTCAGTATAGCCTCCATGTGAACCTGTAAACCACCACAGGCTTAGAGAGGAGCTTTATGGACCATTCAATCCACCTGGCTGCTGAGATAGATAAATGTATAATTTTACAACATTTCCAAGCAAGACAAGGTTTGTCTGTTTTGCCTACGAACCTCTTACGCAGCTTCGGCAGTAACACAAAGTCCCGAACTGGTGAAAGCTGTTGCTGAAGCAATGGCCTTATGCCAGTTTATACCATCTGAGACAAGCTCTGTCCAGTATATATAATAGCAATTATAGTGCAGGGTGCGCTGTACATCTGACAAACTGAGCTGTGGCTTAATCAATAAACTTAATTACCTATCACAGCCTGCCCACGTAGTACACAATTTTAATTCAATTATAACTCCCCAAAAAATGATACATAGCAGAGCAGATATATTTATCACTGAGGTCTAAATCAGCTGTGTGTGTCAAGGCTGACACTGAAAAATGAAGACGTTTATAGTTTCTGGAGCCCAAAGAAACCCACATAAAAAAGCACATTCTTTTCTTCTCAAAATAACTAACAATGATCTGTCACTGATGGAGGATTCTCTGCCCAGAAAATGAGTCCAGAACCACAGCAAGTAGCACATTGCCTCCCCAGAGCCCTGAGCATAAAAATAGACCCCCTTGTATACACGTGGCAGTGGGGGGAATCGCAGAATCATCTCCAATGAAGCGGCCAACAGACTCCCCCTGCCTCCACCGTCCTGGACACCGGGAAGCAGCAGGTCAGGAAGATGCCTCCTAACCCAACGGGGCCAGAAACGGTCCCCAGCCTGCCTAGCACAATATTAAAAACCAGAAGCCTTGGTCACAGCTATCACAAGTGCAAAAACTTCCCACATATGTCCTCACCTGAGAGTTTCCGGTTGTCATCTTTAGGGATCTCGTTCATCTGTGCATCTGCCCCTGCAGGCAAGCAAGTTTCAACAACTGCCCCAGTTTTTAATGTTCGTGTAGCCTTTACCCTGAGGTGTGATTTAGGCAGTCCCTTCTCTTTTCTCTCCCTGGCTTTCTCTCACCAACATCAGGAACAGCTTTTCCCATCTCCTGCATGACTTGGGATGTGGGCTGGGGGGGTGGGTTAGGTGCTCTAGCTCTAAATATGTCTTTCCTATGACAAATACACTGGGATGTTACACCCTGAGGAATTAAAAATGACTAGCTGGCAAGAAGCATAAAGCTAATAGCAGAAAAATTAATCAGGAACAACAGCCAGGGGATTCGCTGCACAACTTAAAACCAACGGGGCGTCCTGGTCACCGAGGCAAGTCCTTTGCTATTGTAGACACCATGTCCTGTAATCATATTCACAAATGTTATTCATGGCCTGTTCATACCCTTTTGTTCTTGTGCAAGTGCTGTCCTTCAGCATAACAGCTGTTTTCCTTCCCTGGTGTCTACCCCCAATATGTTTATAGGCAGCAATCAGACCCTTTGTTTTGCTAGCTTTAACAAGGCGAGCTCCTCCTCCTTCTTCTAAGTGAGGCTGCCTGTTCCCTGTAGCATGTCCCTGGGTCTGTTCCAGTTGATTTTGTCTTTTGTGGATGTGGGATACCAGGTTAGCATGGACGGATTGAGGTCTTACTGGTGCCTTCTACACCAGCACGGACCTTTCCCTTTCTCTTGTGCAAAATACATGGCCTCTGAATTGCTTTGACTGTTTTTTTGCAACAGCACTAGGTGATTACAATCACCGTTAAGTCAGGTTTGACAGAAATCAGCCCATGCCATGTCTCCAAACACTTTCCATCCCTGCCTAAGTCCTTCCAGAGGCTGTTTGTCTGAGATGATACAGTCTTGCAAGGATGGGCCCATGCCCAAATTAAAAATGTCACCTTGCTTCTTTCTTCACCCTTAGGCAAAGCCTATTTTAAAATCCATTTGGGGTCTCTGGTCTTGAATGGGACTCATTTGCTGGTTCCAGTTGTGTCTGCCTAGTGCCAGTGACTGTAATGCCGGATGCGCAGGAGCCTGCAGCCATCCTGGAAGGAGCCATGGCCACCCCACAGCGGTGGGAATCCAGCAGGGCCTCTCCAACTGGCATTGTCGTTTGCTCCTAGCATCTTAAACCAAAGCCGTTCTTCATCCAGGTCCTAATCCCATAGGCTTGCTAAGGCTTATGCAACGCTGTTCCTCCATCTGTCTCTGCAGAGAAGTGCCTTTCCTACGTGGGACAGCTGTATGTCATTTTTTCCTGCTCCCGCTCCTGACTTGGCTGTGGGAATGGGGGAACCCCAGCAGCCATTTCAGCACTTCTAGGAAACCTGGTCCAACATGCCAGGAGCTGGGACAGTCAAAGGACCCCTGAATAAATGAAGCTGCGGGAGGCTCATTCCCTACAATCTCCCGTCTCTCCAGGACAGAGGTGCCAAACACCTGCTCTCTTGGCTCACTGTGTCAGGGCGGTTTATGTGCCTTTATAAATTGGCCTTATCTTCATCAAGGAAAAAGACTGTACTCCTGCTATGTATCAGCTGTGGCTGAGGCTATCAAGACAGTTTGTAGAATTAAAACAAGCCACTAGGGCAAGATATAATTTTCTCCTTCCCCCCCATTCTGTTAATTTTGACACGTAAACAGGCATGAAAGCTACAGATTGTCTTGGCTTCAGTAGGGTTTTACCCCAGCAGTACTACACATAGTGGCTGAAATAAGCAAACAGCATACCTTTCTTTCCCTTGTAAATCCTCTGCTTCTGCAGAATCTTAACTGTCATTAAAAAAAAAAAGAAAAGAGAGTTTCCAGCCTTTTTGATTACAAATTAACCCCTAAATTGTGAGCAGAGCATAACTGATGCTGCACAGGGTTCCTGTTGCTCCTGGCAGCCTAAAACAATGGCTCGGAGATGTGCAAAATCCGCTGTCCTTGTTAATGCACCAGCAGTGCTAGCGTGAATACTCAGCGATAACCCCAAGCCTGACACCGTTATAATTTCACATTATCAGGAGGGGTCTGAGTCGAAGAGGAGCCGGAGGCCTATGGTGGGATAGGGAGTCACTGCAGAGAAGGGAAAGCAAAGGGAAGAAAGAGAGCAGGGGTAGGTGTCTGAGGGATCAGCATTGCCACCTCTTCTCTCACCTGGCTCCCTTGGGGGCTGTCTGTTTGGAGGGGCTCTCCTGTCTGGTTACACACGGTCACTGGAGGGGACCTAGTGCTAATGACCAGTTCTTATGTGGTCGCCCTATTACTCTGCCTGCCCCTGCTCCCCCATTCCTCTGACACCAGCAGGACATGGTTGCACCTCCAAGATTAGGATGAAGATTGATATTTATGGAATACCCCGCAGACAGCGGTCCAAAGACCTTCTGAAAGTGCACCCAGTGGCTCAGACTCAGGGTCTTCCCCATTCTTTGTTAACCAGGACCAATATGCTGGGGGCAGAGTAAGATCTGGAGATAGTCATGGTCTTGTTTAGGTACTCTAGGAGACAGAAGTAAAGAAAGAGCAGACAGGAAAACCCAGAGAAGGCTTTACCTTGCCATTTCTTTCATTTATTCATCCTTCACCTCTGGCAGCTAGCAAGGAAGGAGACGAAATCTGGGGGAAGATCTCACTGGTGACAGATGAAGTGTGTGGGGGGAAGTCCTTCCCTGTCCCACATGCTGCCCCAACAGAGGTACAGGGAAATGAAATGAAAGGGGCAAGAGGCACTCTGAGGAGTCTGTAGGAATTGGAGGAAAGTTGGAAAAAGGGATGTGATTGCTGCTGTGTTTGGAAAGATTTTATGCTTGGACAATGGCAGGAAGACTTTTAAACAGAGTGAAAAAAACCAGCAGAAAGAGGATAAGAGAAGGGCGCAGATCAAAGTGAAGGTCTAGGAAATGCATTTTGTCAGAAGGATTTTGGATGGCAGGTTATATGGAAGAGAGGATGGAGAAGATAAGAGACAGTGGTGTGGAGCCTGGGATGGCTAGTCTGAGATGCTATTGAGGCAGAGGTGGCTGGAGGTGTCTCTCATCTGACTTTGGACAGGAAGATTCAAAGAAAAATGAATATGTTGGATGTGTGATGGGGGACTGAAGAGTCAGATCTACCCACAGGCTAATAGTCTGATAGCAGATGAAATGGCTGGGAGACTAACCAGGTTTAAAAGAAATAATGTGAAAAGACTTCTGCAAATAAAACTAACCTGGCACTTCTGCTCTCAGATGCAAGGATATATTTATGGTGATTACGGTGGATGAGCAACGAATGTTCAGTTTTTATATTTTCTCTCCTGACATCTATTCTGATTTGCAAATGATAGGCCAGCACTCTACTGATTACAGGATTATATGACTAACTTCCAGCAGAAAAAGAGAAATCTGTCTTTTTTTCTGCTTGAGATGGAAGCAAAGTCATCAGCACCGAAGATTTGGCATCAGGGCCCTAGTTTATTTTCAGCTGAATATTGAGAATTCTGGGCAAACTCAGCACAGTTCATCACATTCAGATCTTTTCATGTGAGACTTAGCAAGACTCATGGCACTGACGGAATAGAGGAGAATGCAGGAATTATTAATGCCAGCAGTATTATGTAGTGCTTGGTACCTACCTTCCAGGAATAGTAGGAAACATTGCTGACATGCAGTACAGTTTTATTTATTTTTCACTACTCAATCTGTTTCCAAATTGCATGAATCCCACTTGTTAAGGCTGAGATGTGAGGCAGGATGATCCGGGGAGCGAAGTGGGAGGAATCTGCCTGTGTGCAGATATTCTGCATAAGATGTGCCTCACTGTGATGTCCTGTGTGAGTCCTCATCCCAGGCGGGACTAGCATCTGCTGCTTCATTTGATATGTCTGCATCCTGCCCCAGAAGGATATGCATCATTTGGAAATCCTCTGGAGGTCCTGAGGACAGCTTTACCCCTGCCTCTGACCCTGCATGGCCATTACCCACTCACTTAGCTTTCCTTTTACTTTTCCATAAAATTACTCTTAATTACATTTTGAGCATCACAGCTGTGCTGTGGGCCTCAGCTTAATGATATTGGGAATATATGCTGTGATTGTATGACAAAACCAGCTCCTGGGTGTGCCATGGGTCTGTGTACTACGGTTAGGGTTGGAAGCAGGACCACAGCATCAGACTTTTAGCCAGAAAAGTCCCTGCTCCTGGGTAACACATACAGTCCCAAGAGCATGGGGTGAAGGAACTGGGGACAAGTGCAACTCCCCATGTGGGAATGTAAGGCAGGGGCTGGGGGGCAGAGCAGAAGGGGGAGCTGTCAGCCTTCCCAGTCCTTCTGATAAATCAGTGCCGAATATTCAACTCCTTCACGAGCCCAGTGTGGTGATCAGGGTTTGTGCAGTTCCTGGAGAACTAAATGTTCCAGGTAAGTGCTATTATTAGGTGTCCTGCAAGCAGAGGAGCAGAACAAGCAAGCAGCCAGCTTTGTAACCTACGGATACTGAATTTGAAAAGTCAGGAAGGACAGAAATGAGAGGGACTGGGAAAAGGAGATGCTCTTTCTGCAGACACAGAAGCTGCCCTGACAAAGACGTGCTTATAGAGTGGGCAGAGACGCAGGGTAACAGCAAGGTTTGAGCTTCAGCTTAAATGGTCTGACTTTTGGATCTGCACAGAGCAGCCTTGCAGAAGGAGAAATGCCTTGCGATGCCATAGAGCTGGCTTTTTTGCACCTGGGGAAGGAGTCACACCTAGGAAATCAGAAAAGGTGCATGGGCGGCAGTGAACAGGGAGTACTTATTCACTGTTTCTCCTACAACATGGCTGGCATTTCCCCTGAAACAAGCAGGCAGTGGATCTAGCGCTCACTGTGCCTGTGTGTTTTTTCACCCAGTGCATTGATAACTCACTGAATAGTCTTTAATAGCCACCACATTTAACATGTGATGATCCAGGTACGATCTGCTGTGGAAGCAGATGAAGCACAGCTCCCTGGAGCCTGGAAACCTTTGTCTACGGAGGGAACCCTCCGTGTGTGCCCTGTTTTGTATTCGCAACAGACCTTTTGCAGGATGAGCCCTGGTGTTCACCCCCGGAGTGCGTCAGAGTGAGAACGGGTGAGGATGGCGAAGCGGAGTGAGCGATTCTGCTGGGCCTTTGGGGACTGCCGCTCCTGCGTGCTTCGAAGCGGCTCCTCTGATGCTCTACGCTCACATGAGAGGTTGGCAGAGCTGGACCTAACCCAGGGCCAGCTCCTCCCATGCTGCCCGTCCGTCCTCAGTCTGCGTGTGTCACTGCTGAGAAACTGGCCTCCGGCAGGACGATTTGGGGTGAGACTGTGCGAAGTTACTTCCCTGCCTGGAAGACAGCTTGGGAAAAATAAGACCAAGTGAAGGTTCCAGACATCCTCTGCCCAATGTCTGCCCTCGCCTGCAGTAGCAAGCTCAGTTCTAAGTTTGGTTCTGACTTTGGACTTAAGTTTGGTCCTGAGTGGTCCCTAGATATCATGTAGACCCTCACCCTTGTCTCCTGAGCTGACTGGCAGAGAACGTAGCTCCCGCATAAGCCACTGGTTAATACAGAAGTACAATTTGGCCCCGGAGGAGCACTGCCTGGCAGGCATGCTGCCAATGGGGATAGCCCAAAAGGACCTGGAGAAATTAAAGAAAAGATCCCCTCCCCGCAGCGAGCCTTACAGCTGCTGCTGCGTGCTCAGCTGCTGCCCAGACAGCAGGCAGCAACGCCTGCGGGAGCTGGGGAGAGGGAGGGGAAGCTCTCCCTGTCCCTAGCTCCGAGGATGGCTAGCATGGCCCAGGAGCGCCGAGTCCAGCGTGCAGTGCTGCCACGGCTTGCGTGGGAAAACAGGACAGGGAGGCAGAGGTGCGAGGCTCCCCCACGGCTTACGAGCTCATCTGCCCGCCTGAAAGTGCTGCCGGCCGCCTGGCCGGTGTCGACAGCAGGGAGCCTGGCCTCAACACCTCCCCAAGCTGGGCTCAGGGGGGTACCCAAGGAACTGCTGTAGGAACACAGAACAAAGCAAAAAGACCCTGCCTGTCTGTAACCCCAAAGTGCAATGCTCCCCGGTCCCCGGGCTCGGGGCTGTACACACACACAGCCAACCCAGGGTCCCTGCACCAGAGAAGAGAGATCCCCATCTTCTTCTTGCTCTCAGGAAGCTTCCCTGGGGACTGACTAAGCCTAATGGCAGAGATCAATAATTACCACTGCTTAATCAGGACTGGTTTAGGATAAATTCTATATAATGAGGATCCATTTTGCATGTAGCAGGCAATTAAAGGACGCTTAAACAGGAAAAAAGAGGGGTAAGATTCTGAACACGGCTTCATGGAGGGACAGTGCGAAACAAAGACAAAAGCCTATATTTTGCTGAGTGTTTCCGCCAGTACCTGGAAGGATGAAAAATGAGTCCCTTTGCAACCCACGCCACTGCACCTCCGCCAGGATGGTGCTGTGCGTGTGCGTGTGCGTGTGCGTGTGCGTGTGCGTGTCCGTGTGCGTGCGTGTGCGTGTGCGTGTGCGTGTGCGTGCGTGTGCGTGTGCGTGCGTGCAGCCACACCAGAGACCTGCACCCGAGCTCTGCGGGAGACCTCGCGTCTCACTGGGCACGGAGCAGCGAAAGGCAGCGCAGTGACCAGAAAAACCTGCAGCCCACCATGTGCATACTCCAGGGATCGCTGCATGAGTCAGGGAGGGATGAAGTCACTGTGAACTGAGGGATTATCTCAGTATACGGGACAAATGGAGGAAAAAAGAGAAGCCATTTCCAGTTTCATTATCCTTAATATCCCGTTCACCATTGTGCCCTCCTATGCATCTCTGCCTTTTTTTTTGCTTTTTCTCCCCAGGATAGGGTGTGCTAGCAGGCAAGCAATGCTCTGACTTTGGGGGAGGAAGGCAAACTGGTTTTGGACAAGTTTGTGTGCACAGCATGGCGTCTCTGAAGAAAAAACGCCCTTCCTCGCCGACACCAACAGCAGTAGCTACTGACAGAGGATGGGAAAAACTTCAGGGAAGGCAGTGGCTTAAACGATACGTAAATAAAAATGACACATTCAGATTTCACTTGCCCTTGGAGCCCCCTCCTCCTCTCCTGGCTCTGTCCTCCTGAGCCTTCCATATCTCCAGAGGCAACATTTTAAAACCACAAAAATAGACGTGTGGGAATGAGGAATGGCTCAAATAATTTCAATTCCTCTCAGCTCACACTCCTCAGCAATCCCAGAGGCTTCTACCTCTCAGCAGCAAATACCTCTGGAGGGCAGCTCATACCAGCTATCTTAGGCGTTTGTAGCTGAGGGAGATGACCAAGATGACCAAGACCTCTGGAAGTGACTGTTTCTCTCTGTTAACACGATGAGGGAACAAGAACGACCAGTTTAGATTAGGCACCCAGAGAGAGATTCATCTCGCCGAACTTTAAAAGCCTGTATCATAACGATAACAGTCTGGACTCTCTTTATAGTTGATGGAGAAAAAGCCATTTCTACATGTGATTCGCTGGATCTCTTTTAGACATATTTTTTAGGATGAGATGTGCTTACGCATCAGAAGTGCCTGTTTCTCTTCATTGCCTATAAAGGAGTCAGTATGACTAGCTCAGCTGTTGACGTGTGCACTGTAGGAATCTAAATTTGGGCAGACGAATCCCATTTCCAACTTTCAGACTGCTGAAGTTAGGTAACATGAATTCCACTGTGGGCATGTGCTAAATATTTGAATAGATGCTATTTTTTAATTCACCCTCTCCTTGCAAGACGACCATATCAGTAGGGTTATCTGTGGGAAGAGGAAACAGTGTGTGTCATTAAAACCAGAAGACATCCAAATTCTGTACTTTTTTCTGGCACAGATTACCATGTGAGCTACAGCAGATTCCTTAATCCCTCTGCTTTTTAAGCTTTACCACTATTCAATTTTCAAATGTTAGCTTACAATTTAATTCCTGAACATGCAGACGATACTTTTTAGCACTTCACCGTTCTGTTTTTTCCTCATAACAATTTGATGTGAACATATAATTTTGTGTCCAGATTCGTTATGTTTTGACTGTTTTGGCTCCCCCCCCCCCGAACTGCTATGCATTTCTTTCATAAATCTGAACTCTCAAGCCTGAAGAACGGCACTAGTCTTTAATATCAGAGCAGTACTCCTCCACATTTGCTAGTTGTGAGACGAGTACTTCATATTTTCTCTCCCTTCTAATTTTCTTATTTTCCTTGAGTCTTCAGTTCTTTGCTGATGTGTAGGGCAGTATGTTCTGTTCCAGAAGAAGACTTGGGAACAAATGCCTGCCAGAGAAAAGGCTTTTATAATCTATTGTGTGTGTGCCGTTGTGCTACTGGGTAGTTTGACACCTATTTCTGCTTGGCTCACAGTTTCTTCTAGGAAAGGTTCTTTCACTTTGGAGACTTGGGAGAGAACCATGGAGGGTAACTATTGCCTTCAGAGATACAAACACTCACCCCTTACCCCACATGGCAAAAATGTGGATTTCTTGTTCGTGGTAAACATTGATTAAAAAATCAACGGATGAGGCTTAAAATCCACCAGAAAAGATGCTGTGTGGGGAGGCTTGTCACCATATTCAGATCATTCTGCCTAAGAGTCTATGAATTTTAAACGGGGGCAAACATCATTGCAAGCACCAGCAGGATGTTCACCACCTCCGAACAAAGGAGCAGGGAAGCACTATGGGTTCCCCGGGGAGCTCAGGACTCGCAGCGCAGCCCGAAGAGTGGCCCGAAGAGAAACGGGGAGGGAGAGCGCTGGGGCGTCTTGCCGAGGTCACGGCTAAATGGCTGGAGAGCATCTGAAGAGCTTGTGACAGCCTTTGAAATGAACAGGAGTATTTTTCTAAAGAATGCACACGAAAGAGCCACAAACATGGAGAAAGTGTAGAACATGCACCCACAAAGACTAAATTTAAAAGATGTGCTTAGCAGGGAACACATGCATAGCATATGGATGCAGCTGACGGAAGAGCTGTTGGACTCCATTCAAGATACCACTCACATAGCAGATGAACCGTCATAAATTTAAGCTACACATGTCGCATCCTTACCGCTAAGGTTCCCTTTAGTCATGTGTGAACGCAGTTTAGTTGTTGGATCCTGGCTCGCGAGCTTAGTCGCTCTCTGAGCGCATAAGCATGGTGGGCAGGACACATAACAGAGAGAGATCCCCAGCTGTTCGTTACCTTTCGCGAGTTATTAGCCCGTGGGCTTTCTGCAGCCGCTACCTTGGCATTTGTTAGTCCCGGCGCTGGCTGCCTAACGGGCGTTGCATGCTGTCCTTCAGCTCTTCAGCTGCTCGCTGACTGACAGGCCAACTTCTTTAACATTTGCTTTGATACATTTTCTCATATTAAGTTAAGCTCCTTGAGCTGATTAAAAGCCTTCCAAGATTGTATCATTGCCAAGCCTTCTACGCACACGCACACACGCACAAAGACAATCATTCTGAAAAGGAAGACAAATAATAAAACCTATTCTGGATCTCTCCAGTTAGGATGCTAGTAGCTAAGCCTCTGTCCTCCAGCCAATTTTTTATATTACTGAGCCAATCCACATCTCTGATGGATATGTAAGAATGCCAGGTTATTATTCTTCAGCGATTAGTTTCAGCTTTCAAAGTCTTTTAATCCAAAATACAAAATAGTGACAAAACTGGTAGAACAGGTGAACATTTACAGAGCAAAAATCAGACCTTATTCCACTTCCATGTAGCACTGGAGTTGTAAGAGATTCCTTGCAGCTGCTTGCAAGGAATTA
This sequence comes from Mycteria americana, assembly GCF_035582795.1. NCBI lineage: Eukaryota > Metazoa > Chordata > Aves > Ciconiiformes > Ciconiidae > Mycteria > Mycteria americana. The sequence goes on from NC_134367.1 coordinate 41,442,044, forward strand.
AAGTTTTAGATTTGCACTATCCTTTGGAACCTAATTTTATAAGCAGCTGCCGACAGTCCATTAATTTGAATCCAAGATGCCCTCTGAGTTAGACTAGTGCTAAAGAAAGCATTAGTTTCCATTCTAAAATGTGCTTTATCACACATTCCTGCTGCCCCTTTTGCATATCTGTTTGACTCAAGGCAACAGTAGCATGGTATTTAAGTGCCAATTACATTTTGGTAATCCACACAATATTTTGACAGGGAGAGAAAGACTGAATGACCTTAAACCTCGTTAGGATCAGAAAAAAACCCCAGACTTAAGCATTCACTGGAAGGATTTTTAGGGAAGCCTTGCATATTTCTTGGTAGTGAAGCTTTTTAACATTATGCCTAACACTCAGATGTTGTGGATGTACAAAACTGAAACGAATTTTTCTGGATTTTCAGGTTTCTTTTTCTCTAATGGGTCTAATTGAAATTAAAATTCAAACACATTCTCTCTTTCTTTAGAGTCAGGTTTAAGCAGAATACTGATATTTGTCACTAATGAATCTATATTATGGTAGCAGCCGGTGATACCGCTCTGCGATGGCAGTTTCTTTCAGATCTGGGGCTGTATGGTAGAAACACAGATGCAGAGGCAGTCATATGATTTGGGGCTGTATGGTAGAAACACAGATGCAGAGGCATCTGTGATATGATTTAGAGGACAACCTGCTGTTTGATGACACTGTAGCTGGTGCAGGATTTGGAGGTTTCTTTGGTGGCAGGTTTTGTTGCTGATATTACTGTTATTGACTTGTGGCAAAGAGGTAATGAAGAGAAATGGCACGAATGTAAAAGTAAGCTGGAGTGGAAAGCATAGGAAAGAAAAATTATCATTGAGCCAACTAAGGACAACAGCGTTTTGGGTTTTTTTAAGATCTTATACAGAGGTGAATATTAGTACTGCTGTGAATGTGGAGATTTTCCCCAAATCTAAAATGCATCATGGGAAGAAGATGCATCTTTTAGACAGAAAGGTAGACTGATGGGCAGAATAGGCTGGAACTATTCTGCAAGAAATGGCATGGTTAGTGTCAGAATTTATTCATCTAAATAGAACTGGTGAAGCTAAGAAATGAAAGGCCCTAAATGCACAAGTGAGAAATTTTGACTAAACCATGGGATGCACTTGAAGAGCAGTGTGTTGTGGCCAGAGATAAGTCTGAAAGATGACCTGAACAGTTAATAATTTAAATTAACTTCAGGGAGCTAAAATTGCTGAAATGAAAGGCAATGAGAAAGGAAGTGTTGATGGCAAAAGAAATTGAGCTTCTGGACAAGTATTATAAGGACAAAAAGGCCAAAATCTAAATGTGATGTGGGAGAACTGGGTCAAAAGTAACACATCTGTGATACTGGAGAAAGATGGAAAGAAGGCAGAGTTTCACGTAGAGGAAAAACAAGCATCAGTTTAGCCATCCTGAGTTTAAGATTACAGCTATGAGATAAATAAAGTCAGAAAGAAAATTAAAGGTGTGGTTTTCATCAGAGGTCTGGATTTGCAAAGCACACCTGAAATTTCTCAGCCCAAAGCAGATAAAGGGGTGCAAGACTTGAGACTGTAGGAGATGGGCCAGAAGGTCAGATCCTTGTTGGACTCTTGTGAACCACCAGAAGTACAAGGGGACCACAACAAAGTGAAGGAAAGCTGAGAATCAGTAAAGAACTATGTCACAAAACCCCCAAAGTGAACAGGGCTTCAAGAGCAAAACGGCAGAGAAGTTTGAAAAGCAAGAGGGCAGAAGATGTAGTAATACGCTGAGGCATTGTATTTGTCCGCATCTACCTAGTCACAAAGCTTGTTCTTGCATCTTATGTGTAGAAATTCTGCACCTCAATAATTTTTATTTTATTTTAAATTAAATTGACCAAGATGTGCCTATATAAGATTCATAATGTTTCCATCTGCCTGGAACTTTGTACTTGCGAGCCCTTAAAAAGAGGAAAACATCTTGTATTAAATTTTTTAAGCAGCCAAAGTGCTTTTCATTTTCTCCCCCCTGTAGTTTAAATTTAAATTTATGTTTCTAAATTTACATATTCAAAAACTTAATCTGAAACCTGTTTGGAATTTGGATGTCTCTTTTTATCACATTTCATTTAATTGCAGATTCTTCTGCAATTGAGGCATCACCCCTGCAGCTACTGGATGTCAAAGGACAAAAAAAATAAATTGCTTGAAAGAAAACTGAAGCCACATTTCTATTCTGCATTTGAGCTGCTGACATTTTCTAGATAACACCAAGAGATGTCAGAATACTGGCTGTTAAAGCAGTCTATGTTTGGAGCCTATTAAGTTGAATTCTGAGAGTGAAGGGAAATGTGAAGACTTCTGGAGGGACTGACATATACCATTACTTGCTTTATTTCAATTTTATAGGGAAAAAAAGGAGGGCTTTTCCTACTTTTTTGCCCAAGAGCTCCTCTTAAAACGTGGCAGGTTGCCAAGAGCCTGCAATTTCACTCTAATTCCTCTGTGTATTCGAAGGCTCCACAATACAGCTCCTGCCCTTCTGATGAGGAAGGGCTGAGAGGAACTCCTATCAGAGCCTCTTACTCTCTCATTACTGCCAGAGGCCACTGCTGACCCGTCTTCCTCTTTGGCACCAATAATTCTGCCTCTTTAATGCTCCCACATTACATTGCTCACGGGGTCCAGATTGCCTCTTCTTGTTGATAAAGCTGTAGCTCCACCAAGGTCTTTAGAGTTACACCAGGGTAAAGGCATCTGGAGGGAGGAAGGGGGCTCCGAGTGTCTTGCTCGGGTCACTTGTATGTCATGTAAAGCAACCAGAATGATCTTGGCCTTGCTTCCTAAGCACCGTCTTGTCTTCTGATGCAGTGGTAAACCTAGGGAGGAAATCAGTTTCCTGTCAGCTGAATTCTCCCTGGAGCTCCTTGGCATGCACAGGCAGTCTGGCAGGACATCCCTCCAGAGACCATATTCCCGTCCCTCAGCCCCTTGCTCCAGGTCCTCCATCCCATGTACAGAAAGAGCTGTCTCAGCACAGACCTTCCCCCATCCACTGCACAGGGCACTGAGCCTGAGACATGCTAAGAAAAAGCATGAAGGAGTGAAGAGACCATGAATGCAACCAGCTATGGCTTCCAGAGGCAAGCTGCTTTTCTACAAAGCTTCCCACCCCTCCACACTCACAGCCCTGGGAAGGATGCATAGGGCTGGGCAGCGTGCATAGGGCTGAGTAGGCTGTATATGGCTGGGGAGGGTGCATAGGGTTGGGCAGAGCTGAGCCTGGACGGACAGGCCCAGATGGACTCCTTCCAGACCTAGCTGGGACGTCTCTGCCAACCTGCTAATCTTGATCTTAGGTTAACAGACAGCTGGCGGCATTTAATCAGAGGCCCCATTCACGTATACCCTCCACACCAATGAGTCTCCTGAACTGCGTTGCGCTGGATAACGCAGGGCTATCAGTTGCTTCCTTCAGTTGCTCCCAGAGACTTTTGTGTTTGCCAGTTTATAGATCATCTTAAATATTGTTTCTGACTTCAAAGATAAGTGGATGTATTTAAAGGCATTTGACCATCCATCACATCTGAGCAAGAAATATTACAGAACAGCTTCTCCCCCTGCATAGCAGTTGGCCAGAGGTTTTCTACCGAACCTCCTGCCTCAGCCTACACTACCCTTAGCATTGACGTTCCCCGTTTCCCCGCACCAGCCTGCTCTCATGGCACGGTCCTTCTTCAGGAGTACTGCTGTCGCCTGCCTCAAAGGCAGCGAGGGTGTGCGTCAGCCTGGTCGGGACTGCCACAGGACCACGTAGACCCTTTGCCAAGCTACTGGAAATTTAGAGGAAGCAATCCGAGCAAGCAGAGCTGCATCAAGCAATGCACATCTCGGTCTAGAAGGCTGAATCCAAGCAGAAACAGCCCGAGAATCCGAAATCCTTTGTACATGCCCATGTTACTACCATGTGAAGCGATTTGCAGCTGGTTTCACCAAATTTAGCTTTCCAGTGATGCTTTTCAGGAGCTAATTCACCGTTTCCTCAGTTTGGATCTTTGTGTTATGACTTGTCGTGATGAAGGGTGCAAGTGGGTGGGGGTAGATAGCTGCTGTCTTTACCAGCACTTTACCTTAACTCAGCCCCTGGGAAGATCTGAGTGCATTATATATGGCTCAAGCCTTACTGCAAGAGCTCTAGGTCCCTGATTAGCTAAGCCAAGGTCAACTTAAAATTCAGTGAAACATGCGCTACTTCACAGGGAAAACACAAGAGGCTGAATGCTTTTCAACCTAAGCAGTAATGTTTGACTCTTCCCAAGACCCAGCGATTATCAGCTTGTACTGGTGAGCTAGTCAGGAAAATAACAGGCTTCATTCTCCTCTCAGACTAGAATCACACAGGAGATAGTCCACCAAACTCGGTTCACCTAAGAGGTACAAATGTAACGCAAATGAAGACTGAGGCCCACACCATTTTAAGGTTTTAACTGTTCTCTTAGTCTGAAGGAAAAAGACTGCCTTGAAAATACCAATAGCTATTCCAGAGGAGATAAGAGAAAAATATGTAAACATCCCAACCAGTACTGAAGGCCCTGCAGAAGGAAAAAGGATTGCTCAGAAAACTGAGATGATATTCCAGAGGACAAAAGAATGAAATAAACCCCTAAATTACCTTCAACCATGCATTCAGGGACACAATCACATTATTTTGCTCAGTCCATTCTTTCTTTCTAATCAGATTAATAAATATATACACCAGGAAACATTTATATATTGTATATGTGGGAGCTGATTTTATTCAGCATTTTGAAAATCCTTAAGCCTGCTGTTTATTTCGATTATTTATCATTTTGCAAAGAGAATGCAGGCACCCAGAGCTCAGAAAAAGATCAGAGAGTCCAGCTCTCCTCAAGGCTATTTTTTCTTTTTAATCCTCAGGGACCTGATTGAATTTTTCTCTGTTTATTATTATTTTATATTTCTTCTGCGCATTCTATTTATTTATTTTGATTTATAAATTATATTACCATGCTAAGGGCAACTGTCCTCTCTGAATCATTCCTCTTCTGCCTGTGACATTTGTGCAAACCTCGTGTCTGCCTTCCGCGTTTCAGCCCTCAGCCCCAAACTACTTTAGGCCACTGTATTGTTTAATTTTTTCCTCACTTGGCCAAGCAGCCTGAAACCAACTGCATAATATTCTATTTGACATTAAGCCTCACATATACTTTACAGTCTCTAAGTTCTCTGGGGCAATAGCTGTCTTTTTAAATTATGTATAGTGGGGCCAGCGTAATGGGGCCTCAGGCCTTGAAATGGCTCCCTCAGGCACTGCCACAATGCAGCGTGTATTTCTAACAGCAGAGGAGGTGAACCACCAGAAGAAGTGCCCGATTCTCTGTCCCTCGGTAACGTTGCGTCCCCGCTGGAACACATGCTACAGCTAAACACGAGTTCAATGTGGGGGTAAACGATGACATTTAAGGGCTCGTGGAGGTCAAAAGAGATGATCCAATGGTCCCTCCCAGCCTTCGATCCATGAATCTATGAATACAGATAACAGCAATTAAAAGGCAGCTCTGTGAAAAGGTCTCCACAGCCACTGCTGCAGGGACACCGCGAGAGTTTTGCTGGAAGACTTCTTCGGGAGTGAGGCCATGGAGCAACTCTGCTTGCGATGAACAGGCACCACCTCGGGGCAGAAAACATCTGCCGGGGGCGGCGGAAAGAGACGTCTCTCAAATAATGTCATCTTAACTAAGCTGGAGGTATGACGACTCTGTTGCCGATTTCCGAAGTGGTGCCACAAATAAATGAATCAAATTCTCCACGCATAATTTTTAGGAGTGAGCAACCAGGAACAGGGAGCGGCATGGATGAATTTCGAATCGTTCACTGACTGGCTGTTGACCCTCCTTTAAATTCCCACCGGTTTTGGAGTTGCTCATCTCTGCTGGCTCTGGGTTCACACTGTAACTCAAAGTAAGCTGCAGCTAAGAGAAAAAAATAAAACTATCAGGACATTATTTGCAGGTGTGGTCCAGGCAAGACAAGGACTAGGACTCCCAGACGGCACAGCTATGGAAAGCTTGCTAAGCGAGGCAGAGGATATGCAACATCCCCAGACACCCAGCAGCAGGTCTTTGAGACAGAGCTGAACCTCACCTTGTTTGAGCCCAGAAAAAGACTCCCTGTGGAGAAGAGGTGGGGGTCAGTACGTGCCCGGCTGTTAACTTTATGCCCTTGCTATACCTTCGCACAGCACCGCCAAATGGCGGTGGATCATTTATGGACATGGGAAAAAGGAGCTGCCTTTTTCAACTAGCCTACTTACTTGCAGCAGGCATCAGCAGTAATTGGCAACAAGAGCAAAAAATAAACTTTGAGCAACCTCACCCTCCCACCAAATCCCTTCCCAAACATGTATTGTTTTGCAAGCAGATAATATTTCTAGTAATGAAGCAACAAAGCAAATACAGTTCAGTGCTCTGTAAACACAAATGCACACAGACCAATACATGAGCCTTGGAATAAAATTCTTCAAAAAAGCACTTCTTCAGATGCTTCCCAGTGACAGAGTACCTGCCAACGAGAAATCACGACTTTTCAGAAATTGCTTTATAATGCAAAAGCACTGGAAATCATAGTTATGACTTTCCAAAACAAATGATGTTCAGGCTCTGCTTGGGTCAAAGATGCAACGGGAAAGGCTAGAAATGCGAGGCTGCCAGCTGGTGGGTCTTGGCTTCGACTCAGCTCCCAGAATGACCCAGCAACAATTCCTCTTCACTTACCATGCTCTGCATTATTTTGGCACAGAAATACCCCTAGTTCTCTGGCATGATTTCATGACAAATTGTTTGATCTTCGCCTGCACATTTCTGCAAGGCCTTGCTTCTCCTGCTGCAGCGTGCCGCCTTCCTGACTTCTTTCTGCCAGTGCTGGCATTGCCGATAAGGAGCCGCAAAAGATATGCCTGGGTAACCTCAAGCTGCTCTGAGCAACCGTAAGCCCGCAGGACTCTCATGATGCAAGTCAGCTCCAGACATCTCAGAAGTGCTGGCAAAATTGAATTGTGTTGCAAAAGCGCAGCAGCAGAGCCAGGGGAGGGTCCTGGAGAGGCACACTTTCCAGCTCTGCTATGGCAGAGGTGTCAGGGGAGCAAAGGGCGGATGACAACAGTTGCGGGGAAGCCCGTAGGTCTTCGCTTCTGCCATCAAAGGCCACCCCAAGTGTCCTGATTCCTCTGGCAACAGCCACCAGGCTGGCTCTCCAGGGCACTCGCACTGACGAAGGCGGCTGCAGGAGCCTGAACTCACTCTGGTTTCACCAGCAGTCTGTTGCCATAGGCAACTGCCTATTTTGCCTATACCTAGAGCTGGCCCTGAGCAATATACGCAGCAGGATTGCTATGATGAGATTAGCACTCTTTATTATACTATCCCTGCCCTTATCACCAACCCCAGCTCTCACAAATTCAAGATAAGGAAATTTCCCTCATGTACTTACCATGGTCTTGAACAGCACTTTAGAGAGAAGCAGTGAACGCCACTGTATTCACATTTACATGGGAAAATTTAGGGAGCCGTTGCTATTCTTGTTTTCAGGTCCTCTGAACTCTTCAATGTCCCAGTTCTGGTCTGGTTGCTTATCAGTTACCCCAGCTTGAGTAGCCTGAGGGTGTCCTCTCTGCACTAGGCTAATGTCAATATGGGACCAAGGCATCGTAATCCCCTCAACTGTGGCCCGTAATCTTCTCCATTTGTTAAAAGAAAAAGTGTCTCCCTCCTGATCCTTCTAATACAGGAATAGCCTGTTTCTTAGGCCAGCTTTAGCCTGCGCACCACTTCACTTTTGGTAGCTGGGATAGCGAGCTACATCAGGTAAGCATACCTGTTAGCTTACAGGAAGGTAAAACATCTCTACAAATGCTCTAAGTCTCACTGAAAGCCAGAACAGGACTTACTCCCTAGAGACTCAGACACGCAACCAAATCACTGCCGCTTAACACATTACCATCCATCAGCTGAGCAGCTCAACTGCAGGCATGGCTGCATTGCACTGCCCTGGCCTGACTCGGGATCACCACAGGGAAATGGAGTGGACTCTAAATTAGAAACGGTGAGCCTAAACCCTTTCTTGCACGTATTTTCCATTCAGGTTCCTCACTCCTTATTGAAATACCTTGTTGATTGTGGGAAATACCTCACTGAATGTAGCCCAGATTCTCAAATACTGCTTTTTAATCAGAGTAAGGCATCTAATTCCTTTAAAAATCTTAGGCTTTAGAGCCTTCAATACTTGCGTAGCTCTAGAAGTCTGAGCCTCAAATTGGGTTCTGCAGAAAGATATTTATGTAATGTGAAATCCTGTTGTATTAAACAACAAATAGAGGCCTAAATTGACCTGACAGTGACCTTTTTAATAATAGAAAATCATCAAAATAAACAAAGCACAATGCAAATGCAGAAGATTTGGTTACAGTAGATTTGATCAAATAAAACAGACAATCTAATTAACCAGTGATTAGATTAAGTAGAAGTCTCTGTACTGAGTGATGGATAATTAACTGGAATTGTATTTACTTTTTTTTATTGTACTGCAGAACAAGGCACATCTTTGCCTTTCTTTCCTTCCACTGCAAACTTTTAATTAAACAAAATTATTCTGAATGTTTTACACAGAATCTAGGCCTCTAAGCAAACACGGTAAGTTGGAAAGGGAAAGGCAGCCCTATACTGAGATTTAGTTGTCGATCAATACTGTTTGTATAAATCTCATCCACCGTAACAGTTACAACCCTGGCTTTTCAGAGCTGCTTGGCATTTATAGCTCCAGCTGAGTGGAATGTGAGCTGCAGGTGCTCAGCCCTTTGGAGAGCCATACCATTATTGTTCAAACCTAATTTATGCTTGAGAACAAACAAACAAACATATTCAAGGCAACTCCTAATTTCCGCACCTGAGTCGATCAAGATTTATTTTTATCAAGGCAAATGCACATAAGGGAATGGTGCACAGCTGATCGGAATCTAAGACAGAAATGGATCTTGCACTTTGAAATCCTTATCAGAAATGGCTGTGGTGACTTTTAAGTGTAGGCTATGTAAGAGACAGTCTTTTAAAGTGATTTAATTCCCTCCTTTTAAGAAGTGTAATCTGGAAGATTGGTTTGGCTCCCCATCACTCCCAGGAAAACACTACACTATGGAAGAAGCCCTTTTAATAACACAGCTTGTCAAATGTTAGATGTCATTTTATTTTTTAAGCATTTTGCTAATTGCATATTTGCCAGAGCCTCTGTGATATCCTATAAAAGCTGTCATAGCAGACAATCACTAGGTTCACCGTACACATGGGTTGCATATTCACATGTCCCTCTGTTCGGAATACGTAACAGTTAATTTGATGAAATATCTGCTGGCAAAATTTCTCCCCTAGCTGTGGGACTACTGTCTGTCTGTCTGTCTAGACACTCTTACTGCTCTCATTACCATGGTATCTCAGTGCATCCAGACCCATGGATATCCGAGGAGGAGTTAATAAGCATTAGCTCTTGCTAGGTCTCTTCAGAGGATGCTTCTGCCAAACTGCAGGGGACAGCAGACGAAAACAGCATGATTCCTGAATGCGATGAGCTGCCTGACGAGGAAAGCTAGCAGGACAGTGTGGAAGCTCTGGCATCTATTTAGCAGTGCCTTGCAGTCTGCCTCTGGCTAAGTGGCAGGGCATGCGTGTGTTGGCTTATACGCAGGCGTTTTTGTCGCTTGTGTGCAGAGACGAGCAAAGCTGGAGTTACTGCAAGCTCTGTGCTAGCGAGGATGCCAAGGAACACCATGTGGAGGCGGGTGAATTCTGGATGAGAGAGTGGGTAAACAGAAAGGCTGAAGCGCCAGGGGTAGCCTCGGGGGCATTCCCTTAGGGAACAAACAGCAACTGAGCTAGAAAGTAAGGCCTCACTACAGCAATTAGCTTCTCGAGCTGATCTAAGGTATCAGCTAGACTTTTAAGAGAAAGACCTAGTTGACCAGGTGACATGCATGCCTGTAGCTGCTGTATTTTAAGGCTATATTTTTTGGTCCTGAAATGCTAGTCCATTAATTCACCCATTTACCCATAAAACCTGGAATCTCTTTCATGGTGCAGACTTTATTTTCGCTGGTGCCGAGTGCAAGATGGAAACAGATAAAACCGCACCTTCTCAGCACTGTTGATGCCCAGGTAAGAGAACTTCTATTGCCCTTCTCATAAGCAGGCTTTTAACTAATTTGACTTGTACTCAGTCCCCACTTCTGAACAACCTGAAAAACCACTCTGACCAAAAATGGCTGTAAACCAAAATGTGGCCTGTGGTATGTACAGAGGCAGAAGGCCATTTCAGCAGTCATTCTCCCAGTTGTCAATCTCCCTCTCCTCACACGGAGTTACTGTGTCTCTAACCTTTCTCACTAAAGTCTGTCCAGAGTAACAGGAAAATGGATGGGACTATATGAGAATGCCTAAGAATATATGTGAATCCTCTGATATTTCTAGCATAAAATATTCAACAGCTATTGTTGTTGAAAAAGCTGGGTGTCAGGAAGGCCTGTGGAGCTCCTAAATAACATGGACAGAATCATATCATCACAGCATGCTATTGCCCATGGACAAAAATCTCAGCTGAATTCCATCATCTTTCTCTTCACAAGGCCGCCAAGACAAAGAATTACATACAAGCCACAGGACTCGGGAGTGTTTTCCAGTGTCCAGCAGCCTAGATGCCTCCTGACTCCGTCTCGTGCCAAAACCCAGACATGTGTCTTCTCTTCCTCCCCTACTCCTTTCTCCTCTTGTCTTCCTTTCTGGAAGGCCAGATGTGTAGATGTAGGCATGAGGGCCGCAATGCCGGCAAGGAAGAAGGAGTTGTAGAAGGTAAAGGAAAGCTCCTCCAGCTTTGGTGACAGCAAGGAAGGGGGAGAATGAGTAGATGTGGAATATTAGTTCTCCTGAGAAATGTCAGATAAGAGGAAAAGAAGAAGTAGTGCCTAATTTTTTCTGCTCAGTGGCGATATATGCATGCAGACACCAGCCTAGGAAATGTGGGGGAACTCTAATGAATCTCTCCGAGTTGTGTCTATGGTGCTGATTACCGCTGTTCCCGCAGAAGCCACTTGTATTTGTGATTTGGAGATGTTTTCAGCAGGCAATGAAGTATTAGTCACTATTTAAAAAATGTACCACATAATTGCAGAAGATAGCATGTTCCCGTTCCAATTAGAAGTGAATAACTGCAATACCTGAAGGAGCCTTGTGCAGCATCTGTAGGTAAATACCACTCTTTGTAAAGGAATCTACACATAGAAAAATGCATAATAGGCTTGTGAATGGTAAGGTTTAGATGTAAACTACTGAAGTAAAAGAATCACTATCCCATGGAGAAATCTAAGCAGAGTTTGAGATGTTTATTCTAAAAAGATGCAAAATATATTGCTAGAAAATTGTGCTCTCCTTTATTGCTTGTATATCAATACGGCAAGCAGAACACTTTCTACCTGAGAAAAGTTTGTCCTCAGCTCTTCACATTAAATTCACAAAAACATTTAGACATGGCAATGCTTCATCTTCAACCACAGCCTGTCTTCATACGTTAACCATGCCTGCAGCCATTCTCCAACACTGAGGTCAACTAGCATCAATGGCCCATATTGACTCTTAAAATTCCTACACAGCATGGCTGTTGCAAACTGTTTACTGGGAATGGGACAGTTCCCAGTAAACACCTAAGTTAGCTCACTCCAAGTGCTGAGATGTACCCTAGCTGCTAGGTTATGTAGGGGAAATGTAGGGGCCTCTATTCAACATGTACGCAGTCTTTTGGCATGTGTAGAGCAGATGGGCAGATTCTGATGATCTACATGTTGAAGGTGGTTGCTGAAAGTGGCAGTGCAGTGACTAAATCCATGCTTTTGTAGTTTCAGCCCTCAACATTTCACTCCCACCCTAGAATTAGTAGCATCTAATCAGCTTGAACCTATGCTGTGGCAATATGTCAGGTACCTACAGAGTGTCCATGAACCAGCGAACGAACTTTAAATCAACTGAAAAATCCCACTGATTTGTGAATGGAACTATATGTGGACCCTCAGCAAAAAATGCAACCAGTTCTGCAGCTTTGGTGCGTTCCTGCATTTGGTGAGGTGTTGATAGGCCTACAAGGGCCAAGTTCAGGACTTTGATTAAGCACATGCAACTCTACTCTCTTGACAGAACTGCACTTGCCCATTGAAGGTCTGATTCAGACCCGAGATCTTTGTACACCATGTTTATGTTGCCTTCTTTGCATAATTATACAGTGCTGAAGGATCTTTGAACAAACTTATTTTATAAAAGGGAATAGAAATATATATGGGGTATGACTGCAGGCTTGCAAACAACATAAATACCTGAAAAACCCTCTGTTCTGCTATTGATCCAAAGGAGTGCTGGAAACATTACTATGGCAACAATTCTTACCCAGTGGAAGAAGCATGCCATTATCAGTGCATAGGAACAAAACAAGAGGAGGCGTTTTTCAGAACTGTTGCCCACTTCCCCTTGACCTCTCCAGATGTGCTGACCTTCTGGCATGAGCTCCTGCTGCAGGAGCTTTCAGTGAGATATGACTTACAGAATTATTTATTGGCCCATGCACAGAGAATAAAGAAATTCTATTGACGAACAGAGTCCTGTCACAGAAAACAGCACTGCATGGAACTCCTGTTTTCTAAGAGTATCAAACATCTTCCTTACCTCGTTAACAACCTGGGTTATCGGTGTGAATAAAAGAGACAAGGCTGCTCTGGCTCCCTCTAAATGTTGTCTATGTCATTTGGCTGCACACTACTTGAGCCTTTTGCAAGTACAGTTATTAACTCCCAAAACTACTGAGCATCTAATCTGGCCATGTTCTTACTGAGAATGAGTTCAGGCTAAAGTACAAATCTGTTGGCGTTGTGGTAATGGTGTTATTTGGTCTATTAATTAGCAGCTAGACTAATAAAGTCAGCAAGAAACCGTTTTGCATTATATGGCTAAATTGAAAGTCCACATCCCATATAGCCTGAAGGCAGAATTGAGAGCTAATCATATTCCAGGTGTTTGTAACACTTAAGAAGCTCTGTCTGCTGCTCCTAGCTGCACCTCTCATCCCCAGCCTCACATATGGGTAATTTTAAGGAGTACTGTGACTCTGCCCACCGTTCCTAACCCTGGGGAGGGGAGTGATACTGGCTACAAGTCCAGGCAGGCTGTTCTTCCTGTAAATGGCTGAGGAAAACGATTGTGTGGGAGATGGTGCCAAGCGAGGAGAGAAAAGGAGCAGCCTGGAAGAAAGCTTCCAAATACACACTCCCACTGCAGAAACACTTTATGGCTGTCCTGAGGCTGGGGAGAACAAGAAGCAGCTGCAAGCTCTTTCCAAGCTGTTTGTTTGCCAGTCTTCCCTCTGGGCAGCCTGTGGTACAGCCAGCGGTGAGAGCAACATGAGTAGGTGGAACAGCTCTGCCCACTTGGGAGCTCACTAGTGCTCCACAGATCCACCTAACAGCATGAGCCAAGTGGATATTGCCCATTGCCATTAGTACTGTTATCCCCCTTTTTTAAAAAAAACAGAAAAATAAGAAGGGTCAGAAAAAATGAGAGAGAGCCTGGGCAGAAGATAGACTGTACAAAGAGACTAAGACTAATGCCAAGTATGTGAAGTACAAGGAAGGAATGGAAGGGACATCACTACTATCTAATAATGTTGAGAAAATACACAAAGTGCCATCCAGCCTTTTACTACGTCCCAGCCTAAAAAGCTGAGTTCCTGCTTATTCTGTAGAGATGGTAAAGATCTATTTCTTCTAGAGAAGTATGTAGCCCTGCTGTTCCTGGAAATTATTCACCTTTCCTTCATGGAAGATGTCTCCTGCATCCCATCACGAGCGGCCACAGTGGCACGGAATATATGTGCATCTGTGTGTATATACACATGCATACACATAGATAGGAAAGTGTGTTGAAAATGTCTCGATGAAAGAAAAACTAGAATACACACTTGGATTTAACCTATTTGGTCAATCTTTTTCCCTTCCCTAGAGGCAGCTGGTTTTATTCAATATTGACTTTTTTTCTACTTCTAGATGACTTTGGGTCCTGAACATATAGAAATAGGGGCTATTATAAAGGATATAATTATTATTTTGACAACATCAACTTCGACAGCTTCATGAACTTTATTGAATAAATGATGGTTCATTACCCACCAAATAGTATTTTCCCACTTCTCCAGCTTTCTCTGCCTTCAACATCTGTGAGCCTTCCAGGTATTTTATACAAGTAATAATCTCTCTTCTACCCTTTAGGGAAGTAGCTTGATCAGTTCCAGGAATTTTCTTCCATATTGGTTGTTGCACGTGTGAGAGCAGGTGTCCTGGGAAGAAATTATTAAGAAAAGGTAAGTCAAAGAGATAAGATACACGGAGAGTCTCAAATGCAGGGAAAACTCTGTTCATTTTCAACTCCCATGAAAGCGAATTTCACACAGCCCAGGTCCAGCTCTGCAGTCACAAGCAACCCCTTGTTGGCTGCATTTCTTTATTCTGGGGAAATGCAATAGCCGATGGAAGTCATGCTCACTGAGAAGGATGTTCTCACCCAGATTGCTTGGGACATCTGCAGAGGCTTTCTGAACATCGAAGCGGTGACTACAACATGGATTCGGTGTAAAATGTGGGAGCATCACTTGCAAACACTGATGTTGGGTGGTGGGGATGCTGACTGCAAGCAGGCTCTTACAGCCTCTACCTGCTGGCCCGGGGTCCCACTCACAACCAGAACTGTTGTCCAGCGTGCCCATCGTACACGATCGCCAGTTTCCCGCTCTGAACACAGGTGCATTTCTTCGGTTTGTGCAGCCCCGCTTTGCACAGGACGCTGGCATACGGGGGGTTGAAAGGTACTGTGGAAATCCTAGGATAATATTTTAAGAAACAGGAGTCAGCCACAAAGATTTGAATCTAAACCTGCCTTTTCTGGACTTTGGAGAAACAAAAGCTTTAGTTGCAAATGCAAATGTTACTATTCAGGACCATCTTTAGCAGGTAGCCACAAAGTTTGAGCGCCACAAAGTTTGCCACCCATTTTATCAGGAAGGGGGGCTTGCGCTCCAGCATGCGAACGCCGTATTCCCGTCACCAGTGAACGGCAAACGAAGCGGCTGCAGACTGCCCTCACTCCCGTTGGCAGCTTCAACCTACGACCTCGGGGCTCCCGGACCAGCCGCCGCGGCCGGGCCGGGAGCTCCGCCGGGGCCGGGCCCGTTGTGACGCGCCCGGGGTTGCCGGGCGGCGGGGCGGGCTCGGAGCGCGGAGGCATGGCGCTGCGGGCGGGCGGCGGCCTGGCCCTGCTCCTGCCTCTGCTCCTGCCTCTGCTCCTGGCCTTGCCGGCGGCGGGCTCCGTGAACGGCAGCGGCGCGGAGGCGGCGGAGCCCCTGGGCGGGCGCGCCGAGCCGGGTGAGGCGGCCCCGGGCGGTGCGGGCGCCCTTGGCGGGCGGAGGCCCCGCTCGTCCCCGCCACCTCCGGCCCGAGCCGCGCCCGCTGGCGCCGGGGCCCTTCCCCGAGAGGTGCGGGCGCTGGTCTGCCCTCAGCCCGGCCGGCTGCCTACTCGTCTCCCCTTACGGCTTCTCCCGCAGATGCCGGTGATTCCCGCTCCCGCCACGGGGAGTTTCCCCCTCCCCGCCCAGCTTCCCCCTCTGGAGGCAGGGGGTGCGCGGCCGGGGTGCTTCGTGCGGAAGAGCAGATACGGCCGGGGTGCAGGGAGACCAGGTTTCGTGTGGAAGAGCAGATATTTGCGGGGCTGCTCGGAGTCGTGCTTTCTGAGCAAGGCTTAATCACCGCCAGGATGTAACGATCTCTCCTCGGTGTCATATGCAGGCAGTGGGAAGGTGTCAGAGTGTATTCGGTGCTTTATTAAGCCATGCAGCATCACAGGGGCCCTCCTGAAGGGGGAGGCTGGGGAGACGGGGAAAGCTCCAGATCTGCTCGTCACTCTCGTAGCCAAAAGTGTGGGCTACAGAGAGTCGGATACGTGCAAACCCCTTCCGTCTGTCGTCGAGCAACGAACCGCACAGGTTCACAGCTGACGTGTTGTCAAGTGCAAAGGCAATTGCCCATGGAAAAGAGTTCCGTCCTGGGAAACCTGCGTCCCCTTAGCTGCCTTTGTGGTATGCCTTTGGGGGCCAAATGCTCTGCACTTTGGCCTTTGGGACCCCAGAAGTACTAAAGCCACAATACTTGGCAAGAATGAGATGCCCAATGCAGGAGTGAGCGAGTTCCCGTAGGGTGCATGGCCGTGACTTTGAGAGCTCTCTGTTGACATTTTTAGTAGGACTTCTGTGGGCTTTTTAAGCGTTTATCAAAATATTCTGCATGTATGCTGTGATGTGGCCTGTAATTAAAATGGTGCATAATGGCAAAGATTTCTGTTCTACGTAAGTTTTACAAGGCTTCCAAATGTAGAGAGGAATACGGACTGCCTTTGCTGTGCTGGTACTAATTGCAGCCCCCTGACAGGAATGTAAATGCAGTTCCTTAGCACATTCTTATCTCAGCATGTGTGGGATTTACATATATAACTCCTATTAATGCTAATGGAAGCTATATACATAATTCTCTTTGCATAGGGCTGACACTATATTTTTATCTGAACCTGATGCAACTGGAACCAGCCATCTTATATAAGTGGAAAGATCTGTAGTTTCTTACCGGAAGCTTTCTTAACATTTTGGTTCATTTAAAATGCAGGGAGGAAATGCAAGTAAAGGAAGCAATACAAAACTTTGTATTGTGATATTGGCATGGAAGGTTCATAACATTCGTATCAAAAGTGGTGTGTTATCCAGATGATTATCAGTGAGCCTGATTCTGTTTTCCTTAAAGTTTCTTTTTTTTTCTTTTTTTTTTTTTTTATTTCATTAAATCAGAAATCAGGATTGGTGATTCCTGATTAACTTGTTAATTTAGAACCAATCAACTTTTAATGTTTAGTGTTTAAAGGTTTATTTGGAGTATTACTACTTAGAAAACACAGTATCTTTTTTATTTAGAGCTATAGTCAGTTCACCATTATGAACCTCTGACAAAAGAGTTGCGTTGTGCATTGTGGTGCTCCTGAAGCCAGAAGCATCCTGAAAGGGTATCATGGTTGATATCTTCACCTATCATTAGGAGAAGTTTGCTTTCACCGCTTAGCAAAGTCCCTCAACCTTCTATTAGTAATATCTGAAGTTTTGTGTCTCTTCTTGTTTCTAAAGCTTTTTCTTCTTTTTTTTTTTTTTTTAAATTTGTGTCTGGATGGGAAGTGGCAGCTTCTCCTTTCAGATATGAACACGCCCTGCTGTGGCTACACTCAGCTTGTCACCTCAGAATTGAATTACAGTAATGCCTGCTTTCAGGGTAGAGGTTGGGGGCTTACCATAAGCTGATAGGAATTGTCAGAAATCTATTGAGTTGAGAATTTACATCATCTGAAGCTGTCCTAGCCCGCCCTCCCTCCCATTCATTGTTGCATGTTTACGTTTATTCTGCACACACGAACAAGCGCAACTCACGTTGTACCAAGTTGAAAACAGGCATTTTTAAACAGGACTGTGTTTAGACTGTAGACAGGATCCTTACATTCTCCTCCTCCTCTCTGCTGTGCTGTGGTAGTTGCTGTTAGACAAGACTGTTGAATGACTGCCCCATTAATTTAAAAGAAACTAAGGGAAACATGATAGGGTGTCCATGGTGGGGACCATCTTCTAAAGAAGTTGTTATTTTTTAAGGCTCATTAGAGATAGAGTTTGAGGATACAGTAGCTGTTTTAAAGGTTGTCTCTGTTTTCATCGGATTTTAGTCTTATCATTTTTTTCCTTATGTTTTGGCTAAGGTTGGATTCTTTATCACTCATCTGGATAGTTAATTTATTGTGTAAGGATTGTTGTGCATACGCTAGAAGACTGTTCTGACGAGCACAGCTTATATGCTGAAGTAAATGTCAAAACCATAGAGACAGATAGAGATAACAGAAGAATAAGATTTTGATGGCTCATTTATAGTGTTGGGAAAAAGAGTTCAGTATCAGTGTATCATTGTGGAGAATGCACTGTGCTGCTGTAGTGTAAATCCTTTACAATGGAAGAATAAAGGTTTTATATTTGTATATCACTGACTGCAAGAGAAATGGATCTGTTCCTTTCAACCTGAGAAATTTAAAGTTTTGGATAGTGTGTGAAAACTGTAAATGTTACTCAGAGATTTAGTAGCGAGAAGTGATATATAAACTTGAATTGCTGCACAGAAATAACATTTTGTAAACATAAATCTTGAATATAAAAAACTGCGAGACAGTGAAAGCAAACTTTACATTGGTAAGTATTTGTTATCAGAAAAAAAATAATCTGAGTAGGCGGGACTGGCAGTGTAGACTTGTAAAAACAGTCATAGTGACTTTCTCTTTGCATTTGGAAGAATTGGAAAGACCTATTGCTTACTTAATGAATAATTTCCAAAGGAGCTTCATTAAGTTATTTGCTCTATGGAACAGTTACTGTATCTCAGTATCCTTATAAACAAACATTCAATTTGCATGCTATTAGGAATAAAATATATAATCCAGATTTGAATCCCAGATGGAGATGAGAACCTTTTGCTTTTGTACATTCTGTGAAACCCATTCTGTAACCTCAAAGTACCATTAAAAAATGGAAGGAACCCAATCACAGTGATTAAAACCCCTGTACCTAATTAAAATACTGTACCTGGTTGACTCATCTTTGTGCTGGCTGTCTAAACCTGACCTTGAAGTGTGATGGGGAAAAAATTGTGTGGGAAGGCGTATGTTAGCCAGAAAGAACAAGGAAATGAGTTAACTGAATATTGTTTAATGAAAATTCTTCTTAGCTCTTTTCAGGGAAGACCTATAATTTGCATACAACCTAGACACTGTACTTCCCAGAGCATTCAGTAGGCTAATTTAACATCATAGGCTGGTTTATAAGAAAAATACATTTTTTCCTTTTAAAGAATTATCTTAAGGTTTAAACGTAAATGCTATTCACACTGGATTTTATGATAATTTTTTCATAAATGTCTTGTTTTTCTGGTTTAGTTAGTGAAAGCAAAAATGTTGGCAAATTTCATATTTCAACTAAAAAGTAGTAAAGATTTCAAGGAGTGAGTTTCCTGTTAATTGGGCATTTCCAGCCCTGTCATTGTATTAGAGATGTAACTTTAGACTTTGTGTTCAGGTCTGAATGCCACTGTGTCCACGGAAGTAGAATTTGGAGTATGCACAGTTACATGTGGTAAGTAGGAAAGCAGATGAATAAAACATATTGTCATTTGTTTTTGAAAAAAAAAAAGTGCTAACTGTAGCATTTTAGCAGTTGTAATTTGCTTGCCCTCGTTCACCTCTCATTGATTTCAATTGCCAATAACTATAATTAACAAAAACAATCAGGCTGATTGTCATTAGGAGTTTAGGTCAGATCTGTTGTTTTATTAATTTCACAGCCTGCAAGCTCCTATTTTAAACCAGTTCCCTACGTTTATTGGCACATGAGCTGCCTTCCCCAAAGTAACAATTTTCGCTATTTGTGAACATCTGTGAGATGTTCAGAAGATGAAAGATCTTCTGATGCTTCTCACAGATGTCTTCCCACATACAATATTGCCAAAAAATTGCTTGCCTGCAGTAGCCTGTTCTGTATTCCACATTTATACAATTTATAAATTGTGCAATGGAGAGGAGAGGTATCATTCTGGAGTAGGAAGGGAGAGAGGAAAAATGAGATGAGCCTTAAGAAGACATCTCTGCATTTGGGGTGATGATAGAAACTGCTGTGAGGTGGTAATTATATTGCTTAGGAAGCAGTCTTGAATCAGAAAAGCTATTAATTTTCTTCTGAACAAATTCAGTTTCTCATAAGACCACAGAAAAAAGAGAGATGAGTTTTTGCCCCATCCATCTGATGTTTTCTAGAGTATGCCTTTTTATTTTTTCTAGCCACTTTTTGATATTTCCAATGACAGAGCTTCCTTGATTCCCTCCTATTTCACATCGTAGGACATTATGGGTTTAGGAGATTTTTTTGTTGCTTCTACATACTTTAATATTTCTCTTTCTTCACTTCATAATTTCAAATCTGCTTATATGTTCCATATACCAATGCCATATATGTATCCCTATGCTCTTAATAACCGCACTTGCTCTGATGTAGAAATCTTTTGGATACTAAGAAACTGTTCCTTATGTCCCATTCCTCTAGCAGATGTCTCAATGTTCTGTATTTCCAGGGAATTTCACTAAATTTTGGCTCTGTTTCATCTTTGGTCCCTCAGAGTTAATGTTGACTGGCTGCCAGGTGCCCACCAAGCTGCTCTATCACTCCCCTCCTCAGTGGGACGGGGGGAGAAAATAACATGAAAAACTCATAGGTCAAGATAAAGGCAGTTTATTAAAGAAAAGCAAAGGCCGTGCACAGAAGCAAAGGAAACAAACAAACAAAATTATTCTCTACTTCCCATCAGCAGGTGATGTCCAGCCACTTTCTGGGAAGTAGGGCCTCTGTATGCGTAGTGGTTGCTTCAGGAGACAAACACCTTCATAAAAATGCCCCCCCCTTCCCCTCCTTTCTCTTAGCTTTTATTGCTGAGCACAATGTCATATGCTATGGAATATCCCTTTGGTCAGTTTGGGTCAGCTGTCCCGGCTGTGTCCCCTTCCAGCCTTTTGCCCACCCCAAGCCTACTGGCCTTTGGGGGGTGTGAGGCGTGAAGAGACAGCCTTGCTGCTGTGGGACCACTGCTCAGCGGTAGCCAAAACATCGGTGTGTTATCAACACCATTCCAGCTACAAATCCAAAGCACAGCACTATGAGGGCTGCTATGGGGGAAGTTAATTCCATCCCAGCCAGACCAAATACAAATGTTTAAACCCTTTAATACTGAAAATTATATAGTCTTACTGAAGAATCAGGAAAGGGAAGCTCTAACAAAAAAGAAAAAGGCATCATCTCGTATCTGGCATCATCTCATATCTGGCATCATCTAGTATCTGGAGTTCAGATCATGTTTGTAGCCTTCATTCTAGTCTAGGCTTTTCAATGCATGGCATGTTTGTCTGTTGAAAGGCTGAAAGGTAGCTTCTTGGTTCTTCCAGTAAAGCTGTAATCTCTTTGTCTCCTTCATATTCCTTTTTGTTCCCTAGATTCATCTACCTAGCCCCTTCTGTTTCTTGCTTTCTGAACGGACTCCATTTTCTTTATTTTTTCCCCGTAATGCTGTGGCTCAGATCCATTGCTCCTCTATTCATAGTCCAGGTTTACAGAGGCATTAAAGCACAATTAAAGCATATGTTAATGATGTCTTGTCATACCTGCCTCAAATTTGCCTTAGTCTCTTTGTGGTCTAATTGTTTTGGCCACTCTGACCTCTAAATTTCTCTCATAACTGCTGGTTTTGTATTGCTAAGTATTCAGTTCTTTGTGGATCATCCCTCTTCACCCCTTTCCCTCCACCAGTCTATTAATGTACATTTCTCTAGGGTAAATTTCATTTGGGTAATTTATTTTACTGCATTGTGGCCAGTTTTCTGTTACGTTAACTTGTATGACTTGTTGAAGTTAAGACTTCATTTGTTAGAGCATCTCAGTAGATTAATTTCATCAGCATTGGCAGCTACTAAGAAGAGGTGGGGAAAGGAAACATGGAAATGAAAGAAAAAGCTGTCCAAAAGGAAGAGGCAAAGGAGTACTAAGAGAACTTGCAGATCTAATTAAAAGAGCTTTTTTCATCAACCCTTTGAGTGTGATATACTTCCCAAATTTTAATATTCCTGTAGGTAAGACACAGTGAGATTTTTCCTGATGAATGTGACTACAGTTAGCCAAGCACCCAGATTTTATCAAGCCAGCTTTTTGGGTTTTCATAGGTTTCCTGTCTTTTTTTGTTAGCTAAAAAAACTACATGGCACTGAAGAAAGAGGAATGCCTTTAATAAAAGTGTCAGTTCACTGCCATTTACACCTCTGTCTCTGCATCCATGAGATGAGACATTCTCTGAGTGGAGAACGATCCTCATTTTGTGTCATTTTCAGTAAGTGGTGTTGTCTCCCTCTGTCACTTGAAGTACTGTTTCACAAGTTACATGACATCTCTGAAACATTCTGAAATCCACTGGTTTATATAATACACATTTAAGGAAGGCAGATGCATCATAAATGCAATATTCAAACCAATTTCCTATTTATTATTCTACTGCAAGGGGGGTTTAAGTCTCCTCTTTCCATGTCTATTAGTAAACAAAATGCTTCTGGAAAAATGGCAAAACCTTCAGTGTTTACTGGGCCTAAACATATTACTCCTGCCTCCCCCACAAGCTATGTCATTCCAATGAACTGTGTACACACTGTTTGGCAAAAACAATTATAGCACTTGTTTTGAATTTGTTCGTAATTGTTAAAATGAGGATGTTCCCATTGAAATCCTGATAGTGAGAATGAACGTTGTTTTTGCTTCCTTGAACATTGTGTGGGAATTTTCCTTAACTTTACACATTTGTGATAGGTTATCTCCTGTTCTTTGTCTTCAGTAGGACCCTCCATGTTGCAGGTGGAGTCCTGCTGGTCAACACTTGATTTCACCAGTTTCTCAGGAGAAGCTCTATGTTACTGACCACCAGCCTCCGTGCTCTCAGAGGCTTCATTTTGGCGTCTGTGGGTGATATTCCTGTATCACTCATTGTTGGTCACTGTTAGGTAACTTCAGACTCCAGTCCCGGTGCCAGAAGGTTTTTAGTGCCTTCAGTTTCTGTTGACCTTGGTGGGAGTTGAAGACACTCAGACAGTCACAAGACTGGAGGCAGACTGAGTTGGCAGTCTGTACAGGATTCTCTGTGCCATCTGATTTGAGCATTTAAAGGCCAGAAGCCTGAATGCTTTGATATTTAAAGTGAATTAACTGTTTTGCAGAACATATATTAGTTTCATTTCAAATTCTTTTTCTGTAAGGAAAGTTTTGAATTCATTTTGAATTCTTTTTCTGACACATGATGATCCTAAGAATCTGGCTCCTTCAGTACAGAGTCTGACAGAAGTAAATGTTGTCTTGAAATCTTAGACGCCAACATGGGATAGCTTTAGCAGGCACTCTGAGAAGATCTGTTTTGCCTGGTATTTGGTAGATACATCACATTAACATCCAGGATAAAGAAAGAGAAAGCAAAAACGGAGTTTGAAGGAAATGAAGAAATGCAGAGTGAAAGATTCTTTTTTTTCACCCAAAGGGATTGGCATTCGAGAAGTTCTGTTAACCAGTGGATGCCCTGGTACTGAAGCAAAATGTATTGTCCGTGTGGAGGAATGCCGGGGGCCCGTAGACTGTGGATGTAAGTGGAACACTGTGATACAGTAATCTAGAGCAAGTAAGTTGATTTGAAGGAAACATCCTTATTCTCTGTTAGTGTGGTGGAAGCGAAATGAAGTGATTGCATTCTACCCTCCAATTACCCTGTTAAGCAATGTAATGTTTCAGATCTCATTTCTGTACTGATGTGCGCTTGATTTCAAGTCCCTGTAAAATACCATTTTTCTGCTGTGTGCTTCATTCCCGACATTAGACCAAGCAAAAATTATTTGAAGTAATTTTAAGGGAAAGGATAATTTCCAAGTAACGTTCTGTGGTTTGAAGAATTATGAACTTTATGATCTATACAAAGATGTTTCATATAGTTGATGATGTACCTGTTAAAAATTCCTCCTATAGGGGGAATACCAATTTCTGAGGGCCTTGCCTGTGTGAAGATGCCTTGTGTTTATATACCTCCTGAAAATCGATTTAAATACGTTTGGAAGATGTTAATTCCAAACAAGGTGAGTAATTGAACCCCACTTTGTACAGAAGAATCGCATACTGCATGTATTTACCTGCAGGTAAATACCTGCAGTTCCATCGGAATTGTACAGACTTCTGGGCAGGTTATTTCCTTTGCTGTCATAATGCAAATAAGCCCCGATTTCTCACTGGCGAGTTGGTAATACAAGGACTCGCATGGCTTTGCTCCTTTATGCAGCTTCAATATCCTGTTTATGTGAGGGAAACAATAATTTTAGAGAGTAATGTTTACTGTGGTTTCAGAAAAATGGGAGATAGTGGCTGGTGAGTGCATACATGTCAGCAAGTCACAACCACGTTGCCCTTCCCAGTTGTTCAAGTAGGAGGTGCTGAAGAAATGGGAGGAATTTTCCCAGGGGCCAAGGGGTCCTGACAGGTTGAAAACTGTTGGGAGTAGAATAAGTACTTTTCTGGGCATCTGACACAATGCAACTTGTCTTTGCAGATCTATTTGAAAAAATATAACCCCTTATTTTCTTTTCTTTTCTTTTTTCTTTTCTCTTTTCTTTTCTTTTCTTTTCTTTTCTTTTCTTTTCTTTTCTTTTCTTTTCTTTTTTCTTTTCTTTTCTTTTCTTTTCTTTTCTTTTCTTTTCTTTTCTTTTCTTTTCTTTTTTCTTTTCTTTTCTTTTCTTTTCTTTTCTTTTCTTTTCTTTTCTTTTCTTTTCTTTTCTTTTCGGCTAGACAGCACGCATTCTTCCCGATGATTCAGCTATTATGGAAGTTTGCAGAGATACCCGCTCAGTTACTTTCCAGTGTGAAACTCAAGAAAATGGAAATATAATTGCCTCTGTAAAATACACAGTCTACGCAACAACTGGTGAGCTGATAGAGATGCTTACAGTCTTCTAGTGATAGGGCCGTGTGTTTTTTATGTAGTACTCAGTCTTCGTAAGATTGCATGTCACCAGTAGTATATAGGCAGGAGCTTGTGCACTGTGGTAACGACTGTCATGAAATGTGGGCCAATAAGAGAGGCATATAAAAGGAAATCACAGAATGGGAATGAAGAGGTTCCTTGTTGTAGGAATGAGTATTTTCTTTATCCTTTGTAAAAATTCAAGCTAAAATAAGGAGGTTTTCCTATTACCTGCTTATTTTTTACTGCACCCAGGTTGGTTAACATAGACTTCTTTTTGCCTCACTAAGCCACGTAGCACAATCAGCATGGGTTCTGCAGTTAAATCTCCTTTCCACTTCAATACCGAAGCAGGAAAACAACCTTTTGGGGTTTTTCTTTTAGCAGCCATCTGGAATTTGCTTATACACAATGGATTTAGCAAAGTTTAACATTAAAAAGAATACATCATAAAACAGGTTCCCAGTACTATCTTACTCACCTCTGCT
This sequence comes from Mycteria americana, assembly GCF_035582795.1. Lineage (NCBI taxonomy): Eukaryota > Metazoa > Chordata > Aves > Ciconiiformes > Ciconiidae > Mycteria > Mycteria americana. The sequence continues at coordinate 41,467,319 of NC_134367.1, forward strand.
AATGGGATTTTTGCTGACTTCATCAGGAAAGGTAGCAGTGTGCTGATTTTCTCAAACCATGAGAACAGCTGTGCAGAAACTCCATCTTTCCTAATCAGAGAAAGGGTGAAAGTGCCTTGCTCATCAAAATTTAAAGTTTCTCCTGAAATAATGTAGATTCAGCTCTTACGCAAAATTATGGCAGACGAGAAAGAAAGAAGTCCTTGGAGATAACCCTCAGTATGTTTCTCCCCTCCGTGTTGTTTACCTAGGTAAAACTGGCCTGGGAATCCTGCTTTTTTTCCTCTCTCTTCATTAAAATAGGCTATTTCCTCTATCTGTTGAAGTCCTTTCTGCCATTGTACAGTAACATGGAATTTGTTTATTCATTTTCTAAATCCATCTGGCAGTCACAAAACACCCAAAGCTTCCCCCCCCCCCCTTTCTCCCACTATTCAGTCTCTACGTTCCTTTTTGTACAGAGGAAGCTTCCTTTTTGAGACCTGAATTAGCGGAGCACATAATCTGTTTTAGGCTGAAGCATGCAAATGGTCCCATTGACTTGAGTCGGTGAGTCATCAATAGGACGACTCACACACTTGTGCCTAAGCTGTGACTGAGCAGTCTTGGTGAAAAGTGGTCAGATGAAACCCGCCCAACAGACATACCCACTGAGGACTTCTTACAAGGATTGAGATTTATTGGTTCAGAAAATGTTTACGACTATACAGAAATCTGAGGGGGACAAGCTCTAAGGTTTATTAAGTAGCTTAAAAGGAATGGGTTGTTCTGCTTAGTGCCAGATCAGCATCCTTTGGCTTGGTGCAGAGGTGTGTAGATGCCCAAAGGAGTTTCTGGGCTTTGCTTCCCCAGGAGTGACATTGTTTGGGCTTTAGAAATGATTAACTGTTAATTAGGTACATGGAAGAAGTTACCAGCTGAAGTTTTGATTGAGAATGTACCAGGACTTTCATTATACAGATCTAGTTTTGCTCTCTGTGGATGGTCAGAAGTCTAGCCAGATCAGAAGATAGCATTTACTTTTCCAACAGGATCAGGAGGAAATGAGAAAGATCCTTCTGACGGCATCAGTGGACGCAGCAAGGCTCCTTGTGTTTGGATGTAGATTTTCTTAGCTGCTGCCTTGTACTTTGCAGAGCTGCTCTGTTCTCTGGGAGCACGTCTTGCTGTGTTGTTCAGACTTTGGAAAGGGGTAACGTTTCTGCCCACGGTACAACGTGGCCTTTCCCAGTTCCTCATTAAAAGACTTTTTGAAATGAGGGTTGGGGAATTTGAGACTTAAATTTATCATCCCTGTCAAGCAAGATGGTTTCTCTGCCTACTCCAGAAAATGTAAGTCTTTCTGTTGAGCGAACATCTTTTTCTTTGCCATTTATCTATCTGGTCTCCAAGCTGAAACATAAAGAAGGGCAGTGTCACAAAATTGGTGTCAGAAATAGTCAAAAATCTCCTTTTTCAGGTAGTCTACAGGACTGAACTGGATTTTCTTCCAGTACCCAAAACTGGCCACAGAGGTTTCTAGTCAGCGTGGGTTGGGTGGCTGTGGTGGGCTGACCCTGGCTGGCTGCCCGCCCCACCCCGGCGGGTCCAGTGGAGCCGGCTGGAACCAGCCGCGTCCAGCACGGGGCAGCCCTGGCCTCTCCTCACAGCGGCCGCCCTGCAGCCCCTCGCTTCCCCGGGCACCGGCAGCTGGTGCGACAGGCCAAACTGTCTTGGGGAGGGGGTCTCGTGTAGATTTTGGGAGGTGTATTTGAAGCAGCTGAAAGGGCAAATCAGTTTTAGTCAGGAAAAGAGCGGGTCCTCTCTATTACCTCCTGAATTACTTTTTTTTTTTGATCCAACTGAGACAATTCTGACCATCTCTCTGCCTCACTCAAGTCAATAAGCTTAAGTTTGTATATTTTGTCTTTCTCATCATCTAGCTCACTCCTTTCACCGTTCCACAGAGATACATTTCTTCATGCCAGAGCTACAGAACAGGGCAGGGGAAGTGGAAATGTGTTTGCTCCATGGCTGGCCTTTCTTCTTGGCACTTTCCTAGAGAGAAAGCCTTGAAGTTGTCAACAGAGCTAAAAATTATCAATGCAGCCGATAAGGGGCGAATGTGTTTGCTTTTGTCTCATCCTTCCTCCTCTTTCTAGCACTCTGTTTTACCCACATGAGCAGCAGTGGCCAGATTCAGCAACACCGTCTGCAAGCCTGGCCCCAAAGCCACCACTTCAAAATTCAAAATATATAGCGTGACACTTTCTGCTTCAGACTTTGAGGCGTCTGAGGCGGGAGGAAGGGAAGACAGGTTGCAAAAGGGCAGGTAAAACCTCACAGGAATTTGTGTGTATTTGCCATGTGGCAAAACTTCATATGAGTTAATTTTAAATCTATGCACGGAGAACTTCCATGTGTCCTTTACCAGTGATTACTATGCTTCTCAGTGACCTTTTGATGAACAGTCGTAATGACCTTTTTGCATAAGTGAGTGGTCTTTAGTAATTTGGCTCTTCCTTTTGTTTTCAGAACTGTTCAGACCTGTGGGTACTCTTTGTCTTTTATAGCAAGAGAAACATAATGGGAAAAAAAAGTATTTTATCTTCATCAAAAATTATGGGGATCTCTGCAAGGAAAATCCCATCTTTGTAATAACTGACATTTCTATATGTCCTTACTAAATCACTACCCTGAAACACTGAAGGGTGTTGTTTCACACTCCCGCCCGTTGTGTTGTTTGGTGTTTCGTGAAGACTTTGGAGCTGGAAGGCGGTTTATTCATATTTACTAATAATAGTCCTGTGAGGAGGGAGGACTCTGCAAGGGAGGAATGCGAGAGCAGAGAACGATCCTCATTAGGATGCTATGTGAAGGGTGTCAGCCTACTGAGATCCCAGCTGTGCTCCGAGTTCCACGCTTCTCAGGAGCGAGAGGGCGAGTTGGGGTATGTGTCTAGTGGCACTTCTGTCGAGAAGATGGAGGCAATAGCGTTTCTGTGTCTCAGAAGCCATTCTAGCCCCCATCTCTTTTCAGTTCATTTCCTACTGATGACTTCAGTGCCAGAGCCTCCTTGAGAGAGAAAAGTCACATCTCTGTAACCAGCTACTGTGCAAACATGTAATCAGCATGGCCACGTTGTCCTTGCATTTGCACAGAAATGAAATGGGGAATCCCAGTACCCAAGATTAACAGCCTGGATCTCCTCTGTGTATATAATCCTGCTCTCTCATTAGCATATATCCATCCATTTTTAATACATAGAAAAAGGCTTCTAGATAATCTAGAAGGGAAACAGAAAAGCTATGTGTCACCATTATATTAAGGGAAAAAAACCCCAAAACCAGCCTGCAGAGGCAGAATCTCATTCCCCTCTGCCAAATTGGTACATACTTTCTGGATCTGAAAACTGGTGGAGAGAATTCCGTTGGCTGCTGGACCGTATAAACAATTGGTTGAGCATCTGCTTGTAGATGGAGCACTGCTGTACAGTCAACATCATGGTCTAGGAGGAACTCCAGCTCAATGAAAAACCCAGGGGAAGAGGAGGAGGAAGAGGAGAAGTGCTGCTGGCAGAAGTAGTGGGTTTTCTTTGGACAGAAATGGTGTTCCACTTTCTTTATGTGTATGGTTTACAGTATTGTGAATCTCCCTCTTATTGAAGAAATGACTGAATAGAATGCAGAGACAGAATTTGTATTGCTGATATTTTCTGGAGGGAAATGCTAGCAGTGGCAACGGATGCTTCTGAATGTATATGGATTTAAGCAAATTAAAGGCGAGAGGGTTCCATGAAGGCAGAGAACAGTCCAGAGATGCACCGCCCTGCACGGAAATCAAAGCAGCTTTGTGAAACTATGGTATACAATGCAAATATGGTTGCTGGGCCACACCACAGCAGAGAATTTGCTCCCTGTTTTAGAGCTATTCTGCTCTGGTGCTTGGTGTGAGAGGTATGTGATGTATCTCTTTCGGCCCAAATAAGAAAGCAGTGAATTTCTAAGGTCCTTGAGCCAGATCCTGCATGGTGTCTCAGACTAAGTATCTTGTTCTGATTGCAGAAGGGAGGTGAAAAAGCTGTCAAGCTTCTTAGCAGCTGGTAATGGCCATACAGACGACACTTTCGGTTTCTTTTAATCCAGCCTGTTGTCCCCCCATTGGCATAGCAGATAGGATCTGGGGTGGAGGGAGTGTATGGTGCTTGGACCGTTTGAGCTGTTGGGAAGGCTTGCATGAGCTATGGCCAGAACACTCTGGGGTTTCTGCCACAGGGCTGGCCTCAAATCAGCAAGCACTGGTGGAAGCTAAGAATTAAATCTGAGCATTCCTTCTTTTCCTTCCTTCCTGCCTTGTTCTGACTTGCAGAAATAAATGGATCTTCATAGTTTAGATCTAACAGTGCCTACAGTCTAAGTGCAGTATCTCACCCTTGCATTTGATTTAAGTGCATTCCTCTTTTAGTTAAGATGAATATAAATAATCAACAGGTAAAGTGAGAATGCCAACCTTCCGGTAGGGTTGGAGGCAATCTGCTTGAAACTGTCAGATATGTTATCAATGTCATTTTCATTTGTAGAACCCTAGAAAATTTCTAGTGGAGTGCACACAATTTTAGGATTTTTTTGACAATGTAATTGCGCAATATATATGATGATAGTGCTTTCTATCTTTTCTTTATAGTGTCTATCTTTAGATATAGTCTATCTTTTCTTTATAGGACTACATACCTGCAGTAGGCTGTAGACTTTAAGTTGAAAGTCATTGAACTAGACTTTGCGTGTTTCAAAAAAGAATTGTTCTTCCTACTTTTACTAAGCTAAGTGGACTTTTTTAAAAAGTTGATGTAAATACATCTTTGTAACCTTAACTGTAAGCTGAAGATGTTTTTAAGGCATATTCTGGCTGTTCCAAAATTCTCACTGACTAATTGGGAGTGTTGCCTGGACTTTAGGAGCGCAGTCAGGGGCTTAAAAGTGCACCTGATGTGAATCAATCTCTGCTCATTGTAAACCAGCTTATTGGGAAGCTGCTTTCCTGTCTGCTTCCTGCTTGCATTTTAAACACGTGTGTTTACTTGGAAGGCATCCCCTCTGTATTATCAGGTTGTCTCTTGGGCAGTTCTGGTTCTTGACTATTGGAAGAATTTCTTGCCTAGGAAGAAAACTTGAGTAGATTAGCTGTGGATAACATGAAACTCGCTTTTCTCTTCAGCAGCCTCCTGTTGCAGCCTGTAAACAGAGGTATTCTTAGAGCTCTAAATTCACATCTTGCCAAGGGGAAAATATATTACGTTCATGAAATTGCAAAATCAAAGATAATTTTTATTAACCCCCATACCCCACAATGCATGTAATTCTAAAAAGACACAGTCCAGTCAGTGAAATGAATTAGTCTAAAAGCAGTTAGCTCTACACTGTATGGAAACCCCAGTATTCAGACTTATTATGTATGATATTCTCAGCCAGTTCACCATTCTTACCTGTCCTGTATCTTGCAGAGAGATCAGGAGAATCTTATAGATGAGCTGTGGTTTAAGAATATCAAAATGAAAATTCTGTGATGCAGGAGAATGAAGCTCAAATGATGCGATGGAAGAGTTGCTTAGATACTACAGTGATGACAGTGGCACAGGACCTTATATAGAAATAGAAACGAAATAGAAATAGAAATGGTTTTCCTGCAGTCATTCTGCTACACAGAATTCCTACCAGTGTAAGCATGAATTTTGCATACCAGTCAGCAATGAGATAGCACCTTATAGTTTTAGAAACTATATGAGGGAAAATGAAAGAGAAATTAGGGTTGGTTTGTGTAAAATTGTCAAAGCTGGAGGGCTCTGGGAAGATGCCTGATGGTTCATTGATTTGGTTGAATGTGGCTGAACAAATAAGGTCAATTAAATTTCAGAACAAGGTGAGTGGGTTTGGTTTCCAGGCATTTCTTTGTCCAGTGTCCAAAAACAGATGGGGGAAGTTTGTTGACCCTCTTCAGCATTTTCCACTCTTCCTGGGTTGTTTCTTAGAGGGATCTCCTAACTGGGACGTCTGGTCTTAGAGAAACAGCCCAAGTAATGGCAGGACCCTCAGTTTCCTTAGGTGAATGGTCGAACAGGCTGCAGCATTGCAAAATTGCATTTTTACTTGATATCCTTGCTACATTTTTAATTTCTCAGCTTCATGCAGCTGGTCCTCACTATGCGTTTCTGGGCCATGCAGAACAACAACTTTCCATGCGCAGTGGTTATTTGCTTTACATAAAGGCTTTGCAAGCCTAGATAGAGACAGGGAACGAAAAAGCAGCACTTAAGTCCTTGAATCTGGTCTGTTATTGTACTCTCTTTTGGCTTCATTATTTTCATTATTACTGCAGCAATTACCATTGTTAGAATTCTTCTGTAGCACGGTGGTACCTTGGTGCCTCAGCCCTGCGTGACGGAGCACCTGGTACCAGGCACAGAACAAAGAAGTCAGCCTGCCTCGAGTGGCAGATAGCCTGTGGTAATTCACATATCTTACATGGATGTGCCTTGAAATCTTACATTAAGGCATTTCTTAAAGCAAAAAAATAGTTATATTAGTCATTCTTAACCTGTACCAAATAGACACATTTCCCTCTCTAATGTTTTCCTTGTCTTTAGGAATTGCAGTTCTTTGTGTTTCATGGCTGTTAAGTGACATGTATCCCACTCCACATGCCTTGATCTCCATTTCTTTGTATCTTCTTTGGTTAGATATGCCTTTGCAAAGAAGGTATAAAATGTTAACTATTCTAACTTTTGCTGATACGGTAAAGGCCCGAAGGTTGTGAAAGATGTCAGATTGTAAATAATCAGGCCCTGCTCCTTTTCAGTCCTGTTCATGAGATTAAATGCCTGATTCATTTGAAAATTTCAACGTAATAATGACCATGTATTTCTTTTCTTCAGAAACGGAAACAAAAAAATCAAGGAGAGTAGAAACTGGGCAATCAAGGAGAACAATGACAGATGCCATTCTGGTCTTTTGCCTGGTAACTGGAATCATTGTGACTGTTGGTGTGATCTTTGCCATGATCTGTATGATTCTTCACTGGTAGGTGGACAGCATACAATGTGATTTATGTTTTATTTGATGAAAATATGGTACTACTGATGACAAAAATGACCTGGGGTGAACTATTTAAGTTTTTCTGCAGTTTAATATTTGTGTTGCCAGTAGAAAAAACAGGAGCAAGCTTCTGGAGATTTGAAAGAAGTACTTTGCAGAGCAGTTACAGTGATTGTGGATGTTCTGGAAGGGAATGATTCAGAGCAATTTATGTAAACCTACTTAAAGGTATGTTTTTGTTTAATTCTTTTTTCCATTTCAGGGCTGTTGTAAAATCTATTTGGGAATCAAAATCTGGGCAAGACAACCAAGGCAAGAAGCTGGCCAACAAAAGATCACTGTGTAACACAGAATAAATAGCCCTCCCCCCCCCAGGGTCCGCATTGGCCTTTCAAGGAATTGGAGTCTCTGCACCTGCAGCTACACTGTTCTCACCATCCGCATTAGCCATAATACAAGAAGTGGCAGAGCCTTCACTCACAGAGGATGAAGTACAGAAGTCCTTCCAGGACTTGCATAATGAACAGAATTAGAAAAAAAAATTACATAGAAATACTATATAAAGAAGATTAAAATATATTTGAAATACTGGTTTTAAGATAACAAATAAATTAAAAAATAACTGGTTTTACAGTTCATTCACTATCTTGGATTACTGAACTTTAAGTGAAATGGGTAAAAATACTTCTATTTTAAGGTGGACACCATTCCCCAGGTAGTTTAATTCCCCAGTCTAAGCACCTCTGAACTGGAGAACCAAAGCCAGATTTTTGTGAGGATGGTGAAAATGATATATTTAACATGTCTTAATTTTGTGGAGATGTTAATCTAGACTAGATGAAACTAGGCACATAGTGTAGGCAGAGACCATTTTTTGTAAAGTGCTCCTTATCTCCTCAGTGATCTTCCAAGCACAGCACCTACTGTGTAATCACTGTAATCCAGTTTCTTCTTGACACATGGAAGGATGTGTAATGGTAGAAAAGATCATTAAAAGTTTCTTAATAAGATTAATTGAATTTTCACCTGCACATTTGCACACATAACCGTTTCTGCCATCAAGGGGACCAAAATATGTGAACAGAAGAGTAGCCCCATAGGGTCACACCAATGATTCAGCTACCTCTGTAATCAAATCAATGGACAAAAAAAGGATGTCTAGGGAAGAGTACAAAAGCAAGACGAGGCTGTATGATGTTTTCCACAAGTATTCCTCCAGCTTCCAGGCATTTGGAGGCGATTGCATCTTCTAAACCAGATGCAATTTCTAAGCAGTTGGCAATCTTGAATAGATTTCTTTTCCTTGGCTTTGCTCAGTGTCCCCTTGTACCTGTGTAAGCTTCTGTCACATAAAACATCCTACACAAGGAGATCCACAGCACAAACACACCTTTTGTCCAGCTTGAACCCACTTCCCAGCTTCATTTGTTACACCTTACTTCTTGAAAAGGCAGTGAGCTGTCAATCCGCACTGTCCTCTCCCTGAAAGTGACTGTCTTTTAGACCTCTAAAATATTCCCTGGTTATTTTCTTTCTGGACTGAAAAGTGCAAGATAACTTAGTGATTCTTCATCCTGAAACCGTACCGTACCTCTGACCATCCTTACTGACCTCCTCCATTACATGACTGTCTTGTTTATGAAGGTGCTTTCTGTTTGTGTAAATAAACATGGTTTGATGAAAATAAAAAAAACTGAGCTGATGACATGTTGAAAAATGGACTGTGGATTGATTAAAATGTTTAATAGATTTTATGATTAAGATTTTCTCTTGAGTATAGTAGAAGTTCTGAAAAGAGGCCAAATATTGAGCACTCCAGGGTAGAGAATGCTTCTCAGTAAAGAACATTGCAAAAAAATTGCAAAAAAAATAGATTGGAGGTAGTAACTCATCCTCTCAAAGAATTCCTGTTCTCTTCAGATCCTCTGTTGCTGCAGATGTTCTAATTGCACCATCTGCACATCCTTAAAAAAGCATTATCATATTTTTCAGAGATACATCATTTTGTTTGCTGTTTAGTGAAAAGATCATTTACATTTTTGCAAATAAAACATCATATTCAAAAATGACGTGCACTTAATTCTATAAAAATACCTTTTTTAAAAAGGAAATGATATTTTTGGTAACACTATCATTAGCTATGTCATTTTATATCATTTGGTAGACAAACCTAAAAGTCTTGCAACATAAGAAGAAAATGCATCGAGAAGGAAAAAGCAGACAATAACAATTTTGCAGTTTGCAAAACTAGCTTACACGTTCAAGGTGAGTTTTTCATCCCATGCAATCAAAGAGAGCATATTGTGGTGGGTCTGGGATTAGGGCTGGAATGCTGGTCTTAAAAATAGACCAAAACCAGTTGTTACTACTCAGGAAAATGTTTCCACTGAAAGTATGGCAAATATGAAGCCCTGCCATCAGCTCTGCGATTGACTTTTGAACTCTTGCTTTCATGTTGTAATTAGGGTGTAGCATAACTGTAAGAGAGGGAACTAGAATATTCTTTTCCATTATGATGCAAAGGTGTACTATTATACAACCTTTTGTATTTTAATAACATTTGCAAAGAACCTCCAGTCTTATTTGGGTTGATATTCTGAGGGTTTTAAATTTCCATGGTCTGCTGGCAAATCCAGCAAAAAGTAATAGATACATAAGCAGAGTAGTTCAGAAAATGAAACTCAGAAACAGCTGAACTAATCCATACTGGTGAGTGTGGGAGTCCTTAGGGTAGATCAAGGAGGTTTTGTTCTTTATGGGCTTATATTTTGTAAAATATGATTATATTCTGCTTTTTTTTTCCCTCTTATAAGTCCTTAAAGCTACCTGCAAAATAGAAAAAAAATTGCTAGAAAATTTGATGCAAAAACTGTAGCGTGAAATACGAAGAGTGCCTTGCTGCTCAACAAATAGGGTAAACAGGCTGTTCCGTTGTTGAAGCCGCAATCAGAAACTCCACAAAGTGAGGAAATTCCTGAAGTGAAGATTACTCTGTCCAAGCAGCCATCGCACAACCACTATATTATCATTCTCTCACCCTAAATATAAACTTGAATGAATTGCTCTTTGTACTAGATGCAGTATAAAACACATAGGAAGTGCAAAATTATTATCTTAGCACAACCCATAGCAACCTTCCCTGACTTTTGAGCCTATAATCTGAATAATATACTTACTAGTTTGGTAACGGTGGACAGCCATGGCACATAAACGACATCCAGAAATAAGTGTTTTAACTTAAGTATTTTTAAAGAGATAAAGAACATGTTGCAATCTGCTTGAACACTTCTGGCAAGAAGTATTCACCATCTAGGATATATAACTGTACTTCATGTAATTCCTTTTATCTGCAGTGCCTGAGAAATGTAAAGAATGTTGTCATTGTTACTTTCTGATAGTGGGTTAATTAAGAGAACCAACAAGAGTTTCTCTGTTTCCACAGATTTAAGTACAGTATTTCTATCTCCTCCTGCTTGCTGACTGCAGTGGAAACATTATCTTTACTGATTACCCCAAGGTACAAAAGTATTCTTACTCTCGGACTTTAGGCATAGGCCCAACTCCTGTTTAAGCCAGTGGTATTTAAGCTCTTGAAGTGAGAATCTGCTGCATTTCTAAGGGGAGAAGCACAGAAGAACTAGAAGCAGAAGCGACAAAGGTCACATAAAAAATATGTTCATGATCTCGGGAGCTTGTGCTGCGTACAAGAGCTTTTGGCCAATGCAGATTAGGCAGCCTCCCCAGTCTGCTCTATAAAGTGTGGTCTGTACAGAAATCCCAGCGCTCTGGGAGCTCGTAGCTTTGCCCTCATTCAGACGCGCTCCTACACCACACCTTGGAGGGCCATCAAGCTCAGTTCATCTTCTAGGAGACCTTTTCATGTGTCTTAGCTGTACAGAGGACTTCTAGGATCTCCTCCTACTATTCCAGCTGCTGGATCCAGGATACAGGGGCCAGAGTGAAGGTGGAAATCTCATCATGCTTAAATTTAAGCTTGTACTTACATTCTTTCCTGAACTAAGATGTCCTCATACATGCGTTTAAGCAATTTCCTGAATCAGGGCCAAAATGACTGTGTCATCCCTTGCTTTCATTTGCTTTGCATTGTCTAATATTGCAGCATAATCTTGTGGGGTTTGTTTTAATTTAATAGTATGTTAAACATTTCCCCACTATTCTTTCATCTTCCCTTTCTTATTCCTCTTAAAGAAGAATCTTTTTGGAATGCATATCTTGTCTGTGTATGATCCACCATCTGTCTCAGGAAATTTAGGATGCATTTATATAGTTATTTAGGTCTTGATGTATGTGCCGTTTCATTTATGTATGGTCTAATAGTATATACCATAGAAATGAATTTTTTTTCTTTGACAGCTTTACTGGCTCTTTTTGGAAATGAAATTTTTATGGTGAATTGCAGAGATTTTCATTATTTTTTTATAACTTCATTTAGTCAAACACACTTAACAAAATAATAAGTACTCACGGTTTTTCTTTCTTTGCTGCTATGCGTACAGGAGAGAGAGTGCCACAGAAATATGGGTCATTTTTTAACCTGATGCTCTATAAAATAAAATAAAGAAATGCTAGTTGAAAACCAATTCAGTGCTCCATGATCGGTGGCAAAATTTCAGCATTGTGCAGCTATTACAGGGAGAAAATAAGCAAATAATTTGATTTACGATTTTATGAATCAGAAAGCTACAGCTAAATGTTAAGTCAAATGTACCGCATTTTGTGTGGGTTTTGGAAATAGAGCTCTGTGGTTTCCAGGTGTTTATCTGTAAAGTGTAGAGGTGGATTTTTCAGGAGCTGAGCATTCAGCTTCTACTTCATTATGAGAATCTCGTTATATTAGGCCAATATTGTTCACTTACGATTTGCTAAGTTTTTTACTTAGCTGTATAGAAAGCTTTTGACTTAGAACTGGGTCAGAGTGCTCAGACTGGAAAATTCATTATGGTGAATTTTCAGGACAATGCTACTTTAACAGGAAATTGTGTTTGTGGGCTGTGAAAAGATAACTGGAGAAAAAGCTTGCATGTCTGAAGCAATTAAACCCCAAATCCAGCGTGGCTGGATATGGATAATTGGTTATTTAAAATTACTTAACCTACATGTGTTTTGCACTCTATCCTCATGTTCTTATAATCAGAAAGTTATGGGGCAAAATGGGAAGACTTGAGCTGATTAAATCTTCATTTTGGACTGTAAGCCCTTTCCCAAAGAGATGGTTTTGTAGTATATGTGCCTACGAAGTCTTACAACATGGTGTCCTGATCCTTATTGAGGGTATCACATGGTACCACAACGTAAGAATTAAATAATAGTATGAAGTTGTCATGCAGATGAAGCAGTTACTATTTTGGGATAACATTAAGTTGTATTACACCTAGAATAATGGCAAATTGTTAATTAAGATCCCTTGATATTTGCAATGATCCAATTTTCTGCTACTTATAACTGCCAAATTTTAGTCTTTAAGGCATAAATTTTCCATGATGAATATGTGATCCTCAGGCTACTATCTTCCTTTCTGGGTATGCAGAAAGTGCAGTCAAATGTTTTATTTTTTCTGGGGACCCACTCAATGGAAAAATAGGCTGCTAATCCCATCCTGACCATTTCTCTTGCATTCCTAGTTTTTGCTCCCATCCCAGTTTCCCCCCTCCCAGCCTATTCTCCCATCAGCAGCTCTTCCGTAGTGTGGTAAGACTAAGACTGAACAGGGAAGGAATGACACTGTGACTTGGAGATGATGGAGGAGAAGTAAGAAAGAGCAAGAAGATTAAGACAGGTTGGGTGAGTATTTTGAGAGTGGCTGGTGAGAGCAGGCTGGGAGGGGGGAAACTGGGAAGGGAGCAGAGACTGGGAGTGCTAGAGAAGTGGTAATGGAGGGAAGGCTTAGAAGAAAAAAGAAATTAAGCAGCATTCTGAGATTAGTGGGACAAAGAGGCTGTGCTTAGAAACCTGATGGGAGTGGGGAGAAGGAGCAGATACTGTGAAAAGAGAAATGCCTGTGAGCAGGATCTTCACTGATGGGAAGAACTGGCTGGATAGAAATCCAGACGGGAATTGTGAGGAACATGGGGAAGGAGACTGAGATTGTGAGACCCTGGGAGGCAGAAAGAGATCAAACAGGGAGCTGAGCATGCTGAACATGAATATGGAGAGAAGAAAGGCAGGATGAAGACATTGAAACTGGGGAAACAACCTGGGTCTGAATGCTGGGACAGCAGGGCCGGGGGACTGGAGTGATGGAAGAGCAAGGCTGGAGGGAAAGACTAGGACTGAATAGGTAAGAAAACAGAAACCAGGGTGAGAAACCTGAAGAGTGGAGACTGGAAGTCACTGGCAAGAAGAGCCTGGAAGAATGAGCAAGGGAGATGTGGGACTACAGCAGGCACTGTTTTTGAAGGGACAAGACAGAAGAAGTCAGAACAGAGGATTTGTTTGGAGGTACCTGTGTCCATTTGAATACTCTTCCATCATGAGCCTGGATGAGGGGCAGTTTTTCTGAGCTTCTTCATACCTCTGCTGCTAGCAAACATCTATAAGACCTGCGAGCAAACTATGTCTCCTGCCTCCTGCATTTGCAGTTAACTTGAAGGGTGAATATGTTACTGCATTAGCTCAAGTATCCAGAGCCCTGTCCTGGGCTGAAAGTCCTGACCCTGTCGATGGTGTACATTGTTATGAGTATGGTGCTACCTGGTAGAACATCTGAATTGTTAGTATGGAGTTTAAGAAATCACAGAAAACTTTAAGGAATTGCAAGTTTGAGTGTTAAGAAATGTCATGTGTGTATGTCACGTCACCTGTCTCTGGTGTGCACTTGAAGACAGAGCGGGGTGCAGGCTTGTTCCTGCAACACACTCACACAGAAGCGGCAGAAGAGCTGGGGAGCAGAGGACCAGCCAAAGCTGTCAGGATTGGTAGGGCTGGTTAAGCAAACCTGGGGAACATACCCAAGCAGATTAGCCAGAAGGCATTTTAAAGGCAAAACAGAGGCTGAAAGACTTCCTCCCTTCTCCCCTGTTAAGTTTGGCCATAGACTGATGTGGAGCTAGGACTTCATCCAAACAACTGGAAAAGGAGAAAGAGAAGGCCAGTAAGAAATATAATGGGGCAAGATGCTGAGAGACAGACCGTATAAACTGGTAGATTAGTGTGTGTGTTTACTTCACTGTAAATGGTCCTGAAAAGGCAGTCATGTTTTTTACTTGTTTTTCACTTTGAATCCTGCAGATTTTTATCTTTGTAGATAAATGGATAAAGCTAAATTCCTTGTCTCATAAAAAGTTCATCAGGTGAATGATGTAGTTCTTTCAAAATGTCATCAGTCTTCCTGGTCCAAGTGGTATTCACAGCAGGTTCTCAGCCAGTGGAAGTCAAAATGTCAGCTCCCTTTGAATAGTGTAGAGGCAAGTCATGTATAATTGAATCTCTTATTTTTATTGTTGAAGCACTGATTTTTATCCAGGCTGCCCATGTGCTGCACTTGCTAATCTCAGGCAAAGACATTTGTGTTTTTCTAAGAAAGCTTTAAAGACCTTAAGTTCTTGTGTTCACAGAGCACACACTGTTCCAGAAGGACCCACTGGATCATCTGGTCTGATCTTGTGTCTGTAAGATGCTCTTCCCTGTCTGTCTGTTAGTCTTGTGCTGAGGCTGGTAACTCGACTGAGGTCTGCGTTTAAACAATACCTGTGAGAAAAGCACCCAGCCTTGCTTTGGGGACACTGAAAGACTGGAAGCCCAGCACTTCCCGTGGCAATTTGTTCCAGAGGTTTATTGCCTTCTGTGCTAAACAAGAATTGCTCCTCATTCAAAATATGAACACATCTGGCTTCATCTTTCAGCCACTGGTTTTTGGTTCTGCTAAAATCAGCAATCTTTTAGTGCTTCATATTTTTTCTTCATGGAAAAATTTTTCTTCACCAACACACGCTAATCAATCACTTTTCAGTCTTCTTCTATGACTAAGCTCCTTAAAGGTCTTTTCAAAAGCTTTTCTCTCTCATGTTTGGGTACTTTTTCTGACTCTTTTTGACAGCTGCTAATTTTTCAGCATTATCTGTTCAGCCAAGAACCATATATGCCCTATGACACTGATGTCTGTGTTCAGCTGCTTGCTATCCCTACATCCTAAATCCTTTGCAGAGTCGCATCTTTATAAAACACAGTTCCTTGTTCAGTAGATACAACCTACATTCCTTGTTCCTGAACCAACTTCTCATTTGGCCCTGGTAAATCACACAGGGATAAGAGCTGTTGCTATATGTTCCTGATTGCTCCATATGCTTGTCCCAACTTAATTTACTGCTTCATCCATCTTCATGTCCTCCACCCATTTTGTCTTCACCAGGAGTGGCTCTTGGAGCACAGCTGCTATTCAGAGAAGGATTCAAGATTTGTTGGCCCGAATGTACAAAGGTGCTAGTAGGAACACAACCCTGAATCCTGTTCAGTTTGAAGGGGATGCCTGTGTCTGGATTTTACATTAAACAGTTGCATGATGAAATAAGAGAAGCAGCACAGACTGCTGTTTCACCACTCATAGCCTCTTAGCAGTGAGGCTGCATAAGGGCAGGTCCCTGATTTCCCTTATGCCATACCCCTGGAATCTCTTATGTTTCTACGGACTGGTTCAACCTGAGTAGAGAGGGTGGAGTGTGGGATGCAGGGAGGAATTCTGCATGTTAACCCCTAGCCTGGTAGCTGAGGTGCTTTTCTGGGAGACGTAGGTCTGCATTTCCTTCAGCTGAGAAAATGGATCTGGGATGGGGTCTTCCGTCGCTGCACATTTGAGCAGAACAGGAGGTTAGTTTATAAAGAGGACAGTCCATTAAATTGCACTCATAAGTGCTTTTGGGTGCTTTGTCATCGCCTCTTCTCTTTGCTGGAGACTCTTATTCCCTTCCCTTCTGACTCATACAAAATATCGCATCATGCATGCATCTGGGGAGGCTCTCCTCTGCCTCTGCCTGAGGCTAGTGCTGGTCCAAACTGGATAGATTCTTCATACTGTATTTCCTTCTAAAGAGTGTAAAATTCATGTTTCAACATTTTAAATAATGAAAAGTTGGAGTTCCAACTTTTTCTACAAAGTTGGAACTCCATCTGTCTATCTTTCTCCCTTCAGGACAAATAAAATGAATAGTGGTCCATGACTGTGGTCCCCCCCAATCTTTCTTTGTTTTTACTTCTCTTTTTGTTCAAGCTTTTTTAACTGGAGAGGGGACAGTGTGGCAAAAGAAAGCCTAGAGGCCTCTAAAGTTTCAAAAGTTAAAATGGCAAATTTAGTGTCTCATTGTCACGGGTTTTCTTGTTTATGGTTTCCATAAAGCATGTCATGGCAGGGCTGTATTCAGGCATCACTTACAGCAGGTCCACACCACCAACTTTGGTGCGTTTAATTCCTAACTTAAACCCTTGTGATAAAACTTCCTTGCAAATTCTGGAAAGGACTTACCATACCCTTCAGTGATGTCTTAAAATTTGAACTTGTATTTGGCAAGATTGGTTCATCAAGCAGTGACACGTCAGACCTTAGCAGAGAAAGAATTATATCTATCTGTCTCTGGCAGACTGATTCACAGTGTTGCTTGAAATGCGAATTGTATTGCTAGACTTTTCCAATGTGAATGAAAACACATTAAATAGGAAGCAAAATGGAAGGATCAGAACACACTGTAGAATCGTTCTTTTCAAGTGTCACTTGTAAATCCAAGTATAATTCACCTAACCTTGCTGGCTACAGAGCAGATTTCTTTCTTTCCTTCCTTCCTTCCTTCCTTCCTTCCTTCCTTCCTTCCTTCCTTCCTTCCTTCCTTCCTTCTGTCTGTCCTTCCTTCCTTCCTTCCTAGAATCATAGAATCATTTAGGTTGGAAAGGACCCTTAAGATCATCGAGTCCAGCCATTAACCCAGCACTGCCAAGTCCACCACTAAACCATGTCCCTAAGCACCACATCTACACATCTTTTAAATATCTCCAGGGATGGTGACTCAACCACTTCTCTGGGCAGCCTGTTCCAATGCTTGATAACCCTTTCAGTGAAAAAATTTTTCCTAATATCCAGTCTAAACCTCCCCTGGCACAATGTGAGGCCATTTCCTCTTGTCCTATCGCTTGTTACTTGGGAGAAGAGACCGACCCCCACCTCACTACAACCTCCTTTCAGGTAGTTGTAGAGAGCAATAAGGTCTCCCCTCAGCCTCCGCTTCTCCAGGCTAAACAACCCCAGTTCCCTCAGCCGCTCCTCATCAGACTTCTGCTCCAGACCCTTCACCAGCTTCGTTGCCCTTCTCTGGACTCGCTCCAGCACCTCAATGTCCTTCTTGTAGTGAGGGGCCCAAAACTGAACACAGTATTCGAGGTGCAGCCTCACCAGGGCCGAGTACAGGGGCACGATCACTTTCCTAGTCCTGCTGGTCACACTATTTCTGATACAAGCCAGGATGCTGCTGGCCTTCTTGGCCACCTGGGCACACTGCTGGCTCATATTCAGGCGGCTGTCAACCAACACCCCTAGGTCCTTCTCTGCTGGGCAGCTTTCCAGCCACTCTTCCCCAAGCCTGTAGCGTTGCATGGGGTTGCTGTGACCCAAGTGCAGGACCCAGCACATACCCAACCCTTGTTGAACCTCATACAATTGGCCTTGGCCCATCCGTCCAGCCTGTCCAGATCCCTCTGCAGGGGCTTCCTACCCTCAGGCAGATCAACACTCCTGCACAACTTGGGGTCATCTGCAAACTTACTGAGGGTGCACTTGATCCCCTTGTCCAGATCATCGATAAAGATGTTAAACAGAACTGGCCCCAACACAGAGCCCTGGGGAACACCGCTTGTGACCGGCCGCCAACTGGATTTAACTCCATTCACCACAACTCTTTGGGCCCGGCCATCCAGCCAGTTTTTTCTTTCCTTCCTTCCTTCCTTCCTTGCTTCCATCCTTCCTTCCTTCCTTCCTTCCTTCATTCCTTCCTTCCATCCTTCCTTCCTTCCTTCCTTCCATCCTTCCCTCCTTTCTCTTGTTCTCTTTCTCTTTCTCTTTCTCTTTCTCTTTCTCTCTCTCTCCCCCCATTCCCTTTTCACCTCCTCCTTTCTTTTCCTTTCTTCCCCCCTTCCCCCTCTCCCCCTTTCCTCCCTTCCTGCTCTCCTCTGTCCCTCCCTCCCTTGTTCCTTTCAAAAACTATTAACTCTGGGTAAAAGGAGGCAGTTTTTTAAATTAAAACTGACATAGGGAAAAGTACAATGTCCTGCCACCTCAGCCTTAGTTCTGAGGATTCCAGGGCTGTCAAAAAATAGTTTTTGAAAGCACAGAATTAGCTCAGAAGCTTGGGTCAACTCTCACAGATATCAGTGAAAAGTCAGGTCATGATGACTAAAACTGCTCCATAACAATAATCTCCAAGTAATAATCAAAGTCTAACTCTTTGCTTTGAGGACCGTGGCTGAGCTCCTGGGCTGTTTTGGGAGCGTGGGCGCTGGCGGGAGGCGCAGGACACGGCCAGTGGGAACCAGGCAGCATCTGCTGCTCCCGGGGGGTCTGCAACACCTCCCGGCTGCTGTTTGCCCTCGGGCCAGTGATGGACTTCACTCAAAACACAAAAGAAGGGGCTTGTATCAGAGTCAACATTAATGCAGGGGGAAGCACTTGAGGAAAGCAAGCCCTTGAGCTTGAGGCCGCTGAGCCCCCAGAGCTTGTGGGGGCAAAACCTGGTTGTTAATAAGATTTGAGTCCAAACTAGCTCCTGATAACAGTGAAGCTACTGGAAGGTTTTGCTGAGCCTCGGTGGCTGGGGGGACCCCGGCTGCAGAGAGGGCAGTAGGGTAGGGCCAGCACCAGCCTACAACCAGACACATTTTGTTGCCTGTGCCAAGGCCATGCCCACCAGCGCCTGGCCAGCTGGGGGGCTGTAATCACACAGGTGGCTTTAAAATCCCCTTTGCCTGGGAAATAAGCCGCTTTGGCACTAACTTACACCCAGTTGTCCCCCACATGCTGCTGTTATGGCTGAGCTTCCCAGGCCACCGGCGACAGATCAGGCGTCCTCCCTCCTCGGGCTCTTCATCCCATGCTGAGGATGAGCCTGGGGAAGCCACGGGTTTCCTTGCACCGCTCTTTGGGGTCACGGGCATCACTTCCTCACCCCAGGAGTTACTGCTGCCGGTCCAGGGGCATCACTGGCAACGTCTGCAGGCTCTGCAGAGAACCTGTCTCTGCCAGAGAAAGAGCACCTTTCTTGGGATTGCAGTGAGGTACCATGCTGCCCTGCACACCCTGCCAGTAAGGGCTGGGGACAGGTCTCGCCTACGTGCAATGAACTCTGCTTTGTGTGTTTGTGCTAGGTATGCCTTCTGCTTTAGCTTTCTATTTCTGATGGGTAGGTGTGCTCCTAGGGCTTTGGACATGAGCAACCACGGGGGACTAACGCCTTCTGGCTGGAATCATTTCACCACCCGACACGTCCCACTGCCCCACGGGGTGTGTTTTCCCAGATGAACCTCCCTGCACAGGAACTGCCCACAGGGTTGGAAACGTCCTGTTGCTGAGATCGTCATCTTGTGCCTCAGATGATCTCTTCCTGCAACAGGGCATGCCGAGAGCTTCAGGTAGCCAGCAGCCCTGGTGAGGTGGTGGGTGCAAAGGACTGTGGGGTGAGTTCATCAAGTTTTCCTCCTGCCTTTTATAGTCAGCTCACAGGAATTAATGCCCTGTAGAAGATGGCAGCTGTGTCGGAGCAGCACCAAAGAGCTACATGATTTAAATTCTGGTATGATAAACACTTGCCAGATAGCTGACACTAATCAGTAAATGTCATCTAATAACAACAGACTGCCATCAGACATGAACTCTATCCATGAGCCTTTCACCTTGGATTTACAAAAAACCTTCTGGGATCAGCAGTTGGGCTTGTTACGTTTCTTGTGAACTACGGCTCTGAAATTCTTGGCTTACCTCTCTCTGCATGTCAAGGCAATTAATGTATTTTTTTTTAATTTCAGGTTGGGTCAGTCCACGTATACATAACAACAAAAATGATGCCAATAGAATCACATGGCAGGAAATATAATGTTAGCTTGATCCTGGCTGTGCTTTTTATGCTTAACAAGAGAAAATCAGGAAATAAGGAGAGTGTTGGATTTAATTTTGAATTTCCTGGCCCCTTGCTGTTTGTTGTCTTGAAGATAACACCATCGAAACATACAGGGTCTTAAAAATTTAATTTCCTTTTTCTATTTCCTAGTTCCTATTGCTTAGGTTTTCAGGCTTCTGTTACGGCTTCTCCTGAAGTAGAGACTTTTTATAATTCTGAGTGTGTTTTCTGATTCACACTGCATTTACATTCCTCTTGTTCCTTTCCACTTTTCTCCCGAGCGAAAGCTCTGCGTTCCCGCACGCGGAGTCAGCCTGTGGTGCTAGAGGGAAGGCACAGAAAGGAGAATTTGTTGATACTGCCAGACCTTTTGTATTTTCCTTTTCACTCTTCTCTCCATGTCACCGAAGATAGCTGTTGCCCAACGGGGCACGTCAGCAGACCTTACGTAGGGCATGTTTGATCTCAGTGTCCAACACGCTCTGCAAGAGCGAGAAATCCTCTTTCTAGAGGCTAAAAATAAACCGCATCGTGTCATTACACCTTGAGACCAATAGGCACAAGCACAGATGCTTCCCCGTGATGTGACTGAGCTCACCAGTGTCATTTCCAGCTGCTGCCACCTCAGCGGAGGAGGGACCCTCTGTCAGGAATTTGGCCACAGTTGTGTCCTTGCTGCCCTTGCTAGCCGGGGGCTGGTGGTCGCCCATGGGCCAGGGAGCTGACTTCCCATCTCCCGGTGGATTCTCTGCAAAGAAAGACCAGCAAATTCAGAGGGATTCTGGCAAGGGACGTGGTCGCCTCATCAAGGGCTCTTTGAAGGTTCGGCGTTTACCCTTGCTTGGTTAAAATACAGGGTCCACAGATAGAAAAGTGTCTGCTGTCCTCACACATTTGTCTCATAGTCTGTGCTTTTTTGTGCTGACTCCTTCAGTGATTTAAACCTGCACAACGTTTCCCATCATTAGATTTTTTATATGAGCCATTGTTTTTATTGCTGCTAAAAGGGCATCACCTATTCTTTTAGTGTGGCCTGGCAAGCAGCACTCTGCAGACAAGGAAATAAAGCTACGTTTTCATAACAGAGGGTCTTCTGCTAATTCTAGCCAGGCACACTACTTCCCACTTAAAATCTAAAACAAATTAAAGTAAAAGGCCTGGTATATGTGGAAATTATTTTCTAATAATGGGGAGGTATTCTTGTTTATTATTTATGTGCATATAATTCCGGTAGCAATTAACATCTTAATGAAATCTTTATATAGAATAATTTTTTAAATGAAAACACAATTCTGAATATGATTTGCTGCTCCTAGCAAACCAAGGATAATTAGATCCAGTTTAATAATGTGCAAAACTATTAACATACGAAGAATGTACTCTGAAAACATTCCTGTGATGACACAGGATCATCAGAAGAAGCTGAACTTTTCCCAAGGTCCTGCAACACAGACGAGGCTGAGATGCTGTTGCAGTTACATCACACTGATCCCATTGGTGAGATACTCAGCCGTTTATTTGCAGAAAGCCTGTGCACTGTGAACCTTTATTTGCCTTTTCTCGCCAGAGGATTTTACCCCTTGAGCAAGGGATGAAACCTCTTTCAAGTTTAGATTTCAGGAAACTCAAAACTCAATGAGAAATTAAGGTCTTGTTTGGTTTGGGGATTTTGCCATATTATATCCACTGGTGACAGCCGCTGATGGGCCTTTGTCAGCGTTGTCCCCAAGTGCATACAGGCAAAGCTGCTATTTGCACTAGTGGAGATTAGCTGGCCCCCAAACAGGAGTAAATTGCACAAATGCAAATCGCAGCTTGCCGCGCCTTGCTGACTTGCATAAAGGGCTTCTCCAGTGTCAATATCTTGGCTCTGCAAGTGGAGCATTTCTTCGGGGCAACTAAAGGCTGGTGGCTAGCAGGTATTTGGATGCCACATATCACACCTAAAGCAGAGCAGTGGAGAGGACAGGCAAGCCATGAAACATGCTTCGGGGTGGCTTGACACACACACGGGCCAGGCGACTCACGGCCCACCAGCTTCCCTCCCAGAGTACACAGAAGCCTCTGCAAAACTTCTGATAAGCCTGTGCCCGAGATCTGAGCTTATAGCAAAGCTTTCATGACTTCTGTCCAGGCTTTTGATTTTTTTAAATGAAATAATCATCCTATTCCGCTCAAACCGACACCGGGCAGACCTGGAAAGGACTGAGGTGGGAATCCTCTCTGGATGCCTTAAGAGCTTAAAGGCCATTAGGGGCACTTTAGCAGGCTTTGGCCAAGGTTAAATCCAGCTGGGCTTTCTCTTGCCGAGATCCATTTTGCCATGGCCTCACAATTATTTCTACATCAGGACTCATATTTTCCAGTGTGGCTGTGTACAGCCGTTTTTACACACCTAATTAAGCCCAGAAATGCATGTTTAGTGTTCTAGCAATGACAGAACCACCCAATAATCTTTAGCACTTATGTACATATGAAATGGTGCATACAACATCAAAGCTGTGTACACGCATTAAATAATTCATCCTTATAATAACTGCCGGAGGCGGGCGGAGAGGCATTAGCTAAATAGCTCATCCCCGTTCTTTTGTCTAACCCTGACTTTAGTCTTTAGTCTTTAGTTCTTTAGTCTTTAGTCTTTAGTTCTTTAGTCCTTTAGTCTTTAGTCTTTAGTTCTTTAGTCTAACCCTGACTCTACCAGCAAGTCACTGGTAGAGTCAGGGTTAAGCGCTGCGAGGGTTAGGTGCTGAGCTTTGTGCTTCATCTATTAGCTCTCACTTCTCTGCAGTGGATGTCCGTAGCAGCTCATATGTTATTTGGAACATTTCCTACTCCAAGACATTCTCCTGTGGGAAGCAGCTACGAGTCCACATGAACAAAATATTCCATAAAAATAAACTAGCGATCCCCGGGTTGGAGTGGCTGGTGCTGTCGAGGAGAGGCAACGCTACACGCATTAGCGATGCTGCTTGAGTTGCTCGTGATGCTAACACCCACGAGCGCGTTGTGACGCCGGGAGGCCACGCACCGCCCGCTCCAGCAGTGGGCAGGGGCAGCCGGGTGCAGGAGCAGTGGGGAGCGCGGCGCAGAGGAGGGCTGGGTGCTGGCTGGGGGAGAAAAACCCGAAACAAGATGAGCGTGGCAGCCGTGCCAGTGGCTTTCTGCTCTGCTGTGCTCACGACCAAAGAGTACAGCCCTACCTGGGTCGCCCTCCTACTCGCTGTCGTGATCAAATTCAATCAGCCGTCATCAAAAATGACATAAAAGGCGACCCTAAAATCCCTTTCAAAACATGAGGATTTTGAGACTAGTGGGGGCTCCCTTCCCCCTCCCTCAGCCTTTTGCCAAAGTGAGCAAACGGAGCACTACTGGAAAACTGAATTTCTCTGCAGACATCCTGTAGCTTTATTATCAGGATGCATCCTCTTGCACGGTTCAGTTCTGTGTCACATGCATCGGCTTTTGTCTGTGTCTGCCCCTGAGCGGCGAGGTGTACAACACCTCTGAAAAAGCCCATCTGCAGAAGGCAGCTTTCCGAGGCTGGTAGAGACGGTATCCGATGCTCTGGGAAAGAGCCAGCTCAGATGCAATAATAATGCGATGTTTCACTGGCCGAGGATGGTAACTCTTGCTATTCTGCTGGCAATTTGCAGGGATATGGTTCTCCACATCATGCATTTCTGACAGACAAGGCTATTTTTCCAAGAAGCCTTTGGACTTCAGACATTACAATGTGTTGCTGTTTTATTTTAGTCTAGGTTGCCATTTGGTGTAGTTATCTTTCTGCTCAATACAAGTTTACTTGTGAAGTTTATATTGCCCCTTTGGGATGTTAGCACCGAGTCCACATATTCTTTAAAAAGCCACTTTATCTTCAAGGAAAACACCCTAAAATTCCTGTACATATTCCAGAGCTTCGCACAACATACGAGAGTCTCTGGAGAGACCTAGATAACAGGGACCATTTTCTATCTAGATATGTTTGGACATTCCTTTATAGAGCATGTGGAAATATATTCCATTTTCAAATAGATACACCCTCCTTCTGTAACATGAGTCAAGAGGAGAAAGCCCACACAGTTGTTTTGGTTACTTAGGAACTTCCATGCCTGATTAATCAGTTTCTCTCCTCTGCTTCGAGGAACCTAATTGAACTTGTCATTTTATTCCTCTGAAATGTACTCATAGATTAAAAAAATTCTGGCATTTCTAATATTTATTTTCCACACTGCAGTTGCCAAACGTACGTCCCTTGGGGATAATATAGATTGGCTTCCATATTAGCTAAGATCATCCTGTACATTTTCAGGTCCTTGCCTATGGGGAGTGGAGCATCTTCTACTCTTTTGGTGCAGTTTGGCAGGAACTGAGCCCATTCCTATACCATTCCTATACCATGGGGTCTTCGTATCAGCAGTGCACCTCCTTCTCCTGCTCCCACCATCTCTTTTCCCTCCAGCATCTTCCAATTAAGTATTCCTTCCATTACCATTAAATTTAATATAATCCATCAAGTAGTCCCAGAGGGGATATCTTTCACTTTGGATTTATCTGCTAATAGACACATGGTAGCAGATGATCTCTCTCTCTCTCTCTTTTCTGGGAGGTTATTAATTACTAACGCAATTTTATCGCAGAAACCTGACAGTCTCCAAACATAGTCTCGTATCTTCCCATTTCATTTGAATTTCTCCAGTGTAAATTACTGCCTCACGGTCCTGGTTTCTATAGGTGCTCATTGCATTCCAGCATAATTCATAAAAAAATAGAAATAAATTATTTTATGGGTGTGTTTCTTCGTCCTTAGCTCCTCATCCATCGTTTGATTCTATTCTCTTTGGCGCATTTATACACTCATTTTTCACAGGTTTATAAATGTTGCAGTGGGGGCCTTGGATCAAATTCTCAGTGAGAGGCACAGGGCTCCCATCTAGATGAATAGCTTTTTAGGTTTAAGGCCAGAAAGAAACATTAGATCATCTGTTCTTATTTCCTGTATATCACAGGCCATTACATTTCACACAATTACCCATGTATTGAACCTAATAGCTTCTTTGGCTAAAGTACATCTTCTAGAAAGGCATCCAGCCATGATTTGAAACTCTCCAGAGATAAGAATCCACAGCCTCCCTTGAGGATTTGTTCCAGTGGTTAATTACCCCCTACTCTTAAAAATATATGCCTTATTTCCTATTTTAATTTGTCTGGCTTCAGCTTCCAGCCACTGGCTCTTGTTATGCATTTTTCTGCTGGTTAAAGAGCCTTTTAGTAGCTGGTATTTCCTCCCGTGGAAATACTTCACATGCTACAAGAGAGCCATCTTTCAGTCTTCTCTTTGATAAAAAAACAAATGTACGAGCTAGGTCTCTCACAGAAAAATGGATTCTCAAGCCATTAAATCATTTCTATGGCTTTTTTGGCACCTTTTCCAATTTTCCCTCACAAGAAATGACATTTATGTGTCTGGTTGTGATCTGCAGAAGGAAGCCCTGCTGCCTTCTCCTCCATCCATTTAGGATGTAGTCCAGGTGCCATCAAGACATGATCACGCATAAACACAACGCTTGGGTCCAGTCCTGGGAGGTGATGAGCTTTCTCAATCAGTTCAACACAGCCTAAGTCTTGTCCTTCCCAGGACAAGGAGGTTCAGGACAGTAACACAGTCTTTATCCTCCCTCCTGCCCTCCCAGCTCATTGTGAGATTGGCAAGAAGGGCCATGCTGCCATGTGTTCCCTTGGCCGAGCTGGCTGAAAAACCTGCTGCACCTGGCAGCATGTCTCTCCAGGGGCCAGGTATGCATCGGGGGACTCTCCTGGCCTCTGCTGCTCTCCTCCTGTTAACGGAGTACAAAGCGTGGGGCCATGGATGAGCAACCACCCTGTGGTGTGGTAGATGGGCTTCCTGGGCATGGTCCGTCAGGGATCCACCATGGAGACTCCATCCATCGTGTTGTGCTTTCCTCCCCCAAGAAACGGCAGCTTCTCTGCGAATAATGGTACTTCCAGAGAAGGGGCTCTTGAGTGGCCATTCCCGTCTGGTACTCGGGCAAGGAAGAAGCAGCTACTGAACAAGTGCACTGATGTACCTAGCCTGTCCAGGCCTAATGTTTATTTTTATTAGCAATAAGTAGCTGTGAGAGTCTCTGAATGTCTCTGATAGATAATGAAAGCTTCACTTCAAAAAACAAGCAACAAATAGCTTTAAGGAAGTTTTATGACTGAACTGGGAAGCACTGTTGTTTTTGTGGCTTGCAGACCCCAGGGGGAAGCGAGAACTGGAAGCACTTTGCATCGGGCTCAGGCTGCCTCAGTTCCATCTGTGTTCAATTAAATCCTGGCCAGCTAGTGATACCCATCGTCGTGCCTGCGGCCGAACCCGGCGCTGCTGCTGCAAGGGGTTAGATGTGGCTGGAGTCTAAGGTGAAGGGTAGATGACTGAGGCAGCCAGCCCTTGCCCATCTCTTCAGACCTGGACTAGGGTGCTGCCCCAGAGCTCCTGTTTAGGTTCAGATAAACCTCTATGCTCCAGAATGGAGGTGCTAACGGTGGTCGCTAACAATTTTAAGTGCTTTTAGATATTAGATGCTGCCAATGCGTGCTGAATTAATGAGGCTTAGGGTGCCTGAAGTTGGCATACGGTGGGATTTGGATCTGTTTATGGCTCGTGGCAGTACAGGACAGGGAAGGCATCAGGCAGAGTTGCCTGTGCGGGGATGCATGGCCCCAGCCCTGTGCCTGTCCTTGCTATGTGGTGTTTCATGGCGTTGTCTTCTAACATGCATGCAAGGATGGCAACCTGTGCCAGCCAGTGCTGAGAAAGTGCTTAGACTCTGCTCTTTGAGCTTCATTAGCAGGCTCCAAGCACACATCCCCAGCCAGGAAATCAAAGGCAGTAAATACATTCAGACTTTCAAAGCAGGCTTAGATACTGTGAGGTGCACTGGAAAAGATTATGTTTGCAGGCTGCTGAAGGCAGCGGGGAAGGAAGAGGCAATGCCGAGTGCTCTGCAAGACCTGCCCCTGGCTGACAAGCCATCAGCCTCAAGGCTTGGTTTTCATCTTGGAGCCCCACCAGATGGGTTGAGATGTTGTTTGGTGTGTCACTCCCAAGTCTCCCCTGGACCCCTGAGCTCACGGATGTATTAGACAATATCTGTGCTAAGAGATAGTCCTTAGATCTTGGTCTTCTGCAGACTTTGTGGCCATGCTGTAAGGTCCTCCCTTTGGGCATTTGGAGAAGGGAAAGATGAGGCAGGGAAGAAGCTTTCTTTGATGTTGAAACACTTTATTTTTTTTGGGGGGGGGGTTGGGGGGGATAGCTATTTATTTGCTTTTGATGGAGCCAGGGCAAACCATTTGTTTGATGGATTAGGCAGTTAGTTTTAATTTGTCAGGTTGCCTAGGGTACGGGACAGGCAGGTTAGCTGGAGCAATTGTCTCTATACAAATGGAAAGAATAAGGTCCTGAAACGATAGCATTAAGGGGACTGCTCTCTCCTCTGCAGACCATTCCACAATACTTACCCTTTAAATCCCAGTCAAGTCTCTTGAGGAGACCTGAGTTAGCAGTTAGAAGTTAAAGGCTTCTGTGGCCTTTTAGCTGCAGGTTACATACCGCTCTAATAATGCAGCCTTTGACATATGCAATGCTGTTTTTTCCTCTCATAGGAATGGTTTGATAAAGGCTGTTTATTTTTTTGTGCTGTTGCTAATACCTCAAGCCTCTATTAGCATGAGTTGCCAGGTGTAACAGCAATATATGTAAAAAACAGGCCATTAACTCAGTGACATGCAAAGGAGAATATTATGAGTCTACTCCTCTGTGGCCAGAGAGCTTACGCATTACTGGTAACGTCTGGCTCGTTTGGTCCCCAGTTTAGGTTAGGATAGCTTAAGGGTACACGAGGTACAGACATATGTTAGTGTGAGGAGAGGTGCAGTCTGGACTGCCAGGGATGATGATGACTACCAGCTTCCCATGTGCATCTTGGCACCCCAGGGAAAATATGGGATACTTTGCCCTCCTGTGTAAGGCTATGGTTGCAATTACTTTTGTGGAGTAAACACATCCACAGCTCAGCAGTGTGGCTGACTGATGTATGACTGGCCTCTATCGCTCTGCTTGCGAATGTGGTAGAGCTCTTCTAATTTACAGCAGCTTCTCCTCCTGGTTTATTTACCAACCAAGACTCTACAGAAGATTGATTTTTTTGATACAGAACTAGACAGTTTCTTTTTTTAATAATACAGGCCTGTAAAATCAAAGTTTGACTTGTTTTTTCTAAGAGTGAACATTTCGCAAGTGCTCATGCTGTCATTGGTAGGGATTCAAGTAAAATTTGAGGAGCAAAAAGGCACCGAGTGCTCATGCTGCTGAAGAGGTTGTAGTGGTTGTCCTGCCTGAGTGCTGCAGATGCACCTGAGACGCCGTTTGCTTCCACGATCGCCCACCAACTGGTCAGCAGCTCCTTCTGCAAAGCACCTCCATGCCTCTCTGCAGTGATGAGAAACTAACTGCTTCAACTCCCAGTAACTTACCACTTTGATTCCCAGTAGCAACAGTGCAGAAACAGATAGAGCAGTACAGAGAGGGGCAACATGAAGCAGGCAGTGAGAGGAGTTTGCCCCAGAGGTGATGGGCACCTGCACAAGAGGGTGCTCACACTGTGGTACGAGGGCTGCTGCAGCACGAAGATCACCCTGCCTGCCCTGGGTCTTTGTGTACCAGTGAGGAGAGGCGTTCACCATGGCATGCCCAGCGCAAGGCGTGCCCGCAGCGAGTCGGCCACGTGGCTGGTAGGCAGAGGGATGACTTGCATGTTCTGCCCGTCCACCTGAGCATGGGCATTCCCAAAGGCTCAACAGGAACGTAGGTATCTTTCAAGAGAAGGAAAAGACAAAGGGAATTTTGCAACCCAATCGTTACTTTTGTTGTTGAGGAAAAGTGTGTATTCATGCCAGCAAAGTCACTGAAACTGAGAATGGGGAGAGTTTTCTTAGCTCTGATGAGGACTTTGCCTTTGAAGGACACAGATGCAGCCCCTGCAGTTTTGACGCTTCAGTGGGCTCTGAAACTCAAGTTTCTGTCAGCACTCCTGTTTGGAAGTGCAGAACACTTTTAGACTGTTCTGATAATGAACAAGACGACCCTGAAAGTCCCATTACATGCTTGGCACAGCAGGAACCTGGCTTGATGGAGCTGTTGAGTTGCCTGTGTGACAAATCCTGCGCCAGTTCCCAGCTCTGAAACCCAGGTCACACAGTCTGGAAATGATCTGGCAGGCATAACATGTCCAAAAAGGATAAAAAAACTAATGTTATTTTTTAGCTGGATCAGTTCAGCTGGATCTGACTTACCAGGCAGCCATGCAAGCGCTTGTGTTGGCACTATGGAGGAGGCACAGCATAGAGAGGAGAAGGAACAAACTGCCAGAGGGCACGGGACCACAGAAAATGTACATCAGCTCATGTTCTCATGCTATGCCATTGTTCACTTTCCTACAAGAAACGCTTTCCCATTCATTCCCACCTCCACACTCTGCTCTCTAGAAGGCAAGTGCCCTGTTCCCTTTTGAGACTTCAGTCTACACTTTCATAGCCAGCAGAAGGATTTAAGCCTCAGCAGGGGCCAGCTGACACAGCAGCTAAGATTAGATCACAAACAGCTATTAAAAAACCTCGTGTAATCAGCAAGAAAGGGCAAAGAGCAAAAGCGTAAGAATAGAACGGCACTGAGTTTAAAGCCCCCTCTGTCCTTTCTTATGATAGCCAGTAGCTTCATCATACCTGCAATAATAAAATAAAGCATCTGCAGGGCCCAGCAGTATTTTGAATGGGATTAAAAGGAAACGAAATGGTGGACACCCTCACTTCAAATCAGGGCTGACTGTCTTGAATGAGAGAACCCAAAACATCTCAGCTTAGATATGTGTTTAGGAGGTCAGCTGTCGGTCACTATAGGAGTGGTCCTTTCCAGCACCAGATGCAACCGCTGCTTGCATTGCCAATGAGTGAGACAACTCAGTCCTTTGACTAAGCTAAACTAGATCCTCAGCTTTCCCAGGGGAAAATGATGTTAAATAGTTTACCTGCGGATATCACTTGCATAGAAAACTGGGCTAAATGCACAATTTGTAGGTGGATAATGTGGTCTTTTTTGAGTCTTTTATGACATTTTGCTGTTCAGCTGCTCTTCCTGTAATCAATCTACAGGGACTGTAGCCCGGTGTTTTTTTTATCTTCTGCACATAGCCACATTTTGGTCAGCTCCAGGATCATGAGTGAGGAACACCAAAGCTGAAAGTGGAACCTTTTCTTAAAGAACAATTTGGGGTAAAAAAGCAGACGTTCAAGCTACGCACAATCCACACTCATGGCTGATGAAGCACAGGCAGGAAGAAGCCAGCACCCTTTGCAAGTGCCTCGCCATAGGCACCAACCTTTGGGTGCAATAACTTTGGCCGTGTCCCTGCCAAGAAGCCCATCAACAGCTGCCCAGGTGGGAGTGGGGGGGTTTGAACCTGAGGCTTTCCTGCCCTGCACGGCAGTGTCCCCCCAGCACCTCCCAAGCTGTAAGGGGAGGTAGGACGTCCCTGGGGAAGGAGTTGCAGCCTAGAGAGCTTTGCTCTTTTCTCATCTCCTGCTAGGCTTGCTGTGAAGTGGCAAATCCTCTTTCTTCACCTCCTTGTCCAGATCAGCGCTTTGCAGCGCCCGGGTGCCCTGGCCCCGCTGCTGCAGGCCACTCAGCAACACTACCGGCTGCAGGCGGAGAGACCGTCCCTCCCTCTGCCAGAGCTGTGAGGTTTTGCTAGTACTATAATAAGAATAAATAAAAGCCTTCAAATAAATAGGAAAAGATAAGGAGGCAGATAACTGTAATTCTCATGACTGATAGTATTACTCAATTTAGACATTAACATTCTGGCTAAAGCTTTAAACCTTGGATTTACTGAGCATGCCTGTTATTAATTTTGCCTACTCAGACTGCATTGGTAGCAGGTAGGTGTATAATTTCAAAATGACTTTGAATTAGGTTAAAAGTTAAGCATTGCAGAGACAATGATTATATTTTTTTCCCAGGCTGCTGATGAAAGGCCTTACAGGATTTATTATTACCCTTGTGAAGGTTTGGGAGGAGTGTTTGCTGGATGGATCCATAGCCTGTATAATTCCCCACGTTCCTCTATTAAAATGATACCCCTAATCCTTGTTCCTTAACTAAGAAATGATGTATAGCAGGTCCCCACCTCTGCATTATTAGCCTGCTTTGTCTTAAATCCTTTCTTTTCAGAGTTTCAGCCAGAGATGATTATTCGTCACCCCTCTTGACGAGGTTCCTCCACTCGGCCAGGTCACAGCAACCACCAAGCCCTGCCTCGGAGGACAGGGACACCGCAGGGGAGTCCCCAGAGACCCTCGCAGCATTACACACACAGCGGCTCCGGGAACAGCCTGCCACAAACAAGAACTGGGGCGTTTCCAGCTCCCTTCCCTTCTCCCTCTCTTCAGCTCCATGGAAAGTGGGTATCTCTGTGATGCTGAGCCCTGGAGGGACTTTCGGTAAGATCCATGGGGAAAAAAAATAGCAATGGCAGGACTTGATCCATCCAGTTATGGCTATAAATGGCAGAAGAGGTTTCCCCTTTGTGAAATCAGTGGCTGTGAAGTTGTTTCATCATCATCATCATCTTATTATTATTATCATCATTATTATTATTATTACATGTAGAGAGACTTCTTTATTTTGGGGAAAGATTTCTGAGTATGTGTGTAACCTGTTTTCACCATGCACACACATATATGTCTATACATGGAGAGTGGGGGAGAAAGCAGCATCAAAACGGCGTCAGTGCAAGTGGTCAGGAAGCGACTCTGTCAGCATTGCTGTGAGAGCAGTTTTGTTCGTGATGTTCTCTACCCCATCTGCACACATATGGATAAATAAATTGCTTCACTCCCATGACAAGTCCATTGAACTCCTGCCAGACTTTATGATTGTGCATTGACCCACCAGAATTCAAAATAGATTATCTGGGAGGTAAAAAAACCCAAACCCCAATGAATATAGAGGCTGTTATTTATTCTGTCTCATCTTTGTTTTAATGTCAGTGAAAATGCAAATACAATGGAATATAAAATTGCACTTTCCAAATGCAAACTCATAGTTTGAAAATGTAGGGTAAGATATCATTTCTGCTGAAGTCAATAAAAAATTCTTAGTGACTTTATTGAGACAGGATTCCATACCTTAATATGCTTCAACATTAAACTGCGTGCTGCTCTGAATACCAAAGATGATTTATTGGAAAGCAGTACCAGGGCATGTCATACCTAGTCATTAGGATTACCTTGGGCTTATTATCACTCTTTCTGTTAACTGAATTTTAAAGATTGGTATTCGATGGCCGTTCATATTAAGGAGCCCTATTAAGGCAATCATGTGCTTCATACATTGTGCTGCTATCTAAAGAAAACTGTGTTGATATTCTTTATATCCATTACCTAAAAAGACCAATGGACAAAGGCAGAACAGAGGAAGACATGTATTCTAAACTGTCAAATAACCTCCCCCACCCTATGCTTTCTTAAACACAGGCAAAATTATTTTTTTCTCTTCTTTTATAATCTGTTGCCAGATATTATGATTTAAGTTTTAAATCAAGCCAAAGCTGGACTTTCACTGAAGACAGAATGTATGTTTTTAAAAAAACAACAAAATGCAGATGTTTTATTGATGGTGTGTGCGCACGATGATATTGTGACTTCTTAACACAACTGTCAGAAGAGCGGAAATAATAATGGACGTTAATGTGAAGGGCTGAAACGATGACAGTGTATTTGCCTGCACACTTCCTGAGCTGGTATAGTGTGGGAAAGCAGTTGCTTGGAAAGTTGTCATTATTTCATTATTTCCTCTTGTTTAGAATAGACTTAGGTGTTACCATCAAGAGGAGCTGTCGGTTTGTGGCAGTATAGCCCTTATTTTATAGTGAGCATGCGAATACAGTGGGAATTGTCTCCTGGCTGCTTTGGAAGTGACAGCTTTCAGCAGAAATATTCAGACTTCTTCATTTAAATGTAGTATGCAGCTAAAGATTAAGAGCTCATCTTTCATTTCTAGTTGCTTTTGTTTTGCCAAGACTTTCTCAATTCATCAGTGACCTGATTTTTAAAAATACAAATACTGTGACACAACCATGATCCGAAGCCCCAGGACATGCCTACTTCGTCCCCTAAGGACCTCCGCTGTTTTCACACCACAAATGTGGAGAAGGAAAATTGCCCAAGTAACATGAATCTGAGATTAAGTCATATGAAAAACTAATCCTTTGAAATGGGCAGGGACCTTTCTATGGCATTTAGTGGGCTTTGGATCAGGCGTGTGGGACCACAAAGAGATTATAAGTGTTTTTTCAACCCTTCCTTTCAGTTGTGGATGAGCAGCGGTCGGGCACTTTCGTGTGCCCGACAGGCAGTGGCATGGCTGAGCTTGCTCTCCCTGCACAGCTTTTGTGCATCCCTGTTGGGCGACTCCATCGCCCCCCCCCCCCCCCCCCAACTCTGTCCCCGCTAGCACTGGCCAAAACTAGACTAACTTTTTGTTTGTCTCAAGTCTTTGATTACATTTACAACCATCAATAACTAATTTAGGCTGTTGTTGCTTTTGGCAGCACTGTTTTGGTTTGTATTCCTTTCTTCTGCTCTTTTGTGTTTTGTTTTTTCTGAAGTATATGGGTTTCTCTTAATGTGACATCTCTGTGCAAACATATGCATCTGAGGAAGGCAAAAGAGATTTATTGCATTTTGGCTAATACAGAGGAAAGGGGAAATTGCCTACATAGTGAAACAGGAGATTCAGTTTTAACTATGTCATTTCTCTCTTGTCTCCATAGTACTGAATACACAAATATAAAATATAAAATCTACCTCCTCCTTCAAACATATCAACGTACAATTAAAACCCACAAAGCCTGACAACCTGTTGTCAAGTTGTTTAAGCAGTTGTTTCAGAATCTGACAGACAAACTTATAAACAAAACGTAGAGCACCAGATTGTGGGATGAGGCAGCATCATCACGTGGCTTCCTCAGTTATCTCAAAATTTGGAAAACAAAAAAAGTAGAGGAATACTTTTTCTCCTTGAATAAATAACAGTTTAATTACATTATAGAAATAAAATATGATATGGTAGGAATACACTGGAAATCTTACAGAAATACTATTCTGCTACTGGTAGGTAAATGGTCAAAGCTACTTTTCATGACAATCTGAACAGTACTTGTGTACAAACTATTATACAGGTTGCTAATGAAAAATATTGCAGCAGTTGCAAGGATGTTACCAGCTCAAACAAACATCTAATGATACAATATTCTTCTAAGAGGAAGTAATAATGTTAGATTTACAGACAATAAAGAGTATGTTCTCCACTTTGAAACACTGGAAATAAAAAGCTCAGGTAATCCAATTTCTTTACCTCATATTATCACAAGGAAAGATTTTCCTTTCACTATGAAACAGCATCCCAAGAGACCCTGTAAACAGTTTATTCAAAGGTAGTACTTGAGATGTCACAGCAACTTCAACAATTGTCCTAGTCTACAATTACAGACTTTTTAGGCCACTGCTTGTACAGATGACTTTTTTTATTTTTCACTTATATACATACATTCAGCCCAATAACAGCAGGTAAAATGCGCTGTCTATCTCACAATAGACACACTAAAATTTTCATCAAAAGGCCAGTGCAAGAAGATGTGGATAGTGATTGCACAGCATCGAGGAGATTGTATTATACAAATATACAATTAGACTGTTGAGAATCTAACTCTGCACGCATGTGACATAGATGGTCTTCTTGGTAGATACGCGACACGGAGTTGGTACGTATACGTAACTGCAACGATCGTTGCTTGGATGATGATGACGGTGTGGGTGGCTGTGGAACACAGTTATCGTTTGGCTGTGCTATCACTAAGTGAAGGTAGGCAACTGCAAATTAGGAATACCTAAAGCTGAAGTTTAAGTACAGCTTATCTTGGAACGGCAGCAGATTTTTCTAATGAAAGAGTAGTTCTACTTAGTGAGCAACGCGTAGGGAAATTGTTGCCACCTCTTTAATAAATGGTTCTAAGTGAACCGACACAGTTCCCAGAGCTTTAGAAAAACTCATTATGCAAATGAAGATACTGATGATAGACAGTAACATTTCACAGGATGCTATTTCTTATTATATCAGTAAGCACCAAGTTAAGTGCCAAGACAGCCCCATTGTCCCATGATTTATCATGTAAAATTTAGAACTTGAATGCACAACGAAAGTCCATGAAGTTTGCATTTAATTCACAAGAAGACAGTTTCAAAAATGGCTCTTAAAATACCTTTACATTTCAAATGGGCTTTCCCCCCTGCCTCCTGCAAGAGGGCTGCTTTAGGATGGACCTCACCTAGATATGAGAAAGATCTTTCAGGAGGAGGACTTGCATGTCCTCTGGGAATCCTCTGCAAGCCGCGGGTTTCGGCTGACTGCCGGGCCCCTCGAGAAGGTGGTGCCCCGTCCTACCGCCCAGCTAAGCTGCAGGGCAGGGGGGTGGAGGAGGAAGGTACCCCTGTCTCCTCCAGCCGCTGCTCAGCACCTCGCCTGATGAGATCTTTAAAATGTGCCGCCCCTCACCAAGCCTGAACTTGGAGCCACTTACGCCCCTGCAGAGCCACGGGCTGAAATCGGCCGGGCCGTTTGGCTGCTCTGGCCCGCACCGAGGCATCAGAAGCACCACGGGAACAGCACGGTGGCCAGAGAGCCCGGGGCTGCCGCCCTGCTCTTTCCCTGCGTAACCCCGAGGACGGGCGGCGGGGCAGCACGGACTTGGCTCCACTCGCCCGGTGCCACGGCAGGAGTCTCCCCTCTTGCGGCAAGCGTCCGGCAGCCAACGGGCTAAGCCGCCTTTGCAGCTATTTTGGCAGAAATCAGCCAGAAGGGTGAGGAAACGACCCGAAAAAGCAAGGCAGCAGAGAAGAGGACCCCATACCTTCTGATTCAGAACGGAATTACAGAATATCCGTGCCTCAAAGACTATCCGGTAACGTGCTCCTTGCAAAAGTGCCAGGCTGCAGAAACAATCCCACCAGGGAACAGAGGAGCATTTTCCTTCAACAACTTCTCTTTCCTCAAAGCTGATGGTGTCAAACCTTGCCATCTGTATTCTGATTTCACAGTGAGACTCACCTCATTTCAAGCAATGAGATTTGAATACTGCTGGTCTTAAAACAAATTATAATTTATTTCTGGCTTTCTCAGTTTTCAGGAACACCATTGACAGACGCTGCAGTTGTCAGCGCAGGCTCATGCCATGCTCTGCCTCTTGTTTCCCCTTATTCTCAAGTACAACTGAAAGGTTGCTTTCTCTAGCACATGGATACACCTCTCAGAGTGGATCGGGATGTTCTCAATACGGTACTTTCATCAGTAATCAGTTGGAAGAACTCAATTTTAGAAACAGAATTCGTGTGCAAAGCGTGCAACAAGAAATACAGTTTACATTTGGTCATAATGACCCATCTTAGTTATGCTACCATGACTCACACTGATTAGTATACTTACACACACACACACACGCACACACACGTACACACACATAGATATTTATTTATATACACGCTCACACAAGAAGAAAATGTCTAAGTCTGACAATATTTCCTCCTCTTTTAGTGAAGATGGGAGTTTGGCATCTCAGGCTCTGAATCTGCTTAAACCTGGGATACAGGAATGCGACACACTTCAAGTATACATCGACTGCACAGTGATAACATCGCACACTGAGTCTGAGACACATGCTGTCTTCAGTGGTCCAGCACCAGCACGGGGCTTAAAACCAGTTGCCCGTTAAAGGAGCCAATATCCGGGACCTTCGCCTTTGAGTGTTTGTATTCACGCAACGCCCGAGAGCAGGGCGATAGTCTGTACGACCACAAACGTCCTTCTGTATAAACGCAGTGGTAGTTAAAAGTCTGAACCAGTGCATTCCTCTCTTACATTCCTCCTCTATTCCTTTGTTGCTGTTACTCTCGTATGCATGTGAAAGTAAAAGGTAGTGGGGAAATAATTTTAATAGAAGAACACAAAGCCTCTCCTCTAAGTCCACAGAAGACCACTAAAAGTGTAAAATTTCCAAAATAGCTCATAGGAATTCTTCAAATACAGTAAGTGTTTTCAATGGGGTTTACATATCACATTTCACATTATTTCCACGGAAGTCTACCTTATCACTTTGTTTAATCAGACAAATATCAATAACACATAATAAAACAGCATACAATTCACGGGACACGACACGTTTTACAAAACCTCTAAAACTCAGCACTGCCGCTTTTGGAAAAAATCAAAAACTCCTATTACTTACGGACATGAAATACACTTCACATTGAAATGAACAGCATGATTACAAGGCTTTTTTTCTTATTTGATGGTGTTGGTTTAGGATGCATTAGTTTTCAATTAGGTTTCACAATTTTTCTTCACACCCCCAAAAGGAACTGTTGCTAACCCGGTATTTTCTCTGTGCTCTTTCAGGAAACTTACTATTATTCAGTAAACACTTTTTGAGAAAAAAACTTTTGAAAATTTAGCTTGACTCCCTAATTGTAAAACCTGAAGAACTGGCTGATGGTAATGCTCGTAACACAATCATCGCCCAGCTTACAATGACAAACCAAAAAAATATTACAGGAGGGTACAAACACGTTAAGCCACGGGTTTGGTTTTCTCTGTTGTTGATTTTTTTTTTTTTTTTTTTTAACTAACTCCTTTTCTCACAACGCTGAGAAGTCTCTGACTTACAACGCTTCAGCAGTCGTGTCTGTGGAGACAGACATGGTAACTTTGGCAATCTTAACTGTGCTCTTAATGCAGCTCTCGGCAGCCCTGTGCACGTTCCCCGCATTGTTGGCGTGTTTGTGCTGGCAGTCAGACTCCATGCTGTTATCGAGGGGCTGCGCGGTTCCTTCGCAGGTGGGGAACATGCTGCGGAAGGCGTGTCGCAAGTCCTTGCTCCTCAGAGCGTAGATGATGGGATTCACTGTTGAATTCAGCAAACAGAGCATGCTACAGAAGGCAAAGACAGTCTTGATGAGCTTGTTCATTTTCCCAAAGACATCGTACACCATGATGGCGAGGAGAGGGCCCCAGCATATGATTAAAACGACTAGGATAAGGACCAAGGTTTTGGCTAACCTGATGTCCATACGAGTTTGATCAGGCCTAGTGATCTGTACCTTACCATCCTCCGTAGACTGAATGATGATGCTTTTCTGCGTGCCCCGCTGAATCATGCGAACAGCGTGGCTGTGAGCCTTCCACAGTATGTACATGTAGGCATAGACAATGAACAGCAAGAGGACGCTGGTGACCCCGATCCAGAACATCAGGTACGTCTCGTCGATGAGAGGGAATATGTCCGAACAAACAGAGTTGAGCTTTTTGCAGTTCCAGCCGAGCAGAGGAAGAACGGCTATTACAATAGCGATGGTCCACATCACACAAAACGCTACGACAGCCTTTGGTCGGGTAACAATCCTTTTGTAAGCTAGTGGCCTGTGTATAGATATGTACCGGTCTATTGCCGTGAGGAAAAGGCTACCTACGGAGGCGGTGAAGGAGGCTGTAACTCCACCCAGTTTGAACAAGAAGACGTTGGGGCTGTCCTTCCGGTGGAAAACATGGAAATCCACAAAACTGTAGACAAAAATCACGCTGCCCAGGAGGTCGGCCACAGCCAGGCTGCCGATGAAATGGTAGGAGGGTCTACACCGGAGGCTTCGGGAGTGGAGGATGACGCACAAGACGAGGAGGTTCTCTAGGACCGTGAAGGTGCCCAGGGTGAGCGACAGCACGGCGATGGCCAGCTGCTGGCTGGGGTTCAGGATCATAAAGCACTCCATATCCATGAAGTTCTCCCCACACTGTATGTTCTCCTCATTATCCTTAAACGTGGACAGGGACTTGTTGTAAAACTCTGTGATGTTGACCTGATCTGAGGGAATAATGCTCAACAGGGGATCATCTCCTGCAGTCATTTTTTCTTGGAAAGGATCACCCCTGAAGGAAGAGAGAGGAAACTTCTGGGGGTAGTATCCCAGCTTGGATGCCATGTCGCCTTTCATGTCTTCGTACTGGATATCGTTGGAGCCCACGTAAAGGAGATCTGTTGTGATTGTTCGGAAAGTTGTATCTGCGAGGCCATCTAGGATTGACTTCATAACCCCAGTCTTGTTGGTTTCAGAGAGACTTGGGGGAGGGAAAAATGCATCGGAGGAAATCCTAGAAGGGGAAAAGATCAGACTTCATTAAGATAAACAGGGAGACAAACTCCACAAACAACTTAGTTGAACTGTGTCAAACAAAATCGACCTTTCTCTTGTATTCAGTGCAGGTCTAGCCTTTGCCACCTGTGGGAATCAGGGTGAGTCGAGCACTTAGAGAGAAATCACCTGGATTTCACTAAAACTGAATTACACTAAGAAGTGACGCAAAAACCAGAGGTGCAGGGAATTGAGTATTCCACAGGAAAGTAATTTTCATTTCTCATCAAAACCTTCCGAGCCACTCCACCAGAAAGATATTTTTCTCTAGATCTGAACTTGGCTTCTGATTGCAAAGTACCTTGCAGACCAATATTCCTTGGGCTTGCTTCATTTAGATAATACCAAGTGCCACTGCAGGAGCAGCATTAAACTGAATCATCACCTTCATTGCTTTTCTTTCAAAAGGCACTGAGGATTTTGAAAACCTGACAACAGAGAGGGAACGGGGAAAGAGCCATGCATGCCAAGTTTCACAGTTCACCCAGTATGCCTATATATTCACATTACCCTGTTACAGCAGCCTGAGGTCTACTAACATCCTGAATTTGTTATTGCAAATGTATTAGCAAGGTATTTCATCTACAAATATAGGCATCTGGATATATCTTCATTACTCTGTTCCTTCCTTCTGCTAAGCATACCAAGGCAACTGGGATGTTTGGACTCTATGAGGGAGGTGGGTTGTTACCCACCCTGTCCACAGTTTCAGGAAAGGTGACCAGCACTGAGTCAGTGAGTGCATCAGTGATCCTTTCTGCGTGGATCAGAAGCCTCAATCAGAGCAGTTCACGCTTGCCTGGAAAAACACGGCACCAAGGTTGAGTCAGAGAGCAGCTCTGGCCAAAACTTCAAGCAAAAGGGACCAGGACACACTGCTCCTGCGAGAAGCATGGAAATGTAACTTGTCCCGTTGGGGACACCCTCAAAAATATTCTGTCCCCTCAGAAAGGAGGAGCCCAGCAGAAGGTCCCCAGGTAGCCAGTGGTCTCTGAGTCCCGTCAAGCCCAGCCTTTGCTCATGGATGGTGATTAATTGCAGGGTGTTAACTCCTGGGCAGGGTACCCTTGGGAGAGCACCCTCATCAGCATCTGAGCATCCTACATGCATCAACAAGTAGGACAGGTCTTACAGCTCTTCTTATGCTGTGCTCCTTTATATAACTTTGCCCATACAACATGCCTTGAACATGCATTGAACATCTGCTTTAGGGCCCCTTCCACTGCCAGAGTGGCTAAGAGTGGTCTGAATGTAAATAAGAGCCAGAATCATTGCTTCGGTGCGCTACAGCTATTCTGCATCTGCTATGGGACATCTCGATGATTGCATCAGCAACAGGAGCAAAACCAAGCTTTTTCATGCTTTTAGAATGGAGGAAATTGTTTGTGACACCCAAGAAATCCCAGATGCCATATATAGGCCTGTACTGACTTAACCTGTTCACTTTACACAACTGACAATAAACAGCCAGAAAGGCCATGAGATATTATCTGCCAAAACCCAGAGTACTGATCACCTCAACTCCGAAAGAGGAGACTTGCACAGTAGGTACCATAGCTCAGTTTTCCCATGAAAACTAAAAGAAAGATGAAAACAATTCATCTCTACAATACCAATACTTAAAACCAGAATAAATCATGAGCATCTCCAAAAGAAGCAGAGATCGTTTGGCTGATGAGATATTTATGCTGCATTTACACATGGCACCTGAACACCCAAGACTTTTTCCATAGTTCGTTAAAGTTTTCCATTTGATTCAGCAGGCCTGGACATTGAGTGTTAAAGGAAATCTAGGAACCTCGACCTCCAGAAGACACTGCAACTTCAGCGCTGCAAACGAGGATGAGCATAAGCAACCCTTACCAGGATATTCTAACACACAACACGGACACTTGCTGGGTCAGCTTTTGCAGACATCGTTGCTCAGCAAATAACAACATAATCATTAGACAGACAGACAATATTAAGGAATTTAATTTTGAGGGTTTGAGCAGTGAGGGAGGGAAATGTCGCTGAAGCACACATTAAAAATGAACAGCAATAATCTAATACGTAACATACTTTTCATCCAGAAGGTGCTTTACAGCTGTTCCTAGTAGAATTTGCAGATGTTATGTGTTGCAAATATGACCCTGCTGACAACTGACAAATCTGCTTTGGGTGAAGTCTGGCAACTTTAAACTTGGCATTATAACACCAGTTTAAAACCAGAAGTGAAGAATGTGTTATTCATTTGAAAACTACCCAAAAAATATTAAATAAATCAAGTAGTTCTATGGTATTCTCTGTTATTCCAGCTTATTTCTGACAGAAAAAGAAGACAACCATTTTAATGATTAAAGCTACAGCCCCATGTCGAGAAGATTATGTTTGAGTAAAGCTTCAAAAATTGTATGCAACTGAGCACTTCTGCTAGACAGACAAACAAATTGCTGTGAGGTAGCTGGTCCCTGCTGGAGTCATGTTAAGTACAGACTACCTCAGAATAAGGTGCAAGCTGCCGTGCAACCCCTAGCTTTCTTTGAAATACAAATGAAAGAACACAAATTCCTGCGTGCTCTTTTGAAGGTGGCAGTGAGTTATGTGACAATATCACTATGCATGCATATGCTATGCTAACAACATAGTTAATGGGATCAGGAGAGGCAAGTCTTACTCTGAATGTCAATGATTTTTTTTCCCTCTGTATTTTTACATTGAGATTATTACCATAATTTCCACCTTATTGTCTCTGCAAAGAGAGTTTTCTTTGAGAGTACTTGGGAGTTCATTAGTGGTGTAGTTTAGGCTTTGGGGGATGCAGCTGACATCAATTTTGGTTTTGTTTGCTGCTGGGAATATCATAATTGGAAATTTCTAGCAGTATGTGTGCATGCACCTATTCAAGTAGCAGTTGATTTTTATTAAAGTTGCAGTAAAACAGCCATTCGCCTGATCTGGAATTGCACTTT
The DNA here is from genome assembly GCF_035582795.1 of Mycteria americana. Classification (NCBI taxonomy): domain Eukaryota; kingdom Metazoa; phylum Chordata; class Aves; order Ciconiiformes; family Ciconiidae; genus Mycteria; species Mycteria americana. Next base: position 41,509,799 of record NC_134367.1, read on the forward strand.
ACTGGAATTTCGTTTATTTTAATTTAGATACTAGCTTGCCCTGCTATAAGCTAAGACACTGAAATGCACTGAAGCGATCAGCCAGGTTTTCCATGGCTGCCTGGTGAAAATAAGACTGGACCTTTGGCACTGGGGTTATCAGGAGAGTCCAGGTCAGAGCCTGAGGTATTGCATGATTTGACATAGACTGAAAAGCTGATGGTGGGAGCAGCGGTCTGGTTCCTGGTCTTTTTGTTTGGTTAGGTGGATGTGCCAGTGTCACACAGATTTTGGCTCTGAGGTCTTCTGTCCGAACCTGGAGCGGCGAGGAGGCACTGCCCACAAGAACGGGACACCGCGCTCCACGTGGCCGCGCTGCTCTTTGCAGCTGGCTTCAATGCAACCCAAACCCATGTTGCCTGAGACCCATTAACGTCTCTATCTGAAATACCCTGGGAGCCTTCTCACAGCCTCCCTAGCAGACAAGGGTCCCCTGCACAGATCCCCCCTCTCTGGAGGGGACGGGGGTGACGGCCATGTGCTGCAGCAAGGTCCCCTCGCAGGCAGGGTGGCAGCGAGGGAGAGCCTCCCTGCCCTGCCAAAAGCTGCTCTGCCCACAGAGCCTTTGAGTCTCCAAAGCTCTCAGCTTCGTCCCTTCCTTAAATGAGCTCTACTACCTCTCTCACTTTACAACGACTTTAAAAAGTACTGAAACATTGATTAAAGATGAGGAAGAGCCCATGCTGATGCCGGCACTCAAAATTTTCGGTGTATTTCCATGACTGCACGCAGCAATTCACAGTAAGTAATGAATTATGATTACGGATAAGGATTAAACAACAGATAAAAGTTTCAAGCATCTTTTATCTTGAAGACCAAAACCAGAAAACCCATAGCTGAACACCATTTTAGACTTTTCTCCCATCAGCCGGCGGCTGTTGGTGGGTGCTGCCAGACCAGCTGTGCAAAGTGACTGCCACTAGATGGAGTGGCTTTTACAAACACACCGCTTAGCTGTCTGCAGAGACCTGGATTTATCTTCCTCTAGCTCTTTCCTTCCAGCCTGCTTTACCGGGGTTCAAACATATGAGGTGTTAAACATCAACTGAAGGTTGAAGACACAACTTTGTAAGGCTTTGCCCTCAAAGCGAAAGAATTAGTGAAGAGCTGAGGGGACAAGTCTTACTACTGCCCTCCACTGTGTGGTTACATGTAGCCTTAAAAGAAGCTTGGATGCTATCAGAATATAAAGACCCCTTAGGTAAAATATAAAATATATAATCCGTAAAAGGCTGGTAACTCATCTTGGACACCAGGGAGAATTATACCTCCCCCGGACTTCTCGTTGGTCCACAGGACCGGTTCACCTGGGGAACAAGAGCATGACTTCATTAAAATGCTATTACCTATCTTCTCCTGCTGTTCTGGGGGAGAGGGAGGGCTGGAAAGTTTTTATCGTTGTCTAAAAAAAAGGCTGAATTTATTATAATTTTCAAACCAGGATGATTGATGAAGCAATTTTAATAGTCTGAATAGAAACAGTGAATATTTGCGTTCTTCCTCAGAAAGTAATTATGAGCAATACAATGATGCTACTGATAACTGCACAAATGTTGACGTGGCAAGAAAAGGAATCAAAACAAGAAAGGGAAATCCACAATCAAACCTTTCTAGCTTCTATTTTAGAAAATATTTTGATCTCCATGTCTATACATTTCTTCTAAGATACCCACAGCTAATTAAGAACAGGCTAAAGGACAAGTAGGTATAATTGAAACATAGTTTTTGAATGCACAAAAATATGTAAATGCGTTCTCCTTGTTTCCACATAAGGCTTGTAAGTCCTTCAGAAGGCTTTCTCGTCCAGTAAGTCTGCAGAGCGCCCAGTGCACTGGGACTCCTACCAAACTGGGTCCACAAAGTACTACCACAGAAGAAACAGCAGTAATTTGTACTCGTGTGCAGTCAGCTGAAAAAGCGTGAGAGAAATGAGATCTACCATAGTAACTGTTGGCCTCCAGGAATTACAACTGTCCTATAAAATGAAAATTTATATGGCTAATAATTACCTTATCCCATATGGCGATGAACAATACTGCTTCGAGGACAGAACAAGGTTTCTAAGCCTTGGAAAAAGAAATGCGCAGTCTGAGAAATGGCACTCTAAGACTCAATAACACCCAGCAAGAAAAAAACCCCACGTAGATGAGAATGTGAAATGTTACCCCTATCCCATTTACTGTTTTACTACTCCATCTCCAACACAGTGCTACTCCTAGGCTATAAATGGCAAATACACTGTCACTCCTAATTCAGGAAAATCTGCATTCACTTCAGAGAATTTTCTCTGTGTGAGGGATCGGGAAGGTGCACAGACACTAGGAGAGGAGCAAATGAGGGATGCTATCTTCTAGTTACAGCAAGGCACTATCAGCTATGGGGTAAACGAGGGCATGCAAGTACTGAGCCAAATCTTGTTCGTATGTAACAGGATGGTATCTTTGGCAAGTTGAACCTTAATTAGCAAGAATCCACAGCTACATGGTTATTTATGTTAATTAACATACCGTTTGCACACTAGCAGGGTAGGGGCTGGATTGTTCTAATTTGGGGGCGAACTGCCCCTACGTGACACCACCCAGCATCCAGCAGCTGACAATCTGAACAACAAAAACAAAACAATGGGGAAAACAGAGCGTTAATCAGTGACCAACAATGATTTTAAAAGAAATAACGTTATTTCTTCCCTCCAAAGTTTTGTTGGTGAGATGTGTGTACCAGTTTTAGCACAAGTGACTTGCAGGCACAGAGAAGAAGAGGCTGTGTCTTCTCTCTCAAACAGCCAGGGCATACGCGTGTGTCTAAGATCAGAGAGGTTCAAAAGCGAGGATGAAGTCCTGCTCCGTTTGGTGCAGGCAAAGGACCCGAACTTTGCTCTCCTGCGAGGCAGGTGAGCGTGCTGGCAACCTCTCTGTTCTGCTGCCCGTCTCTCAACCGCTCGAGTTGTTCCACATTGGATCAAGAGTTAAACATCAGGAAATAAAAGCACCAGGGTGCACACCTGGCAGGTGAGAGGCTTACCTTGAAGGCCTTTCTCTGAATTAAGGGAACCAAGGATGTGTCTCCCACATCCCACCCAGCCGCAGGGGGAAGAGCGGGGACAGCCGCCCCATCTGCCTGTGAAAAACCTCCAAAGCTCCTGAGTTCCCTTGAAATCCCTCAGCTTGTGAAATACAACTCCCTACACACATATTTCCTACCAGGTTGGAGACAAGACAAAGTACTGAAGGCACAAACCAGCAAGGAGACTGTCAGGATCACGTTAATGGGAAACTACAGCTACCTGGTCTGCCCGGCTTTTGGGAGAAAGGAGGGAAGGCAGAGGTGGCTTTCTTAAAACAACAAAAAGACTGTATGAACGTGGGATTTTAACATCTTTCACAGTTTACTTTATACATCTTCATTTCATTTAAAGACATAGTTTTGGGAGAGGATGAAGAGGCTAGCTGAAGTATGAAAAGTTCAGATGACAAGGAAACAGTGAAGCAAGAGTGAGCTGGAATTTGCTTAAAATCAGCTCCAGTTTAGGGACCCATTTCCCAATAAAGCAGAATGAACAGGTAACAGGAAAAGTTTGATACAATGTTATGGTATTTACATGTTAAAGAAAATGACAGAGAACTCATTAAGCTGGTCAATTTTGAACTCTCGAACTTGTTCTTTTTCACAAAAGGGTTTATCTTGGATTTCAATATTCCAATAGAAATTGCTTCATTTCCAGCCTCTTTTCTAGCCATTCTCTAATGCCAAAAGGTGCAGGCGCTTATTACTGCTGAGCAGAATTGACATAAATGTTAAATGGAGACAGAGAAGCCCAGCCAGGTGCAAAAGAGATGGGGGCTGAACACTCAAGTCTCCTGGAAGGACCTAGAAGAGACAGCAGATTAGCACACAACATGTGGTTGAAGGGAGAGAAGTCATCTGAAAGAGCAGAGCAGGAGATAAAAGACCAAGGCTCCACTGGATGCTAAATGCTAAAAGTCCCCAGAAGAATGTAATGTCTAGAGGATGAAACTGGGGGAAAAACACATTTATTGAGGGGGGAAGAGATAACCACTCCAAGAAAACAGCTTCCATGTAACGTCCAGAGCAGAACAAAAAAGGTCAAGAATTTGTTGCAGTAGAAAATATTAGTGAACATTTTTAAAAGAGTAAGGATTAGAGACAGAAAGGTAGCAAAACCATCAGGCTCCCGGGAGAACTCCCATAAAATGCACAGAGTGCACGTCTGCCTCCTCCTCCCCACGCAACAAACTGTGGCCATAACAAGTTTTAATCAAAGACTTTGCGAGACAGCAAGGAGATGCTGAGAGCGAAGGTAATGCGGGTTAAGTGACTGGTGTGAAGGGGATTGGGAGGAGAGAGGAGAGGTAACTACTGTCCTCATACAGGGAACAGGACCTCTCCAGGTGAGACCGGAGCAAACCAGGGAAAGGTAAGAGAGGAAGACCCAAGTGGAAGGAGCCCCGGAGAGGCAGGGGATGCAGATTATAGGGAAAGAGAAGAATTGCCTTCATGGTCGGCTTGGGGAAAGCAGATCAGGTGAAGGAGAAAACTCACGAGAGAAAACCTCCCTCCTCTTCAGAGCTACGCAAACTTCAGAGACAACTCCGTAAGCTGAAGGATATAGCTAGTGGGATTTTCAGATCTCACCGAAAAGAAAGAACAGACCCACTGCTCTGCAGGCAATGACTTGCTCTTTTGAAAGTCCATTTCTGATCTGTATTCAAACAGCGAAGGAAGACGCAAAGGGCTCTGAGAAGCCATCCTCGCTAAGGTCACAGAAAAGGACAGCGCTGTACGGACTGACGCATGGGACCGAGCTGGGGACACTCAGGAGGGATCAGTTGAGCAAATCTGGCCAGGGACATTAATGAAAATCAAATTGCTTAAGGAAAATGAAGTACAGAGGTGGAAAGGAAGATGGAGAGCTCAAAAAGAGCCACTGAGTGACCCATACAGTGGATAAACGCACCGAAAGGAGAAAAGGGAAGAGGGGTTTACAGGCGGTGACAAAAAGTTAGTGCATAGAAGGTCAGCAACACATTGCAAAGCAACATCTCTTCTGCCTCAGTCCTCAGGAGTTTACTTCTCCCAAAAATTGTTATTAGGCCACCAAGTATTAGTAGTGCTCGGAAGCTAGGACAGAAAGACTTGGTAAATGCGATGTCCCACACCATCAGCATTAGTAAAGGATGAAAATATGCACTCCAATTAAAAAATGTAAAACATTCTTTCATTTCTGGAGCTGTCTGGCCTTTCATAAAATTTAAATAAGCTCAGATAACTCTCTTCATAGCTACATTCAGAATATAATGATATTCAAATACACTGCCTTCACACACACAAACAACTTGTGAAATTATTTGCCAGCATATTAAGCCACTACACCAGATTGCTTGGCAATGGTGCATGTCTTCGAAATATGCAGATGCTTTTCTTTTTTAAAAAAAGGAGAGAAGGAGAGAAGAGGAGAAGTGAGAAAGAATTACAGTAGAATCTGATATCCAAGTAGTCAGAACAACAAATTGCAGAGAGACTCCAACCAATATTACATCAGATTTGGAAAAATAGTTAAAAGATACTGAGGGATGAGTTATGACTTTTTATTTTTGTGTGTGTGTGCACGTATATATATTTCTATGCATCAACTTACAGAGAGACATACACAAACACATACACATGCCTAGAGGAACAACTATTCAAAGTCTCACAAACGCTGCAGTAGTGTTTGTCATGCATAAACTCAAATTCCCGGAGCCAGAGGACAAGCAGACAAGCTAGAAGTGTAGGGACAAAAAATACAGGCAAGATGAGTGCTGAATATCTTTTTGAATTCCCCCATACACAGCCTTCCTGGGGAAAAGCAAGGATCAAAAATGAATACATCTATCACTGAGATCCTGTAAAAACTATTTTGCGCGCACGTGTGTGTCTACATATATATATATATAGGTACCTCTATACACACTCCAAACCTATTCTACCTAATTTTCCAGGCACGTGCATAGTCCAGACTCCAGTATTGTATTGTTTTAAACAGAGGCAGAATTGGCTAAAAACAATGATCTCTAAGAGCACGTTCCACATATTCACCACAACGGGAAGGTGGGAGCCCCCCAAGCCCCTAAGCACAAACTTTGAAAGGTTTCCTAAAATGCAGAAATATGAAAATTACTCCAGCGAGGGCTCAAAGGGAACTGACAGTATTCCCTACGGAGCTGCTCCTGCTCAGTACTTTGCAGTGAGTAAACACGCCTTTCTTAAGAAGAATATACAACTGCCATAAAACAGGTTAACACAGGATAAGGTACCATTTGATGCCATCTAGCCTCGATCTACACAAACAAGACAACATCTGAAACGTACAAAACATCCAGTTTCACCAACAGTCCAGCCAAAGTATAACAACTGACATTATATTAACACACACAGTAGTGAAATACCTATTTTCTCTGTAATTTGGATATTGGTAGCCTGATCAAAAACAGATGTTCTACTGAAGAGAGGCAGAAGCGGGCTTGGTGTGTACACTGCCATAATGCCCCTGCATGAGGCACAAATGGCAGAATAAAATGTGCTCCAACCTTATGTTGCAAACCCAATCATTTTTCATGGGCAACAATGGCACCTTCGGGAAAAAGAAAAAAAAAAGTTCTTTCTAATGAGAAATTGATTTATAAGTCATTATAACCATTTCAAAAGGACAGGTCGTGGCTGGTTTCAGTGATCATTAACAAAGCCACACACTTTCGAAGAGCCTGAGTTCTGGAGGGGGGAAATTCTTATCCCACCGACAGCGATCGGTTGTGCACTTTTTGCAGCAGTACAGCATCAGTCTAGAAATGGAGATGTAAAGAGCAGTACTGAGAAGACAGGTTGTCACATTTTTAACTTTGCATTAATAACAAATGCTGTTGCTGTCTATTCTGGCACATTTGCAAGCTTGCTTTTAAGTACAAGGGGCTGGCATGCATTTCTACTATAGATAGGAAAACAAGAGCAGCCTTGTTATGATTAAAAGGGTCTATTTCCCTCTGCCTTCTGCCTTCTGTGTCCATCTGCACAGCTGCTTTGAACTTGGCCAAATCCCAGTGTTAGGGTCGCCCGCAGTACATATTTTAAATCAGCAGCAGACTCTGAATTTGCTGCTAGAGAAGAGAAAAATCTCCAAATTCTCACTTAAATGGTTGATGAATGGTTTTGTAGAACATTCGTCATTTTACATAGCCTAAACTATTTGGGAAATTGCAGGGAAACATATCGAAAACCATTTACTGTTTCAGGAGGAGACTCAGATAAAGCCAATACAGACATCTGCAAAGAAATGAAGAGCAATCAGAAAAATGAATTCTGCGGATGCCTAGATAGCCAACTGCATGACTAGAGAGAGGTCACAAAGTTTGCATCGGAGAAGTTACAGCAATTTCTCTTAAAACGTGCAGAAGTAGAGAAACTAGGTGGGTGGAAGACAGCGCATGAGACCTGCAGAACCAGGAGAGGCAATGTATTTGTAAAATTATTGGGCAATACTAAGTGAATACATGGGTTTGGGTTCTCCCTTGCCTCTTAATCTCCTCACCTACCACTACTCAATAGAAATGAAAACCATCCCAGCTCTCCCTCCCTAGCGCGTAACACTTTAAGCACCAAAATTCCCAGAGGGGTGACAGCCTGCAAGTATTTTGGGACGGCCACATTAAAGGCTGAAAGTCAGAAATGACTAAAAAAAAAGTTATTTAATTTCTAAACTTCTGTTGCCCAATCAGAAACCTGTGAACAGAGAAAGGGAAAGAAAGGCTTGCATTGGCTAAGACCTGCCGTTCCTTCAGCAGAGCATGAAAGCCCTTAATGGGGTCCTTTATGCAAGCGAGCTAACATAATTCACCAAAGAACAGCAGCCAGGATCAAAGGCACCCACCGGCTCATCCTCACGATACTATAACCTGCTTCCACCTTCACTTTGAGTTTTGTAGGTATTTTGATTTGATTACTGTGGGTTTAGGTGTATCAAACGGTCGATGAGGTAAATTCGCAGCAAATAGTCGATTTCTTTACCTAGCCAACTTCCCCCCCCCCCCCCCCCCCGGCAAAAGATGCCTGCTGGTTCAGTCAAACAATTATTGCTTTTATCAATTCTGCTTGAAAGTGTTTTTATTCAAATGGTTCTGCCTCTCATTCCAAAGACCCGTGGATAATAACGCAAAGCTGTTCCTGGTTGCTACAAAACTAATTTTAACCTCAAGCAAATCAGGAATTACACATTCATCTTCTAAACTGTTTAAAGATGTTACGTTCCTTTCTTTTACAGCTGATTTAATAAACTCTGCCTGCATAATAAATATTCCTACTACGGTCACAGGGTTTTTTTCCTTTCTTGAGAAGGGAAAACCCACGCTGGCAGTTGATACGAGGTGTAATCCAAAAAGAATTAAGCACGCCCAAGTCATTTTTGCAATGTTGCACATTTTGTTATTAAATATCATATTAAATATCACTCTGATCCTTCGCATGATCTTGGTACATGTGAACAGCAATGCCACCCCCAGCAGAGAATGCTGTATTCCTTTAAGAAAAGGTGAACAATAACAATGAAAACAAGATGATACATCTAAGGAAAAAAGAAAGAACCATTACTACACCTTTAACAGGTTAAAAAAGCCACACTACTTTTAAAACAAAAACTTGTAGATACTCAAGAAGGAGTATTTTGCTATCTGGCTCCATGTTATATATGTCCCTTTACCTTCTGAAAGAAGAAAACATATGCCGAAACTGTTAATATGAGCATTTGCTGCCATACAGAAAATAACACTGATAATAATTTCAGAGAAAGAAGGAAAACTACGGACTTCATCTTCTGACACCATTTTACTTAATCAAACTGAAATCGCAGTAACGAGCTCTCTCCTGCCAAAGGCTTGGTACATACCTCATCCAGGGGTGTTCTCAATGGAGATTTGCGGACGTCTTTGAGACAAAAAGATGCCCATTTAAAATAAGCCCATCTGGTTACTCAGAATTATTTCTCAAGAGCCGAAGATTTCACACGACAAACACCGCGTGAAGTTTAAAAAGCTCGCTCACTCTTTTTCTGCTGTCTTCCCCCCAGACCTCCGAATTTCAGACAAAAACAAACGAACCAACCAAAAACCCTACTGGGATGTTCTGAAGGTGCTGGATGCCTAAGTGACATCTTTTAACGGAACATCACTGCGCACAAAATCACGAACCGCCTTTTATTTCGGCTACGGCCTCAACGGCAGAGTTTTGGGAGGAAAAGTGCACAGGAAAACCGGGCTGAATGCCACCCGCTGCAAGGCACCGGTGGGTTAGGACGAGAGGAGAAACCTCCGGTGTCAGATAAGGTCCTGCGGGGACCTGGGAGGCTGCCGGCTCCGCGCACAGAAGAATGGACGCGTCTTAACCGTAACGCCGCCAGCCCCCCGCACCTCCGCCCGCTGCCGGGCTCCCCCCGCGGCCGGGGTCCCCCCGTCCTGCGGCCGGGCTCACGAAGGCACAGCGCCCGCCTCGGGCCACCGGCTTGTCCCGGGTGGCGCTGGGGCACCCTCCGGCTCTCCCCAGCCGCCCGAGGCGGCGCCGCGGGGCCGTGCCCGGGGCAGCGGCGAGACCCGCGCTCCCCCGGCCCCCTCCGCAGCGCGGGTCGCGGCGACGGATCGCGGGGAGGGATGCTCCCGCAGGCAGCCGCCTCCCCTCCGGCCGCTCCGCCGTCGGGGCAGGCGGTGTCACCCCCGGACTTCCCCCCCCGCCCCCCGCCACGCCGCCAACAAACTTTGAGGGGGACGACGGCTACCTGGCCCCCGGCCGGGGGGGGGACACCCCCCGCACCCTCCCGCCCCCCCGCCCCGCGCCGTCCTTACCCTCCGCACGGCACCGGCCGCGTCCCCCGCCTGCTCCGGCCGCGCCGACCCCCGGCAGGGAGCGGGAGCGCCGCCCCGCCCGGGCACCCCGGCACTGGGGAGCGCCGAGGAGGCGGTGCCGGCGAGGGGAAGGAGGAGGTGGGAGACTTCTCCCCCCGGCTGCCTCCCCTTCTTCCCTTCCCTCCCCTCGGCGCCTCCTCTCCGACCACCGCCGCCCTCGCTCGCCCGGCTCAGGCGGCGCGCCGGGCTCCGCCGCCCCGCCGCCGCCGCCGCTCCATGTGCCGCCCGCCCCCCCAGGCCGCCGCCCCCGGCCCTCCTCCGCCGCCTCCGCCCGCCGCCGCCGCCGCCGCCGCCGCCTCGGCGCGGGGAGGCAGCGCGGGAGCCGCCGGGCACCCGGCGCGGCTCCGGCACACGCCGCCGCCGCGTCCCCCCCCGCCTTCCGCCCCTCTCCGGTCCCATTTATGAAGCCCGGCTCCCATCACGTGTCAGTGTGCCTTTTGTCCCGGCCCTGGCAGCGGCGGAGGCGCCCCGCACGCGCGGGCAGCGCCGGGGGACGACGGGCGGCGGCGGCGGCGGCCAAACTTCGCCCCGGGGGAGGGACGCGGGGACACCGGGGGACACCGCGGGGGCGGGCGGCGGCGGAGCGCGGGCCCCGGCCGGCTGGAGCCGTGCCCCGCGCCCCCGGCCGCCCGCCCGCCCGCCGTTCGCCCCGCGGTGGGGCCGTGGGTGATTGATGGCGCTCAGCCCCGTCCTGCCGGCGCTGCGCCGCCGCGGCCCGCCGAGCGCGGGGAGCCGGGCCGGGGGAGGCGGTGCGCGGGGCTCCAGCCAATGTGGAAGGCAGCGCCTCCTCCGGCCCGCGGGGGCGGACGGCGCCTCCCCGCCGGGGGGGCAGCGCGGCCCCGCCGCGGGGCCCGGCCCGGCCTCCCGCCCTCTCCGCCCCGCCGCGGGCTGAGGCGGGCGACCCCAGCCTGCCGCCGGCGCGGCGCGGCGCGGGGAGAGCGGGACAGGCCCCGCGGCCTCGGGGTTGGTGCGGCCAGGGGGCCGGGGCGGTTGGCGGCCGTGGGGCCTTGGGCCGGGGCGGTTGGCGGCCGTGGGGCCTTAGGCCGTGGCTGCGCTCGCAGGGCGTCCCTCAAGGCCGAGCCCCTTCCCGCTGCCGGTATTGCCTGTGAAACGGCGGAGTTTCGCCATCCTTTATTCCCCTTTGCCTCGCTATCCTTGAGTCCTGCCTTGGGTATTTTGGGGCTTACGCGACAGCCGTCGTGGCAGCCCTCAGGAGAGCCGGGGAATCCCTCGTCTCTGAGGGACAAAGTGGCTCCAAAGGCGGACGGACACCGGGCAAAACCGGAAAGCTGGGCGTTATTCAACAGCCAGTTCCTAAAGACTGTAGTATCCAGCTGGCTTTGCTCCGTGTGCTTCTGCCTCTGCAGTGTCATAAATATGTATTTGCCTTCACACGTATTAATACAGAAACGATAAATATTTATCATTTGACATAGTGTCTAAAGACATTAACTGGTCCATCTACCGCATCCACCTGTGAGGAGGAATATGCTGTATTCCTCGTTTCTCAGCAAAAAAGGCACTCGGCTCTTCACGAGTGAGGGTTGAAGATTTCCAGTGGCTGTATTTTTTAGGGGTGCCCAACTTGAGATGTGCCTGCGCTCTGGCAGTGAGTCTTCCTCTTGAAGGTTTCTTGAGCTGGGCCCCAAGGCCTGAGGCAGCCAATATCTCAGGGCTCCATCCAGGAAAGTGCATCTGCCGAGGAGCACAGACCCATTCTCACAGTCCCTGGTGTTTTCCTTGCGTCTAGTACCACAGCGAGTCTGCAAGGTCATAATTACTGCCTATGTTTCTTCCACCGCTGGCTCTTTCCGATGGTAATCGTTAAATTAACAAGGAAGGAGATCATTTCAAACAGCATTCCTGTGAGAAAAGTGGAAAAGAAAAAAAGACTAACGCATTTGTGCCCAGCTCGAGTTTCTGATATTAGTCAGTCTGTCTGTTTGGTCATTTGGAAGTGGTGGTGTGTAAAGAGAACTTTATCTAACACTGCAGTAAATCAGAACAAATTTCTCTTTGTCTGTGCATTTCAGAAAGTACTGACTTCTCCTCCTCATTTAATTCTTTGGAAGAGTTGGGTACTTTTGCTTTTAATGTGAACCTACCAGGTTAAGCTTCTCTTCCACGTTCATGGAGGGACACATCCCCTCGGCACAGGCAAGTCACGTCCAGTGGACATCGCTGGACTAAAATCAGCCCACAGAGAGAATTTAAGGGCACGTGTTACTGCTCATCCCACCTCCACATTCATGGCTTGCTAAAGATCCCCATCCTGAACTGGGAGTTACTCCAGTCTCGGGGTAATCCTTCTTTCTGTCACTTCTGAACTCAGATGGTAGAGAGGGAAATTGCAGTGTTGAGCATGTAGCCATGCCCACACACTGAGGGTTTTTTTCCCCCCCTAAAATCCCCCACAGTCGCTACTGCCAGTTCAGCCCACAGGCGTAGCAGTTCCACAGGAGACCAGACGTATGGGTAGACAGAGGTGATTCCAGCAGCAGGTTCTCAACCTTCTTCACAGTGGGGCGTCCTGTCACCCCTCATGCCTTGCGCACCCCAGCCGCTTTTCCAGGATCTTGCTTTTAATTTAGCAAGCTGGCAAAGGGAAGGTTGCTGCGATCCTGTGACACCTGTTCCTAGCGGAGCTGGTTGGAAAACCTCTTGAAAGAACAGCTTTCCACTGGAAAATGCAACCCTGTCAAAATCGAAACGCTTTGCAAACTTGTGTCGGTTGCACTGAAAATGTCATTTAAAAAAGAGTAAGTGGTGGAGGGATGTTCCAACAGTGTGGGAACATCTCGTTTTGACATTTCCAAGCTAAATGTTTCAATTTCTTCCTTCAAAATGAGTTTTGGTTTCAAAATATTTCATTTTATATTATATATTACAAAATAATACAAAATTTGAGAAGCTGAATCACGTATTTCCATCAATCTGAAATTAATGTTCTCCACAACTTTCTAGAGGTAAAGAATTCAGCTATTCTGATTTGGAACAAAATTTTAACCCCCAAACACCTAGGGAAACTAGAATATCTGAATTTTGTTGGGCTCTCAACCACATGATGGAATTCCAGAACACATCGACGGCTGCTTTTTTAAGTGTATGATTACAAACTCCTTAAAATAGTGCAGGGCTAGTTGCAGTCTTGTCTTTACTCGCACTTTGCTGCCACTGGAGAGAAAACCATTCAATAACAAAGATGAGGTCTGAGGGAAAAGATGGGGGTGGACATAGGCCCTGAGAGCAGAAATTCTCACTTTTCTTCTGGTTGCTGCCAGTCAGCATATTTCAAAGCAGTCAGGTATCTGCTGGCCACCCCCAGTACAATTGCAAATGGCATTTCCTTCAGTTCTTATTTCAGGAAGAAGAGGAGAGGGGGGAACAGATGAGATAATCCAGCTGAGTCTGTGGTCTTTCTAAATCACAAATTCCACCAGTTCTTTGCTCTCTCGGATTTTTTTTCTCAAATACTGGTATTTTGTATTTTTACGAAAAGTGAACTTTGTCCGTCACTTGATGAATGTTGTATTCCATCCATGAAGCACTTTATTTGTCTATTTAGGTTGATCAGAGGTGCCTAATGTGTGAGTTTGATGATTTACTTAGCAAGAATCCATACAATGATCAGGTTCGGTGCTTCAGCCATCTCAGAACTTGCTTTGCTTACTTTTTGGAGTTCCATGGCTGCTTTCAAGATTTCCCCGTCTCTTCTTTTCAAGACTGTTTCCTGCTGCCGCCTCATATTACAGGCTTGGAGGTTTTGCTCACTTTTATCCCTTCATCCATAGGTAGATACAACTATCAAACAAGACATAAATAATCTCCCAAGAGGTACTTGGGAGTACACTGGCTTCTAACACTCTCGTCCTGTGTCCTGCCCACAGGCACATGGGTTTTCGCAAGGTTTATGTGGCAGTTTATTAAATCCTTTTCAAATGAAAGACGAGATTTGGTCTTAGGTCCATTCCTAGTTTAGAAGACTGCTTGTCCCAAAGGCTCATCTTTATCTGTCCAGTTTAGGAGACTTTGCTGCTAGGATAGCACTGAGCACCATGGGTGCACACAGGCCCTTCCACCATTTCACAGTCATAAAATCTCTGGAAAAAGTTGAAGAGGGTCTTCACCATAAATACAGTTCTGCTCCTGCATATCTTGAGGGCCATGATAGAAATTCCTTTGGACAAGGAAAAGAAAAGGTTGAAAAGGTTGACCTTAGACCTTGACTGTTCCCTGCACTAGCTTTCTCTTCCTAAGCCACAGAGCCTGAGAACCTGACGTGTTCAGGTGCTGCTGCAGCAGACGTAAGGACATGTGCTCTTCAGGCAACGTGATCTTTCAGCTTTTCTACGTTTTCTCTGCAAGCTATCAAACCAGCAAGGTCAGGTTGGGACCCACCAAGTCCTGATTCTGCCCATCACTTGTTATGTGATGTTGGCCTCTTTTTTTCGGTTGTGTTGAACACCTGCAACTTTCACTAAGTTCAGCATGAGCTCCGGGAGCTCTGCACCTCAAGACGTCCTGCTGCTCATCTTTCTGGGCTGGTGTTCCCCAGCTGTAAAATGAGGATAACAGTATCTCTTTTCTTTCACCACTCTCAGGCTTTTCTATTTAAATTATAAGGCCATCAAAGTGAGAACTGTCTCTTACTAGTAATTTGTGAGTACCTATCACAACAAAGTCATAATCCTGGCTGTGACCTGCAGGCACTAAGACATTGCAAATAATAACAATAAAAAACCAATCAGAAATGTTATTGTCCAGGAGTTTATTGCCATCCAGCAAATAAAAAAAAACTAGCCCAGGGAATGACAGGACCCATGAAGTGAGTGGGTTACCCAGGGGCTTTGCTAATTATCCAGCTCCATATTTAGTCAAATGTTGGTCTCTTGTGAAAGGGTTGAGCTGCCAGCAGGCAGTCGCTGTTTGTGTCACTGGCGAGGCATGGCAGTGTCCTTGTTTTGGGCTGTCCCCGCAGCACGCTCCAGCCTGTTGCTCAGGTGGCACGGTAGCCCTGCCCCTTCCCCAAGCCCAACCTTGGCTTTTCCACTCCACCAGCCACTGAGAGTGGGAGATGTGCTGCTGGCTTTTGTAACGCAGGTGACCAACAGCTAGGAACAGACCGAGACCACCAACTCATCTCACGCAGGAAAACGAACAGCTCTCATATGGTAAGGACTTTGTGTCACTGCTGCCCCTGAACCAAATTAAAACCGGTGATGCAGGCATTCAAGTCTCTCTATCCCATCATTAACTATCCCTTGAAGCTATCCAGTTCCCCAAATATTATTCTCTTCAGCTTCTTGCTTTGTCCTTTTAAATTGGAGTTGAGCAATGATGAACCAATTTAGCCACTGTTCTGTGTAATTTAGGTTATGAACTCAATGAATTAAGAGGAGGAGAGAGACGCGTAACACAGTTAAGAATGCATACGTTTTTAAAAAATTCTCAGTTTACTGCTGAGGGGTGTTAGTAGCCATACCAGGCAGAATGCATTTGAGCTTAATCTTCTGCTATATTGATTTTGTGTAATGTTTTGCCTATTCTGTTGTGGGTGGCACTGCAGGGTACTAACAAGGTTTTTTCTTTTGCTCTGATGGCAGCGATACTGTGCTGTATCACGTTCCTTCCACCAACTCCTGACAAAGATGACAGAAGAGAAGAATAGCCAGAAGATTGGTGAGCACTCACTGTGGAGAAACCTCTGTTTTAAAACAAAGGCTTCCCCGGATTCAGAGGCGGGGAATTGCTTATCTGACATCTGTTGCCTGTCACACATTTGCTGATGCCTGGGGAAGGACTCTTAGAAATGTTCCTTTGGGCTGAAGTCCACCGTCCCCTCCTCCTTTCTTTCTCCTTCTGTCTCTGATGCACAAGTCTCTGCTCCGGCACACGGGAAAGAAACTGCTGTGTTCAGTGTGAAGCCATGACATGGTGCTCCCGTTCGGAGCAGTGCCTTCTGGCTTCAGCGACTCTAATTGGCTCTGTGCTTTGAACCATTCGGCACTGTGTGCTCTGCTCAGTGTGGCTTGGTATTGACTCACTCATCATCGCAAGTCTCCGGAGCAAATGGCAGTAATCTCATGAGCTTAAAGATCACAATTTTGGAGTCTCTTTTTCTGCAGAGTTTGAATCTGTGGCTGCAGCTCTAGGTGAGGGTTCATGAGCTGCTCTGTTAATGGTGCATGCAGCTTCGAGCGCCTGCTACGGCATTTTTGCGTGTTCCTCCAGAGCTAAAAGCGGGCTGAGGCACATGAGTTTCTTTTCTCTCCACCATCTGAAAATCACAAAATGCTGGTCCAGGTGGATAAAGGAGGTTGTCGGGGAGGAGAGTGAGTATACTCTGTTAGAGAGGATGGGCCTCTTTGACCTTGGGGATGCTGCTTTTGAATCTTTTTTTTAATATTTTTCTAACACAAAGGAAATCACTGCTGCTCCTAAGTGATCTTTCAATGCAGAGAAACACCCTCATTAGTTTTTTTTTCACCTTCTCACCTTCTTTCATTAAACCATACTCTTTACAGTCCCAGCTGAACAGCAGGGAACATTATGAGCTGACTGAAAAGCATTTTCCTTTGTTAACATGTTTTTTCATCATCGAGCAATAGAGCAGTAATGAGGACACAGATCATCCTTTCATTATAAATATGCATAGCAAAGTATAAAAAAAAATGTAGGTTCCTAAAACAAATAAATAAACAAAAAAACTGTGTGGTAAAGGGAAGGAATTGAGAAAAACAAGATGACAAAGCTTTTTCCTGATGCTCTACCTTTGCTAGTGTACAGAGGCATCAAAGTCAGGAAAGTCTCCAAGTGATGTTGGGTGCTTTGTTGCATTTAATGGAAATAGCCATAGGATTGTATCTGCAACTTCTGTGCGATGCAAATCGATATCATTCATCAGTATGGCAAAAGAAACCAACAAATAAACAAACAAAACCCAACTAAAAACACAGCCTAAGATGACTCTAAAATAGATTGGCTCTTTCATGGAAATATACAGATTTGTTTTCTCTCTTGACTTTTGTTCGCATTTTCCTTGTTCCTG
Source organism: Mycteria americana (assembly GCF_035582795.1). Classification (NCBI taxonomy): domain Eukaryota; kingdom Metazoa; phylum Chordata; class Aves; order Ciconiiformes; family Ciconiidae; genus Mycteria; species Mycteria americana. The sequence continues at coordinate 41,526,827 of NC_134367.1, forward strand.
CTAGTTATGAAAAACAACCCGTCATGTCAGTTTTTAAATAGGGACAGTATATATTAGTCTGTGTGGCATACATGTTCCGTTCCAGAAAAGAGAAACAATTATGAGTTTGGATGAGAACTACACATTTTCTAGCTCAAGTTCGTTTGGAGATGTAGCTGTGCGGAGGAGGCACTGTTTCTGTGTATGTGTTTGTACGGCACTTAATAAAATGCGGCCGTTATTGGAGGGTGAGGGAAAGAGCTCAACTGCTACCGTAATGACGATAAAAGCCAGCTCTGATAAAACGCACTGAAAGTAGCAGTGCGTAAGTGCTATCCCAGGGAAAGACGCACCGCTGCAGAAGGAAAAGGGACTTGGTAGCTCCTCATGCATCCCCACAGGATGCGGAGAACTGCAGTGGGTCTCTTCCCTGGGCTCCCCTCAGCCTCCGCTCCCTCCCCAGGCTGGGTCTTCCCATCAGTTTGCCTGGCACAGGGAAGCATGGTGAGCCTGGAGAACCTGCTTCCCCCTGCATTTCACGAGAAACATGCAGTGACTCCAAAGGAGAAAGAAACACAAACTTCCCTCTCTTCTTTTGTGCCAGCCTTCAGGCTGTATCACAGCTGGTCCTCAAGAGACAGTCTGGCTATTTCTTTGGCTTCTGCCAGCTTTTCTGGGCCTTTTCCACAATTATTACAATTATTGTGGCTACATTTGCTCATATGGTCAAAGACTGCTAATGCTATCCCTTCCTGCCCCACAAATTATTCATTATATTGTCATATAGTACTCAGCATAAAATGTACACTTGCATGCTTGTTTTCATTTAATAAAACACTTTGGTCACGGAAGCACTGTCAGCTCAGGTTTTGTTATTTCAGAAGATTCAGCTTAAATCTTGTGGCACCTGTGTGACTGAGAGGTCACCTAGCATTTTCAGCTCTGTAAAGCAGGTTGTGCATGTGCGTGCTTTACAGCTGCAGGTTTAAACAACAAAACCCAAACCACAAAGCTCAAGCCCACTCAACATTTTCTCTACTAGAGCAAGGGGGAACTGGATGCCAACAGCTGATCACTTCACAGCCCCACACCGTCCCTGGATCCACTGGAAAATAAATCCACCTTAATGGCAGTGAGGTTCTGGACGCAGATCAGCCTGGGATCAGCCCATGCAGCTCACTTTGCAGCATTAACTTAAGGAAGAGAGCAGGACAAACAGCCGGTGGGACAGGGGTTCTTCAGAGGAAGCCCTCCTGTGATTATGTTTTGGCATCTCCCCATCCTGAAGCCCTGCTGAGAAGAGTTAGATTTTCTCACATCATTTTGTGGTTGGGAAGGGCATTTTGGCTTCCAGAATCAATTCACTTTATGAAGAAAACACTAAACAAATTAAGGGCCAGAAGATGTGTTTTACCTCAAGGAAAATCAACAACATAACATCTCCCTGAGAAAGCACTGTCTTGGAAGCATCCTTTATGGTTGGCTAGGGAAGGCTGACTTCCGAACTCCAACCTGGGGAGGAGATTCAGAAATAAAATGTGCTCTTTTCATAGCTACTTCCCTATAATATTTAAATTCACAACTCATATTGCAGAATATTAAAAAAACACAACAGGATCATTTAAGGACTAGAAGATGGGCTAGATTATTTTATTATCTACGTTCCAATGCCCTTCCCCTGTTTCTGAGGCCTGAGCTTATCTTCTGCTCATCTATATTGGCTCCGGCTCAAAGGGTCATATAACCGGCTGAGTCAATAGCAGAGCTTTTAGCATCAGCACCAGGAGCCATCTTGGACAAATGGAATCACGGATAAATTCTTCAATTTCCCCCCTCCTTCAGTCATTTATAAAAGCTATTTTTATTAAAACCTTCTTGGGTACTTCTCCTGCTGCAGCTGGGAGACCATGTGATGAGCATTTTCTATTAAACCATAGAAGAAAGAGGCAGAAGTGTTTCATTTACTTCAGTGTTGGCTTTCCTTTGTTTCTGCAATGCTTGTTTTCTTTAGGGTGACCAAGAGTACTAGAATGCGGCAGAAAAGCTCTGACAGATGCTGCAGCAGCAGAATTTCTCTGTTCAGAAGGGTATTTTTAGATGAAAAGGTGTAAGACACGTTTAGCCTGTTTGTCAGGAAATTATTATTTGGTTAACTCTTTTTAAAGAGCAACACAGAGAGACCATCTATTTTAGACCATTAGGTTATTTAGGAGGCTAGCCTGCTGGACCACACTTGTCTATTGTATCGAGTAAGAAATGAAATAGTGTGGCAAGGTATATGATCCTGTCACTACAAACTAGGGATGTCTTCTCTCATTAACAGTGGTGCAGTTGTGGTTAAGTTATTCAAGACAGAAGAGTGACAAAAGACATAAAGCTCTCCCACACATTCACATTGTCTAAAATGTGAAAGAGTCTTAGCCTGCGTACTTGCCCAAGTCAGTCTTCTGCTGGATTCAGTGCAATAGGATGACCTTAAAAGAGGAATTTCTGTAGCAAGGATTGCAGAATCAAATTCTGTTGTGCCTGATTTTTGTCCTTTATGCAAGTCTGTGTAACCTGTGCCTCCCACTTGCTTTGTACTCTCCCCCCAACACACACACCTTCACCCCTTTGGAATGGGTATTACTATGGAAACAATTGTGTCCTTGCTATTGTTAAGGGCAGCTGAGTGACATCCAGAAATCCCGTATACCCGCAGAAAATTGTAATAGTAAATCATCTGACCAGCTATTCTTAGCCATTCTCTTTCTCATGTAAGAGAAGGATGATATATAAAGAGAGATTATATGAAGGAGCTTTTTTGCTCGTAGAAATTTATGGCCGCTCAGCTGAAGCATAAGAGTAAAGGTAAAAAAACCAAAGCATTTCATGAGCAGCAGAACTAATGAAGCCTAGTTCCCTATGGATTTGTAGCCTGTGGTTGGATTCTCTGATGACTAATACAACGCTAGCCATCTGATCACATCTTTTCTTTTAGCTGGGGCATTCAGAATGCCTTTGTGCCATGTGGATCCTCAGGTATCTAATAGCACTTGAGTTCAAATTGCAGAATTGCAGCCTTTTGTGAATGAGGGTACTGACAATGGTCTATCTCATCTACCCACACACTGGTTTTCATTAAATTTGGAGAAATCTAACATCTGAGATTGCTATACTTCCATCATACTTGGTTGAAACAAACTATCATGTTCAGAAGGTATTAGTGGGGAACAGACAGACACAAACACATTGAATATGTGATCTTGTGAACCTCTTTTCCTTGGGAAATCAGCATAAAATTTTGCTTGAATTCTTGTTCCTTGTAAAAATGTTTCTGTGCCCAGGTTCTTCAGGGTAGCAGGTGGATAATCCTTCTCTACTCCATAAGAGATGATGTAAAGAGTTCAGTCTTTTGTAACAAATGGTTAAAAAAGGCAAAGTTGCAGAAAGGGAAATTCACATTAAATATTAGGATTTTTTTTTTTTCCCCACAGTGAAGGTGGTGAAGCTGTGGAGCGGGCTCCCCAGAGAGCATATAGAGTCTCTGTTTTTGGAGCTACTCAAAAGTTGGCTGGGGAAAGCCCCGAGCTACCTTCTGTGACTTCTGCTTTGAATGGGGACCGGATATCTCCAGAGATCCCTTCCAGTCTAGAGTTTCCGTGCTTCTGTATTACTTATTACTTCAGATTTCACTTCTGTAGGTCTCTGTTACCCAGCAAGAACCACAGTCAAGGTCAAATTCTTCAGGAACGTGATGTTCTGATAAACAATGTGGGCACACTGGCATGAACAAACTCTTCATGGAGAAGTTCATTTTTTTAGTGTCTGAGACAAACTAGAGCTTTTATATTGAGTCTTCAGTATGTTCTGAATATTAGTTTCCTCATGAGTTCATTTTAGCTGCGTGTAAAGTCACTGTGAAGCTTCATATTATATAAAAAGCTCCAGCTTTTGCCACCTCCCTCTCCAATAGCGTGCAATGCAGGCAGCAAGACTACTGGCGTCAGGTTCTCTTGTAGATAACAGATACTTTGTAAATTCACTACTTTTCTTGTATAATTTTGGATAATATGCTCTGGAAAACTTAGATGAAGTGGGAGAAAAAAAGGGAAGTATTATTTTTATGAAACATAACATTTTATAGTGTGATTGCCTGTCCCAAGTACAATCAGTCTGTCCATTGAGCTGGCAGTGTTTAGAAGCAGATGAAAGTCTCTACAGAGTTGAAGGCTCTAAATGTTCCAGAGCCCCATATCAGGAATATATAGACACAGGAACATAAAAAAATACATACAAAACCATCATAAATGTATTTTTTTCTTACTGTTTTTTTTCTTTCCATTGACCATTAGTGCAGTGAGAGATGGTGAAATAGTACAATAGTAATGAGCCAAATGGCCATAATAAAATATGTCCAGTGATAACACTAGCCTTAATTCTTCCTCCATTTCCTACCCCTGCAAGTTTATCCATGCCTTCTCCCCTGACACCCTAAACACTTGGAGCAAATTGCCAAATCTTTTTACCAGTTCCAACTTTGCTTGCCTTAAACCTTTTCACCGACTCCTGCAGCACTGTTACTTAAATAATTGGGTGCTTCATTATTTATTTCTCACCTTGTGATAGCACAAGGGGGCCCATGGCAGGGTCGGAGAGAGCACACTGGGAAGCAACAGCCCCTGTAACACAGGGTTTAGGAGCTCAGACCAAAGACAACAGGTGGATACAATAAACAGCCAGAGGCAGCTCAAGGTATCAATGGGGCAATTATGAACGGTGTGACAAGCAGCTGTCACAGCACACCAGCTGCCTAGCCACCGACATCTCACACTGAAGAGAGGAAAGAAAGAAACCAAGCCACCAATAACTGACCCCCCTCCCCAAGACTCACTGACAAAGACAAGTCTAATTTGAGCTGCTACGTCACGGTTTTTTGGTTACTCACATCCTTTTTCACCTCTACCCACTTCCCAGTGGATGTTGTACCCTCATTTGTCTGTCATCTCCTGTCTTTAGGGGTAGACTGTTCCACATGAAAGGCATGAAGCAAAACTTTCCTGACCTCATCAGGAAGGAAGGGGAGATTTTAGATACTGGGAGGTGGAGGATGGGACACAACACATTAAGGGCAGGAGTAGGGGAGTAATTTTTTTCTATAGTACATCCTGGAACTATGTGAGGATTTGCAGAGGTGAGGTTGATAAAGATCTTGGGGACCTGAGGGGGAAGGAAGGAACAAGAGTGGAGTACCCTTATTTGTGTACTGAGACACTGCTGTGCACCAGAATGGGAAATCACTGTGGTCTGGTCCCTCAGTACAGGCTGAAGCCTACATCCATCCTTTAGGGTAGTCACAGCAGCAAACTTCCTCATGAGTATGATGTACTCCATAATCACACACTGGGAGTGGCAGCCACCTCCATATTAAGACACCTAAATGTAAGTGACTTCTTGTAGGTGTCTGCATGTGGCATGTCTGAGCTCTCAGGGTAGTCTGTGAAGACCCAGTCAATACAGTCAAGAGATCATGGCAAGGAAATCAGGTGACCCACTACTGAACATACCTAGTGACACTCCTCAGGTGCAATCCAGTCCTCTTTAGAGCATCCCATTTTGCTTACAGCCACCCTTTCAGAAGTGCATAGATGTTCTGTAGGTCCTGTTCATACCTGCTGCTCCAGGGTGGACTTCTCAGATAACCAGGCACTTCAGATGCACCTAGTTTTGGAAACCCAGTCAAGCTCTAGATATGTAAGTTGGACCTATTTGAATTACTCTGCAAATTCCACTGACTGCACTGACTGCCTCTCTGCTGACTTACCTTGGGGGCTTGCACAGCTATGGTCAACACCTAAACACCTGCACATACATACCAAAATGTAGGTGTCTTAATCTAGAGTTCATTCCACTTTGGCCTCTCTTGTAGTGAGATTCTAGAAAACAACAGATAAAAGTCATCGCAATTACTGCAAGGACACAGCTGTTAGTTGAGAAGCAACTTAAATTAGCACATGTAGAGCTCTGTGCCACAGCAGTAAATCAGCTTCCAGTACCTGCGCTAATGTGTTTAAACCTGTCTGATATCCTCATGCTGCGTTGCTGCCTGCAATGGCAGTGCACTTGAAGATTGCTGGTCCTTAGGCCAATGTTGCTGTTGAACCACCTTGTCCAGGATCATGAGATTACTGCACTTTGCAGAAGTGAAGGTTAACTTGGTGATGCAACCTTGTGGGTTTTTAACTGGTACTGAAACTATAAAACATATAAGTCAGGATTCAAAACAAAATGTCCTGTATTTTTCCTGCAGTTTCTCTTGGGGAGAAGGAAGGGGAAAAAAAAAGGAAAAGTGCCAAATTAGTAACATTAGCAATCACTTGACCAGCACTGCTACTAGCATGGAAGGTGTCCCCAGCCAGAGGCTAATACCAGCTTTAAGATTAGCTTCAAGCTTAAACTAGCTTCAAAAATATATGCAAAAGGAGAGAAGATGAGCATTTGATGATGCCAGGGGAGAGGTTAGTGCAGAACTGAAGAGTAGGGGGAAGGTAGAAACCTAGGTCTTTAATGTTGTGCTTTTTAATAAGGCTTATAGTTGTCTTGCTTTTTCTTGTGGCAGAAATAAGGTAGCAAATCCTTCAACGCTGCCTGTAGATTAATGAAGGACAAGCCTACCCCTGCAAAAGAGTGTGATATGAGGCTGCCCATACTAATACTTGCACTGGATCCAGAAGCAATATGGTATATCGATAAAGCATGGAGCCAGCACTCAGCACACATGGGCTTTGTTAGGCACAATGGTGCACAGTATGGCTAGTTTGTGGTTTTGACCCCAGCTAGTGTCTTTGCTGTGTAGGAAGAACTTCTTCAGGTATCTTCATCATCAGTTTTGAAGGAGTCTCTGTTGTGGGCTCCAATGTAGACATGGCCAAAACTCTTACATATGAGTAATAATTAATATGTGGCCCACATACAAACCAGCAGCAATATATCGTATTTTCTTGATGTATCTGAAAGTGTATACCCAACACACAATCAATCACACAGAGACATGAGTAAATGTGGGTTTGGAAGAGGAAAGAGTAGTGATTGCAGGCTATAAGGGCGTTTGCAAATGACTTGAAAATTTGCATTAACTAATTTTAAAATCAGAAATAAATGGATTTTTGATTGGTTAAATTAAACAAGACTTGGGAAAAGAATAAAAGTAAGGAGAAGCATTTGAAAAATGTAATTGCAGACTACAAAATCCATGAACATTATGTAAGGATTTACAAATCAGCCTTGAATTACTGGGTAGTGGAGACAAGCATTTTGAATTGTTTTCCTGAAACCCTCACAGAGCTTGAAAATACTTTAAGAATGATAAAGGTGGTCTCAAAAATGATGTTAGAAATGCACCCTCATATTTCAGTTTATAAGGAGCCTGTTAAAAATAATTCCCCATCCTTATTATTATTTAAAATAGAGCAAACGGAAGGAAATTTCTCTTGGAATTCAGGTAGGTGAAATTACAAGCATAACTTCACAGTTTGAAGATCAGGCCCTCAAAATGTCTGTCTTAGGAACTGAACTCTCATCAAAACTCCTGCTACCCACTGAAGGAGGTTTGGCTGATGGAAAAAACCTGCCCAGCTCTGAGGAATTTCTGTTTTGTAGTTAAAGGTCCAGATCACCTTCTGGTTGTCTGAAATAGACGCCATCTCAAAAATTATACTCTCTTGTTAAGTGGTGGGTCTTTTACTTTGAAACACAGGCTCTTTGTATTCAGTTCATAGCTTTCCTTTGGCTGCTTCCTCTGTTCTCCTTTTGTACGTATCGCATTGAAATCTCCCTTCTTGTAACTGGATGTAATCCCAGCCCCAGTTCATAATAACAGTGGTCACTGGTGGTGAGCAGTTTTCCAGAGGGAATCCATTATCTGAGGCATTTATAACTGGGCTGGATAGAACAGTCAAAAATGTGTAGGAGGGAGAGGGAACAATTCTGCAGTGCCGAGGGTTGGGCTGGATGACCGAAGGGGTCTTTTCTATCTTGGATTTCTATGCTGATCATGGAAGCACACAGTCTAATGAGCCAGATATTCAAACATCTTCAGGCAAACCATTTTGGCCAGGAAGAATGTACATTGGATGCTCAACTTGATGCATCTGAAAGAAAATCAATAGTTTTCCAAGGGCCATAATAGGACAGAAATAGTGCTGGCAGTTCTGGATATTTCTCTGTGAAAATTTGTACCATCAGTTATATAAGCAACCAAGTATTTTTTGCATCAAAGGCTGTAGCGAGCAATTTTAGTTACTCTTCCCTTCAGATCTTAGTCTTGCTGTCTTTATGTGGATGTCATTAGCATATCTCAGCACTCCAAAGTCTTTTTTTTTTCAAGTCACGTGGTTTCCCACCCAGTGGATTGCACTATGAATTCCCTGTATCGCAGAATGTCAAACAAAGGACTCCCAGTATTGGAAACGATCATCACGTGTATATGGGAAATGAGGAACAACCTGTTTGATGGGCTGACCCAGCTTCTTTTACCATATCTGACTTCATACAGCGTTAAAAATACCAGTTGAAGACCAGTATCGGGGAAAATTCTGCCCAATCTGCAAGGAGAGGTGATGTTCAGATGATAGTTCAGGAGGGGATGTTTCAAAGCAGGATAACGAGGAAATGCTCTGCTGGGGGCCACGACCAGGAGGTGTACAAGTGGGTACTGTCAGGGCTGGGTTTCAGCAGGACCAGCTCAGCCGTGGGGCTGATCCCCTGCCACGTGTTCCTGCACAGGCCAAGTCATCTTAATAAGAGGAGAGGAGAGCCCTCACGCATTGCAGCTGTAAACTCGCCCTTGGTTCAGTAACATTTCCGACTTTCTTCAGAGGCAGCTGTGCTGATGCCATGGGGACGTGAGTGATGTAAGTGGCTACAAAACTGCCTATGTACCTGCAGAGATGCGTCACCCTGCTATGTTATCCCACAGGGGTAGCAGGCGGGTGACAGACCAGCTCTGTAGCAGGTTTGGGTGTTGATGCCACAGGATGGTACAGTTAAGCCAGTCAAAAATTCTCCAGGAGAATACTTATTTAATGGGAAATAACTATTTGCTGAAACTGAAACGTTGAAAGGATCTTGTTGATGTCCACAAATTTCCGTTTTAAAAAATAAGTCCTTAAAATTAGGCATTTTTCTTAAAATGAGACATTTTGGTAAGAGTTTTTTGGTTTGGAAACATCTGATTGTCAGTTTCCTAAACTAGCTTTCATTTCAAAATGTTATGTATTTTATATTATTAATAGATGAATGTTTTGATCACTTATTTTGTACTTGCTACAATGCCAATTGCTAAATCAATTACCAAGCCAATTATCTATTACAAATGACCACTTTGCTCTGTTACCAATGAGAAAACCAAATATGAATTACCAAACCAATTAGAATACCAATTAACAATTTCCATTGTAATTACCAGTCACTAGTAAGAATTACCCCAATGGCCATTTGGAACAGCAATTGCCAATTAAAATACCAATTACCAAAGCAAATACCAGTTACAGTAACACTTACCAATTAGAATACTAATGAATTATTGCATTACCATATCGATATTGTTTATAATTAAAATAATTATTATGCTCTATTCATATATAAAAATTAAATTACAAAATTGAAAAAGCTCTCCAAATCAAAATAGAAGCAAAACCTTTCAGCTGATGGCAATTATATTTTCTCACAAAAATCTGCAGTATGGGAAGTTTAAACCTGGGGGCTTTTTATGCCAGCAATGAATGGAAAATGTTGGAATTCCCTGTAGAATGGAAATCTGAGGTTCCCATTTGTAGCAGCAAACTCTGGATCTGTTGGAAAGCCCAGCTGCTCCTAGGCACTACGGCATCAGACCTTGCTCTTCCTAGTCCTGAATCCCTGGGGTAGGAACCAGGGCTACTTACCCGTGCTCCATGGGAGATCGGGACGGTTGGGTCACAGCAGTCACAGCTGTCACTCTGTCCATGCGTGACGCAGAGGTGCGTGTCTTGTCCTCAGCACGAGCAACCCACAGAGAAACACTCCCCCTTCTAGAAAAACAGCTGATGAAGACACTGCTGCTCACTGCCCCTGCTTTTCTGTACCAAGACGGGGCTGCAGACCCGGGGTTAGGCCAGATTTAGCTGGTGGTGTGTGTGTTTGAGCCCAGAAATCCCCTGTTCCAGGAGAATTTTGCAGCCACCGGGATGCAAGCAAGGTGAGGCGATGCCTTCAGTTGAGCTGGTGGAGCCGCCTGGCCTGGGGCAGTGGGGCTCAGCGGGGAGGCACGGGAAGGGATGGAGGAGCTCCAGGGCTGAGCTGAGCTGATAATCCCAGCTTTGGACCTACGCGTGTTCAATGCCAGGTGCATAAACTGGAGTAATGAAATCCTTTCCCCTCCCGGTGCCCAGCCATGAGAGCACTCTGGCCTCTGGCAGTCCCTGGCCACTGTCTGGAAGAGCACTCACTATTCGATCCACATCAAAACCTTGCCAGGGCCCATACTAACCACTTGACAGTGCGGAGAAGAGCATGCAACTCCTTCTGCCTGTGCGCTGGGCCTGTTTCACTAGAGGAGACACAACCTACGCCAGTTTTTGGTTATGCACCCTGTGGAGCTGGGGTTTAGCACTGCCATTTCTAGAATGGGCTCGGGGACTTGATGCACATAGATCTAAAACTGCTGGTTTCCTTCAGATGTCCATTTCTGACCAGTCTCACATCCATCTGCATCACTGCAGGGCTGTGGCAGCTCCTCTGTTTTTGTGGGGACATACAAGCTGAAGGACTGCCACATCACACTATATGAATATATAACCTACTCCCCAAGCTGTATGAGATCCCAGCAATACACAGGCTATTGCTCATTACATGGAATCTATGAGTCCATATGTTCAAATGATGACGTGTGATACATTATTCACCCTTGCAGTTACTATATAATTACATGTATTTGACTTGTTGGGGCATGTAACAGTTCCTAGGTACCAGTCAGTGTGTTGGAGGCTTCTCTGAGAAATCCAAAATATTGCAGACTGGTGTTTTTTACATAGCCGAGCTGCTCCTGTGGGATATTCAGTACAGAACATAAGCCCTGGCAAAAGTCTATTGGTGATCCAGTCTCAGGGGGCTTCTTCACAGATGCCAGAACTGACAATTATAACCATCCATGGCAGAGCTTAGGAAATTACAGACAAGTCTGTCTGTCTGACTCAGGGATCCAGGTATTCAAGCAGTGCCCGAGCGTAACGTCACTTTGCATGAACGCAGGTCACAGCAGGGTGGGTGGGTGTGGGAGGCGAGGGGGCGGCGTGGGAGGGAAGGGACCAATATGGTTACGGATTATGCTTGTGCCCTCTGGGTCCTTGGCTGCTCTGGAGAGCGTTGAGGTCCTTGGCAGTGTTCTAGCAGTGCTGGGGGGCAATGTGGCATCTCCTCCAGGCTCTGCTGTGGCCTCGGCCCTGCCCTGGATGCCCGCAGCATCTCAGCGGAGGCCTTCAGTGCTTGGCACAGGCACCTTCTGGTGATCTCTGCAGCTCTTGAACTTGGGAACTGCTCCCAGAGGAGGGTAAGCGACTTCTGGAGCCCTGTAGCACCTCTGTAAAAATAGTGGGAAAGGGCAGGAGCAGAGCAGACACCTTCCCTCAAAGTGTCACAGCATTCAGTAACTCCTGAGAGAAAAGTATCTGAGAAGGGAAATATTTATTTGGATTAGGAGTGAATGTGTGGCACAAAAAAAAAAAAAAGAAAAAGAAAAAAGAAAATTATCGATGTTCTACTGTAGTTCTGGCTTCCCAACAAGTACTTAATCTCTTTCCCAGACAGGGTTTAAATGATCTTTGTCTCTTTCCAAAAATGCAAGTGTTATTCTCTTTTTTCGCACTTCCTCCTACAAAATCTGAAGTTTCAGACTAAATGCTGGGACTCCTGAAGTTCAGCAGAACTTTGATTTTCCCTGTGCGAGTTCTGTTTGTGGCCAGCAAGCCAGGAAAGGATTTTCGTGTAAGCATTCGACCAGGGAGAAACATACCATCACTTCTTGCTCCCATAGTAACTTTCATCCAACACTGACAACTTGCAGTAGTAAGCTGGCAATACTATCCTCATCTTCATCATTAAAGACAGAGATTAATTGTCTGGTCCAAACTCTCATTAAAGATTAAAATGTATCTCTCTGCAATATCTCTTCAACAGAGCTAAACCAGAATGGACTTTCCCTGGTCTCCTTAAATTGAGGGATTGAATGATCGTATTTTACCTTTGCAATATCAGAGCATGGTCAATTAACAGAGGTGTTTGCAGTGCTCTATTATTTCCTCTCCAGTTTATGAAAAGGTGGATTTGGGAACTACAGAGCAGTCGGCCAGCTCAACAAAGTCATTCCACAGGACTTTTTGGTGCCTGTTGGTCTGTCTCCACTCTCAGTTCTTCTAGAAATACTTAGGCAAGTGTCATGGGTTCATGCTGCTAATGGGTCCGTTCTGGTCTACTCATTGTTACCACATCTCTGAAAGATTCATCTTCTTTGTCACATTTGCAACTACAGTACTGCCTAAGTTCTTTCTGAGGTCTGTAATTAAGCATCTTTTTTTCATAGCAGAACCAAAAAAAACCCCCTTGCTCATCTCTTGTTTGGGGAAATATGGGATCACCCTCTATATTTATAGACTTCCAGATGAGTTATCAGACTGAAAAGAAAATGTTTTGCTCTTGGAAGGACCACACACTGTGGGCTTACCAGCTTACAACATAAGCATTCATTATACCATAGTGGCTTTGGAGGCAAAATTTAATTCACCAGCTTCATGAGACTTAATAAAACTGATTGGTGGTGGAATCCTATTACTGTGCTATGAACAGGGCAAGGCTCAAGTCTGGAAAAGGGTATGGGCAAATTCTGGTAACCCAGTACAGGAGTAAGAGCCTATAAACCTGTGCTTGCTCCTGCGGATGCCTCAAATCTGTAGCTACATTTCTGACAGCTATATTCTCTAGGATCCTTGAGTACCTGAGTACCTTATCACAGCTTAGCAACTCAGGCCTTATCACATGCTTAAGCCCAGTGACATCCACAAACTATGTATTTTCCGGGTGGTCCAGACTGGAAAATGGATTCTTAGCACAAAGTGGGGATGGAGAAGATAGAGAAAACAGGGACATATTATTTACCTCCTAGCAGTGTGGTGAAGGCACTCACCCTAGCTGTGGCAAATACAGGTTCAGTTTCCTCTCCTGCCTGCAAAAGTTCAAATCCACATTTTTTCCACCTTCCTGAGGGCTACCTTGCTCTTGAATCTTGCCTAAAAAGAGAGCCTCTTGGAGCAAGGACTGGCATGATAGGAGAAAGTAAAATTTAACAAATTTCCTATCTGGTTCTGAAGAATGACCAGCTTTAAGAGGAGGGAGTGGAGATTCAGAGGAAAGGGATTTTTGCTTGGTATCTCTGCCATCCCAAGTCCGTGTGATGAAGATACTGTGTGAAAGGGGAGGAGGTAGGGGGAAGGGAACCCCAAATGCATTCAGCTCTGTGAGCATCAATTGGAAAACAGCTCTTTCTTGCAGCGTGCATGCAACCGCGTCCTACGAGGCGGGGAAGCGGTGCCATTATGTTATACAGCCAGTGTCAGCATTTCATAGAAAGAATCACAGAATCACAGAATCACAGAATTTCATATGGGGTAACCTACACTGAGCTGTATACTCGGCCCACTGGCTCTTCCGGCTTTTATTCGGAGGTGCAGGGAACTCAGCACCTCGTCTCTGGCTCTGGACTCCACCCCAAGGACCAGGCACCTCAAAATCCAGCATCAGGATTCATAAATCATCTCCTGCCCGAAATCCTTGCCCTATCTCTAGCACAGCACGCAGCCTTTAAATCAGTGCCGAGGTTCACGCCGGTGAGGGGCTTTGGCTTGCAGGAGTCACAGCAGAAGAGAAACCGAACACAGGGCTCAGCCCTGGTGCCTCCAGGAACTTGGCTGTCCCTCACATTCCCCTCCCCTGCTCCTAGTGCCTGGTGCCAGGATAACTAATTCTGCTTCCCCAGCTACCCAGGGAGGAGTTAACAAGCTGAACCTGGAGCAGCTGCCGGCAGGGTTTGAACCTGTGCTAAGAATATGGGTCAGCAGAAAAGCATGATTACACAAATGCTATTTAAGGCATTTCACTAAAATATAAAGGCCGTAGAAGAAAGGTAAGGAATCTGCCAGGTCAAGCCCGGAGCTGTCTGTCCATCCATGGAATAAAAAAACCTGTTAGGGTTCGCAGCCGGTGTCAGTGGCCGAAAGGCGAGATGCCAGGTGGGAGCGGTGTGTGTGGCCCGGTCCTGTGTGGGTCTGAGCACTTCCCGGGAGGTGACAAGAGCTGTCAGCACCCGTGAGCTCCCGCAGCGCTTCGCAGGTTTGGGTGCGGGGTGCCTGGTGCCATAAACTCCCACTGATGGCAGCTGCAATTGAGGAACTGTGAAGCGTAGGACTGACTGTGCCACACATCCACCCCCTCATTTCGCCACTACCCACCAGGCACCCTGCACCCAAACCTGCGGAGCGCTGCGGGATCGCAGGCAGGATCTCCAGGATTGGGCCCTGCATCGGCAGGCTGCTTCTCCCTCTGCCTGGCTTTGCCTTCCTGGCTGACGGCCTTTCAGAACAACAAATGCCACTAATTTTGTACTCATTTCTTACGGGGACCCTGCCAAGGTCAACAGGCCTAAAATTTCACACGTGTGCTACCCTAAAAACATTTAATTTGATGTTGGTTCTGTTTTTCACATCTCTATTATTAAGGGGGAAAAATACCACTTTCCAAAAGGAGGGATGTAGCCGTATTAAAATCCCAGCTGGGTGAACTGCTCACAACAGATTCAGCAGATGCGGGCATGCTGATGGCAGGGTTTTGCATGCCAGCTGTGCCCTCTCTTGCCTCTCCGTGTCAGCTCTGTCACTGATAGCTGGCAAGGAACGTGGGCCGTTAGGATCCTGTGTGCAGAGTTCGAGAGATTCATCTCCAGGCAAGTTTCTGCTGGCTCGCGTTGGGTACCAGGCAGGAGAAGACGTGCACGCTATCGAGGCTTGTCGGCAGCATAACCGTGCACAGAATCCCATGTGCTGAGTTAACTCTTCAGCACCAAGCTGATGGGCTGGGGTTTTTTATCCTCCTGCAGCCTCGGTCTCGCTGCATCCTTCAGCCCAAAAGGGGATTCTTTCTCCTGCTGCCTCAGCACGCACTTAGAGAAACCCAGCCGGTTGAAGGAGGATCAAATTTTGGTCTTGTCAACCTTGAAAATGTTCCTTTAGCTTCTTCACCACCCACACGTGCTGCATGTATTCATACACATATGCAAATAAGCAAATATAGTCATATGCGAGTGCATACACACAGAAAGACATACACTTGCACCTACATGGGCTTTGCGTAGCATAAAGGACCAGAAGGATGTATAAAACAAGAAAGTCTCTCGGATCAGTGCAGGAGCTTTAAGCCCACCAGCCTGCTTTTTGTCATCTTAATTCTCCAAATCTTGTCAGAAACTGTGCTGCCATCTTCATTCTTTTTTTTTTTCCAAAAGTCCTGCTGTTACCTGTGGGATGGACAGATAATTACAAATATTGACTGACTTTAAGGCAGAGAGCAATAAAACATTGCCTAGGGGATAAAAAAACCTGCTCCTCAAGTTGTCATATGTTGCCTGAAGGCAAAGAGCCAGCAGAAAATACACAATCAAAAGGAACTATTTTTATCCAAAGACAATTTCATTTCCCGCTCTTATCCTCAGAGACAGTCACTGTTTGTTGTTATTACCTGTAGGTCTGGTGTGCCCAAAGGCCCAGTCAGATCAGGGATACACTGTGCAAGGCACTGTGCAAAATATAGTAATGCTGTTGATTTTCGTTTCTCCGAAGATTACCTCCTAGAGCTGACTCCAGGGATGAGGGCAAGCCACGAGGTCTTATCCGCTGCCAGGGACATCCCATGAGGAGGAGAGGAATAGCTGCATTTATCTAACGCTGTCCTCTCACTCCTCTCCCATGTGGATGAAGAGTCTCTGAGGTTGCAAGTTTCCCTGGGGAAGAGGGGGTCAGAGTTTTTGGATGAGTCTCAGAAGGGGCAGCTCCATCGCTCCTGCTGCCATGGCTCTGTACTCCAACTCCAGGGTGAAGAGCGCGAGGGGAGCTGATGAGATGGCAAAGAAAACCTGTCTTCAGTCATCAGCGGCTCTTTCTGTTCCCAGTTCTGGTCTCCCCAGACAGCTGATACTTTGCAGTCCCAGGGAGCTGGTATTTCTTAGCAGCATCTTCTTGCTGCTGGCACCTGCACTTTATGTTCTGAGTCAGACATCCATGCTATATTGGCACACACAGTACCATTCTCTATGGCCAATAAAAATGTGTTTGTGCCTGTGTTCTTGGAAATGAGTCCCCATCTCTCCTCGACAGCATTCAGCTTCTGAGTTAGTGTTCAGATGGGAGGTAATTAGGTCCTACCAGGGGTCTGGATTTACCGTTAGCTCTGAAACCAAACAAATGCATGACCCATAACTCATGTTCTCCATTCCTGAAAGCTGTCTCCAGCATTTACCTCTTTGGTCCCGGCTCTTCTCCCCTTGGAGCAAGTACCACCAGCCTTTGTGTCTCAGCTGTAGTTAACGCACCTGGGAGAGCGAGTGAGGAGGATGTTGGCATAGATCTAACATATGTTGTTAGCACAACACACAAGCATATCCCTCAGGCTACTTCACTGCCATCTCTAATGCAAGCAGTGAAGACTTTTATAACAGAAACATCGTGCTCCTTCCCTTAGCCACAGAGAGAGAGAGTGCAGGTGCATTAGCAAGGTTTGTTCTTTCGTCTCCCTGTACAGATTAAGCAGAGACCCCACCATATGCCTGTGATCCCAAAGCATGGTCTTGGGGATCAGAAAAGTAAAAATATTACAGTAAACATTCAGGGGTTGTAAACCATACTGCTGAGCTATCAGTGGATGCCCGCCGTGAGTTCCCAGATACCTCAGTGGTGAGTTCAAATAGCGTAAGTGCTTAATAGATAGAGATCACCGTCCAGCCAGCTAAACAATTAAAATAAAATGCAGAGTTATTACTGTGAGCATGTGAGAACATTATCAGGAGTACTGAATACAAAAGAGCACTCCGGTGCACTTTAATTCCTCTTACACTCCCGGTACGTGCCTGTCTTAACTCCCGCAATAAATTCCCATCAGTTGGTGCTCAATAGGTTGTGCTGTCCCAGTGATGCACATAAACATTTTTTAAGCTTTCTGATTCTGCTTTTGTAATTAATTCAACATTTTGAAGCCTCATTTGCCGATTCTGTGTGATACGTTGGTGAAGTAAATCTAAGGGCTTCCAGTATGAGTCCGCAGAATATGGCAACCAGAACAGACATCATTTCAGCTCCACGTACAGAGACATTCTCTTTAATTATCATAATATATAATTACAAATATTCACATATATATTTGTACACATTTATGCACACACACACGTTTACACATACACGTGTACATTTCTTACAGCGAATACTGAGGGATAGATAGACAGATACTTGGCATATACAGAACCTACTATCCTAAGAAACCCAACAGGGATATTAATTTCCTTGCTGGGGGAGACAGCGTACCAAGACCTGTATTTTTTGAAGTACAGAAACTCCTGGCCAGATAACAAGCCCATAATCTCCCTCTTTCCCCACTGAAAGAGCAATGCTAGAGCTCTGACATAAATACATGAAAGCAGAAAAATTTGAAGTTAAAGCTTCCGTTCTCTGAATGTGTGCAATATATCATACTTTAACCTCAAGATTGCTACAGTATCTAGACATGACAAACAGAATTAAGGTCAGAACGGAAGATGAATCTCAGAGGAATTTTGTACCAGGCTTAAGACAAAGAATATTACTGACTTTTCAAAAGCAGAACTAGTGGGAAAGGTATTTCTATGTAGATGTCAAAGAGAAAGGGATGCCCTTGCTTCATAGCTCCATGCGTATGTGCACAGATATGCACTCACACATACAGACACAGACACACATGTGCTTACACGCTGCTAACAGAGATCATATATCTGCATTTTTTAGCCTATTGTATTTATATCTGTATTTTTTAGTACCATTGTGCATGCGTTGAAAACTTGTTAGCCTATTTTTTAGCCTATTGTATTTGTATCTGTATTTTAGCACTATTGCGCATGCATCGAAAATGTGTTCTTAATGGTTATTCACAGACTTTTTTTACCCCAATCCTTCCATTCAAACAACTTCACCGACTTCTGAGATTTTTCTTATGAGGATACGAGTTTCTATCACTAAATTATTATTTGCATGGAATATTGCAGTGTTATCCTTTAGCGTTCAGTTTGATATCAGAATATTTAAGAACAAGGCAGGCTGATAAAGGATTGACTCTCTGTACCCTAAATCTATCAGGCAGTTCTCATGGGAGCAATACTGCCCCGTACATTTTGAAATGTAGCATTTCTTATTCGTTTCAATCATTTCACCTTTCACCAGTTGATAATGGTGCTTAATATCACATTCAAACCATTAACCAAGAATGAAAACAAACATCTTGGGCCACATTTAAATTTGGGAAACTGGCCACATTTCAAGAATTAAGAGAGAGTCTCATTTGAGTGACTGTTCAGCTAGTACAGTGTTGACAAATTGCATGACTAGCACTGAAAAAAAAAATCCTCTAGAATCTCCATCTTGCTAAAAATGCAAATATCTTGATGCTTTTTTAATACTGCAACGAAACTGAAAGTTTCTGCTGGAATGTGTTGACTGAGAAATATAAAGGTTAACCTTCCCCATGCTGCAGAAGGTCAAACGTACCCCCTTCCTGGGGATTAGCTCTCTGGTAATTCAAGCTACAACGAAACATATGCCTTTGCCTCGCTTCTCCCCCAACCCTGGCTCTTCTTAGGGTTTCCTGCAGGACTCCCATCTGTTAGACCAGTCATTTTCCTGGTGTGTATATAGCAGGAGCTATAATTATCTAGGTATAGATATGTAAAAGATAGATGATACACATAAATGATACAGATACGTATATTCGTACACATGTACCTACACATTTGTAATTCTGGACTCTTTGAAGCCTCTGACAGAATTACCACTGATTTCAGCAGAGCCCAGATGCGTGAGTTTATGTGCAGGTGCAATTGAGTAGTGCGTTAACAATAGCATCGATCTGAAATTTTCTAACAGAATATTTTTCTGTTAGAAAATGGCACTTTGTCCAAAGGGAAATATTTCATGAAAATGTACTAATTACAATGACATTTCTCTTGCAGACAGAAATAAAAAAAGCATATTGATTGGGTCAAGATGTCACCCATTTTGGACATTTTTGGAATGGAACATACTGAGACTTTTTTCCAAACTATTTTGCATTTAGAAAAGTTTATGTAGCGTTTGATATATTCTTTTCTTAAGTAAATTAGCAGAATGAAACAGTGTGAGTTTATAAAAATAAAACTCCTTAGTCAACATACTTTTTTTTTTTTGGTGGAGAAATGTTTTAGTGAGAAATTTGAGAGAGGCTTTTTTAGGTTTTCCTACATCTTACGAGATTTTCTCTTTTTTAATGGCGCAATTCCTGGTGAAACTCAGTCCCAAAGAAACTAATTCAATGACAACCACATCTTACGTGGATTTTCCAGGGGGGCAGGCTTGAAATGTCTCATCTGAAATGGAAAGCTGAAGAGAGAGCCATGGTCATGTTGTCCTTCGTTCTGCCCAGGGCACTGTAGAGACCTCCTGGCTGTACGCCCTACGCAGCCTCTGGATGCTCTGGGAGCTGTCTCCAGAGGACCACTGACACTAAAGGGAGCTGGCTTGGGGTCTCACACCTAAGCATATTGGCTCAGAGTTCCTCTCCACCTGTAACTTATAAAACCTTCAGCATATTTTCAGTGCTTAGCCAATACCACTATCGTATCAACAAGGGAGAAAGAAACTTCTTGCAGTCCTTTTTTAAAATGGCATTATAAAGCAATGGTCTTCTTTTCTGAGACACTTGCCAGTGAGAGGCTATTAGATTTTTTTCCTTTATCCTTTAGAAACCTTGTTAATAGATTTATTAAATCTCATTTGCTGTTAAATGTGCTACATGGCACTTTGTAAGTGGGTTGTGTTCAATGCTGAATAAAAGAACAGTATGTCACAAACCTCTCATTATTTTAATTTTGATATCTATAGTTGGCATTTCAAGTCGATGAAAGACATGTACTATTCACAACAAAATGGTATTGTTTTACTTCATTTTGAAACATTTTCACAGTGAAAAAAATGACCATATTTGAGTCCTCAATATTCCATTACAGGTAGGCAATTTTATTGTCAGGCGGATAGTTATGGGATTATGTCTTTTCTGGAAATGTTGAAAAACCTGTCACATTGTAGATAAATTTCAATCTCACTAGCAGAGGAGGTTCCAAAATACACTTCAGGTGATGCTGTTATGAACAGCAGAATCAACCCAGGAGTTCAGAAGAAGGCAGGATTAGGGAAAAAGTTAAAAAAAGAAGAGCACTGCTCACATATGGAAATTAAAACAGTCACTGATGACTCCACAAAGAGACAGCTCAAATTATCCTCACAATTATCAGGTCGAAGACTGCAAATTATACTCCCAGTTCACAAAGAAAAAGCAATCTAGAGGAGAAGTGCTGATTTACATAATCAATATAATACAAATTCAGGGAGGCCACTTTCAGCACACACAAAAAAAGAAAGCAGAGCAGGAGATGGGATTTGCACTAGGCAGATAATGGAAGAACCCTGCTGAGAGAAAACTGAGATAAAAGAAAAAGGACTTTAGAGAGAGGAGGCAGGACAGCACCACCTTGCCTGCGTGCCAGCCCAAGTGCCAGCTCTAAGAAGGCTGCAGTGGGAGAGATGATTTAAGGCATCTTTTAAGTTTCATAATGTCATCCGAAATGGAGAGTAAGCCCTTGGACTGGCTTCTTGCAGTCTAAACTGTTCTTTGCTGGAAGTCACAAGCATCTGATGGTTTGCAGGAGTTACAGGCAGATCCTGAGCACGTCTTTTAATTGCAATATTCAAATTCTAAATTATAAAGTTCAATTATAATTATAATATTCAATTACAATTAGAATATTCCAAGTGCCTTTGGACTGTGATGATCCAATGAATCAAACCTCTTCATTCCCTACCCCAGCTCTTGTTATGGTGTACAGGCTCCAGGAGACAGGTTAATAGCTCAAGCAATTGAGAAATATGCTGCAAACTCAGTCACACTGAAAGAGTCCTTCCCCTGAGCGTCACGTAAGCCTGAAAGAGCAAATGTCTTACAGTTATTCTCATATGGATATTTCTACCTGCAACATCTAGCTGCTGGGGAGAAGCTGAGCATTCCCAGACATCACTGAAGCTAACACCCGTTCTGCAGATGTGACCTAAAAAGTTGATGAAAGCGTTCATTTGGGCTTGTAGTTGAAATTGAAAAACCTGTAAATGAGAAGAGACTCAATTATACGGGTCCCGGTTACGCTTGGCGCGATCCAAAGGCAGGCGGTGATTCCCATGGGATTGTGAGCATTGATTGTCAGGGAGTTGGTCCTGCAAGATAGGCTTTGGGCTCTGTCCAGGGTCTAAAAAGGGCTTGGACACATTTGTAGCTTTGGGCATATTTCCATGGCTCAGTGGAATCACTGGGACTCGGTGAGCTCAAAGTTGGGACCACACCTGATGAACTTGGGGAAAGCCGTGGTGATGAGAAAGGATGTGTTAGAGAGGAGTTCAAGCGCCAGGGCTCCTCGCTTTCTTGCTGTGTGTGGCTGGCCAGGCTTTAGCCCTTGCACGGTCCTCCCCACGGGAATGTCGCAGGACACAAGCTGCAGCGAGTGCAGGCGTGTGCGCGGGTAAATAGACCGCTGCAGGCACAGCACGGAAACGCAAATGGCTGAGCGTGGCTCATGCCGCTCTGTGCACCCGCAAGGACATCGTTCTCGTTGGGCTTCTTCCTTTGCTCAAAAGCAGCTGAAATACAGTGCTGGAGCCAATAGACTGGGCTGTGAAAATATATTTCGGTGCCGTGGCAGAAACTCCCTCCTGCTTCCATTGGCAAAACTCCCTCTGACTCCCATCAGGGGGGTCCCAGCCCAAGCGCAGCGCGACGCATCCTCCGAATTGCTGAAGCAGGACTCGGGCAGGCCGAAATGAGCCACCAGAAAGCTGACCGCAGCCCTCTGCCGCTCCAGACCGCGGCGAGTAATGCAATATTCACAACCTTGGAAGGAAACTAAAAATAAATTTACAGGGAAATAATACATTCTTTCTAATCTGAGTCAAACCTAAAAATTAAACAGCTATAATTATCAAACCTAATTTAATTAAAACTAGCTACTCACCATCTGGTGTTATTTGTATAAATTTGGAAATCTACTATTTCATATTAAATTCCTCCATTTCACAAATTATGTTAGAGAATGTATTTCTCCACTATAATCATTATGTAATTGATCATTTTACAAATTATATTTCCTTCCACTTGATAGAAATATATTTTGTATAATAACAGGGCAGATGATCAGCCACTTTTTTCATCAAAACTGGATTTAAAATTGAGACTTGCAACATCAATAAAAAATAATTCACTGAAGCAGAAAGATGTATGATGAGGCAAGATTTTTTTATTTCTCAGCTTGGTCATTGAGAGTATAAATGAGAACTCCATGGGATTTTTGTCCGCATATGTAAGTGTATATGCAGATAGATAATACTATATATATATATGTCTATTATGAGTATACGCAGATTCTATAATAGCTAGTGAAGGACAAGGGTTTGATTTGAAAACGCTGTGTACTTTCCTGATTCAGCGTGGAAATGTACAGTTGTAGACTTTTAAAAACATATTGTCAAAAATATATTTCTTTCTCTCCGAAGACATGTAATGATCATTTATACAGTGATGTCTAAAACTGATCCTAAAATAATGAAGAGAACATCATGAGGAGACTGCAAACTGATTAACACCTAAATATGAATGTTTGACACAGCTAGCATGGGAGTCATGGGTTTCTCAGTGACGACTTTAAAAATTTCCATAATTTTTGACATGTAGGTATTTCTGTAAGAAAGTAGAGCAATGTGTAAGTATCATAAAAAAAATTCCATTGCAACAGGCTCAACTGGGTGTGTTCGCAGGGGGATACGCACAGTGGGCATCCGTAGGAGGCTGAGGATGGAGAGGAATCAGAGCAAAGTGTTCAGACAGCAGAACGGGTGCAGCTCAGGGCATAGGCTACCTAGATCAGATTTGGAGACGTGGAGTTTATCCCAACTTGGCTGCTGATGTGCTATATGAATTTGAGTTAATCTCTTCACACGTTCCCAATCGATGCAGATTGTAAGCACTTCTGGGCAGCAGATGGTTCTCCAGTTGCACTTGCTCAGCACTTGGGTCAAGAGACAGGAGCTCTTAGTGGCAGCCTCAAGGCAGCACTGTAAAAATAACAGCAAAACACAAAAGACCAAATGCATCGGTCAGACTGGACGGAGAGAGAAGGGAAAGGAAGCAATGGAAAGAAAGTGGAAGAAAAAAATTCCTCCCTAAAGCTTAAAGAGACACGGTTTTCACAAAATACGTTTCCACCCACAGGTTTGGCATGCCGTCACCTGTGGCTAAAAAAGCACAAGTTAGTCTGTAAGTCACCTATTTGCAATTCCCTAAAAATAAATGCAGGGAATTCCCTAAAAATAAACGCAGGGCCACTCCTAAGCCGTCCACAGTGACCAGAGACCTTCCTCAGAGTGAAGCATTCGTTAGTAACAGCAGCATTTAGAAACGATAAGGGAAAGAGTGCTCACGTTTAGCTTGTTTGATATACAGTTATCTTCTACGTAGGAATCTTGGCTGGTCTAAGTTTCCTGGGGCTCCCTAGCAAGCCAGATGCTTCCACTCCTCTTTCCCTTATGCAGCCCCCAGGCTTTTCCCTCGCCAGCCTGGGCTCTGCCCTGCAGCTCCCTCGTTGCAATGGGCCGCGCCGTTCTACAGTAGCTCGCTTTCACTGACAAATGTCTTGCAAAGCTTCACCCCCTTTTTACTCATCAGTATTTACAGAGTACCACGCAGCAGCATCCAGTCCATCACGTTTGGTACTTTGCTATTTAACAAGCAAATAAATCCGGCACGGACGAGTTTTCTTGGTCAGCAGCTGTTGGACTCTGCCCCGATGGGAGCCTAAAACCGCTGATGCTCTTTGGGCACGAGCCTCTTCGCAGCGCAAGGGGCTGAGCAGAGGAGCACGAAAGAGCCCAAACGCGAGATGCTCAGATGTATGCAGAGAATGCAACATGACAAACTGCTAGGTTTGGTTAAATCGGGACTGTTAATTATAGCAGTTTAAATTGGGTTCTGACTCAGATTTTGAATTCATAGTGGCAAGATGACAGCCTGGAGAAGGTGTTTGCAAATGGCTGACTCAGAGGATGATGATCAGCACGACGGTGCCTTCTGCCTGTGCTAGTACTATGTGTTTATAGGAGCAATGTTATAAGGTGACAGTTGCCAGTTCAGCTCCACCCCTTGATCTGTTCACCAGAGATTATGAAGCCTGGAAAGACAAAGTGAGCAAATGGAGGAAGAAGCATATTAATTGGGTGAGTACAAAATGGCAATCCGCCATCTCTCTTAGTGCTCTGTCCTCTTCTTTCCACATGTAATGCTGGTTTTCCAGATTTTTCTGTAGGCATCCAGCTGCTTCTGACTTGAGTTGATGAAATGGCTTCTGAGCGAAGAGCGAGTATTTCCTAAATCCCCTCTGTGAGCCAGAGCCACAGAATTGCCACCCGGTTCTCCAAATTCTGAGGCTGCGGACGGGGGAGGCCACAGCCCCCGTCCCCGCTGGGAGCCCCCGGGAGCCCAGCACCCTTGGTGGGGCTGCAGGAGCCTGGGGCTCCCGGGACCCCTCCGGCAGCCGAGGGTGCCAGAGCCTGGGAGCCCGGCACCGCCCCGCAGGGGCTGCCAAAGGGATGGACGCTCTGGGGAGAAGCTGCCTGATAGGAGGGCTGCAAAAGCTGCCTTAATTTCTGAGCAAATTCCCCCAAAATTGAGCATTGATCGTGGAAATACTGGCTGCTGACAGATCTCTCCTCTCCCAAAAGTGCTTTTGCTTTTTTCTACCAGTTGTCGTTGAAGTCTTTTCATTCATGCTTTCATGCAAAATAAAAGTGTCCAAGATTTCCTTCCCTGTGTACTCACGGTACAGATTAGGTCAACTGTTCGAATGGCTGCTGAAATTCATTTGCAAATGTTGTAGGTGACTAAGTTTCGTAACTGTAATTTGTGAGTTACAAGCAGGGGTCAAAAATCTAATACCACATGAATAATGTAGCTAACTCTTGCTTTGATCTTAGAAATCCTTATACCTGTGCTTGTCAGCCAGCCACGGAACAGCGAGTGGGGAGGATTTGTTATGAACTACTTGTGACTGAGCCAGAAGCCAAGAAGTACATACACTAACATCACTTATCAGTTGCTCGTAGAAATAATGTATAGGTCCTGAAATTACTGTTTTCAAATCTCTAACTCTGCTCTAATAATTAGGAGAATTGAGAGACTAATATATTCAATGAATTACTGTTTCTTCATCCATTGAATAGCTGAGAACAGATTGTGATTCCCCAGTCTATTTGTTATTCAAATGAATTCAACAGATACCTTTTCTAATCTTTAACTCTGTGGATTGAAAGCAAATATCCACAGTACGTAGTTGCTGGTGCTCTGATAAATCATATGCATCGTTTCTGTTTCCTGACAGGAACACTGTGCAGATACCTAGCTTGAATCCTTGGTTATGCAAACATACAACTAGGTTTTCACAAGAGCTTACATATATGGCTTTAAAACCTGTTTCCTCGTGCTTTTTTTTTTTTTGTTACCGAAGGTCTATTCCCCAAATTGTCACAGAAAATGAACACAAAAGGAATTTAAGTGGGGCCAAAGCAAACTTATTTACTTTTTTTTTTTCCATGGAATATCTATGAACAGACTGTGATTGAGGCCCTGATACAGAAGGGTGATTTATGGTAGGCTTAGCTTTAAATGTGCTGCCCTGCTCCTGTTGAATTCAGTGTGACTGTGCAAGCTCAATGAAGTGTGAACATTGTCTTGGGAAGATCAGGGCCTAAGCTAAGATTACCTGAAAACTTTCTGACTTATTCGGCTCTAATAATCGCTCTTTGGACACTACTCCTGAAAGAACGAAGTCTGCCATCACTGCTTCCCTGTCCTCTAGACAGCCCCAACCTTGGAATATTGACACTGTTCCCCTGTGCAAATAAAACGGCAAAGGTAATGGTGAGCATCCACAAATGTATGCACTCTGTAAGGCAACATGCCTGAGAGAGACAAACCCTGGACAAAGGAACAGTCATTGTGTATTTCCTGGAGGTGGCCAACGGTATTTTTCACAACATAACATATTTCACCAACAAATTCTTCTTTTTTTGTTTCAGAATAAATTTTATACTTTTTTGGAAGTAAGCAAGAACATTTCTCAAGGGCCCCCAGCAGGATTTCAGAGAGTTTTGACTGTGTGTAGCTGAGAGGATGAGGATGGGCAGAGGCATACCTATCTGAGGTCATGTCATCCTATTTATTAATCCACAGCAGAATTCCTGCAGGTGACATCAGGGAGCCTGACCACTGGCAAAGAGAAGAAACTGATCTTTATATGTTAACTGAACTGTAATTATCATTTCCACAGCAATAACCCACAATTTCCTGGAAACTGGTTTTGTGTTGGGAGGACTCGTCTTGGTGGCTTTTGTGCCACTGCTTTCCAGTTTGGGAGGCCATCCTGACAACCACGCAAACAGTGCACTGCTTTCAGGTTTAAGTGCCTGCTCTATAGAGAAGCCATATAGATCCATCACGCAAACTCAATCTGATTCTCAATCCCTGCTGTGAAATAGGTGTTCTGAAGGTGGGGAGGCACCCTCTAGCAAAAGCATAAAACCAGTGGAGCATCTTTCCCCAGCTACAAACTTATGCTTAGCCATATGAGAAACATTCTAACCTACATCTGTGCCTGAAGCAACTCAGTCAATGGAAGGAACAAGGCATAGCTACGGAGATTTACAGTTTTTGATGTTCTCCAGTGTGGAGATGTAGTGACAGATTTACCCATCAGGGATAAGGCTGGGAGAGAAGAGAAGACAAGGCAGAGTGTTAGCATCTCCAGATCAGCTTGCAGTCTGGATGAGCACCTCTGTTACCGTCTGTGGCCATCTTTTTTTTCTCCTACACATAGTATCCATCCAGCTATGATATATCCCAGTGGTGTAGTATGGTATATCATCTTTGCCTTTCCCCTCACTCCTCTGAACTGCGCATTTGTGGCTATGTTTGCACCACAGAAGACACTCATAGGGCACTTAAATCAGGGATAGCCAAGCCCTTCCTTGGAGAAGCTACAATCAACATCCCCAAACTCCAAACTGGAATGCTGCCACCACGCTCAGTAATTTGAATGGCCCTGGGAGTGGTTCCCTGTACCTGCTGCAGGCAGGACTGCTCCTGTCCAAATCCTTACTGCGGTGGAGAGGGTCCACATGGTGGGAAGCCCTGAGAGAGACCAGTTTCTGGCCTCTCACTACGGTGAGGTGGTGCAGTGGATGGAGGAGGCTGGGTGGCTCCAGGAGCTGAATGCTGCTGTGGAGAATATAAAAAGGCACGTGGGCAGGAGGCAAATGGGGAGCGAGTGGCAAGGAGGGCTGGCAGGTGCTGGGGATGGTGTGAGGGTGCTGGAGGGCACATGCTCAGCTCTTTGTGCTTGTTGCACCTTCTCAGGGACGATGGCCTGCAGCAAAGCAGCCGTAAAAGCGGGCATTGTTTCAAAGCACTTACCCAGTCATGCTTAAAGCGTTTGTACATGTTTGTTAGAAGTTGGAAGCAAAAATGTGTGTAAAAACATAAGGCAAGCCCTCAGGGTAGATGTACTCTGTGAGACAGCGTAATCTGGTCCCGCTGCTTACCAGCTTTGCACCTGGTTAACTCTAGGTCAGAATGAAGCTATATAGTCAGGAACGATTATTCGTGACCCCACACAAGCACATGACCTCTCTGTCTTTAGACTCCATTGAAATGGCAATACCCTGATTATGGAATATTTTTCTGCTAATTAGGAATGCAGGCTCTACAGGTCACTGGGAGTTCATACTATTCCCTTGGCATAAGCAGATGTCTTCAAGATAAACCTGTACTAAACACGTCAACAGCTCCACACTATCTCGTATGCACTGGAAAAAAAAAAAAGGAGAGACAGCAGCTTGCCAAAGACTGAAGAGCCAGACAACTCCAGGAGCTAGATGTTAATTTATGAACATTAAGTAAATAATTGCCTTTCAGGTATTGGCTTCTGGGCTCTACAGCATGTGGCTACCAATCTCTAAGTAAGCCTTACTGGTGAGGTACAAATCTGAGGCAAGGAAGATGTGCTGCACAGCCCGTAAGTCCTGCGGGGCTGTGCTGGCTTCATGCAGGGCTGACGTGGGCACCTGTACCGTGTTCCCAGCCCGGAGGAGGTGGGGAGCACAGCACATAGGCACCCAGGTCACCATCATCACAAGAGCCTGTGCAAACTTGCTGCAGCAACATCTTCACTTCTGTTTCTTCCTGCCTTCTATTTTCTTCCTTTTTCTTGACTTTATTTCTGCCCTCCCGCCACCACAGTCTTCCTGTTTGCCTTCTAGCTGCTACCCAAATTCTCCAGTCCCCTTTATATCTCCTTCATCTTTCCTTGCCCACCTTAAGCAAACCCTCACATCTTCTCTCAACTTTATTCCTTCCTGCTCTGCTCTTTTCCTGATCTATTTTCCCATTTCTCATTCAGAGGTATGCCTTATTCCACTTGCAGTTTATCCAGGATCCTCTTCTACTCATTGTTCTTGCTGTAATTTTCTCCTCTCTAGCAAAGGTCTCCCTCCCAAAGGTCATGTTTCCTGGTGAAGTCACCTCCCTCTGCCCTCCCATCAATCTTTTCTGTACCAACTGCTGGGATTCAGCTGGCAGGCTGGCAAGCACTCCTTGCAGCCCATGACCCTCCCCAAATACTTGCTTACAGGAGGAGAGAGCTGCTGGCATTGCGGTGCCAGCGGAGAAGCAGGGTGACAGGCTCTACGTCTCTGAGCAACTGCAATGGCTGTACCAGTCCAGAACTACACCCTTGCTTTCCCAACAAATAGCAAGTATTTTATTTTGTTGGCCAAGCAGGAGAGCTGAATCGTTCGCGTCCTCATGGCTTATAAATCTTCACATGACAGGTCACGATGGTGAAGGCATCTGCCATGCTTTGCTCTTTGGGAAGCAACTGGCTGAGTTTCAACTGCTATAATACAGAGTGCTGTTTAATATGAAGATAGCCTATCTCAGAGCTACTCTCCTGGCCATTTTCTGGAAGGATGATAAACTGCCTACCTGCATCTAGCCTGTGCAATGAACACTGTAACCATACCCCTCGTACGTTCTCATCCCGCAGGATACTAAAGCATCTGCAGTTGTTACAGATGCAGGGCAGCGTCAGCTATCCTTCAAGTGCTGAGCTGGGATTTTGTCCGCACTGCCGCACAGCCATTTTCACATGAAAAGAACATAAATAACGACCCTTTATGTGTCTGTGCCCAGAGATTCATGGGTGAATCCTCCCCAGACGTCTGTGGCACGCGCAAGTTTTAGATACACAGGAGGATAGATGAGAAGCCCCCAAAGGGTAAGGGATCTACCCAAAGTCAGCGTTAGTTGTGTATGGCAGGCACGGTGCCTGTGAAGTGGGAAAGGAATTGCCAAAATGTTGGAATTGACATTCTGCTTGAGGCTTGAAGAAGCCAGGGCCGTATCTTGTGTGCTGTAACAACGCTAACGCTCCTGGCGGGGCCGGGGGAGCTGGCAGCGGAGGGGAGGGGGATGCAAGGAGGCACGCACTGCTGCCAGGGTTGAGCTCAAGCAGGTCTGTATGGGCTGGTCACCCCGGGATGGACACATGCACTGCCTTTTCCCTTTCCTGTGCAGAAAAGCAGGCTCCTCAGTCACCGTGCCTCTTCCTCAGCCCAGCAGAAACATCTGCACACAGCTGGTGGGGAGATAGGAGGGGCAGGCAGGGACTTGCTGTGGTACCTGTATTTTCATTAGCGGAAGCATCATCTCCGGTTCCTCCTTTATCACCTTGATTTCTTAGTACCGTTTCTTGCATGAATGATAACATTGTAGTACCAGCAGTACTGAGGCATTGCTGTAAATAGGGGCATTTTTAACTCCGAGCCCCTTTTCTGTCTTCAGTAGGACAGTTTATGTATTGTTCAAAACAGGAAAAGAAAACGCAAGGCAGGAAACCCATTTCTCAGTGGCACCTGTGATGTCTGTTAAAAATGTGTGTGTTACTGAAGGGGAAACATCTTCTCATCTGCCTTGTAAAAGAAATTAAGAGAGAACATCCGCTGAGAAATATGACCCCGGCACTGAACGGATCTTGTTCCATATCCTCAGATATTTACAGGATACAGTGCACTGGCAGAGCTTTTTCCAGATGTTATACCTTTATACGCTACCTTTTTAAACATAAACAAATATCTTTCCACAGAAGATGACTATGCCTCTCCTTATTTAATGTTAACAAAGATGGAGATATTTTGACTGGTGGAGTCATTCAGGTGGGGAGGGACCTCAGGAGATGGGACGGGACCCCAGGACACATCGTGATGGCCTCCTTGCAGGTAGTAGGCAGCTGTTAGGTGCCCCCGAAGTCGCCTCTTCTCCAGGCTGAACAAGTCCAGCTCTCTCAGCACCTCCTCATGGGGCGAGTGCCCCCGACTGTCTTGCTGGCCCTCCGCTGAATTTGTTCCTATTTACTGGTGCCTTTCCTGTGTATCAGGGAGCTCAAAACTGGATGCAGTATCCTGTGTGGTCTAATGAGTAAAGAGGGATAATCCCTTGCCTCGGTCAACTATCTCCTCCACAGCAGGGAGTTACCCACTGCCATCACCCGCACCACATGGAAAAAATATATTTCCACAATATATGCAAGCACCAGGCAGATAGTGATGTCCCAGTGATTTGTTTGTTCCAGTCGGGCCCTTAATGGATTCCCACTTCTCGAGGCCTCTATTTTGGGGGAAAGCACAAATGTTTTTTTCCAGTGTCATGTTGGTCTTTTAAAGGCTGACATCACCATTTGCTTTTCTTCTGCCAAAAAGGAAAACTGCGTATTAAAATTTCCCTCCTTTTCTCTCTGATACTTAAATAGCCTCTGGTATCACACTACTAGAGTAGGTTACAATATTTAATATAATTTACCTTTCATAGTGGTCCTGTGAGACAGGAAACTAGTTTAATTTTGAATTTATGAATATGTAAATGAGGGACAGAGAAACTAATAGACTTGCCTACAGAAAGGTTGTCACAGAATAGGAGCCTGAACCTGTACCTGCTCAGCTAACGTGCTCTATTCGGGCTATTTGTTCTTTCCTGCTTCTATTTTGGTGTCCTGTTGCATTCGTGGATGAGCTGACCTGTATCACCGCACTTTGTTGAGATGTGCTACAAGCTGCAATCTGATCCCACACACCTATGGAAGTGGGAAGGGGCTTGGGCTAATCCATCAGCTCATCAAAACCGAGAGCCCCAAGGGATGTTGAACTTTGGCATCTCCTTTTTTTCTTATGCTGCCTCAAAAGGAACTGATTTCTCATGCTATAGCACGACAATACAAAATGTTGCAGAAAGTTAATTCTTCAAATGCTGAACAAGGAACACCAGCGGAATAAACATGGTCTTCCTTACAGCTATTGTGCTTTTCTGTTTGTTTTTGGCATAGAACCTTTTCTGTCCTCTTCGCCTTGTTTCAGTGCACGGATCATACACGGATCTCTCCAGCCTCCACTCCCCCTTTCATCAAAAAAATGGAGATTGAAAGGTCCGCGGAAGCCCTGGAGGGAAGTGACACAATCCCAGATGTTGTAGGATCTATGCCCCAGCTGCAATGAACCTGCATGTGGCAGCTGCTTTTGCACAGCCATCAACAATAGTAGCTGGAGGGGCTCTGCTGTTAATGGCTCATCCCCCGGGAAGGAACTAGTGTGAGGAAAAGCAGCAGGCATCATGTACAGGATATCATCACATTGCCACACTTCACTTTTCCTTTTGTTATAAAACAAGCAAGAAAGCAGTGAAAAAGAAAGTGAAATTAGACATGTTCCCTTGCATCCCCCTGCCCTAGAAGTACCGTGAGATATCGCCCCCCCAAATTATGCTCTTCCCTTTCTGACTGAGTCCATAGGAGATCAAGGTATTTGCTATTGCTTGACCTATTCTAAATACTCTTCTTAAAGTGGTGAAAAACAAAGGGGGCCTATAAGCAAAATAAAAATGAAAAAAGGATCACGAGCTCTGGAGCCTGTCCAGTGAATGTATATTCCTAGCCGGTTGTTTTCTCATCACCTGAGAAAAAGACGTATATTAGGAGAAATAAAACAAAATAGAGGTTTATATCCTCACTAAAGAAAAAGCAGTTTCTACGTTCATTGTCGCTGTGTTTTGATGTATGTTTAGTTGTATTATGTCCTAGGATCATCTAATTTCCATATAAAGTGTGGCTACTTTCAGTTTTACTGTATAGTGTTCAGGGGAGACTTTGATTTGTGTGCCCTAGGGTAGATCTGAGAAATGCATAATTTTCTTTAAGTCCCTTCTGTCATGCACCATCAGTAAATTCCTGTACAGATTACAACATGGATGTTTAGTCAGAGGTCTGCACTCCCACAGAGGAGAGTGGGAGGCAATAATAAATGTGTGGACCAAAGTGGAAAAAAAAAAAGGGTAAAAGAAAAGAGAGGAAGAGAGAGAGAAATCCCATTAAGAAAGGTTACTGAATCAAAAAGAATTTATCAAAAGTAGACTGGTGAGAGTGGCTCTTGAATTTTTATGAATTTGTGGGGCACACAAGTCAGTCTGCTTTGGACTGTAATTTCAGGTAATAGCAGAATTGGGACCACTGGGGCATACTCTATCACTGTTTCTAATCTCCACTGCTCTGGAACAGCAGTTACGCATCAATTCAATTAATCACCGGTGATAACAAAAGTTGTTTTTTTCCCACTTTAGAAATGTTGCATTTTTTTTAGCGCAGAACTTTATCAGACACAATTTCTTTTTCCCTTGCGAAGAAAAGCTTATGAAGTTCATTTATACAGAGAGCATAAATCCTATCTCCTACTGTTTTCCCCTGTAACCTAACATGAAATATGGCTTATAGCTCCGCTAATTCTCAGCATTTAGTGCGGACTGATGAAAGTAGTTCATCACTCACAGGGATACACCGCGCTCGGAGCAGCACGTACGGATCAGGAGGCACACGCGTGTCAGACCAGGGAAGGTACACGCAGCAGCGTCGTGGCATGACGCATACGGTCTCAGATACGCCACGGCACCCAGGTGTCTTAATACCGCTCGTTGGGGATACATAGCATTAAAAAATGAGTACTTCCCATTGCACAGCAAAACCCTCTCTCTTTCTTGTCACTCTTCCCCCTCCACAGATTTATCTCCTTCTGTTAATGATTCCTTTTTTTCAATTTGTGTCTCTCTCTGACAGATAATACTTTGTCTCCCCGTTCTCCTGGCTTGGTGTGCCTCTCGCCTTGTTTGCTGCTCATTATTTGCACTCCGGCAGGATGTAGGTACAAGAACTTGCCCATAATCAGTTCAATAATTCCACTTCAAATCCAGCCGTTCTGCTGCCACATATAATCCTGACAACTCATTATCCACCAGCCCGGGTAGGTCTGGCTCTTGCATATTAGCTGTGCTGCGACCTCAGCCTCCTTCCCTTGCCTTCTACACTTTAATTCACTATTAAACTCCTCTTGCCGAGTTTTACTCTCAGCTGCATGGGTGCAATGGGGAGGAAAGGAGTGCAGCAGTGCAGCAGAGATGCCAGACCCTTCCTAACACCCTGAATGCCACTTTTCCTGGTGGGAACACATGAAAGTGTATTTCCAGCTTGTGACATATAAATGATGAGAGCTGACATTTACAACATCTCCCATCTGAAGCCTTGAAGATACATTTACCACCCCGCGAGGCAGGCAGGCGTGATCATCCCCGTGTAATGGAAGGGTAAACTGAGGCACGGGGTGAGGACACGAACTTGCCAAAGGAAGTCAGCCCTGGGCATTAGACAGTTGTTTGCGATGGCCCCAGGGACAGCCAGGCACTCCCCGGCTGGGGAGGTTCCCTTGCTGCAGCGCGCAGGAGGATCTCATCTTGATAGATGAGACCGGGGATGGTCTCGGTGGCAAAGAGGAGTCTCTTGCCACATCCCTTGGCAAGAGATGGGAAAGTCAGACATTTAAGAAGCCAGGCAAGGACCTAGCCACAGCCTTCACAGGGAAGCAGGAGCATACATGTACAGTTATTGTGTCAATGTGAAAGAAAAAGGTTGAATATGAAGTTTACTAGGCAGCAAATAGGCCTGTCTTGTATCATCTTCCTCTCTCCTTCAGTCAGGAAAGAACAAGTCTGTTTCTAATCATGGAGACCCTATATATAACTAAACACAATGTTTCTTCTTGTGCAGTAGAGGACAAGCAAAATTTCACAGCCCGATTTCCCTCAGATGGTTTGTGTAAGACTCAAGCGTGCGCTTGAAGCTGAGCGTTCACGTATAGCTCAGAAGATGAATCAGGGTTTTGGCTCTAGTTCCTCTTTAGAGACAGCAGCCCTAGCGATGACCAAAGTGGTGGCTCTTGCATCAGCTCCTCGAAGTGAGAAACGTCTCTGGCTCGGTGTTTGTGCCAGGCCATACAGCACCACCTGGCTCAGGCATCCAGGTACTGTCACGGCACAAATGACGTAAAGAGGCGGTGCGCTCTCAAGTGTCTTCGGCCACTCAGTAGAGTAGTGGGGAAACTCAGCTACCACCACCCCGAGATGGCTGTGAAGGTCACAGCCAGGTGTTGTGCGCTCCAGCACCGTAAGCCTTCAGTGCACGGCAAACCGCTCCCTTTTGTAGCACCGACCTACGAGTCCCCTCCACAGCAGGCATTCGTACCCCGCCCCGTATAAAGCACGTGCTGTTTGACCAGCACCGTTCCTCTCCATCCCCAAAAGCGCAGCCCACGCAAGCGGAGGCAGGGCTTAGACCACCGTTTCCAGTGCGTCGCTGGTAAGTGACCCCTGCAACAGCACCCAGGACGACATGAAACCTAAACACTGCTGGGCATGTCAGTTCTGTGCAATCCCAGGCAAGGCAGGGCAAGAGCCAGACGTGCCCCAGCCCGTCCTTCAGCACAGGCAGCACCTGCTGCGCAGAGCCCCGGCACAGGCAGGCTGCAGCTTACATCGTGAAAGGTGGGAAACAGCTACCGTGCCAGTAAAACTAACCTCTGGTGGGGCACAAGTCCTGTCAGGAACCGAACGTATGTAATTACCCTGATCTTTTCTAAAAGGGCCCTGAAGCAATTAGTCCATTTAAGCAGAAGCTGCAGTTACCTGACTCCAGAGCGGTCGCTACATCGACATTTACTGTGCTGCGTGTATCTCTTTGTGGCTCCCAGAGCTCTTGCAGCACCGACAGCCCATACCACGTAGGGCTCAGCTCGTACTCTGCAGAAGCTGCAAGTGGGTGTCTCAGGCAGATGGGTCCCAGGGGAAGAAGAGAGGTGATATTTGCTCTGCAGCCCTTATTTTTAAGGGTGAGAACTGATAATTACCTTCAAAAGTAGACTAATGCGCTGGTGAGTGAAGCCATGGAGGCAGGCAAGCCAAGGCAGCAATGTCTCTTCTTGGCTATGTCTCTGCAGGGGACAGTACTGCCTGTTTGGAGATAACACTGTCCACTTTGGGAGAGCGGCGGCAGCTGACTTTAGGAGACCTGAGGGTAGGAAGGGGCTCTTCGCACCTTTTTTATACCCTGAATTTTTGTTTGTTGGGTGCTTTTGGCTGGATTTGGTGCGAATGCTTAGGTCAGAGAAGACCTGCTGTCCTGTAGATCCATTCTTGTGCTCCCTCCTTGTATGGTGCCACCAGGTTGAAGAAACGTTCTCAGCTCTTTTGCGGTGATTCAGTTCCCAGCTGATGCCCCTAAGATGGGTGAGTCTGAGGGCACAACAAAACTGATAGCTTGAACAATGGGGCAAGGATGTGTGTGCTCTCAAAATGCTCTCAGAGGACAGTAATGCTTTGCTGCTTCTTTTCTGTCTTAGCCTTTCTGCACCCTCGGGCTTTTGTTCTTTTCTCTAACCACCTTCCTAAGCACACATGCCCAGCTGAGTGCTGTTGTCTCCATGTCTTCCCTCAAATTCATAAGCTGCGTTTTCCTGGGTCTCTCTTGTGGTTGCTCTTGCATGACCCTTACAGAAAATTTATGTGACAAGAAAGGAAAAGGCTTTACCCAGTAAAAGAGCAGGGCTGCTCACAGCATAGGGCAGTAATTCAGAAGGCCTTGGGTGGCAGGTGGCCGGCTTCGCATGAAAACCAAGGTGGGATGTTAAGCGAAGGAGAGAGCAGCGGCAGCAGTTGCCTGCAGCTGCAGCAGGGCTGACCGCAGAACAGGGGCTGTTGTGGCCAAGCGTAGGCAGGCTGAGAGCATCCGGCTGCCAGCGCTGCGCTGCAGTGACCATCGCCGCTTCCTCACCCAGCCTCTCCTCTCCCGTGGGAGCGCTGCTTTGTCCCACCCTCCCCTTCTTCTGGGGGGTGAGCCTGGCTGTGTCCCCACCCCAGGGGGACAGGGCTCATCCCACCACCAAGATGCACGCCTGACTCTGTGGGTAGGGACCTGCTGGCACCGAGCAACCCCAAAGCTGACCAGACCTACCTTTCACAACCAGAAGCTCTTTCAACATTTTTTCTCTTGTCAAGCCAGGGAAGTATATTTTTATGGAAGGATCAGGATAATGTTGATGGACTCTCTTTCCCATCCCTTTCCATATGCAATCTGCTATATCTCTTGGTGATGTGCCTGTTTGTCTCCTCTTTCCTACCTCTGTGAAAGTGGCTTTCACTGACCCATATGTCTGATTGCATTAGGTACTTCACATCTCTCCCCTCTTAACATCGCTTACCCGCCTCTGCCTTCCCCACACCATATCCCTGCCTAAGGGCTAGGCTCCCCAGGCATCTCTCAGAGGCCTAGTGTTTCTTAATACGTTTAAGAGAATCTGCAGGAAGGAATGGGAGAAATATTAGTATAGAGATGACCCAATGCTTGGGGACAGTAATTAATAATCTAGGAGCTACTGCAATGACCTGGATGAATTAGAGGAGCTGTCAGGAAGCAATGAAATGTAACAAGTATAAGCACCGCACAGTTAGGAGAATTACAAATGCAAATACAAAACAGGGTATCCACAACTGGACAAGAGCAGTGCAGGGAAAGAACCTGGGGTAATCACTCATGAAGAAATAAGGATGACTAGTTAATGAAAAGCCATAATTAAGAAAAGGCAAATACAGTCTTGGGATGTATGAGAAGGAAAAATCATATGAAAAATATTACCCAGAGTGTTTTGCCACAGTAGCTACCATCAGCTAAGATGCAGCTACCAGCAGTGTTGGGTTTGTACCTCTGGAAGACGAGGACAGGAATCCACAGCTGAGAAACCATATTCAAGAGTTCCCTTCCCTCCCTATGCCAGCAAAGCCTGTTTGTTAACTTCCACACACACTGCAAGGTCAGTCGATTTTCAGGCTGTTTCAGGGGCTGAAAGAGCAGGGAGAGATTAAACCTTCTTTTCTGGATCAGATGGGAGTTCTCACATCTTTACATTTCACGTCCATTTTTTAAATCTCTGCTAGTACACAGAGGGGTGAGTCCTAAAGCTACAGCAAACACATGCGGGGATGAAGAGTTTATCTCCTGCTCACAGCGTGCTCTTGTACACACTGTAGAAATTATGCATGGTGGTGGGCAATGCAAAAGGAGATGCGACGTTGCTGAAATGCAGGTGGGAGTCGCCTGAGCTGCAGCCCAACAGCATCTAATGTCTGACTAAAACCACATGGTGACTCCTCTCATTTTCATGAAGTTGCTGCATCCGAGAGCTCCCATAGCGTATGACCAGCAGGATCAGGAGAGACAGGAGAGCTGGCAGCAGGCGGGCTGTCGAGCCTCTGAAGGTAGCTGATGGAAGGAGGAATTGCAAGACTCAAAGGTGGGATTTCCAAAGCCCATAGTGGGCTTTTTGCAATTGCTTGCCTGCCTCAGCTCTTTTGGAAATCCTCTCCACCCATAAGAAGAGTTACCCACTTGGGCTACTCAAGCCACCACTCTGGGGATGGTGGCAGACCGGCCCATAGTGTGCATAAAAAGGTGACTCAAAGAGAAGACAGCTGCTAAACAAAAAAATAGTGGTTTTATAAGGAAATAAGAATAACTTGAACTAAAGTAAAAGCTATATGTGTAATGGAGAATGGGTAGCTGGTAACAGAGGCACTGGCCGGATCCCAAACATGAATAGACAAGCTAGTCTAAGAATGCAACAGAAATGGAAATGCCAGCAAGTGTAATGAACGGAGCAGGAGTCTTCCGTTGTTCTTAATAATGTCAATGGAAAACTTTTGTTGCCATCAGACCCAGAGAGGAAAGTGTACATTTCCCAGATGTAACCATGCATCCCACTCTTTTCCATCATGGTGAAAAGTCGAACCCTCTCAGCCCTGTTCCCTGGGGACACTGTCCTGGTCTGACTGCGGCTTGACCACCCATCCACCACTTGCACCAAGGCTGGGGGTGTGCTGGGGCACAGTGATAAAAAGGAAGGGCAAGGGTGCCTCAGGCTGTATTGCAGGGAGGCCCATGGGGCTGATTTTTCTTGCTCTCTTCCTTTCCCCTGTGTTGGCCTTGTTAGCGGACCATCCTCCAAGGAGGCTGATGGATGGTGTGTTGGGATAAGAGCTGAAATGAGGAGAAAAATAGTCAGTGCTCAGGAGAAGATGAAAATGATGAGGGAGACAAAGTGACTATCTATCTACCCAACTTCCTTAACCCTATAGAGGCAAGAAGGTACTTTAGAAGTCAGTATTCCCTCTGTTTCCTCACCGACCTGTCTTTGCAGTGAGCTCTGGCCTGAGTTCTTCAAAGTCCTTAAGTGAAGGGAAGGGAATAGGGGTTGTCTTACCTCAGGAAGAACATCCACGCTGATAACTGTCTGGCGTAGCCTTTGATGTAAAGAAACCTGACTATCTAAGTACCACCGCAGTAAAACTGGACATGTTGGGCTCCATGTCCGTTTTAATGGCTTGGTAATTCACTTTGCCTGCAGCTGTGGAGAGGCTGCTACAACAAAATCTTATTGCTAATAGACAGGAGGTCAGTCCTGTCCTTCCTGTCGCAGCTGGCATTGCCATCCTAGTAGTGGCTTTTTGCCCTTTGGATGTAGTGAGTCCCTACCTCCTCTGATACGCAGGAGGGAAAACTCAAACAAGTGTTTTCCATCTGCAAAGCAAATGTGATTCATTATTAATACAGCCCTGTTAAAAGCGCGTTGCACTTTAGAGGCATTAACTGATTGACAGGTCCCTGACCTAAGGAGATTTCTTTCCATGTTTAAGCACCACAGGACAGGTCAGCATGGCAAACAAAGGAAGGGTTGGATGGAAGAGGTGGAAGGGCTACAAAAGTAATATTACGTGCTAGTGTGGTTCATTACACACAAATCTTACATGTGCTGCAACATTGCTGACACCAAGACCTCAGTAAGGTTCAGGAAAGGATTTGGTATTTTACTGTTGTGAGGAAGTTTGAGTAGTTTCCAGTGAGCCTGTCTGACTCAAAAACCTTACTGAAACCCCTGGAGAGAGCAACAGCTTTCTATGAGGGCTAAAAGAGGTGGTGATTAAATACCCCTTTACTCAATGGTGGCTGACCAAAGAGATGCCCCAAATTATGGGCTAATGTGACAGTCAGGGCACACAGTGTGGGGGTCTTAATGCAAATGTTTGATGGCATACTCTGGGGCTGTGGGTCAGAGGTAAAAAGACGACAAGAAATCCTTCAAGAAGCTAGAGTCTGGGAACAGCAAGTGGAGCAAACTGCAGCATGGCCTCAGGAGAAGGCTATGAGACAGACAACCTCTTTGGGCAGCGTTCTGGCTGAAAAAAGAGGTTTCAGATTTTGGGTAAGGAAAATGCTTCCTGTGTTCCTGGCACCTAAATAAACAGGGTTGCTTCACAGAAATATCTCATCATATACTGATAAAAGGCAGGGTGAGGCAGAACATCTGCAGCAAACACAAGTACAGAAGCTGCAGGAATCAATCAAGGGGATATCCAACTAGCAAGGTAATAAAGTCTGTCTGAAGTTATCGCCACCCTGCAGCCTCATCTAGGGCTTTTAATCATGCTTTAGCCCCAGATTGCCTATCATTCGTGTACAAAATCCTTAGAAATGTGACTTGAGCTCTTAGGTTCTCCATGACTAAGGATATGGTTTAAAGCTGTCGGGCTGCCTCAACCAACTGACTTTGAAGTGGGGAAACATCTCCTGTCCATATCGCAGACTTTGTGCAATGGTCAGGGGGGAAAAGCAGGTAACGTTGACTGTGATTCATCTCAGCTGTCTTAAACTCCTACCTCAGGGTGCATGAGTCAGCCTCTGGAGGGGCTTGTTCCTTTCTTCTCTTCATACCAAGGTCCTCATGTGCTCAGCTCCAGTATATAACTAGCCTTTGCTAACGTGCAGACCTCTCAGTCAAGAAAGGCAAATCCTGCTGGAGCTTGGCTGGCAGCAGCCAGGAGGCCTTTGTGAATCTGCTGGAGAGGATGCAATGCACAGGGGTGCTCTCTCCTTCTCGTGGGCAGCTTTCACCCTGTCCTGTACATTTTCTGCTCTCTGCCTGTCTAGTCTTCTGAGACGTACATGGGCATGTTTTGTTTTCATAAGCACAAAACACTTTTATTCCAAAACCAATTTACCTTTTATTTATGGGAATCTGGATGGAATTGCACCAGATAAATGTGGTTTTAATCGCCCTCGCAGGCAGTACAAATGTTTATTCTTTGCTGGTTTTGTTTCATTTTGGTGGGGTTTTTTTCCATACAGCTATATTAAGGAGAAGTATTAAGCCTACACAATGTATGCAAACACATTTCGCTGTTTGAGCAAGAGGAATCAGAGTTGGGTGACGTACTGTAATTCATCAAAAGGTCTGACACTGCATTATGAAAGGATACTTTTCTGTATTTTGAAAAACCTTTTTCCCAACAAACATTCAAGTGCATTGTTTGATCAAGCAATAACAACACTTTAATCTACCTTGTGTACTTTCTTCAAAAATAAGAGGTCAGCAAATAATGGTTCTCTCTGTTTTTAAAAGGAATCCTTTTAGAAATGCTTTTAGAGGCAAAGATCTGGTGCCAGGATTTTTCTTACTCAGAGAATTTAGCATTTTGCTGGAATACAAACCATCTCCTTGAAGTCCAAGATGACAGATAGTGGTACTTATTCTTTTGGTGTCACAGATACGCATCCCACACAAATGTACTCTTCCCCTGTCCTTCAGCAGAATCGGACAATCTTGTTCTTGAATCGAGGTCTGCTGAAGTTACTCTGAGCTTCTGCTGATATCAGTCAGCTCTGGATTAGGCCTCCAGATGATAAAGGGAGAAGTATCATCTGACCCGGCCTGTTCATTTGCATCCTCATCCTCCATCGACTCAATGTGAAGCGAAGGAGATTTGGCACATGGTGCCAGGAACTCGGCACCCTATAGAGTGAGCGAAACAAGCTGGGAGATGGGTAACACACAGGTGTAGAGCAGCCCAAGCAGTGTGGAGTTCACCAAACTCTCATCAGCCTCGCTCACAGCTCAAGGACAACATGTGTGTGGTGGAAGAGACCTGGATCAAACAGCTTCTGAACATGACTGATCGCTACAAAATGTTACTGATCTCAAGCACAGATTTAGGAACACCTCAAAAACTTGGATGTTTCTATCAATAGCAAAAAACCATGATCCTACATTTCTTTTTTATCAAATATTAAATTAACGCTAGGATTAATTTCTCCCAGATTTAGCCACTGAAAAGAAATGTGCCTGTTCTAACCTAGTTCACCTGGGCTCCTATTGCTACCAGGCAGCAATGGGTACCTCCAGAGGCCAGTCCATCCCACCCACCTTCCGTACCTCCCTGCCAGGAATGCAGAGTACTAGTTAAGGCTTTTAGGTAGGCAACACTGGGTAATATAAATGCCTCCTACAATGCGCCATACTTGATCAGGATTTCATTTACTGTGGGCTGTTAGCCTCAAAACTGCATAGCATAATTCTTTTCTCTCTTGGCCGTTCCTTTGAAAAAGATTAGGTGCCTGGCAAGTTTTCATATTCATTAAAAATCTAGGATGCAGCCAGACAGCACAACAGTCAATCATGACTGTTTTTATCAGGACCTCATCTGTTTCAGGATGTCAGTGGAAGTCCTGCTTAACCAGGCAGGGCAGAAGTTGCCCTACATATTTCCCCCCTCCCTCTGGCTATTATGTTTCTTTGTCAAAGGTTCCTGTATTTCATCTATAGTTTTAGGAACAACATTCACTGGAAGTTAGAAAAGTGAAAGCTAAAATTGGAAAGTCAAATTCAAGAACAAGTTAATAAGGATAATTAGGCAATAGTGTAGATAGGCCACCATTTGTCTGAATCAAAGGCTCTGGATATGTATGGCCATGTTAGATAAGATAATGGTGGGAATGATATAATAAGGAATTCTGTAAAGGTAAGGGGTCAAAGTGGAGAGCCGAGATGCTCTTTTTCTACCTGTGATTTTTAAGTATGCCTAACGACACAGGATTTTTAAAGGAGGTGAGGGGAAAAGGATCTTTCAAGTCTGCCCATTTGGCAGACATTAATTCAGCTGAGCTAAGCAACCTGTAAATGGAACTGACAAATGCTATTATCCCAGGTGCTAAGTTTTTTTCTCTTCTATTTTTAATGAAAACAAGAAGGACCTGAAATTTTTCCCACAGAAAACCACATCTGGGAATTTGCCAGAAAATTCAGGGTCACTGATTTGTTTAAACCAGAGCAAATTAGAGCTACCTTCATTTTTAATAAGGAAGTAAGACCTGCACAGAGCGCAGCCCCAGCATGCCATGCTGAGCTGCTGCGTGCAGCAACCACAAGCATGGCTGGCCATCTTGAGGAGCTGCTACCTTGTGTTAAACGTGTGAGGCTGCAGGACTCAGTGGTACAGGCACACTGGGACCATTGCACATCGGCCTTGGCTGATCCGAAAACTATTCTTGCCTGAAAAGCTGTTCTTTAAAATGAAACCTGACTCTGCAAAATTATTTTTCTCTTCGTATCTTTTAATAGAGTTGAGCACCATCCTTTTTTTCGCAAAGGGAAGACCATAATTCTAGATTCTATGTAGCATTTTAGGTAAATTTCCATCCCTTGCTTTCTGTGGAATATGTTCCCGTACTTCTGGAAGGACCAACTGGAGATAATCTAAGTAAGAACCATAAAGAATTTTATGAAGCCAAAAGTGATTAAAAAGCAAGTTCCAAGCCAAAAGCACCAATGCACTCAAATGTTTGTGAAGCTCAAACTAATTTGCTCCTTGTTGATGCTGATGCTGCACATTGCCATTCTGAGGTGGCCTTGCATGTCTCCCTGATGTTATTGATTGGAGAAGGCGAAGAGAACTGGGCTTAGCACTTCACATTTTAAGGTCACTTTTTATAGAGTGAACTCGTATCTACCATACCAAGCTGTCCCATAGCATTTTACGGTAATAAACAAGCCTTCCCGAGTGACTTTCAGGCATGGGGCAGTTGGCCTTTTACTATAGACTGGGAAGAGTTTGGTTGTGTAGGTTCTCCGCCTGTCTCTGCTAGACCATCCCTGAGGGCCTGAGAAACCTGCCTCTCCTCTGCAGCCTTGTGCTGCTGGGGGCTGCAGCCCCTTCCTGCTAGCCGGACGTCCCAAGGGTGTCAGGAAAAGAAGAGCCATCCGGAGTTGATCACCCAGCCGCCATCCGGAGTTGATCTCAGAGCTCATAAAGCTTCCCCACATGTGCAGGGTCTGGGTAATCACATGTAACCCATTACGCAGAGAGCTCGAAGCAGCAGGCAGTTGGTAAAGCTCAATAGCACCCAAGGAAAACCAGTTTATTTCTATTTCAATTAGTTTATAAGAGCGCTTGCATTTTTGAAGCTTCATAAATGACAAAGTAATTTGCATTTAACTGAGTTATTATGCTGTGGGATTCACCAGAGCTCTTCAATTCAGGTTACAAACTATATTTTCCAAACCAGGCAGGACAGGCTGCATCTTAGTCACCAGTCTATCTCGCGGCTGCCTGGACCTGGCCGGAAAAGGAGGGGGACCTGCACAGCAGAACAGGCTCACAGGCTCCTTCAGGCAGCTCCTTGGGACCAGCAGGAATTACAAACTCTGTCAAGGCAGTGAGGTGGATTGAAAACTGGCTGAAGAACCAGGCCAGTTGTAGGCAAGTGACTAGCAGCGTACCCCAAGCATTGGTACTGGGGCCAGTACTGTTTTACATCTTCATTAATGACCTGGATGATGGCAAAGAGTCCACCCTCAGCAAGTTCGCAGACAATATGAAACTGGGAGGAGTGGCTGATACACCCCAGGGATGTGGTGACATTCAGAGGGACCTGCAAAGCCTGGAGAAATGGGCTGACAGGAACCTCAAGAAGTTCAACAAGGGGAAAAGCAAAGTCCCGTCCCTGCGGATGAACAACCTCAGGCACCAGGACACACTGGGAGATGACAATCTGGAAAGCAGCCTTGCTGAGAAGGACCTGGGGGTCCTGGTAGACACCAAGCTGAGCATGAGGCAGCAAAGTGCCCTTGTGGCAAAAAAAGCCAACAGTATCCTGGGCTGCATTACAAAGAGCATTGCCAGCAGGTTGAGGGAGATGATCCT
Organism: Mycteria americana; assembly: GCF_035582795.1. Taxonomy (NCBI): domain Eukaryota; kingdom Metazoa; phylum Chordata; class Aves; order Ciconiiformes; family Ciconiidae; genus Mycteria; species Mycteria americana. The sequence continues at coordinate 41,571,731 of NC_134367.1, forward strand.
TCCTCTCTGCTCAGCCCTGGTGAGATGTCTGGAGTGCTGGGTCCAGGTCGGGGCTCCCTGGTACACAAGAGACATGGACATACTGGAGTGAGTCAGGGACTCATCTTTGTGTCCCTTTTCTGGACGCACTCCAGTAAAGCCTGGCGAACGGAAAACATCTCACCAGCTGGGGAATCCAGCTCGTGCTACAGGGAGGGGACAACTGGACTTGAACTTCAATGCAGTTTTCCAGACAGCATAGACCCTTGAAAGTTGTTTGGCATAAAGAACATAATCCCCACATCCTAGATGAATGATAAAGAAAGAAAAATGGCTGTTACCTGAGGAACTCAGTTTTTTAGACCTGGAGGGTTGTTTCTGTTGGGGGAAATCTACCCCTCCACACTCAGCCCCCACTGCTGCCCCAGCTTGGCCAGGAGAGCCTGGCTGGTATTGAGAGCCCAGTTGCCTCTGCATCACCCTGATGACTACCTACTTCCAATGCAAAGATGTCCCCAGGTTAGCAGGTGTTCAGCTGGGCCTTCCCAGCAAACCAGCATCTTTAGGGCATCCCAAAGGTGCAAGGGCTAGAGCAGACATTCGGACAAAACCTCCTGGATGCCAGCAGAGGATAGAGGAATATCCATAAAGCGCTATGACAATTTTGCCACATAATAGTCATTATTTCCATGCCCCATACCTGCAGGTATAGTGGGATGATGGGATCACTGTCAGTTCTGGGTAGTGCTGTGTAATTTGAACACATGAGGAGAGAAGTGTTACCTTATTTTGTCTTTAACTAAAAACTATGATGATCTCTGTATTTGCTGTATCATGATGGCCTCGTGTCCTTGTTTCCACTTCCACTTAAAAAAGATGGCCAGTTAGCTGCACTTGTAGTTACCTGCAAATTGTCAGTCATCTTTAGCTTAAGAAGAACAGTTTCACTGCTACAATTACTACTACCATGTCCTCTCATCAGAGGTTCTGCTATTTAAGTGTATTTATTTAAGTTTCACTCTTCTTATCATGGGAATTATTATAAAAATCTTAAGTGTGTTTGGTATTCTTTAGTTTGGTAATATTAGATTATAGCTGTGGAACAATATATAACCTCTTGTTTATAAACCCAGAATCGTGCATCTAGGCAATGTATCATCCAAGATTTTTTTTTTTTCCCAGTGATGAATCACTTCACACCACTGTACTCTAACCTCATAATGACATTCATTATCACAACATATTCAAAGCCTCTGCTTGTGGATGTAGTAAGGAGCTGTTGTTATAATAAGGATAAACGGGATGGGAAATCTGGTAGTTAGGGCTGAGCTGAGTTACAGTTACTCCTTAGGATAAGAGTTCTGCAGTCATCTGTCCATTGGAGGGTAATACAGAGTTTGGATTAAAACCAGATGTAACATCTGGGCTTCCCTGCTCTCTTCTGAACTACTGTCATAGAATCATAGAATCACAGAATGGTTTGGGTTCGAAGGGACCTTTAAAGGTCATCTAATCCAATCCCCCTGCAATGAGCAGGGATATCTTCAACTAGGTCAGGCTGCTCAGAGCCCCATCCAACCTGACCTTGAATGTTTCCAGGGATGGGGCATCTACCACCTCTCTGGGTAGAGGTGGTAGATGGGGGTGGCCCCCCTCTGAGTAGAGGGGGACAATCACTTCCCTAGTCCTGCTGGCCACACTATTCCTGATACAAGCCAGGATGCTGTTGGCCTCCTTGGCCACCTGGGCACATTGCTGGCCCATATTCAGGTGGCTGTCGACCAACGCCCACAGGTCCTTCTCTGCTGGGCAGCTTTCCAGCCACTCTTCCCCAAGCCTGTAGCGTTGCATGGGGTTACTGTGACCCAAATGCAGGACCTTGCACTTGGCCTTGTTGAACCTCATACAATTGGCCCCAGCCCATCGATCCAGCCTGTCCAGGTCCCTCTGCAGAGCCTTCCTACCCTCAAGCAGATCAACACTCCCACCCAGCTTGGTGTTGTCTGCAAACTTACTGAGGGTGCACTCGATCCCGTGATGATACATGGAGTAATTTGCTCTCTACCCAGAAAGGGCAAACAGCTTTATGTCAGCAGAGATGTACAAGCCAACTTTGTTTTAGCTGGGAAACAGATCATAAAAGATATCAATGCTTCGTAGTCTGGGATGCGTACAGAGTAAGTTCTGGGATCATTTTGATTTAGAGAATTTTGCTAAGACATTCGCAATAGTATTATAGCAACACATACATACTGTAATGATGATAAGGTAACCATGGCAATGATGATAAGACAGAACTGATTCCAACATACACATGTACGCCATAGAGGAGCGATCCATGAACATATACATTTTAAGAAAATGAATATGTCAAGTACACATGCTCAGGTCTAAAAGCCACTTGTGCTTTCCCCATGAGAGAATCATCTACCTTCTTGTTCCTTTTTTTCTTGCTAGACCAGAGAAAAGATGGACCTGGAGGGGATAATAGGCTGTTAGTTAGTTTGGCTTATGAGGGTGCTATCTTTATTTTAGCGGTAGAGTGAGTTAATGCTGTGTTTGGCTTCTGGACCAGCCATACAAATATCACAGCAGTAACTTCCATGTGATTGGACAGGTGAAGCAAGTACAGGACAAAATGTCCGCGCATTTCTACTTTTATCTGAGAGAAAACCTGAAGTCAGACCCAGACTTGCTTTGAAAATCAGGGACAGCAGTTTGTGTCTCAGAAGCCTGTATTATCACTAGAAGTCGACCACGAAGCGGCAGGTCTGGCCACAGGGCTGGTGGTAGAGCTGTGTGCTGTGCTGGCCGAGCTCAGGCACACTCACAGCCTCCTACTTGTGCAGCCACAGAAGCCCAGCCAGGCTTCCCAAGAAGGGAAGCAGGTAAAGTGTAGGAGCCACCAGTGAGGGTCCTTAGGGTTGAAGAACAGTAGTTCTCCAAGCACTAACCAATCCTATAAACCTAGTGTAGAAAAAACTCCCGCTGATTTTAGCAGGGATTTGCCTATGTTGGTCTTACAGTATTTGGCCCACTGCAATGCATTTCATAAGCTTTTGATTGCAAAAATGGTCCACGGGTCCAACGGGCTTGGATTAACATTGTTAAAGACATTGAAGTTTCCACTCCTCCATGTTTCAGGCTTGCAGCTTCATGGCAGTATCAACTGTTGTTGCTCTTTTCCTCTTTGAAACAGAAAGGAAAAATACAAATTTGCAACACTACAAATCTGGTTTGCATAAGTCCTTGGGCCAAAGCCATCTCTGATGTAACTCTATTGCCTTGAGTCGTATATATTTTCTTCCTGCATTTCACTCCAGAGATGTAGTCACTGCAGGCAGTGAGATGATTTGGTGAGAATGATTGCAGAGATTATCACAAACAGATCCTGATCTCTAATCTAATCAAAATCTCTGTCTAATACTCTACACATTAAGTCCAAGTTCAAAGCACTGTGCACTGAATGATGTACTTGGCATCTCTTGGACCAGCAGCAGAAGCAGGAGATGAATGCATAAAACAGGAAATGGATCATGGCCAATTAGCAGTGCAGAAACCGTGGCGGGTCATTTCCAAAATAACAAATGAGCCTGGCAGGCTGGCATGTCTTTGTGCAGTGACCTGAGTCAGGCGAGCGTTGAAGACCTTATTCCAGAGCTGCGGGTGGCTGTGCCGCCCAATCCACATGGGCTGCTTTCGGTGCTGCAAGACAGACTTAGGAGGCCATGCTAGTCTGCAGGCACAGTGCAGCTGGGTGAGTGGAAGAACAAGAGAAACTTGAGATATAAGTCAAATTTGTCACTGCAAGACATTTACAAATCATCTGAACTATGGTCCCCATTACTCAGAGCCTGCCTCTGTCCAAGAGGGATATCTGTCCAGCAGGGAGGAGGGGGGGAAAGGCAAAGCTCAGATTTCAGCCAATTCCTTTCCCTGATCTTTTCCCTCAGTTACCAAGAAGAAAAAAAGGATTTGAGGAGCTGGGAACATCTAGACAGTTTAGAGGTCCATGAGCCCAGCTGAGCCCGTAGCCCACCAGGCCAGGCAAAATGCAAACAAACCGTACAGGATGCTCCCTGCCACGACAGGACTGCAGCATAAAGAAGTGAATTGGCAGAAGGGGAAACAAAGGCAGAGCAAGAATGGGGTTTGCCTTGGCTTGCCCTTGACCACACTGGTGGGCACTGACCTCCCAGGAGGAGAACAGCGAGGCAACGTGATGCTTCCAGCTCATGGCTGTCCTGGTGGGCATCCACTGGTTGGTAAGGGTGGACACCCCAATGTACAGAGAGAAGAATCTGTTCTGATGTAAAAAAATCCTAGTAACAATAATACTAGGGCTTTAATGTTTAAAGATGTCACTGTTAAACGAGAATGATCAAATTAGTCCATTGTAACTTTAAGTCAACGTGAAATAGAATAAAAGATGAAGGGACCAGAGCTCTTTTTTGTGACACAAGAGGGCACATACGAAAGAGGCAAAAAGAGTAAAATAGAAGAGAACAGGGAATAAAGACACTTGAAAAGCCTTTCCTCACAGCTTTTGTTTAAAAGAGAGCTATGTGTTTGTATGTACTTAATCTTTTTCTTGTTTTCCAGGCAAAGAACAGGTGGGAACTCAAAAGAATTGGCTACTTAAGTCCCATTATATTTGTTTTCTTTTTTTGAAACCTTCCTAGTTTTGTTATGTGCCACAACAGCATTTGAAAACCCTTTCAATGACTTCTTGCATCAGTCGTGCTTTAGATTTCTTTCCATCATCAAGGCCTTCAGCAAATAGTCTCCTCCATGGAAACACTTGGGGGCTGGGAATTAAAAACTTTGATTTCTAGAAGCTGATACATGAACTGATGAGCTATAGGTGGAAATAAAGACAAAGGCAACCTTCTTGCAAAAAAGGGGGTTGGAATTGCAGCCTGGAATTAGGCTGTACAACACGTATTCCTGACATCAGACCAGTTTTACTCATTCTTCTTTCTGTGCTTGTTATTGAGGCTATTACAGATAAACATGTTGACAGCTCATCTTAGGAAAAGAAACATCTCAGCTCTGCAGAAAACCACCCTCAGAATGGGTTGTGTGGCTGCATAATCTATACTAATCCTAGGGCAGAAAACTGCATCTGCTTAGACAGACAGGCAGAAAAATCTTCAATATTGTTCTCTAGTTCTTCAAGTCTTCAGTAAGAAACCACATGAGGACTAGCTGTGGTGGGTTGTGCTGAATTGTTGAGCATTTTTGTGTTGAGATTGAAGCTGTGCAGAGAATAGAAATTCTGTTTAATGTAAATTTTCAAGGTCTTGATGTCAATTTTCACTGTGGTTAGGCATGAAACCCTTATGCTTCAAAATTCTCCAATAAAACTTTTTGAAGATTCATTTTAGGTTGCTCAAAATACAGCAACAATACTTCATTTTGATTTTATTTCTCAGAAATGTCGTTACAATATAAAATAGAATACGAAATTAAACAATTCAAAGGAAGACAGTGTTTTCAAAACAAGAAAACCTGGTGTTTAATTCCAAAAATGTCAAAGCAGGACAGTCTGATATCAGAGCTACTTTTGCTGTGCAGACTGAAATTTGGCAAAAACGGCATGCTTATATAATAGAAAATGGCACCACTAGTGTTTTCCTGTCCAGCCCTTATGGACAGCTACTAAAAGGGGTACAAATTATTAACTATTTATCAACATTAACATTTTCCTTGTTGTACAACAAGCTTTATGAAATAAGTAATGTAACTAACTGGCTCAATGACATACTTTTAATGGAAAACAGCACCTTTTTTTAAAAGAAATTTTATATTGCTTACAAAAGAATTTTTTTACAGACCCCCTTTTAAAAACTGCACTAAATGCTGCAAAAGATAGGGGAAGGACAAAAAAATATCTGGTTGTATCAAATAATCAAATTATTTACTTCAAACCCACACATATGAGCAGATCATCCTGAGTGCTATCACACGGCATGTAGAGAATAACCAGGGGATCAGGCCCAGCCAGCATGGGTTCAGGAAAGGCAGGTCCTGCTTGACCAACCTGATCTCCTTCTATGATAAGGTGACCCGCCTAGTGGATGAGGGGAAGTCTGTGGATGTTGTCTATCTAGACTTCAGTAAAGCCTTTGACACGGTTTCCCACGGCATTCTCCTGGAGAAACTGGCTGCTCATGGCTTGGACGGGTGTACTCTTCGCTGGGTAAAGAACTGGCTGGACGGCCGGGCCCAGAGAGTGGTGGTGAATGGAGTTTACTCCGGTTGGCGGCCGGTCACAAGCGGTGTTCCCCAGGGCTCGGTGTTGGGGCCAGTTCTGTTTAACATCTTTATCAATGATCTGGACGAAGGGATCGAGTGCACTCTCAGTAAGTTTGCAGACGACACCAAGTTGTGTGGGAGTGTTGATCTGCTGGAGGGTAGGCAGGCTCTGCAGAGGGACCTGGACAGGCTGGATCGATGGGCTGGGGTGAATTGTATGAGGTTTAACAAGGCCAAGTGCAAGGTCCTGCACTTGGGCCACAGCAACCCCATGCAACGCTACAGGCTTGGGGAAGAGTGGCTGGAAAGCTGCCTGGCAGAGAAGGACCTGGGGGTGTTGGTTGACAGCCGCCTGAATATGAGCCAGCAGTGTGCCCAGGCGGCCAAGAAGGCCAATGGCATCCTGGCCTGTATCAAAAATAGCGTGGCCAGAAGGACTAGGGAAGTGATTGTGCCCCTGTACTCGGCACTGGTGAGGCCGCACCTCGAATACTGTGTTCAGTTTTGGGCCCCCCACTACAAGAGGGATATTGAGGTACTGGAGCGCGTACAGAGAAGGGCAACGAAGCTGGTGAAGGGTCTGGAGCAGAAGTCTTATGAGGAGCGGCTGAGGGAGCTGGGACTGTTTAGCCTGGAGAAAAGGAGGCTGAGGGGAGACCTCATCGCTCTCTACAACTACCTGAAAGGAGGTTGTAGAGAGGTGGGGGTCGGTCTCTTCTCCCAGGTAACAAGTGATAGGACAAGAGGAAATGGCCTCAAGTTGCGCCAGGGGAGGTTTAGACTGGATATTAGGAAATTTTTCTTCACCGAGAGGGTTATCAAGCATTGGAACAGACTGCCCAGGGAAGTGGTTGAGTCGCCATCCCTGGAGGTATTTAAAGGACGTTTGGATGAGGTACTTAGAGACATGGTGTAGTGATGGTTTTTGGCAGTGTTAGGTTTATGGTTGGACTCGATGATCTTAAAGGTCTTTTCCAACCTATATGATTCTGTGATTCTGTGATTCTGTGATATTCTATAGGAGATTGTACTATTCTGTAATAGGCTCGTAACGGTATTTGAGCCTGTAGTACGATAGGGAAGTGCCACTGTCACATTACACTACCAGCCTCTGCCATCACAGCTGCATAGATAAGGTGAACGGAAGCTTTAGAAGGCTAAAAAACACAAGAGTTCAAAAAATGTATGCACAAAACCAAAAAGTTGCCCTTTACTAAGTAGACCCAGATACTGTTACTTATGACCCATGAACTTACAGCCACAAAGGACGTCTGGGATCCGTAGTGAAAGAAGCTTTCTGAATTTGAGATGGTCATGAACTGGAGCGATACAAAAGCCTTGAACTCCAGAATAATACAATCACTGGGGAAAACAGGAAATCCAGTAAGTCAAGAGCAATGGGAGGGAATATTAGGAGTTGGGAGGCATCACCCTAGGAACGAGGACCAGGGCAGCCTTCCACAAGAGTGGCTTGACTGAAGGGCTGTGTTAACTCATGGGCTAGGTGAACAGAAACAGGAAGAGGTGCGGTAGAGCAAAATGTGAGTTTATGCACTTAAAAAGAACAGCCGTAAGTTTAAGTTTGCTAATTGGAAACGACAGAGAAGAAAGAGCTGGGTGGACTCGTTTAACCATAGCTGTGACATTACCACAGGTAGGGTAGGCCAACTGAGCTATTTCCATTCGATACATGAAAGCATTAATAGCATAGTACAAACCCTGTTACGGAGAATTCATCTGGACTTTTGCACACAGCTGTAATTATTCATGTTCCAGAAGGCAGCTTAAAACTAGACCAGGCAAAGGAAGGGCTGTTAGGATGATCCAGGGAATGGAAACAACTATGCAAGTGAAGTCTAAGAGAAGTTATGCTTATGCTGTAACAAACCATAAATTCAGGTACTTACAGTTATGAAAATACGGTGTTTTCCTGAAAAGATTATCCTGCAAGGAAGCGGCATAAATCAGCCCATGCAAAACCCCCTGCCTGGGACAGCTTGCTAAAAGCTAATCCAGCTGTTTTTACACTGCCCCTTATCAGCCAGCTTATGGAAGAGTTTGGCCTGTGTAACCTCAGAAAGCAAATGCTGAGACGGGATCTGATTGCCATCCATAAATATGCTGAAGGAGGAAAAGGGGAAGCAGTAGAGAGGGAAAAGAGCTAATGAAGCTCAAGGACTACATTGGCACCTGGACAAGTGGTAAAAACTGGCCATGGGCAAATTCAGAGTGGAAATCTGAAGAAGGATTTTAACCATCCAAGCAGGATAGCTTGAGAATAGCCTTCTTGCAGAAAAAGCAGGAGCAGAAAACTTAGTTGATTTTACAGTTTCATCAAACTGGAACTTAATTAATATTTTAAAGGGATTTCATGGCACAGCTGTTTGAAATAACAGAGATCTGGATTCAGTGATCCAGAAGATTGCTTCTAATCCTATCTTACTAATATACAAAATATCTTACTAAATATATCTTACTAAAAAAAATTCTATCTTACTAAAATAAATTACTTTAAATATGCCCAGAAAACATGAAAGTCCACAAAAAAATCCTCTGAAAAAAACAAAATTAGTAAAATAAAAAAATAGGTGCAAAGGACAACATCATGGTCCCAGGAGAAAAGAGAATCTGAACTGGAAAGCAAGAGATGCATAAGGAAGGGAGAAAGCATTAGGCAACACAACAGAGTCATCTAGTATAAAAGGGCGTTGTTGGTGTCAGAAACGTTGTGATTTAGTGTCCTTATTAACAATCTATAGGGAATGTGAGCTGCACACAAAGGGCTCTCACAGATGACCCTGGCTTGGGAGGAACTGAAAGGTAGTCAGGACATGGAAATAACACCAAGTGACCTACTGACACTGGGGACATTACTAGAGAAAATAACAAGATGAGTTCCCACTTGTAAGCGTGAAAACATACCTGAGGCAAAATCCTCCAAAACTCTTGTAGTCATTGGCAAACTGCTAGCAGGAATACTGAAGCACTTCGCAATGAGAGTGGGTGGCCAACTGAACATAAGTGCATATTACAGTTTGGCTGGAAAAATGCTGATGCAATTTTAGGGTGCAGTTCCCTTGATTTTTGAATCAAAGGCAATAGAGACCTATTTTCTACATCATTTTAATGCAAATGTATCTGGAATAATACACTCGGGGGAGTTGCTGTGCATGGACAAATTGGAACAAGGAACAAGGAAACAATAAAAATTATCAGGAATCTGGACTGGCTGTCTTAAAAAGCAAATTTAAAAGCTCTGTGTGTATGAACAGTAAAGGTCCTTTCAGCCCTGTTTTTCTACGACTCCATGCTAAGCAGATATAGAAACAGAAGATACGAATGCCAAAGGGGAGGAAACAATTTGGACTGCTACATAGACACAGAAGTGCCAAATGGGGTGAAATTAGCAACGTGAAACCACAGGCTGACTAGCAGGAAAATCTTTCAAGATGTATCCAGCTGTAGAAAAGCTGCCGGGGGACCTGGTGGAAGCCTGGTCACTCAGGATTTTTACAACAAAGCTGGACAAAACACTAGAAAATGTACCACAGGGAGCAATTCTCCGCTGGCAAAGAGCGGTGGAGCAGATGATCTAATAAGCTTCTTGCATCTCTAACTTCTACAGTTCTATGATTTCTTACTATAAAGCGCAATATTTCAAGAGGAAAAAGAAATAAATCGAAGGTAAAATATTAGATGGGTAAAAAAACCCACAAAAAAGCTGGAGAATGAATGGAGTCCTGTCCTCTTGCCTTTCTGTATTTGAAGGAGTTGCTTCTGGCACATTGTTTTCTTGTCAGAGGCACTTCATTTTCTCTTTCCCTCACTTACCGTTTTCTCTCTCGCTACAAAAGCAGAAATAGCCACTTGGGACTGCTGATGACTTTCTGAGGAAGGATGCTGCTCTCATGCTTTGGAACAGCATCAAGGTTTCGGTCAGTCAAAACATAAAAACCTCATTGTTTTCGTTGGGAACAGATTCCTTTTTAAAGCAAGCCCCCAGCAAGTACATGCACCACGGTATATGCACCGGCGTATCAGCCCTGCTCCCTTCCTGCATTGCCTTCTCCCTCATTCCAGTACAGACTCTCATTTTACCACTTTGTTCGCCCTCTTTTTGCACAGGTACCCACATGCTGCCTCCTGCACTTGAAGTACCTGTTCCCAAACTGCTCCAGTGACCTTTGGCTCTTTGGTCTGCATTCAGGCATTCCTTGAAAACCTACTTTTTTCTTCGCAAGGGACTAATTAGCTGAGGACGGTCAGGCCATTTATAGAATCGCAGGGTGTTGTAGGTTGGAAGGGACCTTTGAATATCCCCTTGTCCGATCCCCTGACAGGCCAACTTCAAAGTCAGAGCAGGTCGCTCACGGCTTTGTGTAGTTGGGACAAATTTTTGACCAAAATTTTAGCTGCATCTCCAAGGATGGGCATTCGACAGCTTCTCTGGGCAGCCTGCTCCAGGGCTTTGCTATCCTCATTGAGAAAATATTTTTCCTTTAATGCAGTCATAATTTCCTTCACTGTGGTGAGGCCTCCCCATCCTTTCTCTTCGCTGGACTAAGCACACCTGCTCTGTCAGCCTCTCCTTGTACCTGGTGTGCTCCAGCCCCTGACCATCGTCATGGCCCTCCACTGGATTCCCGCTACCTTGTCGACACATAAAATAGTAGGATGAGTTTGAATGCCTGGAAAACAGTTACCAGCTGATTTTTTTTCTCTTTAACTGTCTGTTTGCACATGTATTCTAAGTTCTAGGAAACTTACTATAAACTCTGAAGGAAACCTCTGCCTTTTTCATGTTTGCAAGAGGCTCTTTCAGAAGCATCTAGCACGGTGGGAAGAAATAAACTAAAATAAACTAATATTAATGGCGTTTTTCTGTGTGTACACAAGGCTGGTTTTCAGGGAAGCTGAGCATTCTTGTGGCCATACTAGCTTCAGGGAGGATTGGGTGTGAACAGCACGTCCAAAAAACAGGTTCAGGTTTTTCAATGCGCATTCGGACTCATCCCATTCATCGTTGGCAGGAATTGCGAGGCCTCTGGTGACTTTGAAATCTTGATCAGTATATACGTCCTGATGACAGGCAAATGCGCTGTCAAAGGGAATAATATACTGATTTTCAGAAGTCATGACAGCTTTGACATACAAACGTGTCAGATAGATATGTAACATAAGCATATGCACTGCTGCCTGTTACCTCGCTCTGCACTGGGGTGCTTTTCCGCAGCATACTGTCCCCCTCTAGCACCGGGGCCACGTAAGATCAACAGTGGTAGTGAAACCTTCAGGCACTGTTTCAAAATGCTGTCTGAGTCGGAGCCTTCTTTGCTGAGGTGTTGGTTGTTGGGGATTTTTGGAAAGAATGAGCAGAAGGGGTGGGAAGTATAAGAGGGCAGCTTGTAATCGCATATGGCAGAAAGGGTTTCCCAAAGTGGAAGCTTTAGCAACATTTCCTGAAGACAGACTCATAATATTACCCCTCAAAAACCACTTTTAGATGGCAATAATCATCTGAGTGTGGTTTTGGTCATGACAATACCTTTAAATTGGGTGGGCCTTTTATACAGGGAAATACTTTTTCTATTTGTTGTGCAAATCGCACTTACTTTCCCAATATAGACAAGGACTACTTTATCTGTCAATAAACTGCAGCCAGCTTCATCTGAGTAGCTGTGATTTACCATAGAGCAAGGCAGCACTTGCGCAGTGAGAAAGGAGCTATTCAGCCTAGCGATGTTATCAGGATCTTAGAGCTTCTGCTGTAAATTGCCAAGCACATGCTGGGATAGTTAGCTTGTCAGGACCAGCTAGTTCCTAGAAAAATGTCCTCCAGCACATGGCTACTTTTCAGAAGATGAACAAATCTGGGAGAGGAGCTGCCGAGTAGCAGGAGGTCTGAGGCTGCTTTGGGCCCCAACCTTGTTCTTCTTCCCTTTGCCATAGGTCAATCCTTCCCGACCTACTTCAGCCTTTAACGGCCCGGCATCTGGAGCTGGTGCCAGCCCCACTTCAGCTCAGGACATAATAAATAAAGAGGATTAAAATAAAGCTGGACCCTGAAGTTGCCTACAGAAAGCACTGAGCACAGGCTGTGGAAGAGTGGGGCCTCTTTGGTGTCAAACTTGTGGTCAAAGAGGTGCCTGGAGCGTCCGAGGGAAGAAGATCTGCCTGAAATGGATGTCTTACAAGACATGGGGAAAAGGGATTCCTGTTTACCTGGGAAAACTACTGGCAGCACATACAGGTTTGTCATGGTTCATGATATTAATGATAGTAACGGAATGTGGGAATTTGAGATTTTACATCTCAGCTTCACACCAGCACCTTGCTGATAGCTCACTGCTCACAAACCAACTGGTTCACTTCCAGTTTGGGGAACCTTCTCACCTATTTTTAGTTACCTGAAGATCTGGTGTATGGTCGGAGCTCATCATTTGCCTTCCCTTTAGAATCAGTGGAGAGAGACACTACTGGCGAGTTATCCCATCTTGTCCTGGAGGACTCCGGGGTTGGGTGAGGACATCACTCTGGGGACAGCAATGCTCACTGATCTGCAAGCAAAGGTGGCAGGTGCTTGAAACAGACTGTGAAAGTGGCTTTGCTCAGGCAATTTGGGAATCTGCTTTTGCCCTCAGCTAAAGCACCATATGTCAGTGAGGGAAGATGTGAATCATGTCTTCACTCTCAGGTTTGCCCACTGTCTTTAGAAATTACAATGGAGTATCTGATATTTTTTCTCTAGGCATGCCAGTGCATGAACACCCTTGTTTGCACAGAGTAATCACAGGGATATAAAAAATCAATACAAGCCAAGAAGTTAGAAACACTTACTTGCAAATGCCTCTTCAATCAAAATGGAAAAGGAAATGTACTGAGCTCCGTCTGACTTTTAAAAGCCTTGTTTCCCTCAGCAGGTCACTCCTGAGAGATGTGAATAGGGCACCGTCCTGTTTAGAGACCACCTTGTAAAGGAAACTATATTTAGTGACCACCTTGTAAAGGAAACTATAATGCATGCAATAAATGAACCATGATTTTAAGTTTGAGAATTACATGTGTCCAAACCATCAGGCTTGCAATATAGCTCCTTCCTTACAAAACTAAGGCTCAGCCTTCTTGTGTTGCTCTGTGCACTGCTCTGTGGTTCTCTTTGGGCTGTGTGGCCCTTGAGTTCCTACAGCCCCTGGGAAAAAATACAAACTTAAAACAAAGCAAAGCAACCCAAAATTCAAATATTTCATCTGGGGGATAAAAAGGAATATGCTGGTGACTTGTTATTCCACACAGAGTGCCCATTACTTTTGTTGACTTCAAGGCTGTAGTCACTCACAGAGAACAGGGCAATAGTATTTACATTGGGATTTCAAGGAAGACTGCTCTTATAAATTAGTAAAAGGCATGAGTCATCCCAGCGCAGTGTTTGATCCAAGAGACTCAGTTATCAGCCCGGAATAACACTCTAGCATCTGTCCAAAACGCCGTGCGCCCTCATTAGCACGCTATTCCTGGGAGTTAAGCAGGCTGAAGGTTGCAAAGAGGTGCTATTGTTATACCAGGAGTAATTCTTATGTTTTATTGATACCCAATAAACTGTCTGTTAGCCCGAAAGCAAAGAGAGACAGAGGGAGCGGGCTGGTGGAGATATCCACTCGAACACAGGGAGTGGAACTGGCCAAATCCTTTTCAATTACTTTTTTTCAATAAATGTCAGGTTTGGGGAGGAGGACCATCTGAGCGATTTAATAATTAATAAGAACATATTCATCCCGCCGTACAGCTGGACACATCACCTATGAATAAATCCCCCAGATAATATATTTGTGGATCTTCATAATATTTTTTTCATTCCACTTTTTAAACCGATTTTTTTTTTATTTCTGTCTAGTCCCAGTTGCCCTAGGATTTTCCCAGAAACCAATGAGATAACCACTTGGGAGAAAGGGAACGAGTGCGTGGACCTTGGCGCGTGCCCGTTCAGGAGCAGCGGTGGCGTTTGCAATGATTAGGGCTTCTGGCAACGCAGGGAACCTGACTGGTGAGCCGCGGAGATTAGGTGATGCTACAGGACTCCGTGAAAGACAGACAAATATGGGCGCTGCGCACAAGCTGGGAATTACTGTGGGTGTCAATTAACCTCACAGATCACAGGGTTTATTAGGCTGAATTATTTATCCCAAAGATAAAACACTGAAAGAAAGAAAGGCATCATTAAACAGCACAGCCTTGCACAGAGTTTAGGCAGTGAACCAAGTTTCCGAACAATTTAATTTATTAGGGACCTAAATTGTACTAGATTATCAAATCAAGTGGAATAGAGGGAGGCAATGCATTTTATGTTCAGTGCCCAGAATGTAATAAGTGTGTTATTCCATTCATGCCATGTCTCAGCCTGAGTTATGAAGAGAAGGGGATGTTTCCTCTGTAGGGTAATTTTCCATTTTTTATCCATTTTCAAAAGCTGTCAAACAGCTGTCATGAAGGAAAAACGTTGCTAGTTTATCACTGAAGCTTGAAACCAGTCAAATGTGAATGTAAAGTGGAGCACTACATATAGTCCCAATACAATGGGAAGAAGCTTAACTGTTTGAAGTCTGTCTTTGTGGAGATTATACCCTGGCAGAAAGGGACAATAGGAGACTTTTGCCTTGGGAAAAGAGAGACTGACAGGTCTGCATGTTTTTCCGCAATCAATATTGTAGACAGAGCTCTTCTTACACGGTGGGGTTCAATTAAAGAAAAAAACCACGAGAATTTGGGGGAATTCCCCGAAGAGTTCAAATCCTTCCCGGGAGGAGGGAATGTTTTTTTCAAGATGAGCTTGCATGAAAAATTCATGCAGTGGATGGATACATTCATACAAAAAGAAATTTGATAAATAAATAATTGTCTTAATTCTTACTGCCTCACATAGCAATTGCACATCCATATTGACCACTTTAGTTTGCAAAACCAGTCCTTAGTGTAAACATGTGTAAAATTAAATCATCCAGAAAAACAAAATAAGGCAAAAGGTCACACATGCTAACTGAAGCAAGTAGTTCATGCTAAAGTCTCTCACAACATCCAGGAAATAAGAATCTGCCACATGCAGCCAAGAAGCTGGTACAGGGATGAACACAAAGAGTCAGACAAAACACAGCATGAAAACGGGTGATAAGCAGAGATTTGCAGCCATCAGGAAGGGGAGAAGAGGAGGCAGCTGCAAAGACAGGAGGCCGGAAAAGATAGACGAATTGGGCTGGAAATATATACAGTTATGATAACGGCTATGAAAGAGATTACATGAAGCTGCAATTAGCTAGCTGTACTCGACTGCTATTCAGTCATACTTGCATCTCTCTCCTCCTTTTTCCCCATATTGACTGCATGGGGAAGACAGTTATCTTTGCTGGAGAAGAATTATGTACACAACATTTGGGTTGGACAAATAAAGTGCCAGCCTGGTCTACCATCTCTGCATCTCCAGGCCATGAAGAAATGCAAGAGGACCCTCCATAGGAACCCAGGAAAGCCCATTGCCCAGCAGAGCTTGCCTCTCCACCACACTCCTCCTCCAGTAGGAAAACAAAACCAAAGAGGTTCCCTATCCTTCAGACTCAATGACGTTTTTTCTAGCCATTTCTGTGTCTTTGGCCCCTGTCAGTTCCTCTCCCTCACCTTTTTTCCACTTCTGCATGGTTGTTTTCTGTGTTGTCTCGCATCATTTCTTTCCTCAGCCAGTTCTTCCCTCAGATACTTGCAGCTCCATGCATGGTCCTGGAAACCTCTGTGCACCTTTCCCCACCTGCCTGCTCCCTGTCCCAGCCCCCTACCCATGCCGTCTGCCCCTGCCCCTGCTTCTGCTTCCACCAACAGAAACTTTTCAGTGTGTTCTGTTCACGATCCCTCTCTTCACAGTCATCTTCTTTGGTGGTGTGATTTTGTCTGTGCCAGGGAAAGCCCTAGGATACAAGGCTGAAATGGCCTCTTCTTCATCTTCTTTTCCCTTAGTCCAAAGGGGGCTCCCAAAGGCTTGCTCTCAGGCATCCTCCTGAACTGCTCCCTGGTGACAATGAGCTTGGCTTCCTAAGCCGACCAAATAGACAGGCAGAAAGGACACCCCTTCCCCCACCCCCAGAACAGGAATCATCCTAGGAAAGCTTTTTTCAACCTTTTTTTTTTTTTTAAGAAAAAACAGAATCAACTCCCCTTCAGCCTATGGTGCTACATGAGCCCATGCTCTGGTTTGACTCATGACTGGGTTAGTCACCCTCAAGTGAGGGAATATCACTGTGTAGTAGAAAATACTCATTTTTAAAGAGTAATCTAAAAACTAGAGGCTGATGGTTGTGTTTATTAATAGGATACATTCAAACTGCTTTGGTTTATCCCAAAACACGCCCCTCACGGCACTACACGTCTCACCACCGAAGAGCCCCTCTGGGAAGGAGGCTGCATGGTCACTGCGCCAGTGAAGACAGGTTTTGGCAAGTAGTGCTTGGGCAAACAGCTAGGTTTATGTGAAATGCCCCGAGTTTCTGGTTTATAAATTTGTAAAATTCAGCCTTGCAGTAAAAGGAAGAAACTCGTGTGCCTGTGTAGTTTTTTATGGTCTTGTCCAAAAGACCCTACTACAGAAAACCCATTTAATCTACCTTAGAGGGATGAAGGGCTGAGTCAACCCTGCTAGGATTTGAACTTACCACTCCAGGGAGCCTAATTATTGCAAATGTGGCGCTTAAACCACTAAACCCTTCCCTCCTGCTCTAATCACCTCTCAAAGAGTCCCTTTTGATCCTAGAAGGTTACGCAGCACCTGTGATAAAGGCAAAGTATTTAACAAAGTCTCCGTAAGTGGAGTATATCATTATTCATATTACAGCAGGTTTAAAAGAGCCAGGCAAGAATGAGAACATTGTGCTGTAACAAAGATTACAGTAGCAGCGCTGTGAATTGCTTCTCAGCTCCAGTCTCTGTTTTCCTTCTGCTACACAATGGAAGAATGGAGCAAGAGGAGAGCTGAGCTAAATTGCCCTTGCTCCCGCCATGTTGCACCCCTAACCGCGTGTTTACTTGAAAGAGGTTTCATCTCGCGAAGCTGGGCCGCAGGCTAGCGGGCTGCACGGCTGGAGGGTGACGGCTGAGCGAGGCTTGTCCTCCTCTGTACCCACGCCAAGTGTCTCCAGGAGCCACGCGGCTGGGAATGTTCCTGCTACGGCTTATACACGCACATCCGTGCTGCAGGAGCGCAGGAGGCTGGGTGTGCAGGCATTGGGGAGGACGACGGGGAGGGCATAGGTGCTTGCCCAGCTGCGGGGTAGCAGCTGAAAAAAATATCTGTAGCAGGGACTGCTAACGACAGCTCCTTGAGTTTCTTTGCTTATCTCAGGATGTTGGTAGTATTTCTGCACAGTTTAGAAGGCAATAGTGAAAGCTGATGAGAATCTCTTGTCTTATTATAACAAGGCTCCTGGTTGGAGGTGGAAGGAAAAGCAGGGCTGGAGAGTAAAAAGAAACCTTTTTTTTTTTCAAACTCTGAGCTTTAAAGAAAACACATCCCATGCTTCTCCTTGGAGATAACATTGCAGCTAATAATTTTGCCTTTTATTCCCTGGGAGAAAAGGGAATTTTTGTCCCTCCCTCCTTCCTTCCATTACCTGAAGGGGATGCACGCCTTCTACTGACATGCAGATAGACTAAATCTGAAATGCTAATGGACTGGCAGTGTTTGCAGTGGGGTGAACAGTTTTCTGCTGGAAGGCTGGTTGGCAGGATACCGTCCTGCAGTCATTGAATCATTGCACTGAATCACAGCCATGTTGGCAGGATCCCATTCTGAGGAAGTTCACAGTACTGTCAAACACCTGCTGTTGCCATTGAATGATATTATGCAAGATCTGAAATTCTATTTATCGACATCCCTATTTGATTTCTTCTTCTTTTTTTTTATTTCCATCCTCTTCAGTCACCAGAGTCTCAAATGACTGCAGTAAAACCTTTTCCCAAGAGCATTATACAATACTCAGCCTGATGCCAGGATACCAGTTCTTACAGGGTGAAAAGCTGCTCTTCTGACTTTGCGCTGATGCAGAGATGCCAAAGTAGCACAGGATAAAAAGGCATACAAGCATTCCTACAGTATGCACTCTGCAGGGTTACTCAGGTAAGGAGACCAAACAGGCTTTGACTCGCAGAAGCCCAGCCATCCTTTTTCCCTTGAAAGCCCTGGTTGTACAGCCTGATGGGAGAGGGCATTACTATAAATAGGTTTTATCTCCTAGTCTTCTTAGACAGTGATTGTTTCAAGATAAGAGACTTCTTGAGCCACCATGATGGGCAGCTTGGCTTACACACACCTAGGAAGTGAAGCATACCAGGTTATGAGAGTTAAAGAGCAAGTATATTCTTCTCTCTGATGGCTTATAAGATGTAGTATCTTATAAGATGTAGTATCTTCCTGGAGTTGGAAGATAGGGATGGGGACCAGACTGGAGCCCCCATTATCCAGGGGGAAATGCTGAGTGACCTGCTGCACCACTTAGACACTCACAAGTCTATGGGGCCTGATGAGATCCACCCGAGAGTGTTGAAGGAGCTGGCAGATGTGCTCACCAAGCCCCTTTCCATCATTTACCAGCAGTCCTGGCTAACTGGGGAGGTCCCTGCTGACTGGAGATTAGCGAATGTGACACCCATCTTCAAGAAGGGCCGGAAGGAGGACCCGGGGAACTACAGGCCTGTCAGCCTGACCTCGGTGCCGGGGAAGCTGATGGAGAAGATCATCCTGAGTGCTATCACACGCCATGTAGAGAATAACCAGGGGATCAGGCCCAGCCAGCATGGGTTCAGGAAAGGCAGGTCCTGCTTGACCAACCTGATCTCCTTCTATGATAAGGTGACCCGCCTAGTGGATGAGGGGAAGTCTGTGGATGTTGTCTATCTAGACTTCAGTAAAGCCTTTGACACGGTTTCCTACAGCATTCTCCTGGAGAAACTGGCTGCTCATGGCTTGGACGGGTGTACTCTTCGCTGGGTAAAGAACTGGCTGGACGGCCGGGCCCAGAGAGTGGTGGTGAATGGAGTTTACTCCGGTTGGCGGCCGGTCACAAGCGGTGTTCCCCAGGGCTCGGTGTTGGGGCCAGTTCTGTTTAAAATCTTTATCAATGATCTGGACGAAGGGATCGAGTGCACTCTCAGTAAGTTTGCAGATGACACCAAGTTGTGTGGGAGTGTTGATCTGCTGGAGGGTAGGCAGGCTCTGCAGAGGGACCTGGACAGGCTGGATGGATGGGCTGGGGTGAATTGTATGAGGTTTAACAAGGCCAAGTGCAAGGTCCTGCACTTGGGCCACAGCAACCCCATGCAATGCTACAGGCTTGGGGAAGACTGGCTGGAAAGCTGCCTGGCAGAGAAGGACCTGGGGGTGTTGGTTGACAGCCGCCTGAATATGAGCCAGCAGTGTGCCCAGGCGGCCAAGAAGGCCAATGGCATCCTGGCCTGTATCAAAAATAGCGTGGCCAGCAGGACTAGGGAAGTGATTGTGCCCCTGTACTCGGCACTGGTGAGGCCACACCTCGAATACTGTGTTCAGTTTTGGGCCCCCCACTACAAGAGGGATATTGAGGTACTGGAGCGCGTACAGAGAAGGGCAACGAAGCTGGTGAAGGGTCTGGAGCAGAAGTCTTATGAGGAGCGGCTGAGGGAGCTGGGACTGTTTAGCCTGGAGAAGCGGAGGCTGAGGGGAGACCTTATCGCTCTCTACAACTACCTGAAAGGAGGTTGTAGAGAGGTGGGGGTCGGTCTCTTCTCCCAAGTAACAAGTGATAGGACAAGAGGAAATGGCCTCAAGTTGCGCCAGGGGAGGTTTAGACTGGATATTAGGAAATTTTTCTTCACCGAGAGGGTTATCAAGCATTGGAACAGACTGCCCAGGGAAGTGGCTGAGTCGCCATCCCTGGAGGTATTTAAAGGACGTTTGGATGAGGTACTTAGAGACATGGTGTAGCGGTGGTTTTTGGCAGTGTTAGGTTTATGGTTGGACTCGATGATCTTAAAGGTCTTTTCCAACCTATATGATTCTGTGAAGATGTAGTAATTTAAAGTGGTATTTCCCTGGCTTGCTCCATACCTTCTGTCCACTTCACCTTGAGTTTTTGGGGTCCTTTCTCAAAAGCAGTAGTACACATCTTATGAAATCAGCCTGAGCTCCAGCCTGCCTGTTTGGCTTTACTCCCAGTCCTGCTGGCATCAGGCACCTCTGGCACATCTCTGCCCCAGGGCAGCCCCAGCCCTCCCGGCTCTCCAGCCACCTGTGTCATGACCAGCTCTGCTCCTTCTCTTTACTTCCGCGGATCTGCCCTCCTCTTTCCTTCAATCCTCTAATTTTGGATGTTTTACTCTGCAAACACCACTCACCGGCTGGCTCTTTCCTCGACTGATGGATCTGGTCTCTGCACAGGAAAGGTCTCTTCCTGTCCAAACTAAAATATCTGTTTGGTTAGCAATTCACTAGGAGATATCAGCAAGTTATGCCAGGCTGCAACAGAGCTCTTCCTGTCAAAGCCCAGCCTTTCCTGCTCTCTCTTTCTTGAGCAATTGGATAACGCTGTTACCTTGCACCAAGCTCACAGTATGGGTGTGAGCTTCTCTTTGGCTTCTCACATCCAGCCCCTAGCTTAAAGTCTCTCTGTTTTTTAAAATAAAAGTAAAATCCAGACTTGCTTATCGAGTTACACAAATAAAACTCTCAACCAGGAGCTGATTATCTTGGGTCTCAGTTATTGCAGCGTCCTTTTCTTTAGCACTAACACAATCTTGCCTTGCCAGTATTCCTCTAGAGCACCGCTGCAAAGATCATTTTCGTAGCCTGTCTGTCTGCCCACGTCAGCTCTCGTGGTGAATCCCTCCACTGGCTGCCCTTTCTCTTTTATGGAAAGACCCTGCTTGTCCCTGTGCTGTCATCTTCTTTTCAGCACTTAAAAGGTGATTTCTGTCTCCTGTTTGCCCACGATTCTAGTCTCTCCTGCCCTTTTTGAATCTCAGACAAGTCCCTTCTCTTTCATACCATGTTCTCCTCCATGGTACCCCTTGGAGTTTCAAACTCCAGGTGTAAGAAACAATAAGGTGTAAGAAACACCTTATTGTTGTCCTTGAAATCTTTCCTCTGTACTCACCTGGTACAGGAGTGCTACGGAAGCCTTCCTAATAGTTAAGCTGGCAACAAGTTCTTCATGATGACCAAAAGTCCCTCTCTAGCTGTTCATTTCCCCCTTCCCTCGTCTCACAAGAAGTTAGCATCTCTTCAGCAGATTGTGACACAATAGGATTTAACCACGACAAAAAATCTTTCAAAGAGATATCTTTAAAAAACAAACAAACAAACAAACCCCCCCGAAAACTGCAAGCCACACACACAATTTCACACATGTATTTTAGAACAGAGCCCCACAATTAGTTTGTATTTGGAGGAGGGAGAGGAGGGATGTGACTGAACCTGCAACTGGGGTATCAGATTATCAGTTGCTGGGATATCAGCAACTAGGATATCAGCAATGCAGAACTGTGCCCAAAACCACTTGCTCCCAGTCACGTGTGAAGCCTGTGGCAGGGCAAGGGCTTGGACCCATCTCACAGATCCTCGCTTAATGCCAAGCACTCAGGCATTAATCATCTGCAAACTTGCTGCGCTGTCTTCAAGCTGATACAAGCTATTCACTTCTAAGCTAAGAGCTTGGAGACAATGGCTTTTAAAACTAGGAAGCACGATGGTAATTAACATGACCTGTCTATCACCCACATTATTAAACTGCATTACAAATGTTTTGTTGCTGAAGATTAATTATGTAAATCTTCACAGGAGTCTCGCACAACTGAAAGAAATATTAATTTCTGTTCATCAGCTCTGATTTCTTCTCTCGGCTACTTCCTAAAGGTTGTTTGAGTTCTAGTCTGCTATCAATGTCACACAATTGCCATTAACAGTAGTCACAATGCTTTTTGCTGCGAGTAGCTACCACCTCCGTGTGCGTGTGGTTGACTAGAGCTTGTAATGGTGTTTCAGGCAAACACTGTCTGCATCTACAGACACGTAGATGGGTCAGGAGCTGCAGCTCTGGCTGAGGTCGCATCAAATATAACCTGCTCTTCATTCTATGACCATGAGTTGCCGGGTGATTAATTGAAAATATTGCTTTGTGAAGAATAAAACACCCTGAATCTTTAAGGCCGTTGGAACATTGCAAGGTCTTTTGGCCTTTTTTACTGTGTAACACAGATGTCATTCAGAAAAACAGCTTTTAAATCTAGCATGGACTTCTTAGAGCTTCTTATGTGCTGCTGGCAAGCAGAATCAGCTGAGAAGTATTAATTTTGCAGAAGGTTTCATGAAGTTTAATGCAATTACTTTCAGCATGTCCAAGGGTAGGCTCAATAGAAAAATGTTTGGGGGAGAAGGTATTTTGTAAGCTCTAGTCCTAAGTGAATAAGCAGAGCGAAAATGCCTCAGTTTTTAAGTTCTGTATCCATAAACTATTAGGCTAAATATCATTCACTAGAACTTTAAAACATTAAGGCAGGATTCTGGCCTCAGGGTTAGTGGGTCATGTATGTGACAAGTGGAACTCATTTAACATTTGATGCCTACCATACAAATTCTGTGTACAAGCAAGTCACCCAAGGAACTCCTTGTGTTCAGGAGGGATACAGGCACTTCAAGGGTCTGATTTATCTCTGAAGCCTTTAGGGTGAGATGAAATTTCTACTCCATAACATCAGTCCTAAAGGAAATGGAGTTGTGTAGTTCAGATGTAGATATTTACATTTGATTAGAAGAGCTGAGCTGTTCCAGTCATGAACGCCGGTGTTCCCAATCACCATAAAGCCCATATTTACACCTGCCTTCCAGCTGAGGTCCTTCTGTCAATAGCAAAGTGCTAACATGAGCCTGTGTTCTGGGGACTTGGTGGAAATGTGCCAATGTGTTCAAGCTCCAGCTTCAGTTTTTGCCACCAACACCTCCACTGCTCAGAGTCACAGGGTTTTGCAACCTGAGAGCCCTCCTGGACAGAAATGAAGCTGCAGGGAGAACACCGCATTACAAATGCACAGTAAATGCTATAGGACGGAACCAGCATTTCTGCTGGGCTGGAGGGGAGCTCAGCTCCTTCCTGATGTTAGGAGACCAGGAAACAAGAAGTTTAAACAGGGAGCAACTCTGCAGTTTAATTTACAAGGGAAGGTGAGCACAGTTGGTCACGCAGTTTCAGATTCAGGATTTCTCTTTTGTGCTGTAGGCCTCACAGCCATATGACAGTCTATCTTTGCTGCAGAATTGAAATCTAAAAAAAAAAAAAAATCTCACTTTTGCGAGGGCTAAAACAGGAGAAACTAATAGGAGAAATCTGTATCTTGTTGATCCCACATCGCAGTACATTGTTGAACCTGAAACATAAAGACAGAAATATATGATATCATTGATTTCCAATCCTTCCCTAATGATCATGTTAACATAAAAACCCAGCTACCTTGTTTGTTTTGTATAATCCCCAAGCACCTCCATGGTTCCTCAGGTGCCAAACCCAGCACTTATTAACACCCTGGTCCCCTGGGGCTCCTTGTGTAACACTTCGTTGCTGCTGCTGCTGGCTTTCAAGCATAACTGCACAAAATTAAAAAACAAACGTGTTAAAAAAAAAGCATGCAAAATGCAAAATTAACATGCGAACAAACAACAGGGCCCACTCTACTGATTATATTTTCACTGTCATGTTGTATTAATTAAAGCTTCCCATGCCTTAATTAAAGTGAAGCAGCCGGAGAATCTCCACCATGTTATGCAGGGTGACTGAATCAAAGGGTCTTTCTGAGGGGTTTACAACTGCACTGCCAGGTAGTACCCAGGGCTTCGAGTGAAGAGATCATCCTGATCAATGGTATTCAGAGCTTGGATCCAAATTTCCACAAGGTATAGGCTTGTGACCCAAGGTTTTGGTCTGGCCCCATCTTTAATTAGAACCTGCTTTGGCTTTCCCTAACTCAGCTGCAATACTTGGCATGGACCTCCTGCATATTTAGATGACGACTAATGAGGATTTTTATTAAACTTGAGCCTCGGCCGGCTGGGAGGAGGGAACAGCTTTTTAGCATCAGATGGAAAAGACTTTTGCCTCTGGAATATTTCTCAGCATGGAGCGAAGAGCTGGGGGAGGAGAAGGTGATGGGAACGCTGTCAGTGCCGCCACTAATGGGGCCTGCCTGGGGCATGCTGTTTGGTATCCCTTGGAAGGTGACCTTGACTGCTAAAATTTACATTTTAGCAGCCATTTGACATATTTGATTGTGTCCACAGCAAAAAATGCACAGTTCTCGGAGAGACATGTAGCTCAGATCAATGTCTTCAATGCCAGTGTCTCTTCTTGTCCTGCCATACTCTGATGTTTGCTATTTAGTCTGAAAGTGCATGCTACAAGAACACCAAGGCACTGCCCCTTCTTATGAACACAGGTAATCGATCTCATCGGGCACCATCCGTACAGGCTAACTCAAGGTACAATCTGCAAATTAAAGACCTTCTGAAAACAATTATGTCATTCAGATTGGTAAGAATAGTGCTCGTTGTCCAATGAACCAAACAGCTGGCCACTCTTATGTGCCTTTGGTGTCATTTATCAGCCTTGGACATGTGGAAGAGACTGCAGATGTCTGCCAGAGGTATTGCTGGGTCAGATCCCGGAAAGCTTTGCGTCTGCAGCTCCTGTCATTTCCTTACCCCACAGGATCTGTCTTGCAGAAGCTGGAGATTTGACAATAGCTCCCAGTCCTTATTGCCACATGTTTCAGAAACTCAGCAGATGGCTGCATGCTCCTACCACCTGGCCAAAGGGTGCTGTTGCCCTTCCAAACAAATGGCATTAGCACCTCTGAGGGACAGGCCAACCCACCGATGCTGATGTGCTTTAACTCACAATATAAGGATGGCTAAGAGCACACATGGGGCTAGATATGATGGCTTACCAGATGGGTGGTAATTTGTTAAGCTGCTATAATGCAAAAGCTTTCAATTGAGTATTCATACCCTAAGATCTTCAGCCAACGTAAGAGTCATTTGGTTTGCCTTTATTATAATTGGAAAAGATAGGAAATTAAATTTTTAAGCCATAGTGTGTGCCAATCCCTTTATTTGCTTTGAAAATAAAAATCTCCCTCTCCCTTTCCTCTCTGCTGCTGAAAGTTCAATCACTTATCAAAATAGTGATGCCCTTTGTCCTGGCACATTACTCTAATGCTAAAACATACGTTATATTAAATATTAACCAACCACTAATTGGTGCATCATTTGGCCAAGGAAAGAGGTGGCTTCATATTGTCAGTGGCCTGTATCACTCTTCTGATGTCTCAGTACTCTGTTCTTCAGCTAGCTTATCCTGTTACTCTGCCTCTGTCCGCCTTGAGCTTGAGGAGCATTTTGGCATCTCCTGAAATCAGTTTTGTGCTCCCTTTTGCATCCCTGTTTATGTACATCAGGACTCTGCATTGTGGGCAATATTGCCTGGGGTGTGAGCTGGTGGATTGAGCTCTGGTTTTTAATTCAGTTTGGCAACTGTCCTCCCAGGTGAACATAGGAAAATCACTTAATCTACCTTGTGCTTCTGTTTCCCAAGTGTAAACTACAGGAGGAGAAACACTGATGTTTAAATTACTCAGGTTGTCCCCTCACTTCAGGACATAGGAAAAAACATGTCTTCTAAAATCCCATGCTGGAAAATCTTTGTCAAAATAATTGCGTCCAGTTATACTGTTGGCAAATTCTTAAATATGAGATCAGTTCTTTCAATGTAACTAGAGATGATGAGTGGTATACAGGCTACAATTACAGTGTGAGACGAATAACTGGCTGATTAATTGAATGGTGGTGATTTTTCAGAACAAGATGTGTAACACTACCTTTATTTGCATGGCAGGAACCTCAGGCCTTAAAATAGCTTCCAGGTTCCTGAGCAAAGCAGGCTTCTCACGGAGGGCTGTAGTTGGGGCAGCTGCAGGCAGGGAACAGTGAGAGGATCTGCATGGTGTCAGGGATGACAGAAGTCCAACCTGCTAGGGAAAAGGATGGTGCACGCTAGAAACTATGGCCATATTGCAGTCCAATCACTCTTTATCCTTCCTGATGCCAGCAGAGACAAGATGTAAAAGTTTGCAGTTGGATTCATAATTAACATTCCCCAAGCTTCTTGGCTGTGATCCTGTCCTTGCAGCTCCAGATGTATCCGACTGGGCAACCTCTAGTCTTACAGAGCTGGCCCCCTGGCCCATGTTTCCCCAAAGTCCTAATGGTGCTGGTAAAAATTCTGAGGCTTCAGAGAAGAAGCCAATCATTGGCAACTCAGGGTTGGAAAGAAACTCTCTTAAACAGTTTGTCCCCAGACTGGGAGCTCTCCTTGAAGCACTAGAGACCCATCTTACCGAGATAACTGAGTAGGGTGGGTGAGGGTTCTGTGTCCCATGGTGTGCAAAGTCCTCTACCCCTGAATTAGAAAGAACAGGAATAAGCTGAGCCGCTCTTTCTTCACTTCCCTTCTTGCTGCTCTAAAGTGTGGATGAGAGCAGAACCACCCAGGCACCTTTGTTGGGGGCAGGAGCCTGGGCTGACCATCCTGGCCACACAGCCAGGCTTGGCTATCAGGTTCAGAGCCGAGCTAAGGAAAAATGCTGACGGCTGTGGTCAAGAGCCAGCGAGGCGGTATGGTCTGAAGGGTTATCCCAAAGTTGCCGTCAGTGAGGAGCAACCCACCCCACTGAGCCTGGGTGGCCAGATCCGCTATTAGCACAGCTCTGGATCTGCTTACTCAACACAAGCTCTTGTAGGAGGGACAGCTTAAGCGTTAGCCTGGACATTTCAATGTCTAGAGGATTTGAGGTTTTTTCCCTGTTTTAAAGAACTCAAAAGTCCTGTTCTGTTTCTGCAAAGAGTTAATTTTCTGTTAAGAAAAATAATGCAGTAGAAAAATCTTTCCATTGTGCAGGCCCCAAGCTTTTGAGATGCTTCAGTGGGCTACTGGGAAATCTCTTTAGGATAGAGTCTGTCTGGCTGAGCTGTCAGATTGACTGCTAGAGGCGCAGCTGAGTTTCAAATGGACGAGCTGTGTGCGTGTGAGACGCATCCCAAAAAAGGAAGATGTTTGACAAGTGAAGTGTTTTTATTTTATGATGGAGAACGAGCAGGAACATCAGACAGGTAAATCGCCTTGCCAAGCATGAGAGTTCCTGACTGACAGGCTCATCGCCTGCCCTGCCTGCTCGAGAGGATCCAGCATTTATTTCTACTGAAAAGCAACTGTTTAAATTGCCGTTTGCTGACTTTTCATTACTGATTATAATTGCAACGTGCAAGTTCAGAAGAGCAAAGGGAAGCCTTTACTTTGCAGGCGGAGGAAAACGGCAAACAACGCTTCTTGAAGCAAACAGATATGAAAGAAGCTGGAGGGAGTAAAAAGAAAGCTTGCAAATAATCAGAAATCAAAACCAAACGATCTGAGGGAGAGAGGCAGGGCCAACACTGACATTTATCAGAGTTTAGCAATTAAAATCACAATATACCAATTAGAATATATGTCAAGGATTGACTCCTACTAACACGCTCTAGCAATGCGAGTATCTTTATATCAGAAATTTTGAAAACATAGCACTGTAATTTGAGGTCATTTACTACCATGCTACGATACGAACATATCTGATTAAGTATTTTGTCCGAATGCTATACTAAAGAGGCCCAAATAAACAAACAGACTAGAAAGAGAGCATAAGGACATCAGATAGTGTGATATGAAGTTGTTTACCTGGCTGAATGTGAGATGCTTTCTTTAGTCACAAGTGCCAAAGACACCAGTGAATGTGTCCCTCCAGCCCTGAATGGGTGAAGAAAAAACCTTGTAACACAACATCATGTATTTTGTATGGACTATATTCAGCAAAGTGTTTAAACGTGTGCTTTAATCTGTTACTATTCAGCAGTTAAGTACTTAACTTGTACTAAAATCCAGGAGGAGATAAAGATGCGCTGAATCAGAGACTATACACTGCATATTTTACAGCAAAACTGTTTTGGCAATGCTTGAAAACACTTTAAAAATTTTATTGGGACCGTTTTGAGATCTCTGCTTCTCAAGCCCTAGTTACTGTAAGGTGAACTGTACACAGTTCAGAAGGAAAGAAAGATTAAACTTAATCAATCCAAAGTGATTCAGAAGATGTCCAGAATAACTTCACTGTACATAGGAGAAGGTCTCAGCTTTGAAGTCCGATATATGGTTTAGGAGTGGACTTGGCAGTGTTAGGTTTATGGTTGGACTCGATGATCTTAAGGGTCTTTTCCAACCTAAATGATTCTATGATTCTATATGGAGAATATTGAGGGCTAAAGGCAAAAGCTAAATATCTCGGCAGAAGGCTTTGAAGCTCCTCTTTCCACCACCGACATAAAGTTCACCTTTCTAGTCAGAAAAATTATAAAGCATTTGATCCTCAAGCAAGGCTTGCCATAAAATGGAGCCCTGCATGTGGTGGCAGTCAAGGCAGAGTAAACCCAGGGGTGAGAGCAGGGAGGATCTTTGGAAAGAAATAAATAGGCAGGATATCCAAAATGGCAGCAGCTGGAAGCTGCTCCGGGGTGGGATGTCAGGATGAACCCCCTGGGAGATGCGATACTGCACACAGGGCAGGGGAGGAGGTCAAATGTGCAAGGCCCCGCAATTTGTCAGACGGCTAACACCATCATTACCTGTGTGTGCGTGCACGCGGGCATGCGGGCCTATAAATTACACTCACAAATTTGCAGGCTAAATGTCCTGCTCTGGCAGCACAGAACACTGCATCCCCCCTATTAGGAGGTACTGTTTTATAATGGGCAATAAAAGTTAGTTCTCACAGTGTGAGGCTGCAGATGAGTCACTGCTGAAATCAGCAGCGATGTCAATAGTTTTGATTTTTCTGCATATTACACATTTTTCCTTTTTTCTGACATCACTGGAAGGAAGAACATAGGAAGAAGGGTGGGCTTGAAAAAGGAGCTGGAAGCAGAGAAGGGGTCTGAGGGTGGGACGAGGGAGATGGACAGGGGAGAAGAATAGGTCCCTCGTTACTATCGTTATCCAATGTCATGTTCAGGAGGGAGACATTCAGGAGCCAGATGCTCCTTGAGGCTCCCTGGCAGGCAAACTTCTGTGCTGCTTGCAGTCATGCTGGACCTCTCCAGTGTTGTCATTTTTGGCAAGAACCCTGCTATTAGAGAGGAGCCAGCTCTCCATGCATCAGGGGTACGGGCACACCAGCCTTAAACAGCAGGCATCGCTGCCTTGCAGTGCCGTGCAAGACATTTGCAACATCAGTAGAAGAAAGGAGGTGAGAGGAGACAAAAAAGGGAAAATTAGAGTCTTCCTATTCCCAGTGGAGACAGGATCAGGCCCAGAAAGAAGGAAAACCAGGAGACACTTTCACAAGGCGGCTGCAGAGAGGAGAGCTGTCCCATTGCCCCACTCTCAATGCCTTAGAGACCTTCCAGGACTGGGAACCAAGGAATTGCGAGCTTCCAGGACTGGGAATGGAGGAATTGCAGTAGATGCCACTTGTCCAAAAAAGGTAAAGCCAGAAGCCTTGGCAGTGGCATTGCCACCCCTTATGCACACTGTTGTGCCCCAGTCGCAGTGAGCCTGCCAGGAGTGGGGACAGGAGAGGGTGGTGAACACAGCAAAAATGTCAACACTGTGAATATCTCCTACATAATCTGCCCCTCGTGCTTTCGTAAGAGTCCAATACGCCCATTTCTCTGGGCCGCTCCCTCGTTACTCTCAAAGTGGCCACTTCTCTATACCCCGTTGAAAAACATCAGCTGCTGCACTGGTACCTCCTCTGAAAAACAATGAGGAGAGTTGGCACCGAGATGGCAGATAACAAATGCAAGGTAGTGCACACTGAGGGAAACCATTTGAACTACTCATATGCATTGCTGGGCTCTGAATTAACTGTAACAATTTAGAAAAAAGGCCTAGGCAGCTCACTGAAAACCTCTGCTATTCTATGCTGGCCATTGTCTCAGACTCTATGAGGGAGATTTTTTAGTATTATTTTTGTGCCATTATATCAATTGAAGGTCTTTGTACCATTCTGGTCATTTCAGATCCAAAAAGAGATATGGTGAAAATAGCAGGGGCCTGGGGACAGGTGACAAAGAGGATTAGAAGGATGGGAAAGCCAGTGTGTAAAAGAGATTGAGACGTAGGATTTGTCACAGTTACAGGGTTAGCTGCTCCTCTGACCTCTTTCTAGTATAGAGGCAGGCTCTGCTTCTTCAGGCCCCTGGTGGGAGTCTGTCTATCGATCTGGCCCTTCCCTGCAAACAGCTCTCTGACAGCTTCATGAAACTCTCTTTCAAGGAACTCGCTTTTTAATGTCCAGCATCCTTGGGATCTTTTGACTCCTGGCCTTGGCAAAAGAAATTTGCAGCTGGACTCTGGAAATAGCATCCTCCCAGATCCAGCTGTCTTGTCATGACCCCTGTCATGTTAATTGCTAATCTGGAGGCACTGTGCAGCCTTCCAGCTAGTTCTCTAATAGCTCTGCTATTAAACTAAACCAACGTTTACACTCAGTAATCTCCACTGCCACCCCATCACATACCTTGGAGACTTACAAAGCAGCCCTGCATCCTCCACAAGGTGGTTCAGTGGTGGACACCCCCACTTGAAGGCCACAAGACTTGGTTCCCGTTTTCTGCTCCATCACCACCTCCCTGTGGGACCCTGCCTTCTTGAGGTGGGATTCACCTCAATTTTGGCCATCTAAACCTGAGGTCCTCTCAATGGATTATGCCTCCTATAGTCATGGGGGAGAGAGAGCTGCAATGGATGACATCTCAAGCCTGTATCTCAGAATGAGAAAAATTGCCCTCATTTGTCATGGGTGTGGAGGGAGGCCGGATGAGTAGCCAAGGTTGGGCACATCCTTTTTATGAAGTAGGATATAGCTGAATTTGTGTATGGGTATCTGTAGGTGACATGAGTTCAATCCCCATCTCCTACAGCCCTCAAGGGAGAGAAGGCAGAGTTTCGTACAGCTGGCTAGTCTTCTGCATTAGCAGGCTGTGGGGCTCAGGACCAGCCACCTCCATCGTCTAAGACATGGACTGTCAAGACTTGAGGGTTAGACCTGAAGGCTTAGGGAGTGGCAGACACAGCCATGAAAAGCCTGGGTGGGGGAACTACATATCCTCTGCTCCCTCTGTGTAACAGGACAGGTGTTAGCAGGCAGGCAAGGGAAATTGTTTCGCTCTTTCTCACTTAAAGCTGCAGAGCTGAGTGAGGATGACCAGGAGAAGCTCACCTGAGGCTGTACTGGTCCACAGGGAAGGTGGACTAACTACTCCTGAGCCACCAAGAAAAAGCCACTAGGCTTGTTTCAAGCAAACATAGAAGGCTGAATCCAAAACCAGCTAGTGTCTCTTGCTTATCAGGCTGTTCCAGGTTAGCTTGCTGCCATCAAAGGAAAAGCAGGCACTGAAGAGAGAAGAAGTGATCAGCAGTTTTACCAATATGTAAACCTTCTGTCTCTAAACACCCAGGTCTGGGAATGATTTTGTACCTTGACTTGATGTCATTTGGTCTCTCAACTGGCCCAATAGAAAAAGCAAAGTGGCACAGGGCTACTTTTGGCTCCCGATTGCTTTCATGTGTCAAACATCAGTCTGACACCACTGAGGTCTGAGTGGCTCTCTTCCTAGGGAAGCAGCCAAGAAAAAATCAGAAGAGATCTTCTTGTAGGGGCAACCAAAGCCTTGTGAAGAGCTAATGGAGAAAGATGTTACTGTAAAAAATAAAGAATGAGTTGTGCCTTCAAGTCTCCTTAAGTATGGAAATGTAAAATCACCTCATTTTTCATTTTTCATATTAATAAGCCTGTTTTGCAGAACTGCCCTTCTTTTACACAAACACTTACCACGGTACATACCCTTCCTTCCTTCACTGTCATAAATTATCTTGTGGATGCTCCCTGTGAAGTTGCTAACTGTACTTTTGCTATTAATCTTGGCTCTACTTTTTTCTAGAGTATATCTCCTTGCTGATCCATCTTAGGCAAGCAAGACAGTTTTTTGGTCAGGGCTTTGCTCCCCCCCAGGGAACATCACTCTTGTTAGCTGTAAAGTGTCTGTAACAATGCACCTTTTAATGATGCTCCCCTTTGGCTTTTACTGGGCTCATAGCAAGACTTGTACTCCATTTTCCTGTAATAACTCAACTGCCACCAGGTTGGTGCTCCTGACAGTTACATCCTTACCAAGACTTTCCTGACTTGCCCCAGCTGGAGCAGGGAGATGCAAAGTGACTGCCGTGCTCTGGGGAAGCGATAAGGGCTCACCTCTTCAGTGACCTGGAGTATTTCCACTGGGGGTACGATAGGCAGCAGGCAGCAGAAGAGCACATGAATTAATGCTCCCTGCAGCTCCCTGGGGTGGTGTTATACACTCGTTTTCCTGCACATCATTCTGCAGACCTGAGCCCATATGTGGTTTGTGCTATGTTTACCACCTCAACCTCTTCCTTTAGTGGACTGTATCAAACTAAAGTCAAAGAAAATTTGTTCCCTATACTAGATGCTCAGACAAATAGCAGAGCTCTTCAGCTGAGTGATTTCAGATGGTAAAATAATTGGTGTAACTATACTCGGGATAACTATATGCATGCAGAATGCAGTCAAAGCATTTATGCCCTTTACCTCCAAAGGACACATCTCTACCCAGTAATCTACAAGAGCATTTTTGCAGGCTCAGCCAGTGGAAAGAATTGATAAACACTTGAGTGGCCCTCATGCATATTTCATCGGGTAGGCAACAGTGATGGGTGCGCGTGCGCGCGCACACACACACACACATGCACCAGCCAGTACCTAAAATTCTGCTATTGCTATATAACTCTGACATCTTTTTAAATATTACAGACTATACAACCACCTCCCTACCTTGCGTACCAGAATGGGGAAGGCGGGGGGCAAGGAGGTGCAGCATGACAAGGCAAAGGCCGTGCATAAAAAGGTAATATGTGGTATCCTGTTTTATTTCTACAGGTCAATACCCGATTTTGGTAAAATATATTAGAAGACTAGTGTTCTCCCAAACCCAGGCGGACTCAGGCATGTTCGTTTCAGAGATGAAGGTAACGCCTGCAGGGTAGGATGGAGTGCAACAGCAGCCACATCAAGAACAGAAACCAGGATTTTGTTAAGAACAAAACAAAACAAAACAAAGCAAAGCAAAGCAAAACATCCTCCTCTGAACAGCAGGACACAGAAACGTGAGAACATCCCTTCCCAGAAACATTCAGTTTTCGTGAGTCCGGGGCTCTTGACCTCACCATGAAAATTCCTGAATACACCAGTCTAGCGAAAGTAATCTTTCTCCCCCTCTTTTCCTCTCTCTCCATCCCTCTATATAACAATTAATCACTTATATTGCAGGGCGTGTTACGTCTGGCATGATGATATTTTATATACTGATAAAGCAGGCTCAGATCACATAGACACTCCACACCTTCCTGTGTCCTTAAATACAAGCTCTCAAAAAAATCTTGAAAATGAAAGTGATGTGCTGAGACTGCAGGAGCACCATGGCTGGCATAGAAGTGCTGTGGCTGGCAGCCGGCCTTCCACAAAAGTGACCTCTCAAAGTCTCCCTTGCAAGGCCCAGTCACCACCCCGCCATTGCACCCTACAAAGCAAGGAAGGTAGTCAGCCATAAGTAAAATCTAGAGACTAAATACTTAGGACAGGACATTGTTTATAGCGGGGATACTACACTGTGGTCTTCAGATTTTGCTGAAAGAGGAGGGTATTCCTGGATCAAATTGAACCCCTTCCTTTGGACATGGTCAATGGAGGAATGGCCCTGGTGGAACCACCTTTGCTGGCCTATTCCCTGGTGACCTTGTCAACCCGTGGTACCTGGAGAAGGGCAATAGTTTTTCCTGACTTGTGAGTGGTTACAATTCTTCTCAAGTTTTATAAACCTTTGGACAAAATTTTCCACTAATAACAGATAAGTGCATGGAAAGCTGGTAGTCTTCAAAACTGGGGGTGTGTATCCCTCCTACCAAGACTCAGTTGACAGCTGCAGACACAAGATCCAAATTTTAGGGAACTTCTCCCCAGAAAATCTAGGAAAACTGCAGTGCACTTTCTCATGTTTGAAGAGCTGAATCCATTGCAAACAGGGATCAAATTGCTGATAAGCAATGTTCTTACTAAAGGGAGAAAAAAACTCAAGGTAGAGTAGCGATACCTAATTGTTAAAATATAGCTACTGCTCGAACAATTTCAGTCTTCTGGAGGAAGCTAGTGGCTTGCTTTTCCCATCAAGCTGTATCCTTCCCTCTCAGTCTGAGATTATTAATTTTTGACAAGTTGCAAGGCCTGATTTAGGCTGATCTGATCTGATGGAGTGACCTATTTCTATTACCTGCTCCCTCTCTCCTCCTGCTGCTCGCCTCTCTGATGGCCACTCTGGCTAACTCCCACAGCTCTGCTAACAGCTTTTGTTATTTCAGCTCTTGGAAGAGTACCCATAATGGTGAGAACTGAACACAATTTCTCAGCTCACAGGAATTTTTAAAGCCATTTCTTCCATCTCACACACCTCACAGGAAACTCTTACACAAAATCTCCTCCTCTTTTTTCCTAGGCTCTAGCCTTTGCACCCCCAATGCTGGGAACTATTGCTCTTGATTCGATGAACCCAGGCACATTTAGGTAGAGTTAGCTGGACTGGATTTCTGTATGCTATTCCACCTGCCAGTTTTTCCCCACTTAATGTTATCACTCCCATTGTAGCAGAAATGCCCCTCAAACATATGTAAAAGAATCAGACTGCAGGCTAGCCCACCAGTTCCATGTTTGCCCTCCATTCCCTCCACCTGGTGCCAGCCAAGGGTCGCTCCTCCCGCGGGATCTCTACCTTGGGAACATGGAGGGGTGCAGGAAGCAGAGTGGGATGGGGGTTGTCTTCACTCTTGACTTGGACTACAGCAGGCTGCACACATCTGGGTAGGGTTTTTTCCAGAACGAGTGTGCAGCATCCTGCCAGGCTGTGAAGCTGTCAGGATCTGTCCATTCTTGCACTTCTTCTATGACTCACTGCGAGAAACAAGCTAAATGCTCCAGAATTTCGGGCATTGTGCAAATCCCCCTTGTTTTTTGCCCTGGGATTAATCTTCTTTTATTGTGTTGGTGGTTTTTTTTTTCTCCACTCTGCAAACTATTGCCCTTTTCAAACTGCTTGACAGAACACTGCTCCGTGACACAATGCCAACAAGCAAAATATTGAATGGTTAAATGCTATTTTCTAAAACAATACGGGACAGCTCAGCACCAGAAAATGGACCACGGCCAGAAACACTGGAAGAAACACCATCACCATCTCAAGTCAATGCTGGCACTTAATATAACATTGAGACCTAGGGGTCTAAGTGTCTTAAAACAGGATTCTGAGTCCTAAGAGATATAATGAAAAGGTTTAGATTTTTTACATCTAGTCTTTATACTAGGACAAGCTGAAAGAGCTTTGAGATTTGTGATTGATTCTGACCTAATGTGATATTGATATGAATTTTAGATGCTGCGTCTAGATAGAAAAGGTGCAATGATCAGATCAAATATAGTCTATTAATGCTAGTCCAGGCAATTTTGTATTGTATAACATGATAAAAATTGGACAAGACCTTACTTGGTTCCCGTGTGTGAAGCTCTAGCAGGTATGTGCTTTTTATGTTCTCACGTCTAATCAATATATCTTGGTTTTTTGGATTGGTCACAGAGTCACTGCCTAAGGACTGATGAAGCTTAAATGCTGGGACTTTATTTCATACTGCTGTTTTCCCTTCCATTTCTGTATAATTGCTGTCATTCTGGAGAGATTAGGTATTGTATATTGAGGAACATATTCACAGGCCTTTTGTGTTTGCCTTCATAATAATAATAACAATAACAAAAGTACTGGTGGTAGCAATAGTACAAGCAGTAATAAAAATCTAAATGCTTGTCCTGAATAGCATCCTATTGTGTCTGTGCTTTAATCTCTGTAAATGCTGATGATCTGTTCTCTTCCTAGAGCTAGAAGATGCTTTCAAGTTTTTCTTCACAGAAAGTCCTTTCAAGGTTGAGGCCTTGTTGGAAGCTAACAACAGTGGCTTTGAAATATATCATTTAAGCTGGAGAGTGGCAAACACCCTACCCTGCTCCTGGGAGAGTAGCTGTGCATTCACTTAATGAGGTAGCTGAAGACATCTCTGGTCCTTTTCCCACTTCGAGCCCAAGTGCCAGAGGCAAAATGGTGAGCTTTCCTTGCGTGTGTGCGAAGATTTCAAGCTCTGTGTCTCCATGCACTTACAGCTGTTGTCACCTTTCTGGAAGGGTCATTTTGACTTGCATAGTTATTAAATCCTGTCTCCTTTGTTCTACCCAGATCAATCCTAGGCCAATGCACTGAAGGAGCGATGTCTGCTGAGAAACACTTCTTTGTAAAATGGAGTATGATGGTGAATATTGTTGGCAGGCAAAGGCAATATAAGCTTGACTATATTCTGCTCCCTTTTGAGTGCATGACATCTCTTGGTGAGAGGGTAGCTGGGTCTCCGTGACCATTATGCCTGTTACTATTCATGCAGAATTGCAATAAGAGTACAACTGTATCAATTACGATAATTGCCTGGTTCAGTGGCACTGAACAGAGGCAGATAGAGAAGTATCACTTAGTGATCTTTGCAAGCAAGCTACTGCAGACAAGTATATGGGAACAAGGAACTCTCCATCTACCCCACAAGATGCCTTGACCCGAAAAGCTCAAAAGCTCATAACCATGGCTGTGTCTTATGCACTACTTTCTTTACAATACACACGTCAAATATTTACTCCAAAAAGGCTCCTGGAAAAGAGAGCCTATGTAGCATCTCTGTATATTATATTTGGAGCATATGCTCAAAGAGAATTCTTGTAAACTCTTCTTTGCGTAGCACTTGGATAATGAGTATGCCTGAAATTCTAAATATAGGGTAAATGTCGCATGCACAGGGAAGAATTCATCCATGAGATATGTTACAGATTTATGATGCACAGCTCATTAGGTTTTGTTATCTGATTCACCAAGATTTCAATGAAGACAGATTGCCAAACAGGAAAAGAGGCAAAGAAAATCCAGTCAATTTATTCTGAAGGAACCATTCTTTCCATATGACATTGTGTTGAGGCAAGCCTGCTTTAAATCAAGGCGTATGCAATTGGTTTATGCCACAGTTGATTTGATGGTACTTAGCAGTCCTCACCAAATGGTATTTATTTCATTAAAGCAAAGGAAACAGAAACTTGTCCAGAAATTGGAACCCCCACTCATTAATCTAATGAGAGCTGTTCTTTCTTCCCATTTCACTTTTAAGCCTGTTGGGGACAAGAAGGGTCTTCGTTTTATCATCGTTGTCCATACAGCTATCCCACACTGCAGAATCCATGATGACTGCATTTTCAAAAGAGTATCTCCCCAGGGACTGTAATTATTCATCTTTCAGGAGACACAAGATCTATAATACACAAGTGCTGCAGACAAGAACTAGTTTACAGGTTTATCTCATGACTGAAAGTATAATCCATCTTCACTGGCATGATTTAGGAGGTGCCGCATAAGAAAAGAAAGAAAGTGGGTCAACCCCATTTCAACTTGTATTCCCTTGTTCACATAGGTCCTATTCTTTTAATTTCTCATGGAAGAGAATTAACACTTGAGTGAGCAGAAGAAATGGGCCCCATTTCCTGTATCCTGCATCACACCTTGTAGCCATTAGGATTGTGCCTGCACCAGGTTTGGACTCTCTGCAAGCTTTCTTTCCCCAGCGGCGACCCAGCCTGACATCACCTCTGCTATGAGCAAGCAGAACAAGGAAGCCCTGCTTCTGATAGAGATAGTGGCTTGAGATCTGAAAATCTTGACACCTCTGTGGCTTAAGAATCAAGGTATTAATAGAGAACTTGACTGTATTAATGGGATTTTCCTAATGATTAAATGGTAGGCCTAAGCCTCTGAACAGGGATGCCCAAGCTTCCCATGTTCCTCCAGTGAATAATACCTTAAGAGACTTTCTGGTGTCTCATCCTTACTCTTTTTACAACAAGTCAGTCATCTCTTACTATCACAGAATAGCCCTGTAGCAATTACTGCTGCTCCTTTCCCAGGGAAGTTTATTCTGAAGATGGGACTTAAGGTAGTTTAAGCTTCTCGGAATGTGATTCAGCATCTAAAGACACTGAAGACATGACATTGCCATCTCTTCATGCATCTCAGCTTGGAAGTCCAGGCTGGGTGTTTAAAAGAAAATCTGAATTAACATGGCTCCAAACTGAGAATTTGTCTGGATAGTAATATGATATGTGTGACCATATTGCCTCCTAAGCACTTATTTTTTCACCTTCATCCCCACATATTTCTAATTTCCACGCATGCTAAAGTCCCCATTGTAAACAACGCATTCCTCTTGTGTTCGTTCTCCCCACACCCTACAATAACCATCTGTTTTTCCTAAAGGGTAAACATAGCTTGTCTTTTTCATTCTGAGACATAAAATGTTACTCAACAACCCCAAAAGATGTGCATTTTTTTATACAAACCTTGCTCGAATCTACTTTCTGTCTTACATACAGCCTTGCCTGCTTAAAGGGCACCAAGTGCTACCCAAAAAAGCTAATAAAGGATTGCTAACACAGAGAGCACAGGGTCTCTAACATCAGGTACATTAGGAAGCAGTCTTGGGTGCTCATATTACAAAGTATTTCAAATAACCAGAGTCAGACAGGCAGGAACAGCTAAACTGTACTCTAGACATCTACATTTAAGGATCTGCGTTTCTCCTGATGCAGTGGCTGATGTTACTGATTCTGAAAGCAACAGAAGGAGCATACCTCTCTGCCTTGCTTTTGCCATTAGAGATTAAATCACCTCTGCTGGGTATCTGTAGGTAAAAGAGACCAAAAAGCTCTTAACATACCAGTTCAAAATTACAAACAGCAGATTTAAAGGGTCTAAATCCAACCACTGCAACTTTAGTTATCTAAAGCTGTAGTTTGCACATACCCCTAAAATATAGTAAGACGGATGGAAACCCTACATCTAAGCTTCTTTGAACATGTAAATCCAAATATCAGTGTTGCCCCTTGAGGCTGTCTCTGATTTGGAGCCTGTTCCCTGATTAAAGGTAGACGTTCCAGGTAGACAGTGCAGGTATATCAAGCCACCAGTCATTTGTTAGGCAGAATTACTGATTTTAGTAGGGAGTCACCCTTTGAAATAAATCTCATGATCTCACCAATATTCAGGAAAAATATCCTCATATCTAATATTTATAACTCATTCAATTTATACCACCTAAAGTGAACTTAGTTCAAAATAAGTCTTATTTATTTGTCACCATTTCACATCAGTGAGTGAGCTGGCTGATTTATACGATCATTTGTATCACCATAGTGTCTAGAACTTGCTCACAATAAGTACATTCACTTTCCTGGCTCGTGTGGACTACCATGCAATTGGAGCTTGTAAACACCGCAAGGAAATAATCACAGGCAAAAAATAAATACAAATTAATTAGACCATTTTCATGAGTCCCAAGTCTTGCAACACGAAAAAACAACCCACAACTAAATGAAATACTGGGCCTCACCCACTCAGACCATATCCCTTAAATGATATAGTCCTTCCAAAAATACAGCTCATTTATTTATTCCAAAAGCCTTTCAGGTTTTCAGCTCACCTTCATTTTCATGCAATTTTAGGATGGTAAATTGTGGCACGAATTGATTTGTCTGGACTCATACATTGCTAGTTCTCTGTATCTGCCTCCCCTGTTACTATAGTTTCTCCCTGACACCTACCCTTCTTTGACATTTTTCTGGGAAGCTGACCACTGTGCTTCAATTTATTAAGCCCTCCCCATGAAGATATCAATTGCCTCCTGGCAACAGGGACGTTATATATCTTTGGGGGACGGGCGTATTGAAGAACATTTTCTGAGTGAGATACGCCACTTGCTGTTAGCTCTTTAGAAAGGAGGACACTATTTACCCTTTCTTTTATCAAAATTATACAAAAGCAGAAATACTGTCTTTTCTGTCGGAATGGTCACTCACAGAGAGGTGAAGAGCCAGTTTTAGAACAGATGTGTACAACAGTTGTGTCCTGGTTTTTCAGAGAAAAATAATCTGTTGAAGGGGAAAACCATACATGACACTGTGCCTCTCATACTTTGCAGTTTTGGTCGTGAAATTTGCTTAAAGCCCCAATGCAGCCAGGACCCCCAGACACCAGGGGCATGCTCACTGGTTTTTACATACCATGCCTTGTTTACATGGAGGAGAACAGCAAACTTAGTCTTGCCAGTGATTTTAAAGAACTGAACTGGGGTTTGGGACATTATTAAAGGACTAGACACACATAGGCAAATGTGTTCTTGATTCAAATCTGTTAGTGACAAGAGGTTGCAATCATTGCAGTGCTGAACATACGCGTTCACGTCACTGTGTGAATTACAAAATCATTTTTTTAAGAATTTACTTTGCAAAACTGACACTAACTGGACACCTCAGTTGCTGGCACCGGGACATAGAATGAGGACTTAATGGACAGAAAGGAAACAGAAGATCAGTAACAAGACAAAATGATGTGACACCGCATCCGGAGAACTTGTAATCCAGTTCTGGAGTCATATAAATGCTTAAATATAAAGAGTGAAAGCTGAGACAGAAAATCCCCTGGCAGACATTAACTTGTGAAACCACAAGCCTGCTTGTGCCAACACCACAGGTCCCACTCTTT
This sequence comes from Mycteria americana, assembly GCF_035582795.1. Taxonomy (NCBI): domain Eukaryota; kingdom Metazoa; phylum Chordata; class Aves; order Ciconiiformes; family Ciconiidae; genus Mycteria; species Mycteria americana. Next base: position 41,612,838 of record NC_134367.1, read on the forward strand.
TAGGACCATTCACACACAAAACCTACCTCACAGCTGCCCCTCCATCGTCCCCTTATTGCCCTGATCTCTTGTGAGGACACCCCCAGGATCTGGCAAAGAGCAGCTCCTTGCTGCGCAGGTGTTGTTCAGCTGCAGGTTATAGAACCGCAGAATGGTTTGGGTTGGAAGGGACCTTAAAGATCATCTAGTTCCAACCCCCGCTCCTGTGCAGCTTGCAATCTAATTTAAAAAAAAAAAATCAAGGTTGTTATAATGAATGATAGTGGGGAGAGAGCAAAGGTAAATTGTAATAAAACCAATGCTTTTAGTGCCAAATAAAGCTCTTCATGCCAAAAGTTTCTTCCCGTTGCATGTTTCTACAGTACTGAGCAGGATGCTGCCCGGGTTGAGGACAGGATCTTCTGCTAAGGAGGCCGTGACAGTGGGCAGCAGCTCAGAGGGAGCTTGTCCTGGCTGTCAGGAGAGGTGAAATCCCTGGAGAAGCAACCAGAAGGAGACATTGCTCCTCGCCAGCAGCAGTGTGGCATGGCGGAGCCCCTGGGCACAGTGGGCAGCGCCACAGGGCAGATGAAGAAATGATTGCGGAATAACGAGCTCTGCCTGTGGCAGGAAGCAAAGTCTAAATCAGGCATTTGGGGTTACAGAAGAAAGGAGACTTTCCTAAGGACCTACAGAGGACCGTAAGGAATTCATAGATCGTGAGAAGCAACTGAAAGTTGCTGGACAAGAGCAAAGAGTGAGCACCCTTCTAGCAACCAGCTTTGCTTTCAAGCCTTTTATTTAGTCTGTCTCACCCATCAGTATCCTGGTTTGTTCTGCTCCAGTTTGTTCTTGTTGTGGCTTAATTAGTTGCAGGGTTTTTAAATTTAGTTGTGCACATTTGTGTAATAAAGCACAGCTTTGGACCTTGGATACCTTTCCTCTCTTTTAATGTGCTCGCTTAAAAGAAAATGAGAGGTGGATCCTTCTGAAAGTGTCAGTAATTTGTTGGGCCAACCTAATGATACAACTGATGGAACCAAAAATAAAGCCAAATCAAACAGACTTTGCAAGGCTATACATCAAAGAGCACATAGCAACTGATGTGTAAGGCTTTTCAGCAGCTTGCCACTGTGAGTTAACCAGGTAATCTACTAAATCTAGAAATACCCTCCATTTCACAGGCTGTTGGATCCACTTTAAATGGCAGATAACTGGAAAAAAGTAAGGTGGGATGAGTTGTCCATTCATGCATTCTTGGAGGACACAGTCCCTGGGTATTAAGTCAAAGGCCCTATGTGGGGTGGTACAGTGAAAGTGATTTCATAAGACAAAAATGTGGGCTTAGACACCTTGCTGACCACCCATTTGTGGTTAAGTGAAAGGACATACATCACTGGAAAATATTAATAGCTAGTCTTCAGGGAAAAACAGTAGAATACAGTCAGCATTAATCACATCCCTGACTCTATCTCAGGAGCCAAGAAGAGGTCATTTTTTTTCCATCAGGAACATCTTGGTACTTAAGGGAAAAAAATGCATTCACACTTAAAGGTTTCTGTGGTGTAACCATAGAGATGTGTTAATGTAATAATCACACACAGCCATGTAGGGGCTTGTGCTGTTCTGTGCAAAGGGAGTTAGCAGAGTCCAACCTTTCTCTACACAAATGCACCCTTTTAAAAGTAAAGATAAGCAAATATGTAAGTTTTACAGAACCAGAGTTTTTATTTAAAATTTAATAAGTTTAGTTCCACTAAAAATTATTTTCTTTGTGGTCTGAATTTGTGCCAGAATCTCCATATGGCGCAAATCAGTGCACCCAGGGCAGCTCTGGGGATTTGCACCTGCTGAGAAACCAGTCCATCACTTCCTCAGGGCTCTGACATTTTGAGGACCATGCTACGACACACACAGCAATTCTGAAATGCCAGAGTGATCTCACTTTATCACTACATGATCCTGCGGAGCACAATAACAAAGCGTGGTTTCTCCATGCACATGCAGTATACATTTCAGCACACAAGTTTGTTTTCCTGCAACGACAGTTTGTCTCCTTCTCTAATTTTGCCAGGAATTACAATGGGCCTTGATGCATACTCATCAGGTGATGCTGGCTCAGCAAACTGATTTGTTACAGCTTCTGGACAGGATCAAAACTCATTACACTAATCAGGTCCTTTGATAATTCCATAGAGCACTGCTCTCAGGTGCGGTGTGGAACCACAAATACAAATATTCTTAGTGTCCAATAGCTTTATACTATGGTGAGATATCTTACTTGACGGTTTCTTTGCTGATGTGTACACATGTAGTGTTAGCATTACGCCGAGCCATACTGAGCAGGCATAGTAAAACCCAGGAGAATGCACTATCTTCCATATTTGTAAGAAGCGAGCCCACCTCTGTGGGAACCCACGCCCAGCACAGCACAGAGACATCTGGTAGTTAACAGCAAAGCCACAAATCATCCCTAAACTCACCTAAACAAAGCCACAGCTGATCTAATCTATTGCTGGTGACAGTCCTGCTTTGAGTTGCTCTAGGTGGCCCCTAGCAGACCTCCAGCAGCCAACAGGAAAAAGAAATCCTTCTGGACTTGAAATGAACTGGGGGTATTTGGGGAGGGGGGTGGGAAAGGAGTTTAAGATCAAAAAAATCACACAAACATTTCTAACTCACCCAGGAATCTGTCCCCTTTTTAATCTTGAAAACGTTTCATTTCCAGCTCTCTGACATGTTCAAAAGTATTATTTCTCTAAAAAGTGAGAGGATAATTACCTGTCTGGGCATGAAAAAGTATTATGCTACCTTTAGCTGGTTTGCATTCTGTATATCCACATAACTCCTGTGAGTTCGTGATTGCCGATATACGCGGTGTACAGCAACAATATGTTAACTTGTTTTTCTGCTCCTAAAAGGGTTGTTAGTTGTTTCTTTCCTGAACTGTGGCACCACAAAATATATATTGTACTCACTGGCAGGCAGTTCTCTGACCTTCCACTGCTTCCAGCTTACAGTAGCACTATTGACTTATATCTGTATTTCAGCACTGAAAATGCAAGCACTGATGAGTACTGAGCCCTATGTATACAGGACTGCACTTCTACATGGCTCCAACTTCCTTGCCTTGGCAGCTGATGCCACATAGCTCTGAAGTTTGCTTGGGCTATGCTCATCCCATCATGATTGCAGAATGAGGAAAATGTGGACGATTCTTCAAAGACCTAGAGCATGGCCTACGCAGGGGTCTACACAGATAATTCCCTCTTCCCCAGGTTGTTATGTCCCCTCCAGGAACTTTATTTACCCAAAGGAGCTGGCATAAAATGTAGGGAATAGTCAGAGCTCTGCCTGAGTTTCAATTCCTGTACATACCACCAGCAGTTAAGAGCAATAGGGAAAATCCTATTGAGTATCCGCACTCAAGCAGGGAAGTAACTTTTTCCAAACTTTATTTTCACAAAGGTGTTTGGGCTCTTAATAGTGGCACCTGAAGGACTGAAGAGCAGAGAACTTGCTTCAAACATAGGCATATTTGGGAACTTCATACAGTCACGTTATTTCGAAAGAACTGTTTGACAAATGAGAGTGTGCTGAGTGCTAAACAAAGGTGATCTGTTCAAATAATGTCACAGCCCGAAAGAAAATACCACTATCAGAACTAGTCAAGTGTGCGTCCGTCACAGCTAATAGCTCGTGTCATCCTCCCTGAGTGACAAGCCCTGTGCTCTGGGGCAGGCAGAGCAGCGTGCCAGCCCCGCAGCGGCTGTGATGCTCTGAGCGACTGCAGCGAGGCAGCGCACCAGCTGGGACCCTCCAGCTGGCTGGGGGGCTGCTGCAGCCCCGGGGGCTGTGCCCAGGGAGGCCCAGGAGCAGGACCGGGGCAGTCAGCAGGCTGGTAAAGCATCCTTGAAAATACAGGTCACAAACCAATGCCAAACTATGTGAGGAACCAGTTCATTTATTATTTGACAGCTGTAATGGGTGGGGTTGGAGAAGAACGCATCTACAGGTCCCTGAAGAACTTGCGCTGCTGCTGTCCACAACAGCGTGGATGATATCAACAAACATAAAAGTATGAACGGCACTGCAACTCCGGCAATTTTCATTAAAAACAAAAAACCTTAGCTGAAAAAGGTGCAGTGGGAGAACTGTGAATTTCCTTCCTTTTCTTGGTGTAAGTCATGCCCAGTTCAAGTTACATGAACACATGTATCTTGGATCTGTAAGGGCTTTGTTGTGGTTACCAGGAAAATAGAAAGGAATGACTGTGCTGGTGATTTTTTTTCGATTATGAAATAAAGGGTAAATGACTATAAAAGATGAGTGACTTGTACAGAGAATATGTGATATTTTTCCTCCTTTTCCTGACTACTGCCCCTGTAATCATATAAGTAATTGAGCAGAGACTGCACCAGCCCTTACAATCCCTCTTTAAGGCACTTAGAAGGGATGAGAACTGATTTTGTCTCATTTGCAGACAAACTTTGCAGTTCTGAAGGTTTCTATCCCAGAAAAATCAGATTTATGAGATAAAACAACCATAGGGGGAACGTGAGCCTGATGGAGGAAGAAGGGAGTCAAGCCCGATTAGGTTAATGGTGTGTCCACAGTGTTAACCATGTTTAAACTGAGGCCAGGGAACAGGGCAATGTCCTTACCAGGCCTCCTTGATCACTCTCTGTAGAAAGAAAGTGGAAAGAAGGGAAAAAGATAAATCCAAAGAAGAAACATGGTGGCAATAGTGCAGAGCAAGGTAGAAAGAGAAAGAAATATAGGAACAGAATGGAGGAAGAGAAAATGCTGTACCAAAAAGCAGGCAAGGAGCTGCACAATATCCCATGTAACAGGGATCGGTCAGTCCAGCTCGTGGTTTGTTCTTCTACCCTTCTTAACTGCACAGGGTGCCTATTCAATGCATTAAAAAATAAGATGTGTTTCTTTATTTTAGGTGGGTTTTTTTAAGTTCAAACTATCTTTAAAGTGCATTAGCAATCCTTTAACACCTGACAAAGAGGAAAGGCCAGCTACAGTTCTTCCTCCCCAATACACCCCGTCTTCCGCACCGTACTCTCTGCCCCCAAAAATACATGGTAAGAAAGAGCATTCTAATCTCTATGGACCATTGACTTCAATGGGCTTTGGATTGCTTGAGCCATTCACTTTTGTATTCTAAAGAAACCAAGAGAAAGTGCATGAAGATCAGAGGCAGCTGAATGTCTTTATGTGTAAAATAACTTGAAAGGCAGGGCTTAACCCAGCAAAAGGGAGAAAAATTCACAGTCCACCTACTCTATCCAGCCATAGATTTGTAATTGTGCCACTTGTGATAAAACTAAAAGAAAAAAGTTAAAATTATATGGGGAAGGGAGGAGGGTCATGAGTCTGAACTAAAAGCCTGAAAAAAATTATTTCAGGACTTCAACTGTCCCTACTGATTTCCTTTTAAGACTGACAGCATGTGGCATTATCTTACTCTAATTTTCTCCAAAGGAAAAATATGGCACTGTATTAACATTAAATTAATCAGAGGAGCCAAATATATCTCTATGCATAACATATCTGCATCTCGCTATCTCAGAAAACTTTCTACCCCAACTGAGCACCAGCTGGAAGAGAAATTCTTGCAATGGAGCCCTTTCTGTTTAATCCCTTAATCTTCTCAACATCCTCAGACAGTATGGATTCTCTCTAAAACCTGACTGGAAAGTAACATCTGCACTGCTGAAAGAGAGGAAGCACCAGAAGGCAAGCCACTGAGGTCTCAGCTCCCTCTCTCCCGCTCAATAGTTTTCTCTTGAAGATGCCTGTTAAGGACAGTTTCTATTTAATGGCAATGACACAGACCAGGCAAAACCCAGGGGCTGAAATATTTTCTATTTCTGAGCAGTTATGCCTCCCCATTCTTATGCTATGGCAAAGGCAGGGGAACTTTAAATGCCAACAAGACCACACAGATGGATTAACCCGCGGAGGTGGATTAACCTGTAAGTGTGTTATGCCCTGAAAGTTACTAGCTTTCCTCTCTTCAACCATCCCTTCTTATTATTCATGTTTAGTATTTTGACAGCTTAAACCACAGTGATGTTCCTCTTTGTGACTTGTCGTGACTGTTAGTCCCGGGGCTTTATTATGGGTTGCAATGCCCCTTCTAGGTTTGAGGTTAAGTGACAAGGTAGCTCGGATTAGTTGAGGGGCTGCCTCCCAAATGCTAGGCCCCAATTTCATGGGTCTCCTGGTTAAGCCAGCCTTAAAAAATCCTGTGAGAAGTCAGGCACAGCACTCACAGTCTGGCTATGTCTTCTTGCAGTCTAATAGAAAGGGGAAAACATCCCTCTCTAATTAGAATTAGATGTAGAATGTGTATTAATGTGTAGAATTCATATGTATTAACGTCTTCTAAGTCCCAAATCACCCTAATCTCAGATGACCAGATGGGTCACAAATGTCACTCACTTCATTCTGGTCTCTCTTTGAATATCTGACGTGTTTCCTCCCTGTCCCTTTTTTCCCCTTTTTCGGTTCTCATAATGCTGCAGTACAAGTATCTGTTGCAGAAAGGAGAGGTGGCTGTAGCTAGTCGTACGCTGTTAGACTGGCCTGTTTCTGAAATGGCACCCGCAGCCAATTAAGGCAAACTTTTTACCAATGCCCAAGAAAATTTTCACAGAAATTCTCCACGCTTCCTCCTTTAATAACCCTCCAACTTTATAATCGTAATTACTTCCTTTGGAGAGGAGAGCCTGACCCATGCGGTACCTTCTGGTAAAAGCTGCTTTTTGGAAGAAATATGAGATTGGGAGTCAAAATCGGGCATATGCTGAAAATGCACAGTGATAAGAATGCACCTTTTTGGCCTTTGACACTTTCATTCTTCCATCTGAAGTCTGTAATTTATCATAGGATGTACTGGATGTACTGTGACTTCTGGTAAGGATTAAACGTAAAGAATGCTCTAGTTTAGCTTTCTGGGTTCAGAATCTGTGACTTGTTTTCATGGCTGCAGTAAAATTGGTGCACTGGCTCAGAGCTTCCTTTAGTCTTGGCTGGAAAGCTTCTGGCTCCTCGCCGGGGTGAGATCTGGCCAGGAACCAGCCAGTCACTGAACTGCAACACCACAGAAAAGATGCCCAGGGGAGACATTTAGATGGCACTGCAGTGGTGGTCCAGAAGAATATTCAGGGGAACAGGGACCTACGTCTACAAGCAGCCCTGGAGCCCTGTGAGCATACGTAGGGCAGAGTGCCTGTGGGTATTCTCTTCATTCATGTGATGCTGACAATAGTAACCACGTTCTCTGGAGAACAGACCCCACTTTCCAGGTTGTGTGTGCCCCAAACAGAGCACAGCCTTGAGGCAGACCTTCTTATCCCCTCTCTCTTCCAGCTGAATCCATCACACAGAAGACACCAGAGTATCCCAGTCTCTCAAATCAGGTTATTAGAACATACAAATAGTAACTCAAAGATAGGTAAAGTATTTCAATGGGGAAAGTTCAGGCTGAGTGGGTGAAACATTAACTAGAAAGGCTGGTAAACAACCTTCCCTTTATCCACGGAGTCCTGGAAAGGTAGGTCCATTACTCCAGTCCTTGTTCAACTTTCAGTGGCTTCCTGAGCCAAACAAATCCTACCAAGGTTTGGCACTAAGCCTGCTGTCCTGTCACAGACGGGCCTCCGTCTTCTCTCAAGTGCCGAGTCTGCTCCCTGCTTGCTGCCCCTTTTGCCCACTGCCCACCCCACCCTTCATTCAGGAAGGCTGTGCCATGCCCATCTCTTCTCAGGGAAAAAGCAATTATCCTCCTTTCATCTCCTCTCCTGAGGTTTTGGCTTGACCCAGAGGGCAGCAGTGAGGAACTTCTCACTCTCATAACCCCTGTAACATAATGTACAATACACAGTAGTGGGAATACTTGTATTCCAAGGTTATGGTATACTCTGCTGTTTTTATGTTTGCAGTGTTTCTAGCGGGGGTTTTTAGAAAGCCAGAGTTAACGCAACAGTTCATGAGAAATGGAGTGCAATTAGTGAAGGCTCCCGGAAGCATGCAAGGCAGGAAAATTGGTCCTTGCAAACCTTGGCCTTAGCCTGGAAAGAAGCGGTTTATGATCACGATGCTTTTTGACCTGCCACCATCATGGTAGTATATAACAAAGGCGGCTGCTGTTCCTCCCTGGGGCTGCATTGGAAACAACAGTGGGTTAAGGGGCAGAGGGCACTATATTGCCTCCTCAGCTACCCAAATGCAAGAAGAGATACACTGCATGGCCAAGAAGGGTTTGTAAAGTAACAGCTTAGCACTGCTGTTGGCACACCAGCCCAGTAAGAGTCCCCATGCTGTTGCATTCAGAAGGTCAGATACCTTCCCTCACTGCATCTTAACCAGGAAGCTCTGTGGTGAACTCCAACTGGTGGTCAGCATCTTTTCGTTTCTGTCCTGACCCAGATCCTGAGTCTTTTCTCCAATCTGGCATGAGATTGGAGGGATCAGAGGCCACTTTGCTCTATTGTTGGCAGTTAGGTGCAAGACTAGCCAGAGAGAGGTGGGGTGGAGGGGTTGCAAAAAAGGCATGTCTCAGAAATTGATACCTTTACCTGGGAAATCCTAAAATGCTGCTGTATAATCTGATGGTGCCAGGAACACACATTACACTGCCCTTGGGAGCCAACAGCTCTGCTCCGCTGAGGGCTTTAGTGGAATAGCTGTCGGGTAGGCATATAAGCACACGCATCTCTCGCTTCCAGTTCTCTTGATCCCATTGCTTTGATTTCCAGATTCAGTACTTTGAGGCTGAGGATAGAAAAGAACAAGTTATGAGAATATTTTTCTTTCTTTCTTTCTTTCTTTCTTTTTTAAATCAAAATCTCTGCAAGTGTGCTGAGAATGAGGGGGTTCTGCTACAACATTATTACCGAGACCACTTGTGACACTCGCTTATTAGCCTGTGTAATGGGAAGCCAATCTGCTGCTCAGGAAGCAGCACTGCAAATGATTTTCAGCCACAGATGATGCAGCCTGGCTTTGAACTGCTTGGGCCTTGTTGTAACAGAAGCACCAGCAATATTCATTTAATGTGCATTGACCTTTCCCTGACCTGGGAGACAGAGAGGGCTCCTGCTCTGGCTTATCACCATGCCTTTTTTGTAAAGGTTTCTGCTTGGCAGACTACAAGGAGGAAAATACTAAATTCTGTCTGCAAAAGGTGCAGAGTTTGTTCGGCTTCAGCATGGCGGGGGGAGAGAAGCAAGCTTGTTTATTTTTCCCCTCCTGTAGCCATGCTGAGGACATATGCCAACTTTTGAACCTCAAAGGGCAGTGATGTGGGGTGAGGGCAAAGGAGTAATCTGGACAATGGGTGCCCCCAGGGCATTAAAAATAACTATTCCCCTCGCCTTCTGTTGCTGCAGGAGGCTTACACCACTTGTCACTCACCAGGAGACCTGTATCACACAGGATGAACCTGGGGATGGCAGGAAGTTCCTGACTGTAGACAAATCCATCAAGTCTCACGCTTTGGACATGAAAACCAGAACTGCCTCCTGCCTCATGACGCCTCTGCTTGTAAGCTGATATCACTTGTATGTGCAGTTGCAGAGCCACAGGCTTTTCACTTCCATGTCCCGTCACAGGAGAAGAGAGACTGGGGATATGCCATGATGTGAGTCCCCTGACCCCAGAGAAGCCTGACATACTACGCAGTAGCAGGCCAGCACTGCTGTAGGACCCAATGCACCAAAATTTGAGCACTCACAACACAGTCAATGAGGAGAAGGCGAAATATGAGACAGATGTGAAGGGGCATGAAGAAAATATGTCTTCCTTGCAAACCAACCAGAACTCAAGGGAAGAGATCACAAAGAAGCAGAACACAAGATAAAAAACCACTGCTCAGCCAAAAGCATAAGACTTTATACTTGAGTTGGATAAGCCTTTGCTGACAATACCACAAAATCATCACAGTGCCCAGCTAGGCCGACCATGCCTCAAGACCTGATGCCATAGTTTTATCTCATTTGCCATTAGAAGGCCACTTTTGTTCTATTTATTCCCACTCCATCTTGTTTTATGCCTCCTTGCTCTACAGATTACTCTGAAAGTTGAGAAAAACACACTGCAGTTTCAGTTGCCTCATTGGAAGAAGGATGTTATACATCCATTTCCTTCTTGGCCTTTCTTGCTTCTCTAGTTTATGGATTGCTGACCTACTCATGTGGCCTTTGTTTTGATCTCTGCACTATATGCCAGGGCTTGGGAGAACTCATCCAAGGAGCAAATGGGCATTTGTCAGAAATATCTATGCCAAGACAGAGCAGGATGGAGCCAGTGATATCTCAGAGAGCCTGCCCTGGATGCAAAAGGGTTGTGCCACGTTGAACTGCTCTGACTTCAGGTGTCACCTGGGCTGATCACACATGCCAATGTTGGACCGGTGCCCACTGCAAAGGAGCCGTGAAGAAAGGTCTCACTTTTCCAAAGTGCTGGCCAATTAGCTGTAGGGCTGTGAACTCTTCCTCTAATATATGTGCACAAACTGTGAGATTTAGCAGGGGTAAGGGTTTCATTCCAGCTATTTATCATATGTAGAATCAGAAAGCCAGAAAGAAGGAGCTAAATGTGTTTCTGGTAATAAACCAGTTTAAACAAATTGCAGAGTCACAGGACAAAGCCTTGCTGCACAGAAAGCCCAAGAAGGGACAATACTAGAGCCAATTGCACTTACTTGCTAAGCGTGGCACTTCTAAAGCTCACCTCTCAGTGCTACTGCTGGCTGCTTTTTCTGACAGCAAGCTTGAAGGTTTACATAAAATTAATAAAAAGCAAATGTTTGTACCATTAATTTCTGGGCTTGGTATCGCTGGCATTTGTCCTCCAGTGTGCAGAAAGTCCGTCCGTGTCTTCCCCCCCCCCCCCCCCCCCCCAGGTCTTTACAGGCTGCAAGATTGATCAGCTCGGTATAATCCCTGCCCTCTGTTCTGAGATCCCCTCATGGGTCCTTGCCCCAATTTAAGATCAATCTGAACATATCCTCTGACAAAATGACTATACCCGATCTCAGCACACTCCTGCTCCACATTCTGCTAAGTTGATTATAGAGCTAATTGGACACAGGGAACAAAGCAATTTAACTTCCCTAGAAGATGACAGCACTGAAATGCCCAGAGCCATTGAGAGTAGCTCTATGCAGGAGCTAATTTTCCCACCTCGCTTACCACAGGCAGCCTCCATGCACTGGAAGTTTTAGGGCAATACTTTTCATCAGAAAAGAAACGAAGTGCTCAGAAGCACACTGCACCAGTCCAGGACATTAATTTGCTCATTCTCTAATCTGTGTTGAGTTGTGCCCCAAATGGCCCTTTTCACCACTGGGAAAATCCAAGAGCCAGCAGCATTACAGCTCCTAAGGAAAAAGATGCAGGGGATGGAGGGAGCCCACTGCTGCTCTCTAAAGATAGCCGAGGAAAACAGGATGAGAATGGAAAAAAAAGGAAAGACTGAGCATTTGGAGAAAACTAAGAAGAGGAATAGAGGAAGAAAGGCAGACAAGAGCAGAGGCCTCTCCTTTGCTGGTGTTGCTCCTTCTTGGGCACGCAGAGCAATGGCACTGAACAACTTTGGGAAGGGCTTTCTGGTCACCTGGCAAGAGGCTGCTGAGCAAGGGGGGAGCTGAAGCCTTCTCCTGAAGTATATCCCTATGGTTTCTGAAGCCTTTCGAAGGACTTGTTTCCTCCTGATACTCAACAATGCTGGTTCCCCTTTGGTGTGACAGGGAGGGGATCTCTTTTAAAAAAGTTTTTGTCTCTTGAAGGTCATCTCAAACACCACTCTGAAGACAACGACACAGGTAAATGTTGTTTCAGCCTCACCCACGGCTCCAGCAGAGAGAACAGCAAACCCTGCTGTTTTCTGTGGTACAAAAGAAGCGCTCCCTTGTGAAAACAGGAGAGCCCGTATACCCAAAACATCTCAGCCCATCGTGTGACTTGAGCCCCGCCAGACACCTAAGCCCTATTCATAGCCATCCTCCGGCAATGGGTGCGGGTCTGTGGTGGGGCAGGGGAAAGGCCTCCTTTCCCAAGCACTGCCCTAGGAAATGCAACCTGTTGTGTGTCAGCATGTCACCCCCTTTCCCAAACAAAGAGCAGCTGGGAGAAAACCTCTACCCCTAAATGTAGATTTATTAACACTCAGCACCAGGGAAGTCACGGTCAAGGGTTAAAGCTCGCCTTTATCCATCACCTCTTGATATGACCTTGGTCGGGCTTTTTGCAAAGGGCAGGGACAGTTGACGCCGTAATGAGCTGCTCTTCCCAGGAGACCCAGCACGATGAAAAAGTACCGAACATCCACCTTCATGTACCAGTGCAAGAATACAGGTTTGATTTGTGATAAGTTTCCCATTAAAATTACATGGGAACTTACCTCAGAGAGACAGAGACTAGACCCCACAGGATAAAGTCTGTTCAGACAGCTTTTAATGAAGGCAATTACATGCATGTATTTGAGGCTTTCCTTCCTCATTCTTCTCCAAAGAAAACAGGCGCATTTCATGGAGGAAAACTAGAATGAAAAATAAATTCACAACTGTTGTTTTTTAACTGGGCCAATTACATTTTGATATTTGAATGACAGTGTTTTTAATACAACTAAGATGGTGCATATTTAATATTAGCTTACATGCAGGTATAATAGCTACTTTTCAGAAAGAAATGTTTTTTAAATTCTGAGGAAATTAATCGTTTCTAAAGAAACAACGAAAATACAACTTGGGTGGTCACTGAGACCATTAATTTTAATGTTAGCCAATATATCGAATCATACAAGGAAGGATCTAATCCTGTGTTATCCTGAGGAACTACTGAGGTATTTGTTCATCTCTCAATCAAGACTGGATGTCACAAGTTTTGTTGTTTGTTTGAACTTAAATTCAAAATACAGTAAACAATCTGCTCTTACTTTAGTGCGCTCCTTCTCTTTTTCCTGTCCCTTCCCTCCCCCGCAAACACATATGGAGAACCTGTAGTAGTTTGCTCAGTGGATCTATGGATTTTGCTCACTGGATCTATGGAGTTTGCTCAGTGGACTTATATTTCTGAACTTGAACTCCAATCTCATATTCTGATGCAATCTGAAGCATGGAAATTCACAGCAGACAAAACATCCTCTTCTCCTCCACTGGTCCTCTGTTACTATTGACACTGACATACTGAGCCTTTATATTTTTGCAGGTAAGGACAGGGGAGAAGGCCAAGTCAGCTACCACTCCAGGCTGGAATGATGCCAAAAAATATTGTCATTTCATGTGGCATAAAGGTACGAAGACTATGCACATAAACCAGTTTACACCCCTGTTTGCTAACAGACCTAAACCAGCAGGATTAAATTGTTCTCATCCGTGAACATTGCACATTTTACCTTCTGCACAGTACAGCATCTTCTGAGGTGAAGTTAGGGATGCAGATGGAGTTCAAGCATCAGTCTTAGAAAAGAGAGGTGCTTTGGAGTACTCAGCTCATGATACCTTTAAAGGTGCCCAGCAAGTTCAGAGCAGACACTGTAAAAACCAGCTCTTTTAAAATTGTCTCCAACTGGGGACCAAAAGATGAAGGAACCATAGTCACTACCATTTTTGAAAACTTTGGCTGTGGTTTAAAGACCTGAACTGAGAAGACGGTATCGTGTGAATCGTAACAGCCTCATAAACCTAAAGCAGACCTGGACCTGCAGTACGCCTAGCAAATGGCCAGAGATGCAGGGCCAGTTACTTCTCCACCCGCTTCCAGTAGCAGCACTGGTGAAAGCAGAGGCACAAAACATCTGCCACAACATGCACATGCTCCCATCCCAGGGACCAGCACATCAGATGGTATGAAAAAACATTAGACAACCCAGGCAAGAGCCCTGGGCCACGAGGGGCTAAAGCGGAGTTGAATCTCGGCTAACTCTAAAGCTGGGTAGATTCAGACAAATGTCTCTTGGGCTTTTTTGCCTTTCTGCTCACTCTGCCTTTCACTCTGCTCTGCTGGGGGCTCCCAGAGCTGCCAGTGATGAGGCAGCCACGGCAGGCCACTGTCACGGCACAGGGCTGTGTTCTCCTCCACCCCCAGAAGCTGCATGGGGCAGCTCCTTTGGTAGCACCCACCCGTGTCTAGCCCTGCCAGGATGGGCTTTGGGTTCAAATGACACTAATCTGCAAAATCCTCTGATTTCTCCCTGGGCACCTTCTCTGTTGTTTAGGCAAAGTGCCTCTCTCAGAGCACTCTATTCTTTCTCAGTATTGCGCTTATAAGAAGACTTTCCGTAGCCAGAACCAGCAGATACTCCCTCTGCTCCACCTTTCCCTATCCTCCTCCCTGCCCCCACAAAACTATTATTTAAGAACAGGAAAAAGTACTCTGGCAAACAATCTTCCCTCCACCCTCCCTGCTATCTGTTTAAATATCCTTGACTGCAAGACATCCAGTACAGAACAGTCATCAATTTTTAATTCATTTAATCTCTTGGTAACAGTGTTCTCGTGAACTGAAGGGCCCCTGAGGAAGCCTCAGAGAAACCTCAGACTAGCGTCTTTCACTGGATCCAGGGATGAGATTTTGTGAATATAGCGGACTCCACGCAAATGATTGTACGGGTTAACGGGGAAAAAAATATTTAGACCTGAGTACCTTTAACCCCCAGCCAAATCAAAACACATTGTAAGCCAGAGCGCTGTACCCTAACACAGCCCAGAGCGAAACAAGCACCAGGGAGAGAATTCCCTGCGTCAGAGTTGTTCATGATTCAGCAAACTTGGGAAGGAGCCCTCTGAGTAAATATGTGGGTTGTCTGCACTCCTGGTCCCGCTACTGCTTCGTTCTTGTTCCAAGAAGCTCAGAGAACATCCTAATACACTGTCAGTAATTAAATTCTGCCTGCTTAAATGCCCTGCAAATCTCAAGAGGGGATAGTTTTTCTCCTCAAGCCCGTAAGCGTGGGGGAAGCTAATACTGTGGGTATCGGCGTTGTTCTCCAAAAAATGTCTTTCGGGAATGGGCAAAATGGTACCTGCATACAGCGTGAATGTTAATTGGCTCTGCAGGCACTTTAGGGCAGGGAGCAAGAGGTTTCTTGGCTATATTCAATCATGTCATATAATGGTAGCACCCAAAGGCCCCAGTAAGAACTGGCTTTCATTGTACTGGAGTGTTGCATGAAAACAGGGAAAGAGCAAACCCCTGTCCCCACTATCTTATAATCTAATGAAACAGGTTTAAAAATAACCTGTAGCTCCAGTTCTGTGACAGCTAGAAATGGTGCATTTTTATCTGAACGTGAGCTCTCTCGTCGCTGGATGCATAAGAACTACAGTTTTCTGAGGAGGCTTTTGGAAGGGGAAACAGGTTTGATCCCAGTAAGTATGACAACGAACTTAATACATGCAGCCACGTCACCTCTATAGCACCCAAGCAACAGAAAGTGTGCATGCACGCATAGCTCTGGATATCCAAAGCGACTGCCCTGTGCCACTGGGTATCACAGACAAATGGAACGCTAACAAGGGTGGCAGGAGAAAGAAACCCAAAATCTTCAACCTCTCTTCCCACCTCCCCCAGCCCTCCTCCCTAGCAGATATCCCTGTCCAGTATTTCATTACCTATAACACCTCCAAGCTGCTCAGTAGGGATGGGCATGGCCCAGTCCTGCTTGGCTTCTAGAGGTTGATGCTGAATAGCTAATTAAAGCAGGCTCAGTTGCAAAGAGACTACGACTTGTTCACAGTTACAGTAAATCGCAGGACATAATTTCCTGTCTTTCCACATGCACCTTAATGTAACAGGCAGGCTCCTACTGTATTAACAGGCAGCAGATGAAGACTATTTTTTGGACTCTACAGAGCTACTCAGTAAATGAATGTGTTTTTCTCAGGCTCCTTGAGATTATGCAATGCATAGGACATTTGGGGGTCTATTTTTCCAAAAATGGTGACTAGAAAACCTGTGACGGTTTTACGGTTGGACTCGATGATCTTAAAGGTCTTTTCCAACCTATACGATTCTGTGATTCTGTGAAAATCATGATGCAAAATGTGGCCTCAATGTTTAGTGCTAAAGCCCTTGCCACGACACCCTCTGGTAGAGCAGCAGCTCAGCCAGACACATGGACGCTGGGACAATTTGCATAGTTACAATTTCTTGCAGAGACTTCCCCTAATTTGTGATGCCTTTTTCTAACCAGGTTATTTGTCATTTGCCAGCAGCAACCCCTGATTCTTTGCCTGTGAACCTCCTGCTCTGTTTCACACTATTAAGAACATTATTTTCCATTCTCCTGTCAGCGGAGAGTGCTGGTGATTAGCACTGCAATATCTGGTCCCCTTTATTGAAAATGTTAATCCTTCCTTTTTGCAGGGTTTCTTTAGCCAGGGGTGTTAATACTCAGTTAATAGAATCAGGCTGCCTTTTTCTTCATCTTTTGTGTGCATGTGTGTTAGGGAGGGATTTTTTTTTTTTTTTTATCTTTTGGTCAGAATTTATTATAGCCTCTCTTTTGATTCTTTTTTCTCTAGAGGGGCTGTTTTGAGTTTCCTTGCTTTTTTGCCATGATTATCTTAGTGATTTTCTAACATTTAGCCCCATAACACTCATTGTTCTGTGTCTTTTCTGGTTTCTGCAGTTTTTAAAGTGGGCTTAAGAGTGTGTCCTTGAAGGAGGAGTTACCTGTGTTCATCATCACCTCTCCACAGCTCAGTAAGAAGAGGACTGAGAGCTGGGAGCCTTCCCTCACCTGCTGCACAGATAAGGCTTTCTTTGGCATTCCACAAGCCTCCTCCCTTCAACCTGAAGATCCTTTCAGCATTTGGATGGTAAATGGCATCAGAGATCACCACCCACCACTCATAAGACAGTCTTCCATGGAGAAAGCATGATGTGAAGCATGGGTCACCTGCTGTAACTTCAGGGATCACAGATTCTGTCCCAGGTGGAAAGGTGAGGCTGCCAAGATCCAAATGATGACCAGAGAAGGCTGCAGGATGAAGTGCAGGCAGTTTTGTGTTGTGTTACAGTGGTATAGTCTTTTAATTCTAATCAGGTAGTAGTTCAGTGAAAACTCCTCTTGTTTTGATGTGAAGAGCACAGATCCTATCTCCCACAAATTGCTGTTGTGATGACTTTCTTTAAAAGGAAAGGCATCACCTGGAGCAATGTAATCACCCAAGGAAGAAAAGTGCCAAGTCATCTGAAGCTTTGTCTCTCCTGATTGCAATCATATTTTATTCTCAAGTAAAGAGAAGCTGCTGTGGCAATGGAGCTAGGAAGCAGTGGCTGTTCAGCATCTGTCTATTGTGGGTATGGGACTCCAAGAGCATTTTCAAGGTAGCCCCAGTACGCAGATGTTTCCCCACTGGACATCGTTTCAGCAGGCACACCTAGAGCTGGATGGAGGTGTGGGAACTGGTTGACTCCCTCCTCCATCTATCCATCCAGCCAGTCAGCCAGCTGAGGAGGCCAGGAGCAATGGGAGGACACCGGGGGCCTTCCTTGCATCTTCTCCAAATAAGAGCATGAGGTTGTCAGAGTTGTCATTTTACTCCTTCCTTCTAAATTCCCATTAATATGTCTGTGTTACAAATAAGACACCTCCACACATGCAAACGTGGGAAGGTGTTGCTCACAGAGGTGCACAGCTCCTGGTATCCGACCCACTTAGAAATGCAACAAGCTCCTTAAGACCTCTACCATTTTGATGGTACTTCAGGCACCTGCAGAAGATGCCATCCAGTGGCACCAAGGTAACATTACAAGAGCAGGCAATGAAATCAGCCTTTGACAACACCATCCTTGAAAAAGTTGTATCTGGTCGTGACTTAACTACATAATCAAAATACCCAGGATGTCTGTGGGCTGTGGTGAAGATTTGAGTGACAGCCATCTCTAATTATGTTAATTGGACAGCTTTTTTTTGTTCTCCAGAAACTCTTAGGCTTTTGTTTGCAGGGAATAAATGAAGAGGGATTAGTTACGTTTATCTGTGTTTTTCTAAGTCTTTACAGAATAACTGTTATGTGTAATTAAGTAATTTAACTGTCCTTGACCGAGCTGATAGCGAATTACCAGACATTACTTACAAGGTGCCATTACATTTTAAGAATAGATTACATGGATCTGGAATTTATTGATTTTTATTTATATTTTGACAGGAACAACTGGAAATAATGGTCTTATGAAGGTGAAAATGCAATGTGCTTTGACAAGCTGTCTTTATCTAGCAGCATTGCTTGGCGATATGTCTGTCTTCTCCACAAAGGCTCTGCACTGAGCCAGCTGCATAGCAAGTCTCTTAATTCACAGCTTTCCTTTGCCCAGTGTCAAATATGCGCTGGTGGGATATATTCAGGTAGCCTTTGCTAAGCAATATCATCCTGGATTTGCCCTCTGTGATCCAGTTAACTGATACGTAAATAATTCACACTCTTCAAGCATCCAGCTTAGCTGCTTCCCCTATGCTTTGCTGCCTCTCAAATCACTAATCCATATACCCTTTCCTTAAAATCTGCTTCCAGTGAGGTTTCCCATATAATTGTCACCACAGATTGATGAGTTTCTCTTCAGGAACCATGAAGCATTGATGTGCAGAGAGAACGTAATACCATCCTGTCTCAAAATAGATTCTCTTGTCCAAGATACAGATACCATTTCATTTACCTACTGTGAAGGTACTTTATTGAGCATGCTAGACCCTTACAGATTCCCAGGGAATACGTTCTCCTTACAACAGAGACCGGATACTCCACCTTAAAATTTACTAATCTTATTCCGCCTTTGGTTTTTAGGTATATATGAATTTAGTATAATCACATAATCATACTTCATACTAAACATACACACCACTCAGCCAACAGAAGGCTTGGAAGCATGTCCACAGCTCCTGACAAATGGCAAAGAGAAAAAAATCTTCCAAAGAAACACTGCACTGATGCATTTGCCGAGAGGCCTGGCCAGAATTGGTTACAGCCAACCACTGTGCTCTAGAAAGTGTGGTATCAAGGCTAGGTCGTCAAAATTGAAAGGCAGCAACTAATCGTAATTAAAGGGTGGGTTTTTTTGTCTTCCCCTGGGAACTAGCACTCAGGGTGGAAAATGAAACTCTCTCACTAAACCCCATTGTGTGGCTTTGTCTTCCAAACACACTGGGGAAAATAAGGGGAGGAGATTCAATAAGTGCATCTACAAGAAACTTGGGATACAGCCAAGAGTCGTGATCTGGACAGTGCCAAGACGACAGGCAGCACAGAGAGGAGGGGCTGCTTCCAAAAGAAGTTTTGTAGAGATTTTATCCCTGCCAAAGCCTCCTCCCAACCCTGTAAATAAGCCATGATGGCTATGCCTTTTTTTAGTATATGCAAAACCTCTGTTCCCAGAAATTATAATGTGGTTTTCTTGAGGACCCCTAAGTGGATTTCCTTAGCTGCACTCAAGGACGTAAGCTGCACTCAAGGACAGATGCCAATGCACAGATGGCATTTTGGATATTCTTGGTCGAGGTGGGTATGGGGCAGCCCATGCCTGTAGGTACATGGACTAAACTGGTCTAGCTTCCTGGGACATGGGATTTCAGGGTTTGCTTCTCTGCTGACCTGGCCTGGCACACAGGCAGCAGAATATGCTCCAGGGAAGGCAGCTACTTTCAACAAGAGAAGTGGGAGAAGGTGGGGGTCCCCCAGCCCAGTCTGGGGCAGCCACAGCAGCAAGCTGGGCTGAAGCACTGGTTACCCACTGCTTCGGGTGAAGTTTACCAAGGTGGGATGAGGTGACCCTACCTGCTCGCTGGCATGGCTAAAGGCCAGTCCTTCTCCCCACTCCTCTCCTCCTCCCTCCCCTGCTTGCATTTGGATGTGTGTCTGGCTGCTTCCTCAAGCCAGCTCTGACTCTCAGTCTGCCCATGGTGAACTGACTCAGGTCATTAAACTGGCTGAAAGATAAATAACCATGGCTCTGAGGGGAAAAGGGCAGGACACACTCCTCAGGGTCACGGAGAGGTGGCCCCAGAGACATTTCTACAGGCTGTGAGAGTGGCAAGCCTTGACCAATCCTCCCCTTCAGGTGGGCCAAGGAGGGACAAGCAATCAGGATTCTTGCACGGGCTACCTTCCTTGAGGTTACGTGCCCTGTCTCCCTACTGGCATCCAGGCTGGCAGCTAGAAGCCACCAGGGAACTTCACCTGCCCCTCACACACTAGACAGACCACCTTCAGCATGAAGGCACCTCGTCTCCTCTCTTTCATTTCCCACAAGCAGCATCACCAGTCCTTACAGCTTGCCAGAAGTCCACCACCAGCAGCCATAGTTGTGCCACCTTAGCCTGAATAGAAATGTCCGAGTTTTTTTCCCACTGAGACGTATGTAAGGGTTTCATATGTGTCCCTGAGGGAGGATGCTAAGTATTTGGCTTATTTTAGGAGTTTTTGTAATACTGGCCTAGCCCTTGTCAAAACCACAAATCCCACAGATCAGAATATTAGTTACATTGTCCTTTTTCATTAAAGGAAGCTCAAACTTAATTCAGTTTCTTTCTTCTCTGCCATGGGGAGATGCAAAACTTGTTTCTTTAGTAGCCCAGTCATTTCCCCTTTGTTCTGTTTGTATGAAGCAAAATACAAAGAATCCTGAAGAAGCAAACAACCACATTAAACTATTTTTATATTCTTACGACAAAGAACAAGCGTGTCAGAAACCTTTTACTTTTTCCCTCGGAACCTGCCTTTTTATGTAGGTACTTCTTAAAACAGCATAAAAAAATAAAAAGCCCTCACTTCATTTCCTTTTTAAATTGGAATGGGGGGAGAATCACACAACAGAAAAGAAAAGTTAATTTTCCTAAATGGTCTTTTACAACCAGCAGCATGGCAACTTAGAGTTGACACTGTCCCTTCAGGTCTTTGGGTCTTGGCCAGTTCACCGTAGAGACAAAACAGCCCAACATGTTTGGATTCCTTGCAACAGCTTTTCTAAGTGGCTGCTCCTGCTGTTTTGTGGCTGCTGCCCCACACTTCACTGGGGAGCACTGATATCCCATGAGCAGCTCATCTGCTCCTCAGCCCTGCGTGCTCAGCCGGGCAGCCTGGCAGCCTTGCACGAGCACTGTGCATGCTCTGGTCTCCTGTGTGCACGCTTGCCCTGACACCCTACGTTGACTGCCTCCCCAGCACGCAAGCGGACACGGCAATGGCTCTGTGCTCAGATGTGGATCCCCTGTACATTGCTCCTTTCATCTCTGAACCCAGCCAGTTGTTCCCCTTGGCCAGCAGTCTCTCCCGCAGTGATACGCATGGGGTGTCACTGCTGGCTCAGGTTCCGGTCATTGCTGGGCCTGGCCATTTCTCCCCAGGCAGTATTTTGCAAGGCTGCCAACCCTTACCTGACCCTACCCTGTGGGGTTCACCCTCTGCTCCCCTCACATGGGGAAAGGATGACCACCACTGAAGCACAGCTCTGCCATGAGCTTGAGCATAAATATAGCTTACGCTGGTCAAAAACATTCAAAAGCACCTCACTGCATGTCTCATTCTTATCACACAGACTTTCTTTCCTTGGCTGCCTGAGAGCCTCGCGGAGCACAGCAGTTAGGCTTTAGTTAGTCCCTGTGTCTCCATGCTTTCGCTGAAAAGCTCCTAAGCTGGTAAGATGCTGTGGAGCAGGTCTTTCTCTCCAGACACCTAACCTGGGTCTCTTCACCTCATTATCACTGGAATCTATATCAGGACATCTATAACAGATTTTTCGTACATCTGATTGCGGACTGTGTGGAAACTCTTGCTGTAATACCTTCTCCCCATTCAATTTTTAACAGATTTGGACACAATTCCACCTTATTCAGAAATGTATCATCATTACTTCTGAAATCCTAGAGTGTTTGAGGATAGCTTTTCATTTGGAGGGCTGCAGGGAGCATTGGCTCTCTCCTGGTTTTGAGTTTTCAGCTGGTGCAGAGATCAGGGACAAACAAAATGGATAAACACCGAGTTATGTGCTTGGTGACGGAGCCTCTCCTATTTAGAGACAGTTCCATCTTTGTAAAGGTTTTGCTCTTGACAGAGATGCTTTACTCTAATATTTTTAATGAGTATTTATTACAATAGTTGCATTTGTCAGTCCCTTGTATGTACTGGGCACTGTGGAGATTTAACGTAGAGAAAGGAGACAATTGACTGAATTCCTGGTGAAAGATCAAATACTTGTCTCCTAAAAAGAAAACCTCATTTAGTTCTTCAGCTTTTCTTACATGGCAGCACCCATTCTGTTTTACATGGTGCCAACAAGACAATTAAAAATTTCCTGGACTTAATAACCCCTTCTACCTTGGCAGCTCAGCAAGAACCGCTTTCTCTGAAATCTCCCCAATCAATTGACTTTGCCAAGTCTTTCACTTAACAAATCCTAGAATTTCTTCCAGCATTTTCCCACAAGTGATACCAAATTAATGGGTTTGTAGTCTCCTGGTGGGTCTCTTGGCCTTTCATTGTCTTATTAGGCACACTCTGGCCTGCTGGGAGAAATGTACTGCGTTGATAAAGATGCTGGATGAGGTTCATTTCATGTCCCATTTTCCCTTTGCATTCTTGGACTCATGCGTGTCAAAATGTTACAACGAACATGGATAAGATTAAAAAGCTCAAAGTCCCTCAATATGGTCACATCTCACTTCATGATTAATCCAGTGTCCTACATGTCCTATGAAGTCAAGGCATCCTATTCCAAATCTGTCTTGCATTTAAGATCTTGGCCCAAATTCAAGAGAGTGTATTCTTAAAACATATTTGGGTGCTTAATTGTACATGCAAATAAAATGTTCATAAGAGTAATTTAAGGACCCAGCAAATCTAACTTTATGCCTCTGTCAAATGATCCAAACCAAAACAGTATATGAAATCATTATATTTTTAAGCAATGATATTTTGAGCACGCAACTGCTTTCCAAATGCTATTTTTCTCTGTCATATGTTTAGAGTCACTGTCCTTAAACAACAAACTTTTCTTAGAAAGAACAGCAACAAACAGGGGTTTGTTCTTTTCCTAAGCAGTTTCAGCTCTGTTCCTGCCTTGTACTAGAACTTCCAGGTGTTTCAGTAAATCCCAGAAATCACTAATGGCTGCACCCCCACTGCACATGAAAATGCTCACACTTCACTTTCCACACTCTTCTTTTGGCCACCAGTCATACTGCACGTATGACAGAGTTCCTCTCTTCTTCCTTCAGAGAGATGCCTCAATGAATCAAAACACCAAGAAACCTCTCTACTCTAAGCCTCAGACAGAAGTTTCCTTCACAGAATCTGTGTTCAGACTGCTAATAATTTCCAGTTCACTTAATTTTGGTTCCCAACTTAACTGCTCCCCTAGAACTGGTAGGTACCTCTGGCCCTAGGCTTCTCTTGAGGGCAGATATTGATTGTTGGGCTGGAGAGGTGCTCTAGGACTTGAGGGTTCTGAAACCACCTTCTTTGGGATCCTTGGACAGGGATCCCGCCACCAAGCCCTTGCACACACTGGGCGAGAAAGCTCCCCACACCTTCTCGTGGCACTAATCCATTGCACAGCCAGGAATACAGCCACAACAGAGTGAGAAAGAAAGGGCAGGCAGAAGATACTTTGGTCAGCCTGGGTGTTGAGATACTGACCTGGGAGGGGAGAGATGCAAATGTCTGGGGTTGTTTCTGTTTAATTTCTTTCTGACAATAGTCCAACATATACACAGGAACACAGCAACTAGCACTCTAGTTCTGGTCCTTGGTGTGGATGTCGCCTGCTCAAGACGGTCTTGGATAAGATGGGAGCTATAAATCATGATGTATGTTTGGCTTTGCATGCCAATCATACAATAACAGATTATAAACTCTGGTTGTAACAGTGTTGTTCTCCAGTATTCTTCAGTCAGCAGTTAATTACTTCGTTCCCCCTGAACCATTTGACTGGAGAAAACAAGTCACTTGTTTTCACCAGAAAAGTCACAAGAAACTTGAAGCACTCTCAGGTTACAGTTGCAGGCAGCGTATTTGAGGTAAATGTCCCTGTTCAGTCAACAGCTCCTATGGGCCTGATCACCCTTCTTTGTTTCTGGAGGGTGGTAACACAGGTAGATCTCAGCATCTCTTGATCTTGCTATCAAAAGTTTCCTTGGTTTTTTGTTGTTGTTGTTGTTTTTTTTTTTTTCCTTCTGAAAGGCTTATTTCTCCTGTTCTTATCCCATCAGTGACTCCTAGACCAATGCACCTTCCTTCCACCTCCTTTTTTTAACTAAAGGTGAAGGTAACTTTTGCTGAAGCGGAATTCCAGGGGATTCTCACTACTTTATCTAACAGTGAGCAGTTGGATAAATGTCACTTCATGTCCTGAAAGACGTCCTCAAACTCTTCTCACTAGTTTTGATCCCCAGCTACTCCAGTAATGCTGTCTCTTGAAAGGGACTCAACACTTGATAAATTTTACCTCCAATGACTATCATCAGTGCATCTCCTACAGTTTATAACTTACTCTTACACCCATCATAAACCCTCAGTAGGGATAAAATTTACCCTCTTCCTGACGGTGCTTTTCGAAATTCCTCTCTGTGCTGGTAGCATCACCTCTGGCAGCCTGTGTTCCTGTTCCCAGCAGGCTGGCTAGGGCATTCCTAGCACAGTGCTTGGTTTCCGGTCAGCCCATTCAGCATCTCCTCCATCACTCTTAAGAAGAACACCTCTGAGCAAATGGACCTGATGCCATTCTCTGGTGACATCATTTGCATTCACGCTCGGGCAGTGACAGCATTAGGCAATCACTGTCACATCCAGAACAATGTCTGGCACCACTGCAGAGCAGCATCAGCCCAGGCAACTCCTATGGCCGTTGGGCCTTAAAAAGGATGCAACCCGGGCAAGAAATGTCCATCAGTCTCTCCAGCAACGTACATGTCTCCATCCTGTTGCATTTCACCATGCAGGATACTGGGTTTTGCTTCTGGCACCAGGGCAAAAGAAAACAGGTTCACAAGAAACTTCTCCTCCTTCCTCACGTATGTGAAGGAGATAGGAAAGGTCAGAGCAAAAAGGGAACCCACTGAAGGCACTGAAATTCTCTTTCTGTTGTCATGACTCCTGATGCCTGCATATTCTGGCAAGACAGGAAAATCATTGCAGCTCCTGGATATTTCTTTTCAGTCACTGGCTATTATCACGCCTTGTGCTTTTGCCATACTTCAGGCAGCTCCATGATCTGTTTTTACAGTCTCTGCGTTTGTGACTTGATTTTTTCTTTTCTGCCTCCAGACTTTCTCCCTAAGATATTTCAGATTCTCTATAAGTCAACATTATGGGAGTATTAACATTTGCCCTAAGCTTCAATATGAGCTAGGCAGCTGCCCTTTGCACAAGAAATTTTTATTTTGTTGTCAAGGGTTAATGAGCTTTACAGTAGTCCTTCTTTGTCTCCCACTCTCACCGTCTTGGAAATTTAAGGGGGTTTTTTGTTACAGATCTCAGCTTGCTGTTTTACCAGCTCTGAAATTGCAAGATTGACTCAGAAACGTTAGATCAATCACAAACTATGTTAGGTCTTCACCCTCTCTTTACGCTATCAGTTTAAAAACATACTGCTCATTTTAAGGGCAGTGCAACACTTCTCAAACATCTGTAACAGTTTCATAGATAACTACCTCTGTCTGAGTGGATAGAAAATGATTAAAAACATCAAGTTCCTCGGGACCACCTATTGTCAAAAATAAAGCTGCCTACTGTCTTCTTTTTCCTTTGCAGACATGACCTACAGCTATCTTTGTACTTTCCTCAATTATCTACCATTTTCATGGAAAACTCAGCACTGGCAGTGCTTCCCTCTGCCTTGTAAGTCCACAAGTGCTGGCCTCACGCAGCTTACCCATGGTGTTGGGTGCTGTCTGGCCGGTGCTCAGAGCCACGGAGTGTCCCAGAGGCGGGCTTCCTCTGGCATCTCAAGCTCTAGCTGGTAAGCATGGGGTTAGTCTGAGCCTCTGAAACACACCACAGCTTGTTGCAGCTGGTTCTTGGCAGACTGCCTCAAAGCTATCATTTCTTCTTGCCTTTTGTGATAATTTGCTGGTCAGATTGATCGTGTGCTGCCACCTCCAGATATGCTTTTCTGGTATTGGCCTCCAGACCAGCTCTCAGGTATTAGCATTCACAATTATGTCAGAGTAAGGGAAGTCAGCTCTCTCTGGTGGAGCAAGTTGGCTGATCCATGGCACTGGAGGAGACCATGATAATGGAGATCTTCCTGGAGAAGATCCTCAGTCCCCTTATGACTGTTGTCTGTGTCATTCCAAAGGTGCTGCCTCTCTTCCTGCATCTGAGTTTTGCTGTTGAAGATTTCCTGGTATTTCTTTGCCCTGTCCATACTCCTTGATCCAAGGGATAGAATATCTATGTGTTTGTCCATTGTCCATCCCAGCTTCAGTCACATTTTCAGCCTGGCTACCCACAAGAAATGGAAAACCTGAGCAGACATCTGTGGATGTACCAAATGTAAACCCCAAATGGATTTTCACCAGCATATTTCCTTTAGTATGGAGTGACCCTCGCCCTTGTATTGGGGCTGAGGCACTGCTAAACCAAATGGACAAGGCTGTAAGTAGATGTTACTGTCAGTGGAGAAATTTGAGACCATTTAGCTCACTACCAGTTAGTAGTACATACACATTTCACAGTGCTGCATACCCTGTCACCAGCAGAGACAGGACTGGCATAACATTAGTAGGCTGGGAAGAACCAAAAAGAAGATTTGGAGCAGCCTTCCTAAGTAAGAATCCACTTTCCCCCTTCTTGAAACATCAAAATGCTGGGTCTTCGTAGTGGTAGGTGGCTACACCTAGGCAGTGGCTACACTGGGTCATTACAATGAAGGCTATGTGCTGGAAGTGTGCCTCTGAACAGAGTTCTCTGCTAGGTGTTAAGCTCCCCACCAGCAAGGTCCTGCCATAGGCTCTGTCCTGTTCTGGATCCCACATGCCAGCTGAGGCTGGTCAATGAATCACCAAGAGGGATGACCTAATGCTCATTGTCACAGAGCAGTGAAAAACCTCAGTCTTTAGCTGCAAATGAATGAGAAGCAGGTTTGCCTACCATCCAGCACAGAGCTGAGAGCCAGCTGTGTGATGCTCATGTCCAGCTCAAAAGATTTGCTGCATTACTGAGATAGAGAAGTGGTACAATAGCTCAATGGACTTCTGAAGAGAAGAACCAAAAGCATTTTGGATTACATCAGCTCGATCAATAGTAACAGGACTTCTACACAAAACACCCACTGGAGCATCTAGTGAGAATGGTTGTATGCCTGGCTATAACCTAAATTTCTGAATATTCACTTGCATAGGTTCATTGCTGTTCTAGGGAGATGCAGGAGCAGAAAGATCTTATGCAAGTGCGTGACAGGTTTACAATTCTTCTCCAAGTCCCGGCTGCTGAAGAGGTCAGAGAACTTCCAAATGCAATTACATACCCAGTTCAGCTGGCAACTGCCAGCAGGGTAAATGAAAAAATCCTAAACCCCCACATAGTCTTTACTAAGCACTGTAACATATTACCTCCTCCTGTAAATTTCTGGTGTTGTCAAGTCTCATCTATAGGAAAAGTATAGTTGGAAAAGTACCACAGCTTCGTCTAATAAGTTACTCTTGTATTTTTAGTGAACTCCAGTATCAGGAAGCATTTTTCAAGTGTGTCATGGAAAATGAATTTCTTGCCATATTCCTTAATTGCATCGCATTTTAATCGACCATTTAACCAATAATGCAAGACATTTATATTTTGGGATTTTCTGTCTCAAAAACAACTCCTTCTCACAGATCCTACTTTTTCATAGCCATGAATCATGACATCACAGCCATTTCCATGGAAAGACACTTACCTCACAATCTTTGTTGCGTTATCAAACAGAAGCAGCTGGGTAATGTGGGTGAATAATCGTGTTCTGTATATTCAGCAATAGCAAAATGAATACTGAAAATTACTAGCAAACTAAATAGCTACTTCTATAAATACTCTCTTTTCAAAAGTTCACCCTATTTTAAAAGCCACTTGTTAAACGCTATTTAGTATATATATAAAGGCTGATGAATGAAGACCAAAGTCCTTGAAGCAGACACAGGAAAAATACCTCACAGCTAAGAGTAAAGTAAACTGCCCTATCAGTTTGCCTTATCTGTATGAATTTTTTCCATCAGCCATGAAAAGGCATTTTGCTTTCTATCGCTACCAACTGCTTGGGCATTTTGGTTTAAAAAAAAATGCAAACAAGTGTCCTGTATATCAGTTACCATAGCACTTTCCACCACTGCCTTTCATTCCTCTCAACGTTGAGAGGCGACATTAAGGCCCTACTCGGATTTAGAGCCACCCATTTTCTCCACAACAAATGGAGACAAGTAGGCAAGTGATAAGCAGTGAGTGATGAGCACAAAAACCTTTTCTGGAGAATCAAAGAACTCTGTTTAATCAGAATCAGTGGAAAAGGATGTGAGCTCCAGTGGGAAAATACCTCAACAATTTCAAACCAACCTAATTGAGGCCAAATGCAAAGCTGATACCAGTGAGCACAACACCCTGAAAGAAAACAAATGCTTTTCTGTACACCATGATCTGAGTTGCTTGGGTACTCAACATGATGACCCACCATGTTGTTATGACATACATAACATGTATGTTATGTTGTATAGCACTGTTATCAAAAGAAGAGAGCCCAACAGCATCAGGACACCGTGATACCGCTTATTATTAGAAAAGGTATCCTGCCCTACAAGTGGAAAAACTTTGTGCTACTGAGACATGTCCTGTCTTTGTGCTTAGATTATGAGGTAATTTATTCCAGGAATTACGGCATACTGTGCATACTGGATGCAAAATCCAAGATTTGTCACTGAAGGCAAATCTGTCTGCACGTGGAGAGAAAATGTGCACCAAGTAGCACTGAGAGCTCTGGAGGAGATTTTGGATAATAGAGCTATTCCCCTTCCTTCACACTGAAACAAGTGAATGGGATCTTTTTCCCCTCTTCTCTCTTGAAAATATTAGAAATCATTACCAAAGCTTGGCTATTACATTCCTCATGCTTAAAAGCCCCTGTTTTCTTCTTCGTGTGAAAAGAATGTTGAATGCATCACATTTGCCGCTGAACAAACGCACTTGCCAGTTCTCTTAAATGCCAGCACAATTGCTTTAGCAGAGTTAATAAGGGGGGTGGTAATCTGAACAGCCTTATTTTTGTCCTTAGCGTTCACCCCAAAAGGAAATGTGTTTCTTACTAATAATAGTGTATGTGACAGAAAATACCAAGTACGTGCAACTGTTCCCATTCACTTGCCAAAATGGATAATTCACATCAGGGCTTAAAAAAGTAAAACAAAACAAACAGCAAAACACCCCAAATAAACAAATTAACCCTTCCCCTCCTACCAGCAATTCCTCTAAACCTGAAACTTGAATCTGAATTATTTTGCCAGTGATCAGAGGGTGAGTTAAAGGGAAGAAGAACAGAGCTCGTGTTTATATTCCCTGAGGACCATGTAAGAAACCATCCTGTCTGTCACATTTTTTCTCCAGCCAACCGTTAAGTGCGCCCTGCCAGTGTAAACCAGACCTGTGAAGGAAACAGCTTATTCACACCCAAATTTATTTCTAGCCATCCATTTTTTGTAGTGCCCAATGTGATTCTGACAGGCTCAAACATTCAGTAGTCATAAATCCACTTTCCTCCTGCTTCCCCCCTGAGAAATTGTGAACTGGAAACCAGGAAGGCTTAATTGTAATTTATTAAGAAATGTTGCAGGTTTCTGTTTGTTTTGGTTCCTGATTTCTGAAGCTAGATGTACTCATAGTCGCACTTCCAGGGTTTTCTGTAACCGCAGTGACAAGGAATGACGTTCTTTACACCCCCTTATTTCCAGTGGCTGAAGCTGTAGGGGGGGAAACAGAAGTGATTCAGTATCATACAACTCCAGATGAAACTGAGTTGTGGCAATGCTGCTGCCCTGGTAGTTCAAGCCCAGTATGTTTAAACCACAAAAACCCAGCATACAGCCTTCCAGGGTGCTGGAAGTGACTGCCACAACTAACTCAAGGAACAAAATGGTCCTTGAGATAGTTGGATGAGGGTATATGCCTGCAGCTCATTAACAACTTGTCTCATATTAGCAACCAGCTCGCAGAGAAAAGTCCTCTGCTGAAAGTTTAACAGATAGCGTTCCCTCTGCTACGTAACCAGGTCTTTCTTCCCCTAACTGGGGACACTTCACCCCACCAGGAGAACTGTGCTGACAGAAGGCAGGGGGGACACCCCGTGCCTGGCTGGCTGATGCCGCCAGTTGCAACGTGTTGCCAAGAGCTGGTTCTTGCAGGCCAGGACATGGGCCTGCAGGTGGGCCCAGGTCGGGGGGCCCACGGCCAGGCAGGGAAGGGCTGTGGGGGGCTGGAGACCAGCCCTGCTGCCGAGTCGCTGAGGCAGGGGCTGGCAGGCGCGGGGACTGACGTGGGACCTAGGCTGTGGGCGGCGGGGGGAGCCCCGCGGGTGGGCAGGGACGGGCAGGGCTGCGGTGCCCTCGGGGCTATGATGGTCTGGGGCAGTCCAGCAGTGGGACTTCTCTCCAACAAAGGCTCTTTTCCCTTCAGGAGGAAGCGTATAGACATGTTTGGGTGTTTTACCGTGCTCACACAGGTATCTGAAGATATATAAAGCCTTTTCCTTGAGCTACGACAGATACCCCTGTGCAAAAGATAAATTACTTCCTAAATATACCTTGTGTTTAATGGGGGGCCAGGGGCTTGTAACAAGTACACCAAATCCACACTGTTTGCTACAGGGAACTCACTCTGTGTCTTTTATTCACCCTTCTGGCCACAGTGTCACAACGGGAAATTGTAGTCTCGTACTGTGAGTATTTTCCTCCATGGAGCAAAGCTCTCTAAACCTTCATGAGACTCTGATTGAATCCACTTAATACCAACCAGCAGCTTAGCAGTCAGGTCCTGAAAATCCATTTTTGACAGCCCAGGACCTGAGAACAGATTCTCCCTTTCCTCCCCATCCGTGCTCTTTGGAGGTCCGCGTGCTCCCCGAGATCAGGCATCCCCTGCTAGCAGGAGCTGATCTGCACGGAGCGTCAGGGAGGGGTCTGCCTGCCACACGCGGGACTTTGGTAGGACAGGTTCACAGCCAGGCTCAGGCCCTCTTCTCAGCTCACCTCTGTCTGGCAGCTGGACACCGAATCCACGCTATTTCTCTCAAAGGCTCATTTTATTTGTGCAGCAGGACACCAAAGGCTGACCACAGCACGGATCCGAAGCCTGCTAATCTCTGGTTCCTATGATATATTTATTCCCTGTAGGAATGCTGTTTTCTGGTTTAATCCTCCAGGAAGAACACACCAAAATACAGTAAGGAGTAAAAGAGTAAATAAAACTCTTACCCTCAACACATTTGTCTAAAGCAGAAGTCTGATGAGGAGCGGCTGAGGGAGCTGGGGTTGTTCAGCCTGGAGAAGCGGAGGCTGAGGGGAGACCTCATTGCTCTCTACAAATACCTGAAAGGATGCTGTAGTGAGGTGGGTGTTGGTCTCTTCTCCCAGGTAACAAGTGATAGGACAAGAGGAAATGGCCTCAAGTTGCGCCAGGGGAGGTTTAGACTGGATATTAGGAAATTTTACTTCACTGCAAGGGTTATCAAGCATTGGAACAGGCTGCCCAGTGAAGCAGTTGAGTCGCCATCCCTGGAAGTATGTAAAAGACGTTTGGATGAGGTGCTTAGGGACATGGTATAGTGGTGGTCTTGGTAGTGTTAGGTTTACGGTTGGACTCGATGATCTTAAAGGTCTTTTCCAACCTATACGATTCTGTGATTCTGTGATTAATCTTCAATAGTAGAAAGCATTATCAACCAGTGGTGGGAAAAGAGCTGATCCAAATCCTTCCTCCTCTCCCTGCTTGGACAGGGTCCGTCCAGGCAGTGCTGAAGGCTTCTCTTCTCTCCAGGCCACTTCAGAAACACTTGGCTGTGATTTACTAAGGACCGTTTCTTTCAAAACGTCCTTGTTCTACATCCGCCTTGCAAAGCAAGGATCTCCAGGCTCTCTTAGCTTGGCACACTCAGATCTACTCTCCTACAAGGTTGGAAAGGCCACTAGCGAACATTCAAAGGCAATGACCTGTGATGGCACGCTCACACTGAGATCTCTTTGGGGTATCCCACCGCTCAGTTTGAGTATACAATGGACAGAATAAACTGACACCATCTAGAGTGGCTTAACACCTAGACAGAGGCAGCCTTGCAAACCGAGTGTTGCTATCAAAATGGCATTCGTTGTCCAGCAGAGAAGTATCTCCCATCTGTCACAAATAGACTGTTTTATTTATTCACCCTTCAGTGAGCTCCAAGCATTATCAAAAAACAGGCCCATCTCCACAGCTGACTAGATTTTGGGGGAGGTGGTGAGGATCTGGGATCTACAGAGCTAGAGATATGCCTATGGACTTCTGCACAGTGTTAACAGCCCTTCTACCAAAAAGCATGGGGCACCAAAATCCTCCAGTGAAAAAAATGCCCTTTTCTCATATGTGTTTGGAATAAGAAGCCAGCACAACTGACAGCCTTCTGGGTGCCCGTCTTACATCAGCCCTGGTGCATGGATGATTTCCCATGGTTGGGTAGCAATGACGCAAGCTTGTGGCCTACGTGGTAGGAGAAGTGGTCCCTTTTTAAGTCATTCCTAAAAACCAGACACAGGTAAAATCCTAAATATTAGGGCCATTCCTAGCCTCACTAGGCTTACAGTCATTCCCAGCTCATGTATAATGCTAACTAGTCTAATACCTTTCATTGTCAAATGTAAAAATGCAGTATTCAAAGCCACCTTCTCATTTAAGACTGAGAGTTTGAAATGGGGAAAGTTCTAAGAAAAGCAAAACAAAACAAAACAAAACAAAAAACCCCAAAACAGAAACAAAATTAAAGCTCTGTATGGCTTTTTATTTTCAGTTGCTGAAGGTTTTTTAGACTCTCTTTCATCTTCTTTCCCTTTCAAAGACTAGTCTATTTTTTTGCTGCATTTTGAAGACATTTGTTCGATGTGAAGTAGTGGCATGGCTCCCTGCGCGGAGAGCTGTCAGCAAACCCAAAGAGCTGCCATGCAAACCAGGCCCCACATAAAAACTTGCCACATGTCTTGGGTAGCTATCTCAGGGAGCAGCCATTTTCTGAGAGGAATGTTTCTCCTTTCCCCATTTCTTTCACTGTCCATATTTTTATGGGAGCCCTTTTAGCACAGTACTTATTTCTGACTCATACAAATCAGCTCCAAAGCTTAGGTAATGCCAAAAATGGGCTATTCATATTCATTCACGTTCTTGTACGCATCTCTGCTCTCATAAAATGGAACATGTGACTGATGAGCTTATTTACTTTCTAAATGTGTGGCTAGGAAGGATAGAGAGATGCAAGATATAATGGTAGTAGCACTGGAATAACATCAATAAGGGATCTGCAAATAGAAACTTCCCAGTTTGCCTGACCTCTGCCAAGCTCCGTGCAGCCTGGTTATAACGGTGTGTAAGAAACTCTTTGGTGTCAATTTTATTGTTATGACCTTTAAAATACACAGACACGTGCTCTGTTGGTTAATTCCCAAAATAACGATGCTGCTCGGTACAGAGATGACTCATTCCTAAGATGCCACTTGACTGGTTGCTGTTCACTTCCACAGGGAAGAAAACAGTGAAGGGCATCACCTGTGCTGTCAGGTAGAGCCCCGGACCCCAAGGGACTCCTTGAGTACCCCCGTCTGCAGCGGGCTGAGTCTGCTGTGACTCATCCTGCGCACAAAACTCACAGTCAGCTCCCATGCCACAGCCCCGCTGGCTAATGCAATACAGAAAATGCTTGGGGAGCAAATCTCTCCCACTGCCTGGTGTACATGCGACATAGGCCACCTCCCAGCACTGACAGACTATCCCAGTGCAGAGGGGGAGTGCTCACCATGCTGGGCTGCAGCCAGGAGAGAGTCCCCTTAATAAGACCCCATGCTCAAAGGGAGGATGCTCCCCGCCTAGCCACCGTATCTCAGGACCCCACACCTCAGCAGTGGCCCTTCTCCTTTCTTCTGCCCTGCCTGCCCATGTGACAGGCTACAGTGCTTTGAACTGCTAGAGATGCCCAAGAGGAAGGCACCTGGGAGGTGTGTCTAGTTACCTTGCTCTGTCAGTGGGGTACCACTTCCTCTGCAGGGCACTGAATCGCTGCATGCATTAGATTGCACCATAAAATGGCAAACTATCTTCCCTCTGTCCCTTTTATCTGTTCACTTTTCCTTTTTTCCACTGAAGTGACAGCGTTATATAAAATTCTGGTTTGTTTCTTTTGGAAAAAAAAAAGAAATGCAAAAAACAACCAAACACATCAAGTTAGACAAACTTTCCCTCCTCCTTCCCTCCCTTCCCCTCGAGTTTTTCCTTCCCTTCCCTTCCCTTCCCTTCCCTTCCCTTCCCTTCCTTTCCCTTCCCTTCCCTTCCCTTCCCTTCCCTTCCCTTCCCTTCCCTTCCCTTCCCTTCCCTTCCCTTCCCTTCCCTTCCCTTCCCTTCCCTTCCCTTCCCTTCCCTTCCCTTCCCTTCCCTTCCCTGGGACACAGAGAAAAAAGAAATTTTGCTCAAGCCCAGCTGAAGATTAGGAGCACAGGGGAAACCCGAAGAAGGAAGAGCCTGCTTTCTCTGCTGCCATGGCCTGGCAGAAAGCTGATGCCCCAGCACGTCTCCCAAACAGCACAGCCTTGGGTAGGAAATCAGCCCTGTGGCAACCTTATCCTCATGCTTGCAGAACACGAGGGCAGCCCAGCAGGCTGGTTGTGTCACAGGGTCTGGGAAATGGCATCAATATCTGTCAATGTCTCTACTCTGATTTCTTTCATATCCCCCAAAAAAGGTCTAAAAGTCCCCAGCATCCTGCTAACACACTGCGACATGATTGTTAAAGTCAGGCACTATAAAATATGCAGCACTTTTTGCCAGGACGTTATATGTTGTACCTTCTGTCTCTTTTATGTCTCATAACTTCTTGGTATTAATAACAGTTT
Organism: Mycteria americana; assembly: GCF_035582795.1. Classification (NCBI taxonomy): domain Eukaryota; kingdom Metazoa; phylum Chordata; class Aves; order Ciconiiformes; family Ciconiidae; genus Mycteria; species Mycteria americana. Next base: position 41,647,914 of record NC_134367.1, read on the forward strand.
TTTAAATAGCCTTCGAGCTTATTTCTACATATGACGAAAACCACTGGTATTCACCAAAGCTATGGTTTCTGGTATTGCTTTTATATAAATCATCTTCTCCTTGCTTAAGCCAGTAAGGATTCCAGAACTAAAACATCAGGTGACACCGCAGACCTCTCTTCAGGTGGTATAAAATCAAAATGTGCTCATGAGATAGTGCTTAACGGATCAGTCCTCAGACCTTTCTCTCAGATCTCTCTTCGGCAATAAGCAAGCATCCTAGATAAGCCAACGTCTACCAAGATATCGCAGCAGAAAATGACATCCCTCTCCTTTTTCCAAAAATAAGGAGCATGATTCCAGATTTTGCAAGTGTGTTCTTTCCCCACATTCCTGACATGATGTCCCCTTTGTCACAGGCATACCTTTATTTGTGCTAAAAGTACGATGTAATTAAGGAGCAGGATTCTGGAATATCCTTAGGGAATTATTTTGTAAATATGTATTCAGTGCTATGAGTCCACTTCAAAGGTAAAAAAGAAAAAAAGAAAGGAACAGGGAAAAAAAAAATTCAGCTCTTCAGAAGTATTTTTATGAACCTCAGAGATGAGTCATCTCTGGCAGAGGAGATTTAACAGGATACAAAGAGGGGCTGACTCCACACCGAAGCAGGGAAGTCACCATTCCTTCAGATGGCTGATTTTTTTAACTGGGGCTCCCCTTACCATCACAAAGGGCCCCCCCGTACATGACTGACAGACAGTCCTCTTTGGTTCCACGTGGTGCATGGCCAACCTCGCTCATAACATGGGCTGGGGGTGTGAAGTAACAGTGATAGGAATCCTCTGCTACCTTGAGAAAGATCCAGAAAGGCTGTTTCCCCCCCCGCCCCGAAAAATGCAGCTTCTCTGATAAACACCCTCACCTTTCTTCATCAGGCATGGGAATTCAGTATCAGACAGAGCCATCTCTAATCTCTCAAGTACCTTTCAATCTGCTTGCTACTAGGGCACTAAGATTCCCCTCTATCTCTGTGCAAGGAAAATGAGCTCAAAGTTATGCTTTCAGGGGTGTAGGTCAGTTCCCTGATATATCTAGACAGAAACCTGTAATCACTTGAGTTTTTGTCCAAGTGAGAGCTGAGAACATGCTGCATTTCTTAAATCTGCTTATTAACACGATAACTAATCTAATGGATGCCTTCAGATGCTTGAAAGCTGAAGGCAGGAGCAAGCGTGCATACACATCAGGACAGCTTCTACATTTTTAAGCCAATTTGCTACTTGCCTAGAATTAAAAAGAGGATGACAAGTCCAGATCTGCAAAGAGTTTAATGGGAGCTAGCAAACTCTAACTATGGCTGACAGGGCAGAGGGGATGACGTCTTCCCTACCGCACATAGGATTTTCTGTCATGCTCTTAAATCTTTTGAGTCTACATTTTAAATAACGTATTACAGTCTGCCATTTTAACGTTTGCATACAGATTTCTGTGACAGAGTTGCAAGAATCCATTCCGATTAATTTTTCAATCGACAGGTAAAAGGAAAGACAAAGTGTTCCCAGCTACTCTTCCAATGCATCCAATGTAACAGCAGAAAGCGTATTCTAGGAAAAGCCTTGCTTTTGATGGGGACTCAACAAAATCTTCCAACACCTCTCAGGACCAATTGGTAAGAGGAGTTTGGTGAATGAAGAGCGGAACAGTCTCACCTCCCTCGGTAGAAGGACCCTTCCCAAGTGTGAGTCAGGAACAGCTTTTCCGTTGTTCTCAGCACTGAATGGCAGTCATCCGCTTGGCTTCCCAAAAGTCCTGGCCCAGGGTCGACACTGGAGTGTTACCTGCATGAGACACTCAATTCAGCAGGGAGGGAAGGGCGAAGCTCCTTCCTAACACCAATACAACACATGCTTTTAAACAAACATGTAGGTTTAGTTGCTAACTCCACACCTGAAGTGTGAAGGAGGGTCCTCAGGGCCCTTAAGCCTTCTTGGTTTTAGATCAAATTGCTGCTTCTGGGGGTAGAAGCAGTGTCTTTCCTGCCCCAGGCACAGCTATATAGTACCGTATGAATAACCAATAAAGCAAGGCAAGACATCAGAGAAATGTAACAGTGCTCTGACACCTCAAGTTTGGATTACTTACAAACTGCATCAATTCCTGGCAAGGCTGACCTAACTCATGATCCTGAGAGCTCGATAAATTGAGTTCCACAGAGTTCACCATGTATTGGTTTTCTGATGAAAACTTTAAAAATCAGGGGTCTTTTTGCTCTGCACAGCAGTATAGTTCTAACAGTGTTGTATAAGCAACATGATTTCTCTTGCTGCTTTGAGCCAAGTTTCTTTCCATGCCCCCACCATGCTATGCACTGAGCTTTCCTTGGTTTTGCTCTCCACCCCAGAGGAAGCTGTGTTTCCATGATCTATTATTAAAATGCGTATGTTTTTTGTGAGCTACCCTGGTACCCTTCAGTAGGGAGACACAATCTAAATGTAAAACAGCATTACCATTATAAATAAGGAGAATTCAAAACTCTGGCATCTTTACTGTATGTATGAGATGCGCTTGGATGCTAAAAGCTATCGTCTTTTGCATGTAAAACACTAGTACCTTGTAGTTTCTTCACTGAGATCTGGAAGTACGAGAACAAAGTCTGACTTCTAAATGACTAATGCGTGCGACTGCGCTGCAGGCCTGCAGTCTGCACCCACCTGAAAATGACTGACTGGCTCATAGTAAACAGTATTTAATAACAAGAAGAAACGCCTGAATTGGAAAACGATCCTAGCCCGTCAGTTGACAGGAAGCTTATGAGGTGTTTTGTTGATTCATAGCACACAAAATGTGAGAACTGGGGGAGACAGAGGTGCAAAACCTAAAATGCTTCACTGGCATTAGCCAGGCATCTCGCAGCGCGATGGGTATAATTCCCTCCCCGGGAGAGCTCTGCAGGGACCACGTAAGAGAGCCGTCAAAAGCGCGGCGGCAATGACCCCGCTCTTCGGCACTCTTTCGACTTAATAGGAACAGCTGGTCAGTGAAGTGTTTGCTAGAAATTTAACAAGGCTCAAGCAGTGAGAAGCATCTGCCAATAAATCAAAAGGGAGCGCCCAGCTAAATGAGGTTTAATTTAAATTCGTACCTAGGGCTGACAGATGAGAGCTTCATTGCTCTTCCGCATTGCATTAGCACACGCAGGTCTGTGCCCACGTCAGCAGCAGCTCGGGGAAGATGTTTCTGAGTGGCAGCCCGGGGTCTCGGGTTAAGCACGCAGCGACCGTGCAAAACTGTGCGTCAAATGCAAGGGGCTAGTGGGGAGAGGCAACAGGGAAGCCACTTCTCCCTAATGGCACATTTTCGAAGCCATTTGAACACGATGAAAGCCACCTTGTTGGCCACAAATGTTTTCGGCTCCGCTGTGCCCCGTTGCTGCCACCAGCTTGGTTCTGCTGCTCCCCGGCAGAGCAAGCCACCATGTCAGAAAAGGCCGTGGCCATGGACAGAGTATCTCTGCAATGGCAGCTAGGTATAGCGAGGGGGGGGAAGTCGTCTAACGTTTCTGTTTCCTTGCCTGAGGAAGCCCACACAACCTTGTGTGAAAGGCCAGCTTCCCCGGAGCCCCCAGGATATGGCGGGGGTGGGCGGAAGCCTCCAGAAGGTCACCTCACAACAGGCCAAGGGTGGCCACCGCTGGCACCGGGGGGTGGTCATGCGTCCCTCCCACTTCACTGGGCAGTTTTCGGCCTGGCAGCAAGGCCTAGATTTCACCTTGAGACACCCTCGGGCAAACCTGGTGCCTTCGATCTCCTGGCAGATCAGGAGAGTCATGCTGAGGGAAACATGGAGGTGTGCTGGTTGTGCCTGCACGTCACTCTGCTCTGCCATGAGCAATGCTGACATATTTGCAGGGAAACGCTCCATCGCACCTATTTGGCTTTGGAGAAGAGCCTCGCGGCTGCTTGTGGGCACCTCCAGCGTTCGCAATGGCGGCGATCTTACCCGGGACTTCGTGCTGTAGCCGACCCCGCTTTGCGCCCATGCCTGGTGGCATGCCTGAAGGAGGCTGGCGGTCGATTGCCGGCTGTGCTGCGCGGGCTTCCTCGCGCGTGCGGTGCGGGGGATTGAATTTGCCGCGTACGCGAGCAATAGTAGCGTCCTCTTTGCCAGAAGGCCTCCGGGTGTGATCGATGGCGATAATCACTTTTCAGGCCATTGGGGTAATGCAAGCAGCCAGTCAAAATTGCACGAACAAGAACAGTAAGCGGGATGTTGCCACAAAAGATTAACAGCAGGGTGGGGGGTGGCGAGATACAAGAGCGACAGACCAGTGCCAAGGTGGCTGCCTGCGTGCCTCCATGATGCAGGGGCCTGGAGCCAGTGCAGGGCCAGGCAGCCCCGGGGTCCCCTCCCTGCCCTCCCACGCCTCCGCCCAGGGCTGGAAAGCACAGCAGAGGTACGTGGGCAGCCCACTGTGCCGAAAAGACCGTTTGTGCTGCCCAATTTTGCTTGCTTTTAATCTCTGACGACACAAGGAGCTGCTGGGGCGTTTGCTCACCATTCACAAACCAAAGTACAGGGCTGGTTTTCCTTCGTCTGGGATGTAGAGTGACTGCAGAGGCAAAGGAGAGCATAAAAGCGGGGAGTGGCTGAAGGATGAGCTGTAAGGTGAATTTCTTTGGGCTGGGCTGTCACCGAATTCTGCATGGCTGCTCTTTGCATGGGTTGGGGAATCAGTTTGGCTTTCTTTTTCAAGTTAAATTAGAGATATCCAAAGCATGACATGTACTACAAAGTGTACCAGGGGGTATTTCTGGTGCATGCACAAATCCAAATAAATGCATCTGTAAGGAAAGCTGCTCTGTAAGAATTCTGACCGTTGCCTCAGTTTTACTCACTGACCCCCTGAATGGAAGAAACCTCAAGAAACTTCTTGTTTGTAATGCTTTCCAGAAGTTTCAGATAAGAAGAGGCTGAAAATAGCGCACAAAATGCAAGTGGAAAGAGGAAATTGGGAATAACTGACTTATTACAGCTATACATTGACATTCCATTTTGCTTTTTATATATGAATAGACGCTTGCGTGTATGCACACACACATATGCACATATAAAATGGATTAGATTCGTTCTGAAGCATTTGACAACAGCAGCTACACTTTTTACAAGTCAGAGGCAGCCATATTCCCTTCAGAAATCATCTGGTAGGAAAATATCAAAAGCAGAATGTGCAGGCTTTTAAAGTAATGTGTAGGAGCAAAACAAGCTTATTTCTGTTTTAATCCAAACTGAATCATATGTCTTATGTCAAAGCTATAAAAAACAAGGAAGGTAAAAGAGGTAATTCTTGTACTGCAAACTTTTTTTTAAAATCTTGTGTTAAATTATTTCCTTCTCTTTACACAAGAGAAACAAAAAAAGTGTCAATTCCTAGCAAGGTAATTTCACCTCTTTCCTACCATTAAGAAGAAACTAAGGAGAGACATCCTCTCCTGGTGTAGACTGTTACAGCTCCTCAGGATTCAAAGGAACTAGGACAGTTTCCAACAATGGAAGACATGATCCTCAGATCTTTAGTAAGTGAAAAAGCATCCTGTCTGAAACTATTTGGGAGAGGAAGCTTCTCCGGAGACAGCTAATAAAATACTTTCAGTGCTCTGTAAAGGAGATCAGTTGATCCTGAGTGTGAGGTCGCTGCCATTTACTGCCCGGCAGGAGAAGTGCGGTGGCCCCTGGCCCTTTTCCCAAGCCCCAGCGGAGCAGGGTGCGGGTCGGATGAGTTGTTCGGCTGGCAGCAGCCGCCATCTGTCCCGTTGGCCACCTCTGCTATTACGTAATGGAACATATCTGGTCGACTGACCGGGAGGCCCTGGAGAAGGAGGGCTCCCAGATGGCCGTCTGCTGCCACCACGGATACTTATTACACTGCTCCCTCCTCACGTCTGAGGAGCTTGGGGGAAGGACGGTGTCCAGAACCGGGCCGCGTGAAGTCCTTAGGTGCCAGGAGCCTGCTTCCTCCCTCCAGTTTTCACAGGGACCTCAGATCCTGCCAGAGCATGGGCTGTACACCAGACTTTGTTCTGCAAAAGTACAGTGAGCCGGGCGGTTGTGGGAAGTACAGCACACTCCGCATGCACATACCATCTGCGTGGGCTCAAGGGAGTATCATGCAATGGGGCAGGAGAAGCTCCCTGCTCTTCCCTGACACTGAAAAGATGCTTGGGGTCTGCCTAGTCAGGACAGTCAGACACCACACAACGGAGCGTGAGATTGGGCTAGGACACAAGGAAGATAAAAGACCTAAAAATCTTTAAGCCAGCTGAAAAGCTTCTAGTGGCCTTGGAGCCGTATTCAGGTAAGTGACCTTAGACACTGATGCACCAAAAGGATTATGTCTGGTCCAGAAGATTTATAGTGCGTAAATTAGGATCCTATAGGACACACACGTCCCACTGATATTACAGGCAGCTTCAGAGCACCCACAGGAGGCTGGAGGCTCCAGCAGGGAGCCACGTCCATCCAAACAATAGTAGACTCCCGGCACTCCCTGCTGACTGCTCAGTAGTTGCATTGGTACATGAGACAGAACCTGCAGTCTCTCCCTCCATTGCTGCAATCAGGGTCAATCCACTCATTTCTCTTGACACACTGTGATGAAAGATGAGAACAACTGCCAAAGAGGCAGGTAACGTCGTTTCAATGGCACTAGTGGGTTTTACCTAGCCCCCTTCCCTTCTCAGAGCAGACTGAGAGCTCTTCGCAGCATGGCTTCTGTCCATGGGTCCTGGGCCATGGTGGGGGCTCCTAGGTACCAGATCAGAAATTAATAAAATAATAAAAAACCAACAACAGTTCTTGCAATTACCTCCTCCAGCTTCTTGCTTTCTCATCCCCCTCACTCTTGGGTTCTGCAGCAATAACAGCAGCAGCAGAATTGAAGAGTGAACAAAATAATACTGCAAAGTTCAGGTTATCTCTGGAAAATCTTCCCAGAACAGCCTGAAGCGGTCACATGATTTTAGAGACAGTGGGAGGATGTCACCTTCACTCCAAGGCCAAGACTAATTGCTGGGCTGGATCCATTAACCCTGTCTGAGCTGCACAGGTCTCCAAATCTCCTGCCTCTTCTGGGAGCATGAGAAATAATATCAAACGAATACAAAAACTATCATCACCCCAAGCCATGTTCATCCAGTGCTGGGAACCTATTCCGTGCCTTTGCAATAATTATGCTGGCTTCTTACACTACCAAAATAGCCTTTATTAAAGAGATTTAACCAGGTTCAGAACAAACAAAATATCATTTGGCAGACCAGAAAACCGTATAAAATCGCTACCATAGGGAGGAAGACATTTCTGAGCTGCTGTCTATGTATTTATTTTCTGCATATGGAATCAGTCATTTTGTATGCTTGATAAAATCAAGGACAATTAAACCAAATTGAGCTTTAATTTCAGACTGAGGCATACGTCTACAGCTGAGCATTTCTTCCTACAATGTCTGGAATTACTAACCAGCAGCACAAGCTAAGCTCAAATATCAGACAAGGTGGGAACAAGTTCACTGCTCGTCAAAAAGCAGACAATGATAAAGGTGTTGGAATACTTTGCATTACTCTCAGAAAAGAAGAGTTCAAACAAGGTCTATATTCCAGTCCGGTATATATTTAGGATGAGAAGCAGGACAAAAAATGTTTCAGGAGTTGGGGAGGGATAGGACAAGGTCAAGCAGAAATGACCCAGCTAATGAGGAATCCCACCATTCTGTGCAAGAGGATAAATGAGCCCCATCAAGGGCTGGGTCCTCAGTATTCATGAACAGCAACACTAGCTGTGCTCTCAGCTTCCTGCACCCTCAACATCACCTCTCTGAGCTGCACCACTGAAGATCTGTGGATAAATGATCCTTTATTTGCAAACGCACAACTGCAACAATTGTTTTTCATCCCAGTCTCAAATCTGACTTTCATATCTTAAAAAACTGAAAACTTTTTTCTCTGCTGCTTATAATGTCTAATGTAGCTGCCTGTTGCAGGGTCTGGCTCCTCTTCTCCGAGCGGCTGGTGCTTCCCTGTGAACTGACTGGACAATCGATCCTCCCTGCAAAGCTGGCGTGTGCAGCAGACTTTATTTCCGTCCCACATTAGCTCTGTTTGACTCCAATTCTGAAAGGTCCCTGCTCCTGCATCTTTGATGGCAGATCCAGGCTGGTTGTTAGCCTTGCACAAAGTGCCGTGCCTGGGTGATTTTGACCTTGTTCTTTCCTCCCAAATCCTCAGATGACCTATGAGAAGAACAAAGCTTTTCCAAGCTGAGCAGATGGCTTGCAAGGGGATACTTGTTCAGGAAGGGCAGGCTGTGCTAATGACTTTTCCAAAGTCCCCCTGTCCCGTTGCCAACAATGCCATTTCCAGAAAGTGAATCCTGTGGCAAGGCAACAAGGAAAGGTGGTTTTAACAACACAGCACTATCCTTGGTCAATGTGAAAAAGTTGTAAAATCTTTATGGGCATGCAAACACTGATCAAGCTGAGTTTTCTAGAGGTTCTGGATGGCTGAAGTCCTACAGAGGGGGGCTGAAGGGAGATGACTTACATTTTCTGGAAAAGCCAAGTCAGTTGAGACCAAAGAGTCTAAATGAATCATTTAATTAGAGACCACACAGAGTCAGAAAAGGATTTTGATTCCATCCAAACCTCTTCTTATCACAGGAAGCTACAGAGTAGGATATTACACAGCTCAGGGGAAAAAAATTAATATATCAAACTCTTTATTAAGTCCTTCTATTCCTCATTTGTGAAAAATCCATCCAGCTCTAAGGCATAATGGCTGGCCTCTCAGCAAGTCGCTATTCAAATAGTCCCTATCCAGTGACAGTTGTATTACAGCAGAGGAGGTGTTAGATGTCTCACTAGAGTTTTGCAGAGCAGCTTACACAGGGAACTGTGGGTTCCACCATTTTCCCCTCATCTCTAACGAACGCTCATGTCTAGAACAATAAAATCTCCTCTTGTTAGTGATCACTTTGAAAGAAAAATCAGCTATTAAGATGATTAAGATACAGCTCGGGTACAGTAAAACCTTCTAATGTCTATTTCCATCTGTCTTTGAAATGCAGACTGCTACATAGAGGCAACCAAATGTCCTAGTTTAACCTCTTACATCGTTATCAAATGAAAAGGAAGAACAGTGAGAAATTCAGCAAATCAAAGGCTTTGCAAGAGGGTTCAGGGACTTCAAAACAGCCTCTTCTCACATGCAATACTTGTGCGGGAGAACAGGAGGGAGGAAACAGTCCGTTCAGATCTTCAGTCAGTTTAGGACTTAGTCCTATCAGTTTCTGACAGCTTCTTCTGATATAACAAAATTTGATCCACTTCATAGGTGTGACTTATTACCAGTTCTGTTTACAGCAGAGAGTGCCAAGCAAAAAACTTCTTTACCTGGAGATCAGCTTCCTGGCTCAATCTGCAATAACCACAGTTACCAACTCAAACTAAATCTCTTGACAGCAGGAATATTTTTTTCTATTATTAATTTTTTGAAGGAGATAGGAATGATATTTGAATGATTAGCTGCCCAAGTATATCAGAGAACAGAGTATAAATAGGATTCACTTGCAAAATAGAGGTAGAACCAGACACATGGAATATGTCGAAAGAGAGTTTAATTATGCTCTGTTTTTAAAGAGTGACAAAACCATGCCAGTGCAATTTATAACCCAACTATGACAGAAATTTGCAACTCAGTAAAGTTGTCAAAAAATATTAAATTATGCAGTATGCACAGATGTAGTTGAGAAATTACCCAAAGATTTGTTTAAGAAACATCAAAGCAGTTAACTTCAATCACATTTTGCCGGGCCTGATATTCTCTTTCATTTTCTGCAAGTTTGGGGAATTAACAATGCTACTGGCAAACATTTATTCAGGTAAGTCGGTCTGCAGTCCTCCTAGTTATAGCATGAAGACTTATTCCCTGGATCTCAGTTTACACATCATTTTATCTATCCACCAGCATTTTGGAACAAAGATCTATGTGCTGAGAAAGTTACAGCAATAGAAAACGCTAGCCCTCATATCCAATCATATGGATGTCATGAAGCTGAACTCCTGTTTATCCAGAGGAGTAGAGGAGGAACCAAGCAAAGCTAGACCAGCTCAACTGGATGTCCATGAGATCCTTCTAATCCTGTTTGGAATATATCACACCTAGAACTTAGTTGAATGATCTTCTTTCAACAGGACCCTTCACGGCCACCTTGTTTGTGACAGCCTTCCTTACTTCAGGTCATCAAAGCCCTAGTCCCAAACATGGCGATAGAAGGTCTCGCCTTCACTGTGTTTTGATTTTGGATAGCTTGTTATATCTGGAGCAACTGAATTTTCCTCAATACTGAGCAGAACAGAAACAGGCAGTCTTTGTGAGCCACCAGAAGCTTTGAGTTCCTATTTAGGGAAAGTCAGACATGGCAATGATCACAGATACGAAGGAATGAGTCTGGGTTCCTATTTGGAAAATTACAGCATTTTAAATATAAGGCTGAGAATGGAGATGTTTTTAGTAAAATCATCTTCTAATTACTCCAGGCTCTCTGCATTTGTGTGTCCTTCAGTCCTTGTGTCCTTGGGAAAATGCAGGAGAAGATCTTGGGTTGTCATGGAGCGTAATCTTGTAGTATGTCACAGGAACATGGTTCAGCAGAGAGGAGCTATAGGTTTTGCCATGGGAATGGCATTACATATAGTAACTCCTCTGGCCTTTTATCACCATTTGCAAAACAGGACAACAACCATCTCGTGGGAGCATAATCCAATGCCAGCGGCTGTGAGTACCTTTGTGACCCCAGGACAGGGGGTACTCCAGAAGCACAGAATTTTATTTTAGGTATTATTGCCAATGAATGCATTTGTGACACCAATTAAAAATCTCTAAAAGGTTATCAGCTTGGAGTACTTTGAGCTGTGATGGACATTCATGATGAGCTTGTATAGATGCTATCTTAATCTGTATGTGCTATATGTGCATGTGGCATGTGCCGCTGTATGTGCTGCTGTCCCTGACACTGCACAACAGCCGTTCATTTATGCTAGAAAGTAATTGTGGTATTCTGGATGATGATTTGTTGACTGGTTAATGGCTGTCACTGAACATACTGTATATACATTAGCTGTCCTGTTTTAATGAGGAACAGAACTCTTTAACGTTCCTCTTCTGCCATTTTTTCATTTTTAATATGCAATTAAAAAATGACAAATGCAACCCTCAAAAGGGGTTGGGCTAGACAATCTCTAGAGGTTTCTTCCAACCTCAGCTATTCTGTGACTCTGTGAAAATATCCTGGAGTCTTTAAACAGGATTAGGGGGGTTATTATCGCCTGTGCATGAACAGCCACCTGAGTCACCAACACGGGCAGTAACACAAACAAGACTGTAGCGAACTGATTTTCTCTCACACTGCAGTGGAAATGCCTTCACTTTGTTACAAAATGCGAATGTCAGAGCTCACTGAGTGCTATTTCAGACAGATGTTTGTCCCATGTAACTCGTTAAAATTTCTCCTGAAAAGCAGGTATCAAAAGCCATTACCTGCCTGCATTTCAGCTGGGTCCCAGTCTTTCTGAGCCTTACTCAACACCAGCACACTGAACGTGCTTCTCTGTGGAGGACTGAAAGAAAATTCCACATTGCCATCGAAAAGCGCACAAGGCTAGGGCTTAGGTACGTGCATCTCTCTGCTGCCAGAACAGCACTGGGGAAGCGTATGCAGCCGCTGCTGCCTGCCTTCTTGAGCCCTTGGACCAGCGTCTCTTGCCACAGCAGTGGTGGTGGAAGCTGTGGTCCGCATCCATAAGTCTAGGTTTGGTGTTTCAGTTGGCATGGCTGATGCATGACATCCTGCTCAAAAAAAAAAAAAAAAAAAAAATCCCCCTCTTCCCTGTTGTTTCACGAGGACCTCTTCTGTTAGGTAAGAGAAGACCAGTCTGTGACACACACACTTCAGTTTATTGAAAGTTATCTTGGTTGTTTCTTACTAAACTTTTCCTGTGCTGTAACTTTATGTCAACGTGGTCATCTGGGTTTCATGGAGTTCATTTTCTTCTGAATAACAAGTCCGAACAAAACCTTCCATTATATCTGTTAAACAAAATTGCTGGTGTCTGATTCAAAACGGCTTGGCCAGCATCCCACAGCCTAATAGAATATGTGCAATCTTGTGTTGTGAGCCACCATTAGCTGGGGTCGTAGCACTGATCGCTTGCCTGAATGTCAGAATGAATCTTTCTACTAAACTATTTGCAGTCGGCTAGCAGGGAGGTGATGTGACATGTCTGATACCATTTCTTTTAACGAACAACAGGCACTCTTTGGATGTCAGCTGAGTTCCATTGTCACTTAGAATCTGTCCAGGAACTTGAAAATGAGAGTCTTAACACTTCTAGTATCTGTGCTGAAGTAATTTACATGGAGTATTGCAAGCCATTTTCAAGGCACATCTACCAAAGCTGAAAAAATACAACTTGGGAAAAGTGCAGGAAAGGTTTTCTGGATTCTACCTGCTATGAGGTAGCTGACTGTTGCCACTGAAGAGTAGATGGTGCTTGTGGATAATCTTGACATTGCATTGCCAATACCAACCATCATTTACCCCACAGACTACCTGGCCAGCATATAGTTCGCAAACAGTCCTCACATGCTTTTTGCAGCACAAGGGACCTGGGTTGTGCAAGGAAAACCATTCCATGACTACACGTTAGGCAATTTTGAAAGTTAAGTTACTAGTTCTTTTCAAATCAGGGAAGCTGGAAAGAGTTGTTTAGATGCATGGCTCTACCCACCCATTGCCACAGCACTCACGTCGTTATAAGCTTTGCCCTGTGCCATGGCACATCCTTGGCAGAAGGTCCATAGGACATACCAGCCATGTTTCCCTTGCAATGTCCTCCTGCAAGCAGATGGCAGGCATGACAAACATCCTGCATTTGCACATTGACTAGCACTTTCAGATTTGATAGACTGGCCACGAACATGTCCATTGCTATAAATGGGCTGAAAACATTCACCTTCTTGGGGTTATGGAATGGCCTGTAACCAGTTACTTCCTGTAAAGGCAGGCAAAGCCCATGTGACTTCTAACGTCTCCAGAAAGCAGCTATGCTCAAAACAATGGTGAGGATCTAAGCTTAGCAAAAGGCAGGCAAGCCTTTCACTATGATGGTCCACTGTGCTGAATCTGCCCACTTCTAGTCTGCAGACTAGGAAATGCACAACCAAGGCATCAGAAATAGCGTGGCCAGCAGGACTAGGGGAGTGATTGTCCCCCTGTACTTGGCACTGGTGAGGCCGCACCTTGAATACCATGTTCAGTTTTGGGCCCCCCACTACAAGAGAGACATTGAGGTGCTGGAGCGAGTGCAGAGAAGGGCAATGAAGCTGGTGAAGGGTCTGGAGCAGAAGTCTGATGAGGAACGGCTGAGGGAACTGGGGTTGTTTAGCCTGGAGAAGCGGAGGCTGAGGGGAGACCTTATGGCTCTCTACAACTACCTGAAAGGAGGTTGTAGCGAGGTGGGGGTCGGTCTCTTCTCCCAAGTAACAAGTGATAGGACAAGAGGAAATGGCCTCAAGTTGTGCCAGGGGAGTTTTAGGTTGGATATTAGGAAAAATTTCTTCACCGAAAGGGTTGTGAAGCATTGGAACAGGCTGCCCAGGGAAGTGGTTGAGTCGCCATCCCTGGAGGTATTTAAAAGATGTGTAGATGTGATGCTTAGGGACATGGCTTAGTGGTGGACTTGGCAGTGGTAGGTTAACGATTAGACCCGATGATCTTAAAGGCCCTTTCCAGCCTAAATGTTTCTATGATTCTATGATTCTAAGGCACATTGCAAGAGGTGACAATCACTTCAGCTGTCAGTCCATTGGCTTCAGCGAAAGAGTTAGCACACTGGAGGGGGGTGAAGGACTAACACCAGTTCACTCAGGGAATGAAGTGCTGCTTTGAGGGGGAGGAATCCATGGTACAAAATGACTTTTTGAGAAATGAGCATAATTGTGAGACATTTTGTAGTTGTAATGCCTCACGGATAGATTTGCATTTGCATATCACACACTAACCAGTCCCTTGTGCATCATTTAAACTCTCTCCACACAGACAATGCTCTGTCAGTTTTCATAACCCAGCTGCCTGTACAGGAATTGTTCCGTTTTCCCTCCCAAAACTGTGTGTGAAAGCAGAAATGTTTTGCGCTCACAACTGGCTTTAGGGAATGGATATTTTTGTCAAATCTCCACAAACTCAGAAAATGTTTTGCCTACCGATTTAACAGAAGCTGCTATGTAACGCAGTAAATCTTGCATTTTATACTTAGCAAGAGCTGTTCATTTCTCCTCCTTGAAGCTATCATTAACAAATGTTCCAGGCTTTTGATATCTGCCGCACAGTCCTAAGCAGAGACACGGTCATACAGACCGAACTCTTTTCTCCGTCAATGCGATGAGGAGTCCCAGTGTTGCAGGCTGCTGTTCTCATTCCATTTCTGCAAGCCTCATCATCACTCCCTGTTCCTCCGCAATTCTGGGCCAGCACGGCCAAGCCTTAACATGTCCGCCTGTAATTTTCTGTAAAGCATGAGGAAGCCTCAGTGGCACAGCCAGACTCCAAAAGGACAACAGTTATTATACACAAATACACAAGGCTTTAGTACTTGTGCATCTGCTCTGCATCAAGGGTTTTGTGGCTCCTGTAAATTGGAGAGATACAAGAGTTACAGGAGTTAATAACTATAAAGCTATAGCTAATAGTGTCCTCCTTTTGCTTCAGACCCGTGTGCCTGCACATTTGTTACTGCTGGGCTGTTGGCCCATTTCCACTGGTCAGGATGGCTCAGTCATGCATTTTGCCTCTCACTGGAGCTAAACAGCCTCCCTCGCTGCCCTGGGATCAACCTGCCTTCCCTGCTGATAAAGTGGTGCCCTCGGGGGAAAGAAAAAGGGGTGTTTTACCACCCCATCAGACCAAAGCATCCCCTTCAGACACCTATGTCTTTCTTCTGTAAAGCCTTGAGCCCCGCTCTGGGGGACTGAAGAGCATTACCAAGCTGTGTGGCCAAAAGCTGTGCAGTGGGGAAACACACACAAGCCCATCAGCAGCCGAATGTCTCGGCTCACTTCTATGGGGCAACGCTCTTGTAAGGCCATGCTAGAAACAACCAAGCTTAGGGAGGGGGCAGTGCTTAGGGGGAAAGGCCGTATCCAGGCTCTCCGGCCCTTGCACTGCCCCGAGTTCATTATCATCCCCGGCATGATTACATGGTTAAGCTGGAAGCCACTCGGGAAGAGGGAGGTGGTGCGCCTGCCCACGTGCAGCTACAGTGCTGCAGGAGTAGCAGTGCGTGCCTTCGCCATCCTCCCTGCTGGGGAATGGCCAGGGACGCAGGGAACACAGAGCGAGACCCTTCCTGCAGAGCCAGCGGTACAAGACCAGCCACAGGAAGGGAGGGCTGGTAACAGCTTCAAGCCATTTTTTACTTTTTCTGCTACTAATGCTGGAGGGGATTGGGCTGGATGAACATGTCGAAAGGCTCGTTTCAGGTATTTGAGGAAAGGAGGGTGCAACACCAGCCTTTTCCCTAACAGCTCCGCTCCTCTCACTGTGCCTGGGAGGCTGCTCGCCCCAGGCAGAGGGAGAGTCCAGCGCCACTTCTAATGGGTGCACCAGGCTCGGCAACTGGAAATCCCCATCCTCATTTAACTACATGCACTTTTGAAAAATGACTTAGCTATGATACCAGAACCAAAGGAGGTTGTGTTTTTCTGCTTGACATTTGTAAGAGAAAGCGAATGGCCAGCCGCTAGCCAAACTGGCTGGCACAGGCTCCTCTTAGTTTCAGGGATAAAACACACAGCTTTGATGCAAGCAGCAAATGGTGAAAAGCACAAAGCCAAACATGACTGTTTCAAACTTCAGCATTTGCCTGCCACAGATTATTTTTGCAGAATACCAGCGGGTCGGTCACTCACTCATACGGGTAAGTATTACCTGGCAGCAGAATTATCATTTATTTCATACGATTGATTTCTCAGCCGAACAGTAACACACTAAATCTTTTCTTTTACAAGAACAAACTGTCATGGTAGGAGAAAGTAAATTATTCCAGGAGCCCACTGTTTTAAAGACCAGAAAACCTTTCAGAGATGTGAGTTTTTCACTGCCTGATGGAGAAAAGGGACTTTTTTGCTCCTTAGTGCTTTCCGAGCAGTTATTTTATAGGTCTCAAACCTCCATATTGTGAAACCAGAATTCTTCATTACAGAGATCTTGCATAAGATTGTCTATAAACTGAAGCAAAGGAGAAGATTGTAAGTACTAAAATACACAATGAAATAGCACTGACTGCCAGGCAAACTGACAGGGGGAATTCAAACTAAGATTGTTTTTCTATTCTTATCTTATCTCATTACAGGTCAGGTTTTGTTTACCCTGGAGAGAGACATGTTTCTGGTTTTGCACGCCTGCTGTGCCGCTCCAAGTCTGTCCCCTCATCCCCGTAGCACCGGGGCTCTCAACAGACTTGCTTCTCTCATGGTCCACTTGAACGGAAATATTGCATAGCCACGTTCATGGCGCGTTTCTGGGGCTCGTTACTCTGGCGTTCATCAGAACACTGTTTGGCAGAGGCAGCTCCATGGCTCCAGAAGCCTCCAGAGGCTTCTTTTACCTCTCCAGTCCTGGAGTCTGCTCAGTCCTTCAGCTTAAATTAACACGTACACTGGTAAACTGTGTGTATTTCTATTGGCAGGATATCAGGCAAGAGGAAAGTGGAGCATGTAATGCCCTGGCCCCACATGGCACCCTATTCGGAGCCTGATTTGCCCTACCCATGCAGCCTGCTGACAGGGTAGGTAGCAGGAAGGCCAAGAGCATACCCAGCTGCTGCAATAGTAAAATCAGTAACCGGGAGCTCTCTTGGCACTCCATCACTGCACACAGGTTTACACAGCACTGATTTACCTAAAAGGGGCTCAAAAGTGTCCCCATGTCCTGTGCTGTGATGCAGGGACATGGCTCACGTACCTGCTACTCCCTGTGATTTGGGAGCATACACATTGCTGCGTGAATAATTGTACCCCAGAGCTTTCAGAGCTCAGGAAAAGCGTAACAGCTAGGAAAAGAGAAATGGCTTGCCTGTTACTCTGCTTTTTTAGGACCTCATCCCATATACTTTGGCTGTTGGTCCTACCTCATTGCTACTGGCCCTCGAGAGGCAGCACATCTGAGTCTTCTGGCGGAAGGCCCCCCATGCTGACCTTCACTTGTTCTGCCTCCTCTGGTCACCATCATCTTTTTCTATGTAAAAAGCCATCTCTTTTCTCGGCATCACTGATGTCTGCTCTCCTCTGATCTTTCCACTGGTGTTCCCCGTTCCGAGAGCCACCTCGCCATCATTTTACCTCTTCCCTTCCTCTGTGGCACACAAGATACCAGTTCTGGCTGCCTTTCATGCCCTTTCTTCCACAAGACCAAACTTGTAGCACCTGTATGGTGATCTCTGTACCCTTGCCTGGTCTCCAGTTGCTCTCATTGTAACGCACAGCTGATCTGCAGGCTACGGAAACACTCAGCATCCCCTCCCACACCCACGCACAGTCCGCCCATGGAAGTCTATACTCTTCTTCAAGTTTTTTCTGTTGAACCATCCTACTTTTTTGAATGGAAATTTTTACCCTTTGGATGAAAGTTTCCCATCCCTTGATGATCAAATTAGTTCAGAAACTCTTTGAAGTATGTTTTGATAATAACAAAATTCTGTTCCTCCAATGTTACATACTCGGCATTTATACAGACCTATTTAATATGATAACCTTATTGCCTCCTCACATTAGAGGAAGTTCTGAGTAGAAGAGTTAATAAAAATTTAATTTTCTCAAAGTATCATAGATGAGTGCTCCTGAACCCAATTTGTGTGCTTTCTGCTAGTCAAATAGACACAAAGATACTGAGAGAGGAGGGGGAGGAGGGAGAAAGGGGACATGAACAGTATTTCTGATTAAATAAATTCCTATCCTGGGAGTCGATTTGGCTATAATTTGACTTTATTAAAAAATGGTTATTATTTTTACATCCAGTGTTTTCGAAGGGAAGTGGAAATGGGTTGCACTTAGATGTTATTTTGGGGTTTTTTTGCAACACTGGAAAAAAATATTATTGTTCCCTCACCAAGTTCATTGAGTGTCTTCCACATTTTCCCACTTCCGGATGCACCAACATCACTGGAAGGTTCTCATACTAGTGCTGGTTACAACATGCTCACGTACCCCCCCACTGCTGCCTATGGATTGAAATAAACCCGATTAAAATGAGCCCCGACTGAGGGAAAACTGTTTCATAAACGTCTCCATCAACCTCCAGCCTCAGCCCTACCGATCTCTGCACCTGAACAGAGATTTTGGCTCAGTGGACTCTCACCAGTGAATCAGAAAGAGCACTAACCTATATTCCCACTGCAAACATTAACTACTTGATCCAGATGTCAGCGCAGAGTATGACTTACCTTTGTTTGTACATGAAATAGGGAGATGGGGTCATGAGGGAGGGAAGAGG
The DNA here is from genome assembly GCF_035582795.1 of Mycteria americana. Lineage (NCBI taxonomy): Eukaryota > Metazoa > Chordata > Aves > Ciconiiformes > Ciconiidae > Mycteria > Mycteria americana. Next base: position 41,666,490 of record NC_134367.1, read on the forward strand.
AAAAGGGTCCTTGCTCGTATGATGAATACTATCACTGTGGGTAGATGCTGCTTTGATTTCTCTGTGCAAGTATGACTTACAGGGACAGTACTGCCCTATCCATCAATCGTCAAGGCTGGTATCATACGGGGATGAGCATACAGGCTTGGAGTGGAGCACCATCCTCAAGAAACATGAGCGGAGGGTCGGTCATGGGGCACGGGTTTCTCTCAGTCTCACATCTGATGGACAACTTGAAAAGCAGATAGGTAGGTGTAACAGAAGAATGCAAGCTTGAGGAGCTATGCCATAAGCACAGATCATAGAAATTTCACACTGGAAACAAAGGGATACAGGTGAAATCTAAGCTCTGTAGGGTCTGTGAACCTTGGAACATGCAGTGGTCCCCAGGCAAGGTGAGCGCAAACCTTGTACCGTGGCGTAGGAGGACGGAAGTGGTCTGGCTATTTAAGGTGTTTCAGCCAAACGTCACTCTCATGCAAGTTAACAGATCTGCTTGGATTTAGGATTTGATTAGAGGTCCAAAGGAAAGCAATATAATCTATGGAAAATAAAGAGCACTTGACCAACTAATTGGATACTTTTAATGAGATTATAAATTTGATTGACCACTGCAAGAATTTTGATGCTACGAAACTTACACTCAATAAAAAGATTTAACACTGTGCTCATAAAATCCTAATAACACAGGGGAGTAACATAAAATGATACACATCATATCGACTGAAAAAGCATTGAGAGGAAACACTGAAGAGACAGACATCTGCAGGAGAGATGCAGGAGGAACAAACTGGACTTCTGCTCTCATTCTCTCTCTGTTGACTACAGATGAATTCTAGGAAATCAGCTTGCTGTGCCAACGCCTTCGTGCATACTCTGAGGTCGTAAGATACAATTACGCATTACGCATTATGCGAATATAAAGTCACACCTCTTAGGCACAAAACCAAGGAGCTGCTATGCGGAGGAGCGGGGATCCTGAAGGACTGCTCCAGTGAACAAGCAAGCCAACACGAACTACACAGTGCGATGTGCTGGCCGGGCACATCAACCTGCTTCCTTAACGCATACAGAGGGGAATACTGAGTAGGGGTTAGAGAAGTTATCATACCTCCCCAGGTGTGCTTAAATGCCAGATCTGGTCTGGCATTCACACCCAAACACTAGCAAATCCGAAAGGGTGGAGAGAAGCACCACAAGAATTGCACACATAACAAGAACATACCAGCAGTGGAGGCAGGATCTTAATCAGAAGGAAATTTCAAAAATCAGGATGGCTTTTTCGGTTCCTGAAAGATGCACTCTAGACAGCTGCAACCTGAAAAAGGAAACTGCCCTATTACAATACAAGTCCAGGAGTTGGTCTGAGTAGGTGGGCTACCAGCTTTAGGGTCATGCTGGATGATAAACTGGCAGGGAAGACCCATGCAGGCCTCTTGCACAACTTTTCATGCAACTGCACATTTGGTTTCTTTCTGGTTCTAGTTGCAGGAAGAACAAATTGTACTTAAAAATGGCATGATGGATCATGGCCACCACTGGGCTGGGGGAGTCCTACCTGAGATAAAAGCCACTGACCTCTGAAAAATGTGGATAATTTTCTTGGAGGACTGAACAGCAATAACACTACAGCATCCTTGTGCTTGCACTGATATCAGGAAAGAAGAGGCATCAAAAGTAAACACAGCCTTAGGAAAAATATTTTAAACCATTGACTTTATTAAAATACTTAATACACAGTTTGTAGAGGAATGTACTTACATTTTCTGGAAACTCCACTGAAACCAAATTTTAATTATATATTTAACAAATGACAGAACAGTGGATGAATTCATGCTGTACACCAAAGAATAGACAAGTTAGGGTTTTTTTATCATCATTATTTTCCTGGCACAGACTCTTCTTTGCTTCTTAGCTTCAATCTCTTGAATATCTAGTAGCAGAGAAAGGAGGTTTGCATTTCTCACAGCATTAAACCCATCTGGTCCAAGTGAAATTCCATTTGTTTTCATCAGGTTCTTAATTCAATCGTTCCCCAGTAGCTTGCTTTTCCAGAAAAGCAAAGGCGATTGACCTCTCTAAAAAGCTACAGGTCATACTGCAAGAAGAGTTCGCCAATCACATGTGAACGTGGAGGTCTAAACCTTCTCAGAGTCACTACTCTTTCAAAATATCCACGTCAAGCTGAGTGTGGGAAAAAAAGACACTGTCAGAATACAAGGGCCACAACACATTCATGGACTTGGCAGAATGCATGTGGAAGACAGCCTGTGGTGCTGCAGCTCTGAAGTAAAAGGTAAACCAGAAGCTAGGTCTTGTTGAAATACAAGATGCAAGGGCTGGGATGGAGAAATATGGAAATAACCTGGACACATCCTTACAAGAATGAAATGTCCTAACCTCATGGAGAAGGCTGTAATCATCATAGATATTGCAGTTGCCATAGAACCATGAAGATCAGTGACAAAGTGTGTGTTATGACAATCTCAATGACAAGTATAATCTGGGGGAAATTATTTATACTGAGTGAAGAAATAATTAACTGTGTGTTTCAATGCAAGATGCACAGAGGCTGCATAGGTTTTCACATCAAATTCATAAGGCTCTTTTTTAGGAGATAATTTTGCAACCTTGCATAGGTGATATTATATCTTTTCTATAGATAATATGCAGAAACTATGTACAGTTGAAAAAAAGGACTTTGATGAATGCATTTTTTCCCCTCAAGTTTTACCATAGTATAAAAAGTAACTTATATAGCTCCTTCAGTTCTCTAAAACACATATGGAATATCCCAGAAAGAGATGCTAGGAACACCATCTAAATGATGCTGTGTGCATTTATACAACAGGTTGAAACAATTAGAGAAGCCACCACAAAGCATAGTTGTAAAATTTCCATACAGAAAAAAATGCAGGAGTTAATTTTGCTTACGAACATTGAAACTTATTTAAACAGAAATGCATTTTAGTTATAACAAATTAATAAGCTTCACTAGTCAGATTGCTGAATGAATGGACGACTCACACACTAAGTAAACTATAGAAAGAGCCAGTTCGATCCCTGCTTGATAAATGTACAGTAAACTTTAAAATCTGCATTTGGTTTCCAATTAATCCCAGCTCAGAACAACTCCTCCATTAGACAACCAGAACGCAGCTTCTCAAAACTAATATTATGCACATCTGCCAGTGCACTGCAACAAGAGCCATCAGGGCATTCATGTGCTTCTTCATTTGGTATGAAAGAAAGTCAGCCAGAGGATGAGCACGGTGCCACAGGACAGCCGACCTACCTTTGAAAATGAGCGTCCTGTTCCCTGGGACACTCGTTCACCCCCCTAAATGGTTCATCTTTGCCCTGCAATTACCTAAACCAGGAGATTTTCCATCTGACATGGTGCCTTTCCACCTAAACTACTTCTCTGTTACACAGGAGTTGTCTGGCATTTCTTTTGCCATTTTGTGCCTGGATCTAAGACACCATGATCAGCACTGCTTATTACTCTTGCATATCACAGTGATGTGTACTTTTTAGTAATATTTACAATGCTATCACTGTGGAGAACTAAGCCCTGTACTAGAAACAGTCTCTTAACGGAGACCTCAATACTAAGGATTTGGTGTATTCCTTATCTACAGATAAACTTAAAAAGGCAAAGCTTAAAATAAGCCCACTATACATTTGGTGTGTTAGGTTCAAACAGGGCAGGGGGGAAGGAACAAACACCCAGCACGTATCCTTTTGAAGGGATGCTATTTACAAGAAGGATTCGCTTTTTTAATATTTCAACAACAAAAACCCGGCTAATTTTGAAATTAGTGAAATCTAAGACAGCTTAGTTTTTAACCAACACAGAGCACAAACAACATTGCTGTTTGCTGTTAAACACAAGTCTCAGAAATGCAGGGAAACTATGATCAATTATACTATGGGCAACAAATTGCAACCAGTTGAATAACAATAATAAAAAAACACCTCTGCTTTTTTTTTTAAACATAGCCTCTAAAAAGTACAGCATCCCAATGTTTTCTCAGTTCCAGACTGCTGACATTATAAATTAAGATGAAAAGAGTTCCGTATATAAACAAGGCAGCTTTCCATTGACTTCATTGTACTGTTCTTGTCTAAACCTTTGGAAATTTCATCTTCAAATACCATAAGGTAAGGTTGAATTTATCAGTTACAAAACAATGTCCGTTTGTATGTGGAATTTGAAAAAACAAAACAAAACAAAAAAACCCAAAAAACAAACTCAAAAAACCACACCCAAGTATTTACAGCAATTCAGATTTCTTTTTTTCCAGCCTTCACACTTGCGTTTCACCTTCTGCAGAACTGTAAACACGCTGAGACCAAGGCCTTATGTTATGGTACGCGGCCTTTTGGGCGGTGGGGGTGGCATGAGTTCAGTGTCAGGGTCGAGGTGGTGTTTCCGCATCTGTCCTTGAGAAGCTGCTGTACATCTATCAATGAACTCAAACAGCATCTCCTTCGTGACTGGATTCTGGATGCTGTTGCATACAGCTGGGAACAAAGAACATATTCTCAAGTTACAAAACAGATCTGTTGTCGTCGGCACTTCAATAATTTCATCCCCTCTTTGCAAAATAAATAACAGAATTTGGCTGAAGTACTCAGCCTTAAACGCAGACTTTCACAAGATGGCTGAGTCAGGAGTCAAGTACCTCTGCTTTGCCCCCCAGAGAGCAAAGCGGTGTAGTGGGCCCCTACCTCATGGCAATCACTCTTTTTAAAACAAACAAAAGGCATGCGTGTGTAGGCTTCATGGGGCAACTATAAAAATGCCAAGAACTGACATCCTATTGAGATGGCCTCACAAGAGATGTCTCACAAGACATGGCTTTAAAAGAGACATGGCTTTAAAACACCCATCAAATCCAAATAGCTAGAAACAAGACTGCCTTAATATTGAAAACCTCTGAATTAAGGTAGCTTTTTTTTTCACCACTAAGTACTATAAATACCATAAACCCACAATGCACAGTACTTTTTTTTTGACCCATATACCTTCATTGGCTGAAAGACTTGACACCAAGCAAGCCACATGTCTAGCACACCAGACCATATGATGGAGGAAAGGCTGTAGTGCTGCATGGTGGCCAAGGCATGCATGTATAAGCACACTTGGATTACTTAACATGACTCCCCAGGTCAGAGTTTGTAAGTAATGGCCCACAGGATTTTATGGAACAAATAAAAAGGCTTACTTCTCTTAAAACAAATAAAATATTTTTAATACTTTTCCTATGTAACTTTATACTCCTCTAATTAATCCTCCTGAGAGACTTAGGGAGGGCGAAGAAAATAAAGAACAAGAAATTAAGTGGGAATCCTATGACTATCTTGGAAGAAAGTACAAAATGATTAGAGGATAATATATATAGCATGTAAGGATTGGCCACAGTATGGATGCAATTTCCATGCAAAACAATCTATTGACCCCCTAGAGTACTAAACAACATTAAGACTCCTTAAAATGTACTTGCAATGTAGCGTTGTTACGAATAACAATCAACGTATAATTTCCTGACTCTTAAAAACACTCCTTTCTTTCCTGCAGAATTCCAGAACCATTCAAAGCATTACTTTACAATTAATAAAACACCTTCCAAGCATTATTTTTTGATTATCTCATTTATTTTTGGTGAAAAGGTGGTTTAGAAGTTGTACTGTATGTGACTTCAACAGTTGGAAAAACTTTTCATCAAGAGAAAGCAAATAGAGTCTCTAGGCTCTAGAGAAGGGGACAACGAAGTTTCAAATGAGAAAATACAACTTTTGGAGAATGGTCAAAAGTGAAAAATTAAAGCCAAAAGAAAACTTTCTGTTCTGAAAATTCCCATGGAAAATTTGAAATATTTCTTACAGAACAGTTCTTCCTATAGCATGTAATTTTCCTTTAATTTTTATTTTTAGGAAGTTCACTATGTTTTGGCAGGGGGAAAAAAGGTCAAGAATAACATAACTGCCCTACAAATGGAGAAAATGAGAAGAGAAAAAGTGCAGCTGCATATGCTCTTAAGAACGAAGGAAAGATAAGTATGCTTCTCCTCAAAGAAGAGAAAACTCCAAGGAAAAAAAACCCTATTGAAACAATAAGGTGAAACAGAGAAGAGAAATTTAGGTCAGGGTGACAAAGAGATGTCCTTGTACTTGTATGACTTCTGTGGCCCATTCCTCTGCCCTAACAGGACGGCTCAGCAAGTATTTCAGCTACATTCTGTGCTGGTTCCCTAAGATGCCAACAGATTTATTATCTCCTGGCAAAATGACCACATTTTGTTTATTCAAGAAAATCTACTCACTGCTCAGGCAGAAATACAAGTGGAATGGTTCAGAGAAAATCCTACATCACCTATGCATGTCCTCGTAAATAGCATGGTCTTAAATATGATTAAACTTCTTTTTGGCACTTAACAAAAGTCAGTATCAACATGACTATTGTTATTCAGCCTTGTACACTTCTATTCAAACTCTTATACTTCACCTGAAAGTAAACAACATCATTTAATTTACAACACTTGGCAATTTTTTTTTTTTGTAGAAGAACATTAAAGTCTCACTATTCTGCAGGGATATACCCCCACCTTTCATTTGTTTGCCTCTTCATTGTTTGTACGACTATTGTAGAAACTTAAGATGACATTTTCTCTTGTTAATTTTCTAGCCCATCTGCCAAATAATGGTTTTGGCGTTTTGAATAGAGGTGACATTATAATGGATTTTTTGTTCTACAAATTCAACTCATAGCGTGTCAGTTTGCATTACATCCTGACAAGCCAACACAATGCTAGGAACTGATGTTTGTTAGTTAACTGCTGTTGCAATGCTATCGTAAATAAAAACTTCCTTGGGTCTCACTTAAAAGGCATGCCCTGCCATTTAAAGTGTCTTTGAGCAAGTGTTTGCAGTTCTACAAAGACTTAGGCACTTGCTTCTGCATTATCTGTTAAATACTGCATCAGAGTATTTAACTGACTTCATCAAATACCCCTGATGCCAAAGGATTCATGCTATATAAAAGCCAAACATGACATAAGCATTTACAAGATGAGGTATTACTATAGGAAGTTAGAGAAGCCAGAACTCAAACTAGAAATAAGAACACAGAGTACCTTTCCTCCTCAGACTGGAACAGAGTTAAAAAATTAAAATTTGAACCTGAAAAACTTTTAAAGCAAATTATTCTACTCACCCATGGCAGTGCTGTAGGCATTTGGAAAGCTTTTGTCTATTCTCTGTCTCATGAAGACCCAGCTGTTGTTCTCAAACTTGCACTCTATAATTTTATTGTCGTACTGTTTCAGTTCTTTTGTAACCTGTTTAAAAAAAATTGTTTGGGATAAACATGTTTTAATTCACATTTTTTTCCTTCTTTTAGGGATAAATAATAGAAGATCAAAAGCTGCCCTGCATTTTTCAGCAACATGCCTCCATCATACACAGAGGAACCACACAGACTACATCTCCATTATACATATGCTCAGCTACTCAACATTTAAAAAATACTTTTCAAATCTGCTGTGAATATACAGCAATTATATGATGCTAAAACATCAGCAGCTCTAACAGAGGGGGAAAAAAGTCACTTCTGGCCCAAATGCAAATAGGTTTCCATGGGAATAAACTGCTTCCAGTGTAAGTGCTACTGCCAGCCTAAGTGCACGAAATGTATTATCCATGTTTCATCAACCTTCTTTGTTGAAGGTCTCAAAGCCAAATGTCAGATTTCAATACCAGAAAGAGCTTATGGAAAATCATTCCACTCTTTACATTACTGAGGATTTTTCTTTTCTTTTTTTTTTTTTCTTCATTTGTCTTTAAAAATCAAGATTGTAACTCCAAAATAGTGCGGGAGTTCAAATCACATATGTTCTAAATCTCCTTCAGGCCTCTATTGATTCATAGATTTGTCAGCAGCAAATATCCTGAGCTATTTGTCTTTCTATTTGGCAATGCTGTGTGGTCTGGAAATGCAGTTTATATGCATTGGACTTCCTAGTTGTTTTGGCTACTTCATCCTATGCATCCTAATCTATAATACAATGCAAAATTTTCAAGTAACCATGGTAACCTGAGAACCTTATCTAACGCTTTAAACAATTTTACCCATATACTTCACTTTGTTCCTAAGGGCCTCTTCAGAAGTATAAAGCTGTATTTAACTGCTAGCTATGTTTAGTTTGCTGTAGCTTACCAACGAAAAGCTGTACAAGGTAATATAACACTTTGGATTCAGGATCTTACGCATAAGCGCTCTCGTAAGAAGGGACTGGTTATTGCAATTCATTAGCATAATTTTTCACCTCTGTTGTCTACTTGCTCCTGAGCGGTGACACGGGAATTTACTACTGTCAGAGGGATGCAGATTTGAAAAAGGCCATAACTGTCTCCAGGCAGCTTAATAGCACATACAGTGGAAAAGCCCATGAGCCTCTTTCCCATTAATTCCCAGATAAAGGCAATTAATTCATGAAAAGGTCCTGAGCATGGACCGAGTACTCCTACACCGCATGGTACAGGATTTATCCTTAATTTGATAAGCAGAATCCTAACATTTTTCTTGGTATTTACCCCGAATACTTGTGTTCATTCCTGGATAGGGAGCCCTGGGATTTTACTTGTCAAGTGAATATAAGACAATTTTGTTAAACCTGCTTACAACCCAGGCCTGTCCTGCTCCAGGACTGACAGAGTCAGAGTCAGGTTTCTATGTCACACATTTTTCCTTGATCCATTCCATCACCTGCAAAGAGCTTTTTTCCTAAAATCATTTAATCCTTAAGCGAAGTTTGCATCTGCTGATGATCACTTGGATGAAATCAACCGATTGCCCACATCAGCAATCTCTTCCATTGCAGCATGCTCCGCACAGCACGTCACTTCTTTCCATCCACGTTGAAAAGCTATATGCAGTCCAGATGTTTGACTGATACATATTTGTGGACATATTTATGTTCCATTAGGTGTATGCAGGAAAACACAACATCCTTTTCTAGCGCACTATGGATACATAAACCCAGGAAGAAATTCTTGGCTGCGCAGTGCCTTGGGAAGGTATATTACTTTGAAGACAGCTGCCTAGTGGAAGTGGGGGCAGCAGGGGGTACGACCATGTGTCTGATTTTCTGCCAAAGCAGGGAAATGTTAGAAGGATCACCTGCTAGAGAGAGAAATGTATAAAACTGCAGGCAATGACTTCAACTAACCAGCCGTCTCGTAAGGCTTTCTCACAGTTTATCATTCTTCTAGTGTTCAGATGCTCAGAATAGCAATAAATTAGATGGCAGCTTTATCAGACTGTGGCAATTAAGCAGTATTATTAACTATCTAGATACTTGCTTGGCCATTCATTAGCAATCTGGAAGATAGATCTTTTCACAAAATATGAACACCTGCCAAAGCACCAACTTAAATGAATTTTCCTATTAGAAAACTGGTGATCATAGTCTTTAACAATTGCAAGGTGTAGTAATTATTTTACAAAGGAAGAAATACAGCACCTACACTTCCCTGTACTTTGTTAAGTGACCTCAGTCTTGTAAATGTACTTATTGTAATATTAATGAACATTTTAGGAACTGCTGGCACTTGATCAAGGCTACAAGTACTCTGAGCAAAACACACTTTTCAGCATTAAAAATACTCTTCTACTGTTGCATCTCAGTAGACTTCTAAATGGGTACTGTTTATGCACAGGACTGAACAAGCCCATAGCGATCCTTGTATCCATAATTCACGCCTCACTTGCATGCTACTTTCTGGTATTTCAGCTTCAAAGTGGGATAGGGAAACAGTCAAATTTAACTGTCTTGAATTTCCTTCCCTTTGGGAATTCACTCTGAGCTGCTCAGAGCACTGTCTTCTTGATTTTCCCTTTGCAGAATGGGGTTCATCCCTCCTTCTCCCTCTTCAGTTTTACAGTCCATAGGAGTATCTGAATAATGCATCATCATTTCTTTTCCTGAGAGGTCGTACTTCTAGCTAGTTCTTCACAGAAATGGGAGAAGTGTCTTAGGAATGATGGCAGTTCTCAGCCAAAATGCTTATCCTCATCAGCAGCAATGCTTCTGTACCAGCAATGGTGCAGTGCCAATGCTTCTGCCGTACTGTTGATAAAACGCCTTGAACCAGCATTCAGCAATTTCAAGACGGAAACTCCCACCACACTAAGGACTCCATGGAGCCTCCCTTAATTAAATATTTACTTCCTAGTCTATTTTCGGATGGCCAGACAGAATTAGAGGCCCAGAGGATCATGTCTGGGACACAGGGCTGTCAGAGGTGGTGTGCATCAGAACAGCATCTCTGGTCTGGGCCACAACTGTGTCCTGGGCAAGGACGAACACCAACCTGTACACTACTTTCGTTTCATGAGGAAGGAAATTGTTCCTCAGCAGGAACACTCACCGTTCCTGACTGCATTCAATCTAGTTATCAGGAACCAGCCTACTTGCCCAACAGAAATCACTTCCCAAAAATATAGATGAGCTTCCCCTTGGAAGCCGATTCACTACATTCACTGCTAGATTGCAAGATGGGATCAGAAAAAAGTGGGCAAGAGCTGCATCCCCATTTCAGCAATAGCTCATTATCAAATCAGACTGGATTAATACAAGACCATTGCCTAAGAATGTCAGATTACATGAAGATGACAGCTATCTTCCTCTCCCTGCTGAGAAAGGCTTCCCACTGCCATCATCATCTGGGCTATAAACTAGGAAAAACTTTGGTGGCATAAGCTTATCTTTTTTTCTAAGAATGATGACAGTTAAGGTTTAGGAAATCTCCCATTTTCCAGTCTCCTTCCATTCCCTATGTTCTGAAAGAAATTCAAAATATATTTTTAAAAGTTAAATATCTAACCCATCTCAAATTATCTCGCCTGGCAGAATAATGGAGCCATTTTGAGATTAATCACAACAGTGTATTCATACTCAGCCACATTTTATGTTAATTTAGAGCAAAATGTGAAAAAACAATATATCCAGCTGAAAAAGAGGAGAAACCATTTACATTGATGTAGTTAGCTCTAGTCCCATGAACATGCCTGCATTATTTCTGCTGACTATCAATGGCCAAGGCTTTTCTGTGTATCTCCACAGTGCGCTTGATCATCAGACTGCTCCATCATTCCACCTGTTGAGTCATTCTTTCATTTACTAGAAGCATACATATTTGCTGTGAAGACTTCACTCAAACATTAGTCTCATCGCCCTTAATCCCGAAAGAGGATGAAATTCCTGGGCAAGCTGCTACTTTACATAAGAGGTATTAACAATGAGAATTTACATTTTAAGGTAATTAAGTTAATATTTCAGAAAGCATGCCTCCAATGGACAAGCTTAAACTTTACAAACGCATCTACCTTCCCCATATTCAAGTTCTTTAGAAAGAAAAAAGGAGGTAAGATTTTAGATAAATGGAGACTTGATTGAAAGAAGTCCTATGTTTCCATATGCATATTTTTTCCAAAGCAATTGAAATTATTTTAGCTCAGTAAATAATCCCCTTTAAAGAAAGTGATGTTTGTAAGCAAAATCTTAGCACATTCTATTTCAAATCCTTTCTCTCTTTAAATGCCTTTTTGTTGCACTTTCCCCTCTATTACCAAACATTTATAGAAAGAAAATCATTCTTTAATTCACCTATTTCTATTGCTTACTCCACATCCCTAGTCATCAGCCTATTTCTAAGATCCCAGAAGAAACAATTGTAATAGTAGACACAGAAAATGTTATCTTCCATAAGAGAACAAATGAGCAAAAGCAGCAGTTGAAATCTTATGAAATTAAAAAGATCTTTATTTCTAAATACAGAATTTAAAAAAGGAACCATAACACACAGGCAAGACAGATTCTAAATGTAATGGCATTCTATTTTCTAAGAAGAATCTGCCTTTTCTTTTTATAGCTGGCATGTGCAATGAAGGCATTCCTTTTTGATATGCTCAAGTACACAAACTGTTTGTTTTCTTTTTTTAAACACAAGTTCCAATGCCTGGAGGGAAGAAAAGTTTAGAGCTGCCACCTAAGGTCTGGAAGGTAATTCTTCCTCTCTCTGATATCATAACTAACTTTTCTCCATTAGGATCCATTCTTACAGCCAAAGCAAACAAACAAGTGAAAGCAGCACATCCCAAAATAAATTATCAGCTGTGTGTTCATGAGGGAGAAACCTTCTAGTTGCTTCCCAGTCTCCTACTGCAGGAGAACTGGAGCCACACCTTCTCTTGTCAGCCATCCTGCAAAAATTAAACCACATTTTTCTAAGAATTGTCCAAAAAATATGACATTTGCAAGCTCCTTGTCCTGAGGGTATTGGGATACATTCAGCCACGAATGACAGTTTAGGAAATAAAACCTCTCTAGCAAAACAGCACATCTCAAATCCTGATTTCTGCATTACTCTCAAATGCTGTGACTGCCCACAACTGCGAAGTACTGTAGACTCTGTTTCTAAACTTCTCAAGCAACGTGGAATGTCCTAGACGACAGAGAGAATTAACCTGCCCGCTGTTACTATGACTCCATAGCAGTAGGGACATCATCTGAAGACCAGGGAGAAGCAATGACAACAGTCAGGGAACAAAAAGAACAATTACATGGGAATTTGAGGAAACAAAGAGGGGTCAAGACTTCCTGAAGGAATAGGATGGAAACAGAAAAAATAAAGCAGCAGCAGTAACAAAATAAACAGCTTCTGAAGATATAAAGATATGCCAAACTCAAAATGAGATCTTTTTGAAGACTGAAGACTTAAAGGTGACAAGCAAACTCCAAGGACCTTCATGTCAAACCAAGGCAATTGAGAGGAAATGAGGTGTAAGCAACAGGGCTCCCGTTTATTTTGAGAATACACCTAAAGCAAAGCTTCAAAGTGCATGATTTCAGTGCATGGCCAGCTTTCCAAAGAAATGTGCGTGTGGGCAAGGACTATCCTGGGAAAGCACTCTTACACGTGATTACAAACGAGGACATGAATATAAGAAATTCTAATGATTTGACTAAGAACATCCTAGAGAGTCAGTAGCCGTGTATTTATTAGAGCCCCCAACTCTTACAGGGCACAACGCAGCACCTAATACAGATCCCAAGTTGTTCCTTCAGTGCTTCTTCCTAATTCTCAGACAGCTTGTTTAGATGCTCTTAAAGAATTTTTTTACCCATTGACATAAAGTATCTCATGTTTTCCACAGTAAAACCTCTCAGAGAACTATAAAATTTAAGAGATGGTTATTAAATGCCTGCTCATACCATTAGTGTACACAGGACCACAAATATTAATAGTCAACTGGCAAAAGTTAATCTGTTAAATACTCTTCTGCTTCACATTTTTGTTCAAGCCAAACCAGACTTTGTAGTGTAGCTTAATATCCATTTCTTAATATGATCCAAGAGATTATTTTATCAAAAACATGGATTTGTTGAAAGTAAAATAAGAGCACTGATAACCAATTCTGTTGCTAAATCAAACATACTGATTGTGTTTCCTTTTAAGTAATATATTACCCAACAAATAGTTATCAGCTTGGGTAAACACAATGCAGTTGATATGTTTATTTACATTAAAGAAGCCTTCTAAGTGTAACTACGCCGCTTCTTGTGTACATAGGAAATGGAAATGCTCCAATTTTGAGATCTCATTCCTAGAAAGGAACATTAAGAAATATAAAAATTTTAACATTTTTGTTCACGCCAAATTAAACCACAACCCTAACAACCAAGCACTGGAAAATCATGGAAAAAGCCAAAAAGAAAAATCATGTTTCAAAACCACAAGAGTGAGGCTTTTTTAAATTGTGGAATTTTTTTGTTTGTTTTTGACTTCCAGTGTCTAGCACTCACAGTTCATAATTTATTCTTTCTTTTTAACATATAATATTTTCTCAAAGAATCCCTCATTCTTACATGTAGTAATTTCAAATATGGATACTGTTTTCTGATACACAGAATGGGTTGGAGTCCTGGGGCTTTCCTGACAACTGACTGATGGAAACATCAGAAATAAAAAGCCTTCCTCTTATCAGTGATATTACAAGTTTAATGACTTTCAGTGCCAGCTGGAAACAGATTTCTTAATGTATCCTGGAAGGTCTCCTGTACTCCTGACCTTGCAACACCATCTGAACTATCTGTAAGAAACCGATGTTTTCCTGAGCTTTGTTTGGGACTCTCAGAGGAACACTGGTATCTACAACAAAGCAGATAACTGGTAACTGCTAAGACCATGATGTGGAAATATATCTGTGTTTGCACAAATGCTCTGCTTGATGATGCACCCTCTTCAAGATACTCTTTTTTCTATACTTCCCGGTTCACTCAATGGGAAAACCTGGTCAGCCACAGCAAACCAACAAACTCTTTGAACACTTTTGGGCATTATAACTCAGGCATCTACAGTACTCAAAGAGCAGCTGACCTTCCTGCTAGACTTTTCACTGAAAGGGTTATCAAGCATTGGAACAGGCTGCCCAGGGAAGTGGTTGAGTCGCCATCCCTGGAGGTATGTAAAAGACGTTTGGATGAGGTGCTTAGGGACATCGTGTAGTGGTGGTCTTGGTAGTGTTAGGTTTACGGTTGGACTCGATGATCTTAAAGATCTTTTCCAACCTAGACCGTTCTGTGATTCTGTGACTTTGCCATCTCCACCTAACTCCTGAGGGAACTTTAAAGCTTTTAAAAAACCTATTTTCTTTTAATCATTGTCAAGAATGGGAAGCAGAGATCCAAGGGTCCATACACATCTTGAACAGTTAACTGAAACAAAGTCATAAATAGTTGTCCTCCTAGACTGATATCCCTTGCCAGGCACTCTAATCATCACAGGTCTATGGATTAAAGAAAAAAAGATCTCTGTACATCTTCTGTAAAAACTGAGAAACAGAAGAATTCTGTGCTGGGGACTCATGAACCTGGCATACCTCCACTGTGATGAGTTCTTAAATAAAGTCGTATTAAAAAAGCAGCTTATATAATTCTGACCCTCAGCATGTGCTGATGAAAGAGGAAGAAACTCTAGGGGATGGGGGAACTGCAGCAAACACCCAGGCAGTAAGAGCAGTAACAGAGCTCTCAAAGCAAGTGTCAGTGTGAACTTACTATAGACAGGATGCATATTTGGTGTAAACAGGGCTTCACCTGCTCTACAGCTCATGAATTTGTAGAAAGAGGTAAGAACAATGCTTCACTGCAAGCAGCTGCGGTAACTTTGCAGAGGCCAGAGACAGCCAGCTTGGATTTGGCACACCAAGAATAATTGTGCCACTAATAATCCCTGGGGTCAGTACTGAAACTTGAGGGTGTTTGTCAAAGCACCAAAGAAAAACAGGCAAATGCAAGCAAAGTAGTAAAATGCCACAGCAAACCGCAGAACTGTTCAGCAGGTTATGCAAAAACAAATAAGCAAAAAAATCCTTTCAGTGAAGGACAAGGAATCCACTGGAGGTTTCTGAAAAAAGCCACCCCTGCCAGGAAGGTAAGCAACTGTACAGGAGGGGAAGATAGAGCAAGGATATACAGTGCAAGCTGATAGAAAAAGCTGTAATCATAATGTAGCAATGATTCTGGAGGAAACATTTCCCCCCACAGCCTGATACATTTTGAGGACTGTATTTCTGCTTGACATGAGCTAGCTTGTGAAAGCCAGTCTTAACCCTCATTTGTGTCTTATTCACTCAGACTGCTTTTGCAAAAGGGAGCCAGCCCCAGACTGAGAGCACTGCATGCTAGGAAACAAAGATCCAGAGTTATGCACCAACAGTAAAGAATATATTTTGAAAACAGCACTTAGCTCATTCATAAATTATGAATTTCATAAGGCTTATTATTCTCGGTTTGCAAATGGGGAAACAGAGAGAGATGGTTTGTGGTCACACAACAGGGAAAGCATTTACTCCCCATTAGGGTCTCTAAACCCAATCTTAATTACCCCTCAGGTACTTACACTCATGCTACCAAGAAATCCTGTGACACAGGGCAGCTGAGATCTCTTTAATAATTTATCAGCAGAAACCCAAACAAATCTTCCAGAGACAAAGCAGTGCTATCACTATTTTACAACCATTGGCAATGCTACTTCTATACCTCAAAATAAACAAGAGAGAACCTAGATGACTGTGTCAGAATAGGATGAATAGGAGTTTTTCCAACATTTTCTGCCTTTCACATGTTGGACTTCTCTATAATGATGGCTCTCTTGACAAATGTTTGCGTTTATCACGCATAGATTTTACAGCGTACTTTCTCATATGACTGTTTTTCATCTTTTCTTTGTACTCACGCTATTACTACTGTAGGAGTCTAAATTCATCTTGTTTCATCTGTACTTCTCACACCCATCAAGGGGTTCTGTTGCTTGCTGTCACACCGCCAGGGATGGGTTACAGGGAGACTCCCAGGGGCTGGGCTACCAGGAGCTTCCCAGTAGCCTTTCTGTGTCGTCTGAGGAAAAGCTACTTTTACAAGTCAGATAGTATCTGTCACTATTCATATGGGCCCCGGCTCTACAAACTCTTATCCTTGTAAGCTATACACCTTTGAGCAGTTTCATAAGATCAATTAGCCCGCACTAGTGTTATCAGGATTGGGCTCTAAACCTAATTCTCGTCACTGCTTATCTGGCTTCTGAAACGTTCTTAGAAATCGTGGTTTTGTACTCTCAGAAAAATGCCAAATGATACCAGAATAAACCAAAAGACATTTAAACTAGAATCCAAAGTAGCATGTAATTGCAAGTGAGTCTTTTAAACCCACTTTTACTTGTAACAACAGGCAGCTTTCAAATTACAGCTATTATGAATCATATACTTTTCTTCCATTTAGATCCCAAACAGCCAGTTTTATATGCTTAAAGTTTTTTTCCCCATAAATCAAAATTCACCACTGAGAACAATTGTGTTAACACTACAAGGAAATTTGTTTGCTTTGTTAAATTGAGCTTCAAAAGCATGAACTGAACATACATTTGTGATCACAAGTAAAGCCTCTTCTTATACCCATTCAAAATGTTTACTTTATTACAGCTTATTATAAATGTACAGTCTAAAATGCGGCAGCATGACTGTTCAATTTCCAGGCCATAATTTTATGATAATCATATGTTATATATTCATATGCCTACTCCACTGCCTAACAAAGCCCAAACTGGTTTGTTAGCAGCTCTGCTTTCCCCATGGTTCAAATTTCTTTGCCTCAGAACATTACTGCGTAACAACATTAAGGAAGATATAATCAAAATTTTACTTCATATTCTTCACTATAGTAGGCAAACAAAGAAACATATAACATTGGAAGCTGAATTTGGCGTACTGACTTTATCAAATACTGGTATCTAAGTGATATGTAAATTATTAAACATGCTATGCAAGCATTATTAGAAAGGTAGGGGGTAGGGAGCAAGATTATAAATTCATAAATGTTTTCAACATGTAGAAATCCTATTAATACTTTAAAACGTTGAGATAGTACAGAGAGAATGTGTGCATGAACTAAGACCAGAAGTAAGCAAACTTGCTTTTCATCTCCTATATTTAACATGTGTTTCAGTTTTTGCCGAGGACATATTTACAAAAAGTAGTAAATTTTTTTTTCTTCATACATTTCAGAGGCAATTCCTAGTTATTCATAAATCTGATACTAGAACATACAGAGGCTTACAGGGCTTGTAGGAAATAAAAATTCAGACAATCCCCATCCACTTCACTAGACTGAATGGTTTGTCATCAATCAAGTCTCCTATGAACCAAAGGATCAAGCTAGAGAGGAGAGCTCAGTCTTGCTCACTGTAGCTTCTTATAGGGTCTGTGTAATACTTAGTATTTTTAAAAGAGTGCCAGATCTTGAAATCACACAAGTCTCTTAACAGCAGAATAACATTTTATTGTTTAAAGAAACTTCTCAGGTTTTGTATTTGTATTATATAAGAAAGCAAGAACTTCGAATTTTCAAATACAGGATGACCAAAAAAAAGTCAAGCTTTAATGAGTTTTAAAACCTCACCATTTTGAGGGGGCGTGCTTACACCTGATCACTAAGATTGGAGTTCACAACCCTGCTGACTCAACCTTCCATTGTTGTAGCTAATGACACAGCATGAGTTTCAGGTGACTGCCAGAACCACTTACATGAGGGAGTTGATAAATGCCTTGATGAAACACTGCAATAATATAAAACACAAAGCCAAGAGGCAGCAAACAACAACAACCAAAAAAACCCCCTCCAAATCTATTCAGCAGTGCTATAAAATCCAAATAATAAAGCAAAGATGCATTGGGGAAAAAAGCTGCGAAAGCTATGTTAGGGATTTTTCATTGTATTTTTCATCCTTCTAAGATTTCAATTAGAAGGAAAATAATCTTTTTTTCCATTACTGATAATACATCACAGCAAAAAGATTAATGGCTGCTGACTTAATGCAGACTTTCAAAAATTAGCTTTGATCAAAGCAACTGCTGTAGTGAAAGTCAACTGCCCTAACTCACTTCTCAACTGCCTTTATAGCATTGAGCTGGCTTGAACTCCCTCCCTTTGTTGAATAGTTTGCCTTAAACTTCAAAGCCTAACTGGCTTTGAGGCTTAAATCACGAAAGCTTTTTCCTCCTTCTTCAAAAGCAATTAAAGACGTTCAGTATAATCTGACCTATAATCTAAAATCTAAGCATGCAGGTCTTCTTGATCATTGTGGGGTTACAGAACGGAAGGGGCTAGATAGAGAAGTTAATCGTGGCTCAGACACTGGAAATGGTTTTATGGTGCCTGTCAGCTGACGAGGTCAGTCCTCTAAAAGAAAGGTAAGCAAGTGCTAATCTATCGATGGCACAAATTTGTTGGTAAATGAGGCTATAGAGGGGTTCTTACTGCTTTACCTTTCATTGCAAGCCCCTACTTCTTTTCCATTCCTTGTTGAAAATGAATCTGCAGAGTTAGGAAGCCAGATTTCCCAGGACACCATGGTAACGGGCGTGGGGTGGGGTGATAGACTACAGTAATCACGAGGCAGAGGAATGGACAATATTCATGAACTTGGAAGAGTCACAACTGGCTTCAGAGGATTTTATGGATTTTTCCAGATGTGGTCTGAGAAACCTATGAACTTCTTGGTCTGTTTGGTTAGCAGTGTTTCTAGACAAATCAATAAGGATTTTATCTGAGTTTCTCTTTTACTATCCGCTAAACAGGATTACAACTTTGAATGGTGCGTGCTGACAACAGGAGATAATTAATGGTTTGATAGTTGGTCTTGCCAAAGTCCTGACAGACAGGAAATCTGGGAAAGCCTGCTGTACATGAGCACAATTTTCATGGCTTTGCTCATACACTTTTTTATTGCATGGTAGATCAATAACAACATAAGCGAGCGACAATATTTAGTCTTCATTCTTATTTCACAAAATTATTTCACCCAGTTAGCCTGCAAGAGCTAAGGCAAGCAAAGCCAAGAAAAGTCTCTTGAGTTTTCTAACCAGACAATCTCTCCAAAAAACCCCTGGTCTTTGGCTTGCAAAGACCTCTGCATACACCGATTGTTAAATTCTCCAGAATTCAGAGCCTAATTTGAACACTCTGCTCAAGTGCTACAGCTGTGTTTGAGCAGCCATCCTCCTCCACCTGAGGCCCAGGACTGAAACAGCATTAGTTCTCTAACAAATACAGCTGAAAACATTTGTTTTACTTTTCACACGATGTAACAGCACTACAAGTAACATCATAAACCCATTCTAGAGCCAGCCAATGTCACTAACAATTCCAGCCAGGAAAAAAAAAATTCTTAAAGGCTCTTCTCTAGAAGAATAGGCAGCGCTGGAAAGACATAAGAAAAGAGAAAGAAAAACCAGGTAACAGCATGGCAACTCTGTAACCTGTTGCCCAATAATCTCAAAGTCTATTTTTATATGTTAAACCAACTTCATTAGTTTGCTTTAGATAAGAGTTTTATGTACATAATTCTACAGTTGAAAAGCCCAAGGTAAAAGGGAGTTGATTTGTCAGGCAACAGTGCACACAGTGCACTGAAATCCATGAACTGAAACAGAAAGCGTTCGTTTGTAGCTTCCTGCTGTAACTACTAGCACTAATTACTAATTACAGATTTTTTCCTTAAAGTTCTGAATGAAATATTAACAAGCTAGTAATTAAGTAATTCAGGGTCTGTTTGCTTTAGTGTTAGCTTCACTATTGTAACCCCAAACCTCTAACTCACTGATCTATAAATGTCCTTCTAAATTATTCAGAGATGTCCTTTGTTTTCCTTCTATTGAAGTTACTGTGAAACCTCTCTCTATGCGTTAATGGCATCTAAAGTGTAACCAGTGGAAAGAGAATGTAATTATATAGGAAAATACAGTAACTGTATCTTGCATTATTGTGTAAAAGAACAAAAACATTCTTGTCTCTCATTCTGCTTTTGCATGTTCCTTTACATTGCTTCTACTACAGACCAGTCTCTTCCCTACATTCCACACAGGTTTCTTCCACAAGTTTCTTCAGAGGTTGTGTTTGTATAAAAGAAATGCTACAACACTTAGTTAATCTGCTCCTGCAACGACCAGCAATCAAGCGTGGCTAACCATGACCCACTAATGAAATGAAGCAGAAGGCAGGTTGCACTTGTCTATGTTACTATTAAATTACAACTGGGTAGGTTAACATATGACACTAATCGGGCATTTTATTTCTTGTGTGGTGCAGCATTAATATGTAGGCAATGGGCAGCTCCCCAAGGCAGTGAGGACCATGGTCGACGTTAACCACCTCTGGAAGACTGCCTGAGTCCCAGCAGACTGAACGGCCGGACCAAGAGGCTTTACAGCACTGTTTTGCTATAGCCTCATTCCCTCCCACCTTAGGGCACTGTCAGGGTCTTTGCTGACCCAGTGAAAAAAAGCCCGTGGATGACTTCTGCAGAGCTTAAGTGAGAGACGTGTCCTCCAGCAGAACTCAGGTCTTTACTCCCCTTCTGTACCGATGCTGACTCCTCTGCTTCACGCATGAAAAATAGATAAAAATCTCACATCAATGCCTGTACAGAATCCTGCATGGCATCTCATGAATCTACCAACTGACAACATACTCAAATATTTTTTTATTACAACACATTAAGCTAAAATCAATAGATTCATTTACCGAAACAGATTTAATACTTCAGCCAATCAAGGGAAAGTAACATTTTTCTGAAAAGCAGTGACATTTCATTATAGCATTTGGTTGTAAAGTCACTGGCAGAAATTTTTCTATATACCAATTAAACAGTAACTCAATGAAGTTAGTAACATAAAAAGCAATATTGCATATTTACAGTTTCCTCCCCAGTAAATGAAAACTTCTACAGTTCTTAGCAATACAAATAAGATGTCTGCACAATGGTTCTAACAATGCTGCCACATCTCTGATCTTTCCTTTTCAAATCTTTCTACATTATTTTTCCCAAAGATGTAACATGCTATTTTCTCTACAATCAACCTTTTTTTCTTTGGAGAGAAGCAGAAGTGGCATTTTGAAAACTTCAATTTGCTGAAATATAATAGCACCACTGAGCTCTGTTGTTCTTCACTTTTATTCTCACTTTATGTTAGAAAGATAAAACTGCAGTGGTTTTACTATTGTCAAACAAAAAGTAAATGAATAATGGTTTTGTTGACTATTACATAACAAGATACTGCATCACTTATTCAACTGAGTTTTAGTATCTATTTCTCTTTCTCAGATGTGAAATTTTACAAATACTGTAATCATTCTGGAATACTGCCAAGCAGAGGTATACATGACCCTTGCAATGAAAACTGTGAAAGCCAATTTGATGAAAAAATCATTTAATTAAGTATTTCACTGTAAATCATATAAATAGAGGAACGAATTAAGAATGCAAAAATAAATAATCTTACCTGATTTACTGTCTATGTACAGCTTCATTTTCCCCTCGGATTACTGCTTTCTAGGTATCAAAGGCATTCTTCGAATTGTACAGGTGCTATTTATCATTCCCTTGTGTAGGAGATAAGCATCCTTCTACTTTTACTCGTATGAAATCTCATCTTTTTGCCTACAGGCCAGCCTTTCATGGGCACAATCTAGTTTAATTCCACCTTCCTCCTTATTTGCTAACCTTCTGTAAGAGCCACCAACTTTCTCATCAGAGGTCTAACAGAGCCTAAGCTTGCAGGATTTATCTGGTTTTACAGATTATATTTGAGGATAGAAATGGTGGAAAAAATGGATCTCTGGAAATCTATTAGCAGCAGCTGAAGTGACATTTAAGCCACAATACTTGTCTGTGGGGAATACGATACTGGAAATCCTCACTTGCAGTTAAAACAGCTGTACAGTAAGAATTTGGTTTTACTCCAGCCTTTAATCTCATAATTGGAAAAGTCCAGAGGGACAGGCAAGACTAGTATTTGCACCATTACTTTAGGTACTTAAAATTTAGCAGCTAGTTTTGGTATGTAATCCACTGAGAGAGACTGGCACCTCTAGAAAGCAATTTAAAAGACCCAGTGAAGCAACTGCCAGGCGCTTTTCTTAGAGGTTCCCAGATTCACCCTTGGATTCAACTGTCTTCCACTGTCTATACAGGGAGCCTGTGGGATATACAGTGGCTGAAATGAGTTCGTGAGACTATCCTCCTTTATAGGTATTATAATTAGACAGGATATTATCCACAACCCCTTTTCCTTTGTAAACTGATATCCTGCATAATTATCTCGTTTGATATTTCTTCTACCTTCTGTGTTATTGTTTGCGGGCCTATTCTTTTTCATTTATCTAAATTTAATCTGCATTTGCCTTTTACTAGCCCTAAACCAGCACAGTACCTCTCAATAAGACCATTTTTGCCGTCAACTGTTTTTCTCCAATCTTATCGGTATCTGACATTTAAAATATTTCTCATTCATGATGTTCACTATGCGTTTTATATATTCTATAAAGAAAGGTCTCAGAAACAATTTCCTCGTCAAAGAATTTCCCTGTTATACCATCTCTCACCCTTTGCAACTTCAACATCTTGATTTATTCATGAGTAATTTATTTTAAAGACATTATCATCTGCATTTCACAAAGGTACTACAAGTTCAACCTCATTTATCAAGTTCAACCTCATTTGTTCAGTTTAGACTCAAAATAACTCACCTCTAAAAAGCTTAACAAATTTAGATATACTCTGCCTATAAACTGTTTACAACAACAATTTGCTTTCTCTTCCCGCCTCAAGCCTGATCTTGGCTGATGTTCTCATGGTACTTTAAAACAATAAACAATTAAGAAATGGTTAAAAAAAAGACCTAAAAGACTTTGTCCAAATACCTTTCTAGTGTCTCATTCAATTAGAATAAATTTCTAATAGGGTCCGATTTTTATAATTTTTTATAGAAACCTTTTTTGGTATCTACTCTTTCTCTTTGACTGTCATCCATTCTACTGCCTTTATTTCACTTGCCTATAGTACGAACAAAAGTCTCTATTGCAGAAAGGTCTAACGCAGAAAGAAAAGTCAAATAATAGATTTCAAAAATCAGAAGAGAATAAAAAAAAAACCAAAACCAAATATGATATGAAAAGAATAATTTCTGAAGGAAACAATAAAGACACAAATTTAGGATACACCCTTTCTCTGAGAAGACAATTATCTACTACAAGTTTCCCAAATTGCCTAAAACTCTGAGAAGCTTGAGCACACTGCTATAATGTTTGAGTATTGTATTTTAGTCAAAAGAAAATGCAAATGCAATTGCATTTATGGAAACTAAGCATGGAGATGTCTACATCAAAGGAAAAACAGTCCCTGTTGCAAGTCAGTCAAGCACAGGAGCCAGCCCCATAAACAGCTGTTGTCATCAAGGTATCCTCAATTACTCAGAACAAATTATGCTCTCTATGTGCAGAGGCACACCCAAACCAGGTTTGGCAATGCAGTTATAACATGGAAACAGCTGCAGCAACAAATTGCCATGTTCAAGAGCTTAAAATCATCATGGACGAATCATCCTCTTCTCTAAGATGATTTTTGTAAAACGTAAGAAAGCAAAACAAAAGATGGTGCCAGCCCCAAATCACCCCTGTATCGGAGCCAGAACACTCTCAACCACTGAAGCCTGGGAAAGAACAATGTGACAAAGAGGACGAGGACAACAGCAAAACACAACTTGCACTACAGCACGAGAAATCTGGCAGTTTTACAATGACCAGATCAGTTATTCCACTGTGACAAGTATGAGGGCTCAATGCAATGCAGATGAGAAGTATTTGCAATATCTATGCTCATTTATTGCTAAAACAAACCTCTCATTCCCAGTATCTTTCTCAGCAATTTTTAGTTGCTAGCGAGCAATAACTTTATGGTTCAGAGACACAGCTTAACCCTTTTGTTCTGCCGTCTCTTCAATATGGAAAATAAACTATTTGCCTATTAATGTGTTATTTTAAAGAGACATAATCTGCATGTCCTAGTGCTGACATTTATCATAGTATGTTTTCATACCACTGGGCATAGGAAAGCTACTCTAAGCACAATCTGGTTATGACTTTGAAAATCCAGTTTTCTGTATGACTATACTTCTCAGAATAGTATCCTGTATGGGGTCAACAGTAAAATATTTGGAAAATTACCAGGAAGGTAAGAAAGCAAATGAATTCAAAAGAAGGAATGCTGAGACACAAACAAGAAAATAATGAAAACTAAAGTCTGATGGCACATATATTAGCTACTGCTGGTTTCAAATCTCATTATTTATCAGATGAAACAAAACAGGAAACTCCAAATCAGCCATCCCTAATGCGATAAAAAATTGCTGGTTGGCTTAATCTCATAGGTATTATGACAAAAGTACTCCAGCCAAAAGAACTGAAGAAGAAAATACGAATGGTCTTAGGGATTAATTTTGGAGGCTTTTCCTAAGAGTCACTGTAGGTCAGCATCGCTGCTAGAACAGGGGCCACAGACAAGACTGGAGGAGAAGGGAACGTATGAATGTTAGATAGCATGACCAAATGTTAGATAGCATGACCATGTCTTCCCAGCATATATGCAAATTTTATTTCTGCAGTACTCGGGTGTCTCATGTTGTACACTCTTACGCATTCGTCTTCCCTTACTAATATTCATTATGCACAACAGTTACACCCCATTTCACGCATTTACAAAGTCTCCTCGGCGTTTTTACATCCAACAGCTACCCACTGGCTGCTCTTGTTCCAGCCTGTTACTCTTGAGCTTTCCTACTAATCTAGCCAGTGCTGCCACTTCCAATTTCTTTTCTTCTTTGCTATCATTCTTTTAAAATTATATGGCTCTGAATAATCTAAAAACCTCTTAAGTTTTAGAGACATTCCTGAGAACATCAGCTTCTCTCAGTTCCAGTTATGCTCACAGATTTTTAGGTTAAGCCAAAGATGCTTTATTCTCAACATATACCACACACTCCATTAAAAAAATCCATACTGTCTCATTACGTGAAAATAGCTGCAGAATGACTTCAAAGGAAAAAAAGCCCCTTTCTTCTTCTAAATAAACATTTTAGTGAAGAAAACACAGCTTGTTCTTTGAAAGAGGACCATAGGATCTCTGGAAGGTAATGCAATTCTATCTCTTAATGGAAAAAAAGATGCATCTTTTCAGATTTTTGATATTATGAGAAAACCAGCCACTTACAAAGGTAAACATTTAACAAGAAAAAAAGCAATACTAAGAATGGAAGTATTGAAAGCCTTGCATAATGCAAGTTATGGTCGCAGCCATAGGAAAAGATAAGGAGGAAGAGCTGGCTGGTATACTGTATGTTAATATTATGGACTGAAATTAAGCTCTATTCGATCAGTAACAGCAGAGGCTCAGAAACATCCAACTGTACAACTTCCCAATAAACACAATAAATGATGCAGTTTTATATATCCTTAAGAACTAGTTATATTTCACAGTGGTGACTGCTAAAATGTCACAGAACCAGAAAAATTCAGGTTAGAAGGGGCTTCCAGCCATCACGCAATCCAACCTCCTGCTCTAGGCTGGGTTAACTGCAAGGATGAGTCAGGTTGCTCACGGCCTTTTCCAGTTAAACTTTGAAAATCCCCACAGGTAGATTTTACAGGCAACCTGCTGCTGTGCCCAACCAACCTCACTGTGAAAATTTTTTTCCTTACATCCAACTGGAATTTTCCCTCTTCTCCGTCCCCGAGCATGTCTGAGAAGTGTCTGGCTCTTTTTTCTGCAATCTCACTTCAGGTAATGGAAGATTGCAATTAGTTCCCCTCCTTGCCTTCTCTTCTTCAGACCAAAGAAACCCAGTTTCTTTAACCTCTCCTCATAGGCCACATGCTCTACCCTTCATCATGACCCCTGCAGGAATCGCCCCAGCGGGGTGACTTCTGCACCAGGGAGAGCACCAGAACAGCACACAGTTACTCCAGATGTGCCTCACAAATGCTCAAGCAGAGAACAGCGACTTTTCTTGACCTGCTGCTGGCTATGCTCTAGCTAACACAACCCAGGGTATGGCTGGCCTTTACTAACACAAGGGCACATGGCTGGCTTGCATTCAATTTGTTGCCACTGGGACTCTCGGGTGCTTTTCTGCAGAGCTGCTGCACAGCCAGGCTCCAGCCTGAGCTGAGGCAGGGGCTTGTTCTGTCCCTGATGCAAACCCTGCATTTGCTTCTCTTAAACTGCATGAGGTTCCTTTGTCTTTGCACTTGTTTTTCTAAGCTTTTTCAGAAATGAGGTATTATCATACTGATTTGCTATTGCTAGAATATATTTGTATTCCAAAGCCCAGGAAATGGAAGGTTTAAAAAACTGCAATCTGTTCATTTTTACAATACTCATTAAAAGCATTTGAAGATTTTTTTTTTCTTAAATAGTTAATACAGAAGTAAATAGAAAACTAAAAAAAACCCCAATAAATTAAGATCTACAATCAATTAGCTATTATTTTAACCTTTCCAGAAGGCTTAATTTATCCTATGCTTAGCAAGAACAAACTTGGATTGATTTCAACAAAAAAATACTAGGAGCTGAAATAACAAAAGCTGCCCAATTAAAAAAAAAAAAAAAGAAAAAAAAAAAAAAAAGAAAAAAATCATAGTCCAAAACCAAGTGCCAATTATTCTATCTTATTGGCAGCAACAACTACAGAGGTAATCTTCCTAATTCTGTGGACTTCTATGGAACACCACGTGCTTTACAAAGAACAAATTTTTTAACTGAACTCATAGGCATAATCATGACAAAAAACAAAATGGGGACTATCTGATCCATCAGAACAGAGGAATTTATAAATTATAGCTCATTAACATTTTGTTCTTAGGGACAGCAATTGTGACAGCATACAAAATCACTGCTTCAGTTTTTGCAGTGCTCATGCAGATTTTCTAGTTGTTATTCTTTTTCTGTTTACATCACCATTTCCAAGGCTAGATTTTTTGGGTTGTTTTTTTTGTGTGTGTGTGTTTTTTTCCCCTCAATGTGCCTACAGAGAGTAAATATGCCCACTGTATGCTGGCATTCACTGTAATATAAATGCACACCTAAAATATATTACTATTAATTTATACTATTGGTGTGTAACATTCCCAGGCAGGACTGAGGGCTCTAGTATTCCAGGGACTATACACACAGGCAGTCAGGACCCCTTGCCCTTAAGAGTTAGCAACTGCTTTTGAGAAAAGCTGCAACAAAGAATGTCAAGATGTAGAGAAAAAAAAGGAAGTCAAGGGATAAAGAATTAAGCCATATGCTTCTTATCTTTCCTAATTAGTTCTCAAAGTAAGAGTTCAAAAGTACCCTATTTTCAAAATGAGCTAAATTTGCCACCTTTAACAAACATGTAACTTAGGAATGAGCAGTGGGTGCTTTCTTGCTAGCACCTTACAACGTTTTCTAACTTGTGGTATGTTCAGTAAGTTCTCTCTAGCACCTCCTTCATCTTCTTTACAAGACATAAACTGTGTGAGTAGGGCAGTTTTTTACCTCTCAGAGTTCCTGTTACTGCTCTCACAAATTTTGTTTTTGAATATGTTCAGTTTATTGTTTAGGACACAAAGTCACAGAAAGGCACCTTGAACTTGGGACAGAAGATTGCGAGATGTATAACCACTCCAGGTTCACTTCAAGTCCTAGGCTGCCCTCCTGAAAAGCCTCTTGCTGCTGAGAATTAACTTTATTTTTAATGTAAAACCTTCCTGCATTCCTGAGGAAGGCAAACACAGCCTGTAACCCTATGCCAGGTAACTTTTCATATATCCCAGACCATGCAAGCACCCTGAAGATAAAAACTAAGATACTGAATTTGACTCAGTCCTTTATGTGAAATCAGTGCAGAAGAAAGGAAAGAGTGGAAAAGGAGGACAGGTTCAGGCACCAAAAGGCATTATCTCAGCGTTGTATGACTTCCATGAGAAGACTGTACATCGTCAACTTGTAACCATAAACATTAGGAACAAAGCTTAAATTCCCACTCCACTGAGAAATTTCCTTTGAAAGATTACATAGCAATCAGCCCCACTTTTTAAGTGTTGGTGCTAAAACGGCTTCCATGTGTTGACTTCTGCATTACACACAAATACAGGTGGTTTCCACAAAACACAAACAGAATAAGGAAGAGAAGGATTTCCTTATGCAGCTTCTCAACAGCCCACTACTAGCAATTCCAATGATGCCCAGTGCAGCTTCCACGTCTAGCAAAAGGATGTGAGAATCCTGCTGTAACATCCCACAAAACTCTACAAAACATTAGAGCCACCCACCAGTTCTGTTTGGAGACTATTAACAATAATAAATATGTATTATTAATGTTGATTACTTTATCCTAAAGATATAGTTTGAACTTCAGAAGAGGTAGAATATTATACAGCTTTATCCTCGGTTTGTGTGTTTTAATTCAGAGTGACTGTGTTTAATGAAACGTAGGGATTCAGATTATCTGAGTTTATCCTCTTTTTTCACAGTCATCAAATCATAATTATCACATTCCTTCTCAACACTGTAAAGGTGTTTGTTCCCAGTGGAAGCTGGATCCAGATCTGTAGTTCTCAAAAGTATTCTTCAGCTTTCAGAATTACATTATTTTCTGTCCAGCATAATCCATTTGTTCTCCTATCATTGTTTTCCTAGTTTAAAATAATCTTCTCCCCTTCTTCTTCCCCTCACCACCTGTGTTAACTCTGCTAATGTGAAGATGAAAAATCCTTCTCTGACACTATCTTGCTAAACTAACCAAGCAAGTTACCACTATTTTTCTTTAATTTGACAGGCCTCTGTTCAACCCAGTGGTGTCTCTTTCAGTTTGAAATCATTTGTCTTCAACATGAACAACCAGAATCAAACACCTACAGATCAATCCGTATTTCCTTTTTCTCAGGAACGTCTCACTCCAGAGATTCTAGGGCTGTATTTGTCACCTTCTTCAAGCGGAAGGCATGATATCCTTATGTTTTATTCTATGGCATTTCGCATCACATAAAATACACTAACAGTGCAAAATAATAAGAAGGGGAGATAGGCAACAGAAACAAAACTCAGATTATGACTTCACCATGATAAACGAGAAATCCTTTCCTGCTGTGGTAGGGAATGCAAAAACCTCTGTCAATATGTATGAAAGTCCAGTAAGCAAAGTGTCAAATAATTAGGGCACCAACATACTCCTACTGGCTGTCAACAGGCACAAAGGGAAAACTTCTTACACTTATTTTGCTAAAAGACTCGTACAGTGTACAAGTGGTGTGTACAGACCACACTGTTGTGGAGCTCTGTCAGGACAGCAACTGACTGTATGGCTGAAGTTGGACTAATTCTTCCCTAAATGTGGAGTAGTCTGAAGAGTTGTACCCTAACAAGGTGCTCCATATCTGACCTCTGTAACTAGACAGTAGCAGTCCACCCAGCTCTGGGATCACTAATTGGTTGTAGAAGTCATTGCCACTCAGGGAAGAAAAACATGCCAGCTTCAGTCAAGAAATCAGCAGCTTATCCTATCTTAAGAAATAAAAAAAGCAGCAAGTTCACCAGTACATTCGTCTTCCCTGTTCTTTCAGGAAAGGATTGTTTGGTAAATTGTGGCCAATCACTTCAGTAATCATTTACAGATGTTTGAGATTGCTGAAGAAGCCATGAATGAGGTCTAGCCTGGTTCTCAGACGTCACTTCAGCCTCTGTGTCTGGACAAAGGTAAAGCAGCTGTCTTGAAGATGTTTCAGCTCTTGGGAACAGTAAGTTCTCTGAGGCACTGATAAGTTGCCTGTGGATCTTAAAGTAAAGGTGGATGGATTTGTATCCGGAGGGTCTACCGGTTTTGACGTGATATGATCAGAGAAATTATTCCGGGGCAATTACCCGTTGCAAGGCCTCTCTGGCAGAGGTCCACTATGCTTTATCATGTTTTAAGTTAAAAGTGTATTTGCTGAGGGAAAATGAGGCAGTTGGGCAAATAATAGCTTAGAATCAAACTGCAGTCCTGCCGTGTAGGCAGTAGGTTTAGCTGTCTCAGCAATCAGCAATACTGTTCTCGAGTTTAATAAAATCACAGATAACAGCTACTGAGCTGCAGGACAGACCAGAGAGCTTGATTCCTTGCTAGTCCTTGACAGCAAGACTGCTGTAACTACAGCAGCAAATTCCCCAGAAGCAAACTTAAAACTTTCGGAGTCTTTCCACCGGGGTCCTACCATACAAACAATATACTAAGAACACATCACTACTTCCAAAATACTCTTTTCGCTGTAACTGTCCTCATATTCTATTAAATCGAACAATTCTATTTTGAACAAAGTAGTATTTATTATGAAACTTTTTAATAACTACTCTTAAAATACTAAAAATAAAATAGCAGTAATTAATCTTTATTTAAATGGTAATTTGATGTGTTAAGAGCCCGAAATGAAACTAGTCATTAGCTCAATAGTAAAGACTGCCAGAAGCTTCATTACTGATTAATAACGGAGAACACAGTGTACTGAACAGTTTCCCCTAATCCCAGAAGCAACTAGGAACTGAACTGCAAAAACTTTCAATCCTAATAAATTGATTAAGCAGTATCATTTTCTTTATAGTTATAATTACTGAATCTAGTGTAGCTAAGTTTTCATTCTAATCTACATTGATCAAATCTCTATTTTAAAACCAACATGTCATATGTGTTATGAAGACTTCTTGTTCTGTAAACAGGTTAAAACCCCCATAACATACCCTTCCATCAGGTGACTATTATGGTATGCTGGGACAACGGATTTAGTTACTCCTAATAAACACAAAATTTCTATGAAAAAATTTTTGCTTTAATAGCTTCATTGTTAGTACAAGAATACTAACAATATTTAATGTAAATAGATTTAAGAAAGTTTGCCAGTTAATTCCAGCTGATGTCAATATTTTATCTTGCTGATCAAGGTAGTCACTTATAGAAACCTTTTTCGTTTCATCCAGTTTCCAAGAGATATTTAATAAATACAACCATTTAAGATCCAAAGAAAGCTGCAAATCACTGAATTGCTCCAAAGTTCTGTGAATGAATGCAGAAGTATATGACAGTAACTGCTACTACTAACATAGCTACTTAAATGGGAAAAGATACAAAAAGTGAACATTTATGGTGAAACTGTTCTACAACACCTTTGAAGAGACACTAGAATTAAACAATAATTTAGAATAATTTCATTTAGAAACAAAATAAAATTATTAAGAGGAACGACCCTCTATGAAATCGATTCCTTCAGTATTACCTTAAAGAACAGTCCCCTGGAAATAATATGAGAATTCATTGCCACAGCGAATTTGACTTCCAAGTCATTAATTTAGTACTCTCAGCAGCTAACTGAAATAGCCAT
This sequence comes from Mycteria americana, assembly GCF_035582795.1. Lineage (NCBI taxonomy): Eukaryota > Metazoa > Chordata > Aves > Ciconiiformes > Ciconiidae > Mycteria > Mycteria americana. The sequence goes on from NC_134367.1 coordinate 41,698,325, forward strand.
CATTTTTATAAGCCACTGAACTTACTGAAACTCACTGAATATTACCCTAGAAAAAGAGCAATCACAAACACTATGCAGTAACTTTAAAGTTCTGTATCACGAACTCTGTTCAAAGTAGCAACATAAAAAATCTTGCAATATCTATGAACTGGCACATTATTGGAAAAGAAAAGTTCCAGGCAGACCCCTCTAGCCACGAAAACTCTCTTTTTTCCATTTCTTCTAATCTATCTGCTACCAGATGCGGGATTCAAAAGCTTGAGGAGTGAATGCTTCACATTTCTTTTGTATAATGAAGTACAGAGATCAAACATCTATCAAGCACTACCACTGATACCACTGAAAGCAAGTCAGGACGAAGAAGATCAGGTAATTTCAGTTAATCTTACCCGTTCATCTATGTCTCAGAAACATTATAAATATTAATATATATAAATATTAATGAATTATTGATATGAGAAAGAAAGACACAGAAAAATAATCCTAGAAGAGATGTTAGTATTTCAAACTCTTTTCCCAGACTTGCCATCTACAGTCTTCATCATCAAAGACACTGGTGCAATTATCTCCTGCACAGTTCTGGAAAATCAAACTTGTTTGCTTTTGGGAAGGGATACTTTGATAAGGAGTTTCTCTCTTTGCAGTTTTGTAAATGCACATAAATTGAAACATGAATTTATGAGTACTAGCATGGCAGTTTATATGTTTACTATGAATATTTCAAAGGCCTGGTAACATTCCTGTTTGTCCAACTGAAAGTGCACTAAAATGCATTGGAAGTACTGCTGTATAATAATGGTTCACTTTTAGTAATAAATCTACACCAGCAGAGGAGTGTAGTGGTTTGAGGCATTCCTTAATGCACACGTTTGGCAAGAAATGCCATCTCTTAATAGAATACATAATACTTGGGATGTTTGCAAATGAACATGAGTGGGTAATTTATATAACGAGAGACACCAATCCATCACACAAGTGAGCAAAAGCAAATCTGAACGAAAAGGTTACAAAGACTCTGCCTTATATATATTCAGGACCAAGTGTGGCTCACAGGTCTTGTAACTGGTGGAATCATTAGCAACCGCGTCTGAAAGACCTGAAGAACTGCTGGGGGAAGAATGAAAGAAACTTGTGTCAACAGTTACAAAAGACCACTGTGTATCTCCAGAGTACAAGAATTTCTTTTTGCAGCACCAACTCACAATGTGAATTATTACTCCCCATTTTTGGTGCTGAAGATCTCTATGAAGTTGTGACCCCATCACCATGTTGAGTGATGATCACTCCACATCACATCATCACAGCTCCTCCTGCTGTCATGCAGCCAACATCCTTCTAGAATCTCCAAGCAATCAGATAGGAGCCTCATTTTAAAAAGCTTATTGTTTTTGTTAACTACACATCACTTCCCAGTTGCAGCTAATAATACAAGCCACACAAGAGATGACCCTGAGACAAATTAGCTTACCACTTCAGGATTACCTTTAGCATCAGAAACAAAGCAAAGCAACGGTGTGCATATATATGCCCATACGTATGCCTATAGCTCCAGATACAAAAGTTATGTTTTACAGAGTACAGCTTGTGGAATTAGCTTATTCAAACATGTCTATGTAATCTACAGTAATTTAGTGGATAATAAGCTTTGTTTTTCCTAGGTAGTAACTGAAAGTTATTTTGAATATCCACATTACCTGTTCTGTGGCAAACACAACATTTAGGATGAGACTACACCAGTGATATATTACCAGAAAGTCTAATATTAACCTACTCAAATTAAATATATGTCAGGTATTTATCAAGCATTGTACCATATATAAGGTAAGAACAGCAAACAGAACAGAAAACATTATTGTGGCTGTATCTTGAATATTGTGCCATTCTGTATCTTAAAAAAGGCAACAGTAGAAATACAGAAGGGTATGAAGAACAAAACCAGTGTTGACTGGAGATACTGAATGGTTGGATACGAGGAGCAATTAAATGGATTAAGTTTTTGTAGCTTGGAAGATGCAAGATTGGGGTAATGTGGAAGAGAACATAAAGTCAGGAATAGAGAATGACTGCTCACCACTTCTCCTGACATAAGGCCTAGGTTGAACCAAAATGAATTATTAGGCAACAGGTTTAAAAGAAATAAAATAATACCTTAACTCACAGTGATAGTATGGCTTTGTATGTTGAAAATTTACTGGAAAATCCCTTAGGCACATTCAGGGAGGAAGGTCCAACTGAGTCTATTAAGCACCAGGATGCAGCTACAACTTCCAGCAGAAAAGGCCCTGCATGCAAATTGCAGGAAACCGGCTGTATACTTTGTATTTATCCTGTTTTTGCGCTCTTTCCCTAAGCATTTGCTAGTGATATGATACTCAGTCCTGCAGTTTCATCCTGCACAGCATCTGCTTTGCAGCTGTCCTGTGAGCAGAAGGGCCTTTCCCTGGCCGCAAGTGATGGGACGAGTACCACTGCTGACTGCAGACGGCTGAAAACGAGCGCAGTACATGCTGCTTCTCTCTCAAATCCACCCAGTGAACTTACAAACTCTTCCCAGCCATGGGGAAAGCCTCCTCATTTTGCTGCCTATTATTAGAAATGGATGGGGCAGGCGAGGGCAGGAATGGGGCCTCATTTGGAAGGGGAGAACAGTGTGAGAGAACTTTTATAAAGCATTTAAACAAGCACTATTCTGAAGGGTTAGCACCAAAAATATACAAGATTGTGATGAAACTTCTTGCAACACAAGGTTTCATGCAAGAAACATCTAAATTGTTTGATTATGAGCCAAACTGAATAATATACATGTAGGAACTGGGGAGATGGGAGAAAAGAAACAGGGAAGATTAAAAGAACAGATGCATGCTTTTCAAGTAATTTTAAAACAGTACTAAGGTTTAAGTTAGAAAAAGCAAGTATTAGCTAGATACGGTTGGGAATACTGTTCTTTAGTAACATAATTAGGGATGGCAAAGGAACACATCTGAGTTTTAGAAATTAAGTTTAATTTTGATGTAAAACAAAACCAAGGCTTTTAAAATTCTGAGAGGCACAAGCATGTGCTCATGATGGAGGGAACAATGCTGCCAAGAGTGCAGAATATATAGTAATTACAGGTATCATCTGGGACATGGGAACATTGCAGCATTCTAAAACAGATACCACGTTTCCACATCCCAGTGTAATGACTGACACGCTAATGCTCCCCTCTCTTTGTCCTAAGAAAAATCCCAATGAAACTCATCAAAATCAGTCCATATATTCTTGTAAAACATTTCTGTTTGCAAGTGACATGACAATAACTAATTGGCAACTGGGAATTAGAAATGTGAAACTATTACAGTTCAACTGAAGGAAAAGAAACAGTAAGTCATAAAAGACAAATGATTTTCCAGCAATTGTACGAGTCTTTCATAATAAATCTAATAATACTGGGAAAACAATCTCTGCTTTTTACTGCAGTGTCTTCCCTGTCAAGGATCACTTAAAGAATTACAGAGTTCCAAAAGTGGTTTTGTTTTAAAATGTTACTGACAAAGTAAACTTAAAAAAAAAAAAAACCAACCAAAAAACAACGAACGAACATTTTCCATCTGATAATTAAACCAAAGTCAAAGTTAATCAAAAGATTATAGGAAAACCTAAACTTCTTTGACAAGTTAAGTACACAGATGTAACTAGAAGCAAACCCCAAATATGGTAAACATCACCAAAGTAGCACTATTTCCCATTATTTTTCCTGAAGCTGTATTGATAACCTGAAGTTCTCTAAATCAAGAATTAAATCATTTAAATGGCCACCTCCCTCCCCCCCACCCCCAGCTTATTAATCGTACCTTAATTTGTGCAAAAGGTCTGTCAAAGTTTCCAACATAAAGAAGACCAACATTCTGGGTCAGTAGCCTAAAAAATGAAAAAAATCTTTTTAAGATATCACTTTACATCCATAAGGTTTTTTGCATCTCCAATAGTTGTTACTGAACCCTAGCAGGGTAACAAGTTTCATTATAATAGCAAGAGCTACCTTTGCAAAGCTAATTACACAATTCTATTTGAACTACTACAAAAAAGGAAAGACGTGCATTAAAGACGGATGCACACCGGTAATTTGCGTTTATGGTGCAAGCAGCTCTTGAACAAAAACATTTCACAGGCTTCTTTGTGATGGATGTCACTCAATAACATGGAAGAACGGCAGGTATGTGCCTCTTCTATTTATTAGAAACCATTAGAGACAAAGGGACAGCAAGCAAAGAGACTAGTAAACACACATTCAGAGCAGCAGGCCTAAGAGTTAAAACAGATTAGGGCAAATAAAAGTACGCACAGTAATACAAAAATGACATCACTAGAGGTAGAGAAACAATAGAGAATCTCTGCAATATTGTCTAATAGCTTCCTAAATAAAAAGAGCCCCAGATGCAGTTTGTGCCTGCTGTTCTCTTCAACTCTTTATAACGTTGTTGCGTACATGACCAAGATCCAGAGGGACAGTGGGATTAGGTTGACTCATATGACTGTTGGTACTTTGGGAAAAGAGTTAGTTTGATTTCTGCAGACACCATGCAAGTCAATGTTATTACTACACAAACTCCAAATCCCGGAGGAGCATTAGGGTGCCACTGCTATCAACAAGGAGACAAGAACATCACTGGCCAGTGAAAAGGTTAGGAGGGCACTGTGCTGTTCAAACTGGACAACCACGATGTTCCTCTTTGCTAAGCAAAGGCACAGCGATCATCCCCTCCACTTCAGAGGCTCCAAAAGCGTTGCACTGAAGTACAGGCACCCCATAAGGACAATTCTTCAATGACAGACCATTGAAAGAGTTTCTGTTTTGACTAAAAGGGACATTCAAAACCCATCATACTCTTCAGTAGCTCCAGGTTTTCATAAAGTGTTTGCTATTTTGTATTTTCCTTCACTTTTATATCCCGTTCCTGTTAGCAATAAGGATTGCTCACATATGGATTAAATTTCCCCCCTAACTAGAAATAACCAGAAAATAAGTAGGAATGTAGGCATCATTCTGCTCAAGTCTGACACTGACATGTCTCTTCCTTTATATACTTTTAATTCATAGTGAGTTACCTTTTTTTTCTATATATAAACTAGTTGTCATTTTCTAACTAATGTCTCACCATCTCCAGGCCTATTTTCATAAACAAAAGAAAACAGGAGCTTAGACAGTAGTAAATCATTGTTTTGACCTTCAGTTCACACAATGTACACATCTTAGCATGATTTTGATTATTCCCAGTTCTGACAACAATATGATATATATGACTTCAAACCGGTTCACCAACAGTGGGAATTGGTGGAACTTGGCAAAATAGCAAAGTTGAAACATTCACATATATGAAACAAAAGTAAGAAGTGGTGTCGAACTGTATATCATCTTCAAAAATCCTTTTGTAATTAGATACTGCATACAAAAATTCTCTGGGCATTGACAGAAATACCCAAAGGAAGGAAAGACCAGTAAGGATCAGAGCAGATCAGTCACAGTACGGACAGGCAAGTGGCTTCCTCCCTTTGCCCACCAATGTGCCTGACTGTCGGGAAGACCAGGACTGTTTTGCAATGGTTCTGCAGCATTGACATATGGAAGTCAGGATGAGCACATCAAACCCATTTGCAGTCACAATAAGTCAAATTCATTCAGAATGCAGGTCTCCAGAGCTGAAAAAGTCAGCATATTGATCAAATCTTCTTCTAGGACTGTAAAGCAAACTCAGAAAATATTTAAGGGTTTTCTAAATTAAAAAAAACCACATATGGGAAGTAATTAGCGGAAAAGGTTAAAAGAGAATCTGTAAAAAGGATTCAGGGTATGTCACCGTATTTGAGAGAGGGGCACCTTAAAGCAAAAAAAAGATTCTTAAAAAGAACTGCACATAATTTTTGTAAGGCAGAAAAGAAAAAAAATGCACTAGCTGTATTTCTAGTAAGGGACCTAAAAAAAGAGAAGACATACAGCGTAATTATTCCCGCATGGTTAGTCTTCTTCACATTGTTTTCTTTACCGGATAGAAATGTAGGACCATTAAAAATCTGAGTCTTTAGGATGGCTTTAGGTAGAACATCTAGGAAACCTTAAGATTAATCTTTCCAGAAGAGCACACTGCAGTTTACAGTGTTTAACTTGCTATCACTGATGTGCACCCAAAACCTGCAAACATACTGCAAGAATTGCCTTCCTTACTAAGACTGATACTGACACAGAAGTACAAGCTTATTACTATTTATTCACCTTTCACTGCCTTGGCTGAAAAGTATTTTACTTAGAATTTTTTATTCATATTCACAAGTCACCTCAAAAAGGCAATGTTAATTCAATGCAATGTTAGGAAAATTTTTAGGGAACGGAAAGTTATTTGTAACTCTCCCTTGCTTAAATAAAAGGTCGCCTTTGTTGTTCCTTTAGCTTTCAAGATTCCTCTCAAGTTCTGAAGTTCAAAAGCATATTACCAACACGCAAAGCCAGTCAGTTTTTCATATACGCACTCAGTGAGGTTGAAATGAGCATCCCAATATGATCATAATTTAATGCCCTGAAATACTTGTTTTTTCTCCCCCTAAATGGTCTGAGCAATTAAAAAAATTCCAAGTCTCATGACTAGTATTCAGGGTCTTTCTTGAGCTCTCTTTGAAAGCAGCCCTGCAGAGAAGGACTTGGGGGTACTGGTGGATGAAAAGCTGGACATGAGCTGGCAATGTGCGCTCGCAGCCCAGAAGGCCAACCTTATCCTGGGATGCATCAAAAGCAGCGTGGCCAGCAGGTCGAGGGAGGTGATTCTGCCCCTCTGCTCCACGCTGGTGAGACCCCACCTGGAGTACTGTGTCCAGCTCTGGAGTCCTCAGCACAGGAAAGACATGGACCTGTTGGAGCAGGTCCAGAGGAGGGCCACGAAAATGATCAGTGGGGTGGGGCGCCTCCTGTATGAGGACAGGCTGAGATACTTGGGGTTGTTTAGCGTAGAGAAGGCTCCGGGGAGACCTTATAGCGGCCTCCCAGTACTTAAAGGGGGCCTACAGGAGAGATGGGGAGGGACTTTTTATCAGGGAGTGTAGTGATAGGACAAGGGGTAACGGTTTTAAACTGAAAGAGGGTAGATTTAGGATATTACTTCCTAGATATAAGGAAGAAATTCTTTACTGTGAGGGTGGTGAGACACTGGAACAGGTTGCCCAGAGAAGTTGTAGATGCCCCATCCCTGGAAGTGTTGAAGGCCAGGTTGGACGGGGCTTTGAGCAACCTGATCTAGTGGAAGGTGTCCCTGCCCATGGCAGGGGGGTTGGAACTAGATGATCTTTAAGGTTCCTCCCAACCCAAACCATTCCATGATTCTATGATATCAGCATAATCTCCATATTTCAGAGACTGAGCTCACACAGAAGAGTCTGGAGAGGTAACCAGACTGTGGCAAGTCACTACTGAGGCTCTGGATAGGCCAAGCTACTGCCCAAGTGTTAGCAGTCCCTCAGTAGTCACCAGTGGCAGTATTAAAAAAATGATGTGCCATGGAGGAGAGAGATGAGACAGAGGAGAACGTGCCAATCTCCATCTCACCCACAGGAACTCAGCATGACTGATCTCTAAATTACCATTACGTAATTACTCCTCACCTATCAGAAAGTTCAAATTATACATAGTCATTGTTATAGTTCTTCTTTACCACAACACCAGGCTGCATTTTTTAAGTACCTAAAATTAACTTTATACTGTAAACTTCAACATGTCTAAATTGATACAGATATTCTCTCCTAATGCTCTCAACTAATTACCCTTTGCCTTTGAAGACTTTCCAATTGTAGGCAGGTTTGGTTATAAGCACTTACATGTTTCCTTATTCCAATGCCCTCTTTTAAAATGTCAGTCTTCTATTTCTTACCTAATTTCACATTTGCACAGTTCTATTCTCAGAACACCGTCAGTGGTACTCAACACTTAACCTTGCTAACAGCTGGACATCACCTGTAATTGGCCAAAATCAATACCAGCCTATGAAACAGTGGTGACAGTTGCACAGCGCAATTATCATCTTTGAATTTCACATTTATGGAATTACCTTAATATTACAGGAAACAATTGTCAAAAATGCAAATGCCTACTGGTACTTCAGTACAAATATTTACTTTACTGGAAAATATGCAGCAATATACAAAGTTGCCTCAACTGATCATATTAGCTTACAGATCAGCATGTATTTTATTTGTAGTCTCTTTCATTCAATACATTATCAACACAATTCCCATTTTTTTTCTGTAAGCAGAAGGAAAGAAACATCACTCCAAGAAGCAGTGGTTCTTTAAGATGTGCTGTCCATACGTGACATTACACTCCCCCTACTCCTGTCCCATACGCCCAAGTGAGCAGACTTGTAGCCTGGCTTGCCTATTCGGGCTGTATCGTTATGTTCCATGCAAACAGCATAAAACCCCAAAAAGTATCAGGATGAATAATTTCTGACTTTTGCCAATACAATATCAAGGTCATAAAGGCCTTCCCAGTACCGAGAAAATGCTGCCATATAGTTACCACCAAATGCCCTATTATCTGCCTTCAGAATCCTAGATTTGGCCTTTTCTGGGCTTACCTGTGTAAGCCCAGGTAAGCCCAGGTAAAACATACCTGTGTCTTCAAAATCCAAGCTGCAGGAGCCAGGCACTGCATGCCTCTGGGGGAAGCTGACTGCAGGAGTGGGCATGGTCAGGCACAGCGATCCAAGAAAAAGTAAACGGAAATAAACATAGGGCAGGATTAAGGGCTTGGGTGAAAGGAAACTTGGAAGAGGGTGGAGTGAGACGGCAGGGAATGTGGAACACAAGAGGGATGAGAGGTATAAAGGACAGAGGAGCCCTCTGGGTTGGAAAGCACTGGAGCAGAGCTCTGGGCTGGAGAAGACTGGTGGATTAGGGCTACGGGAGCAGCAAGGACCGATTTACCACAGAGCTCATCCTCCTCAAGCACAGCTGACCTTGCTCTGTGGGCTGGGACAGTCCCAGTACCATCGCCCCCTTCCTACTGCCTTTGGCCATGGGAAGTGGAAGTAGAGCAACCCTTGGCTATGGACTTCACGAGGGCAGCACATTTCAAAGAAGCCTGATCACTTCCTCTTCTCCACACACAATCTGTTCCTGGTAACTCACTAAGAGCTGTTTGTTAAGATGAAGGTGGGTATTTCAAGATATTCTCGACAAAGATTCAGGCACAGCTCACGGACAAACCTGTGCTCCAGCCATCAAGTAGTACTTTGTGAAGGCAGAGAGCAGGCATCAAATAGTTCCTCCGTGTCTTGTTGGGAGGTATGCCTTGAGGACACCACTTCAGCTTGATCTGAACCCAAAATGCCAACCCCTTCAGATTCCAAGGGCTGCCTTGAAAGTCTGCTCAGGCTATCAAACAGGGTCATGCAAACTGTGGAGCTGAAAACATAACTTCTGACCAGTTATATACAAACCAGCTGGAAGTTGCCCTCTGGGCTATCTGGATCCTAGTGCTGCTGTGCAGACTATGGAAGGAGGTTTCCAGAAAGGGGCATGCAGAGAAATAAAGGAGCAGGGTGGAGCCAGGAGTCGCTACCTCTCACAGGAGCAAGTTACTGCAGATTAGCTGAACGCGGTAACTTGCTCCTGTGCGAGGCAGCAGCTCCTGCGCTTGCTCTGTTGCAAGACCGGTGGCATATTGTGCAGGAACACAGACTGAGACTTGCAGCTCTAGCCAACAGCACAGAGGTCAGACAGGCTTGGAAAGCACAGAATATGGAGTGAAAAATGCAGTGTGTGCAATACAAGGGCTGAAAAGAGGTAAGGTAATTGGCATTGGAAAAGTGGAATGTGCCGAAGGAAAATGATGACCAATGAATAGGCATATGGGCTTGAGTTGCCTGTTTTTTCAGGATGAAAGCTGCCATGAAACAGGCAGTGGTAGGCATGCAGAGCAGCCTACAGCAATGCTTTCAATTATTCACTACCCCTATGAAACAGAACATGTAACTTCTTCCTTAAATTTCCACAAGAACGCTCACCAAAATCCCAGAACTGATGACAATTTATCAAATAGTATCTTGCAGTATTTGTATTAGGCAATCCTAAAATTTAACTTGACATACATCATGGTTGAAGAACGGTTCATCACTCCAAATAAATCAAGTCACTAGATTCTGTATTTCTAGTTTTATACTTAACTGTTGCCTGTTTCTTTCACTAGCTCTTGCAGCCACCAAAAAGCCTGACTCTAGATGAGTTTGTGTTTGTTTTTAAGAGCTCGTAAGTGCTACAGCCTGCCACTAAAGCTTTGCTAGATGTAATAAAACTTCATTGTTATATTGCATAACCAGAAGAGTATTTGAGTGCATGCAAGACTGCAGAAACTTCCAAAACTCAGCTTGATGGCTGTGCGTATCTGTCTGTACTTCTAATGACGGTGTAGATGGAAATGACAGCTTTCAGCAAAGGACGAGGGGCAGCTCCTGCTGTGGTCTGTTCTCCTACCTGAAAGAACTCTCTCCAGATCAGACAGGTTTTTTTCTGGTTGATTTGAACCATAGACTGATACCTGAAACACCCTTGGTGTCTGCCTGGAAGGGATTTTGCCCTAGCAGATACGATTAAACAGGAATACCAATTCCACTGATGAGACAACAGAATTAAGATGCGTGGACTGCTTCCACTTTACAGTCAGAAGCAGCAACAAGTAGCTACAATGGGGCTGGGATCTGACCTAACAACTTCATCCTTCATAATGCTGCAGAAAGACATTTGCAGTCTTCACAGAGGTTGCTGGTGAAAAGATTTCAATCCTGAGAAGATGTGTATCGAGAGTGTAATAGATGTGAAGCAAGACGGAAAGAAAAAACAATCCTGACACTCAGTGGGGCTACTGACCCTTGTGCACATCTTTACTGCTAAGAACATCACAGCACATACATTAGTGGCTGATTAAGGCCAAGAATGGAATACAACCTGTGTAAAGTATAAATTGGACAGTCAGATAAAATTTTAGGAAAATCTCTGTGACCACACTCACATTCTACACTCCCATATTTAAAATAACTATATAATAGGGATTAATATTTGTTATGGTCTGAATGTTTTTACATTTCATTTTAAAATACACCTTTTGTGTGATAAGCATATACAAAGAATTCCACTGTTACACTATATATGTGCTTTTAACTGTCTCTAAAAATCGCTCTGGCTGCATTTGCAGATTTTCGGCAGAAATGACTAAGTTACCAACACAGATGAACAACAGCCCTGAGAACAGAAGCAACATCTTTATAAGTTCAATAACTGTATTTTCAAACACTATTTGAATGTTTTTCACATATAGCTTTGAAGACAAAGGTAACTTTTATACATAATTTAATTTTGTATTCCACTATGCAAAGAAATTATCCCTGTACGTCATTATTGCACATGATGACATGAGCACCAATAAAGCATCATGACACAGCAGAAAGGACACCATATTCGCATGATGCAGCTGATGTCCTCTTAAGACTATAATAATGTGCTGGTTTTGGCTGGGATAGAGTTAATGTTCTTTATAGTAGCTAATATGGGGCTATGTTTTGGATTTGTGCTGAAAACAGTGTTGATAATACAGAGATGTTTTGGTTGTTGCTAAGTGGTGTTTACACTGGTCAAGGACATTTCAGCTTCCCATGCTCTGCCAGGTGCAGAAGAAGCTGGGAGGGGACACAGCCAGGATAGTTGATCCAAACTGGCCAAAGGGCTATTCCATACCATATGACGGCATGCTCAGCATATAAAGCTGGGGAAGAGGAAGGAAGAGGGGGACGTTTGGAGTTATGGTGTTTGTCTTCCCAAGTAACCGTTACGCGTGATGGAGCCCTGCTTTCCTGGAGATGGCTGAACACCTGCCTGCCCATGGGAAGTAGTGAATGGATTCCTTGCTTTGCTTGTGTGCGCGGCTTTTGCTTTCCCTATTAAACTGTCTTTATCTCAACCCACGAGTTTTCTCACTTTTACTCTTCTGATCCTCTCCCCCATCCCACAGCAGGGGAGTGAGTGAGCGGCTGTGTGGGGCTTAGTTGCCGGCTGAGGTTAAACCATGACAAATAAATATTCTGTATTTATCCTGTGTTCACTTAAACTATGAGGGAAAACTGCACTGTGCTGCAATATCTTAACCATGGAAAGAGAAGCAGTTTCTCAAGTAGTCTCCTGAACCATAACTTGGATGGTACTACAGTGACATTACAATTATATTTTGCTTCTTGCTTATGATAATCATTCCCCATTGCTTTTCAACTCTAATTATGTATTTTCTAGGAATATGAAACTGAAAGAAAAAGCAAGAAGAAAATCAGAAAAGCATAAATAGAGAGTTATAAAAATTGATGTTAGGGTTAAAAGAATTAACTTCCTACATTCAATTTTTTTCAAGATCATTAATTATTTCATTAATTTATTTTGCAGACTAATGTAAGAGTAACATAGTGAAAATACTATACTAGGTATTAAGAAATATAAAAGTATATAAAAGGATCCAATACAAATTCTGGAAAAGGCTAATACCAGTGCACAGACAAGCTTGTGAATTTAAACTGACATGCATATATGGTCTGCAAACAACACGAATTTCATTTTGTTCTAAAAGTATAAAGAGCCAAAGAACTTGACAGTTCACAGAAGCAGCAGTGAACCTTGCATGCAGAATACTGACAATGGCAAAGCATGGGCTTCACAGGCAAGACAGAAGAGCTCCCTCCTGCTTTCTCCAGTGCATTTATCAAACCACTTTTTCAGGCTATGAAAATATTCTAACAAAATTTTTTACTCATCAGTCATGCAAGAAAACTTTTTTCATGGAAAAATACAAGCTATTCTAGTATAATCATCATGCTAAAGAGTAAGCAAATAGACAGTGTTTCTGATTTAGGACATTCTTTCTCAAATTAGAGCACAAATTGAAAAAAAGCTATGAGGGAACTGGAAGAGATACTATGCACAGCTGGTTACATAGTAAAGATGCAAAAAACCCTGGGTTTGAACTCAAGAGGGGAAAAAGGTTGGGAAGGGATACAATCAAGTGTTAAAAAAGAGACTGTAAACAATTTTACAATGCTAAATTCATCTCTGCAATTAAAACCCCACAGAAATGTAAGCAAAACCTTTTAATTCAGTGAATTCTGAATTTGCAGACTATCCCAAGCCAAGTTAATGGTGACGGCAATTAACATAAAATTGTATTCTAAGTAATATTCATGGGGAAAAATGCAGTGGATAGCACAAACTAGAGACTTGAATTTAACATCCTCAGTCTTCCCACAACAGTACTCCAGTGTGCGTTATTAGTCGTATTAATAAGCATGCCGCTTTCTGAAACACATGCAACTCAGGCAAAATATCAATGTTACGTGATAATTGTCCTTCATAGGAAAAGCTCCTATGCATAATACTTGAAAGGCTTCACTGAACTACCTCACTCCCTACAGTAAATCACTGTCTGTCATTGACTATTGGTAATAGGCATCTAGGAAGTAACTGATCCCTGAAAAGACATAACTTCCACTGAATAATGTCACCATTGTTACATACCAAACCAAATAAAAATTACATTTAGAGAGCTCGAAACTGCAAAACAAAGTGACCTCATATTTGAGGTAATGGTCTGCAAGTGATTCTAGATCATGGTCAAAAAGAATAAACTGACCAATATCAAGGTTTACTTTGAGTTAGGAGGGTTTAATTTGCATTATTTTTGAACAAGTGTTTGGCTGTTGGGGTTTTTTGGGGGTGTTTGTACACAAATGCTTTCCTAAAGACAGGGAGATTTTTCAAGAAACATTCTTGCACTTTATAAGTAAAACCATGACATCAGATGTTTCCAAAAGCACTTCCTGTTGTTTGCTGCATTTATGTCTAGCACTGATAATATTTTAATGTTTGTCCAGGCTTTGCCTTACAGGCAAATCACATAAAGAAGCATTTTGACTACATTTACATATACCTTATCCATAAAAAGTAGAAAGGAAAAGTAAGTAGAAACAAAAAGTACCCATTAAATAATCATGCCCATTCCTCCACCAATGGAATATTATTCCCTGTAGTATAATGAGCAATTGGGCCAGGCTGACCATAAATTATCTGAAAAATGAGGCTGCTTGCCTTTTCCTTTGGGAGATTATTACATCGTCTGAGAGATTTCACTATTAGAATCTATTTCTGATAGTAAACGTCAATTTTTTCTTTCTGAATATCATCCCTTTCATCTCACTAAAATATAGGACAGGAGTTAGGAAATATTCCCTATTTGCTGAAGGACCTGCCTGACACAGGTTGTGCTTCAACTCTACCCAGATTATCCACATATCACAAAGCAAGAGCACTCACACAGCCCTGCAGTGGACTCACTGGAACACCGTAAATCCACGTTCTAGTCTAGGACCCCATAGGGTCCTTTCACCCTGGCCCTCTTTTAAAATATAAGAGACCACAATACTAGCAAATTCAATACCCAGAATTAAGTGAAGAATTGACACCACAATATGAAGCTTTGTATCAGGAGACTTAAAGTCAAAACAAAGACATTTTAAGTGTTTCCTCAGGAGCTACTTAAGAAAACAGACTTCTAACAGCAAATAAGATCTAGAAGAAATAAATGAGATAATGGCAAAAAAAAATCTCAAGTATATCCAAGTACAAAATTGCTAAAAATAGTTCAGTAGATGCACTTGATCATGTGGAAATACAAGGAGCAACTAAGGAAGATAGGGAGACTGCTGAAAAGCTAGTGGATTTGTTTGTACCCACTGAAAACAATGAAGGCACCTAGTCAGGAACTTTTTTTAGTCAAAAAACTTTTTGACAAAAAACTTCCTAGTCAAAAACCTTTTTTTTTAAGTTACCAAAATGAAATGCCTGCAGAAATAGAGGTACTAAAAGAAAAGCTCTGGGGATATATTGATAATTAAGGTGAAATAAATCACCAAACCTTGATGCAACATATCCAGATTTCTGACGTTTCTTAATACGGAAGGTCCGAATTGCCATTAAAAAAACCCCATGTCAATCTTTAACACCCAAATAGGGTAATTTCTGCAAACTCTTCAGAGTCCTAGCCTTTAGCACAGTATTGTTCAGCATGCCTACCTTGGCCACACATAGCGGTGCTACTTAGGAGGTTGCACATCCCCTGCATTCACACTGTGGCTGCATCTGCCTCTCTTTTGATCATTTTAATGAAAGAGTGCCTAAAAAGTAGTGGGGGACATGAGAGGTACCACACTGACATAATCAATTCAGACTGCCAAAAGGCTTCTGTTACAGTCTTCCACAGTAATTTATTTTTAAAAAAATAAAACTAGGCAGTAAGTGCTTTTATATGGAAAAAGCTACTTACTGTTATGGATCAAACCCTGATTAAGAGACTGGACAGGCAGAATAAATGGTCAGTTTTCATCTTGGCAAAGGCCAAGTGACTATTCAATTTATGTAACAGACTGTTTAATATATTTATTAGTAATCTGGAAAAGTCATGAACAGAGAAAGTCTGCTGATGAAGCAAGTTATGAAGCAAGGGCTGGCAACTTTAGCTAGATTACGAAGTTCATCACTTTGAAGAGAAGCTGATGACATACTTACAATCACCCTCACAACCTTAGCATTACTTTCCTCTGTGGTGAAAGAGATGTGCTCCTGTGTGTATGAATTAGGAAAAGGTACTTACCCATTTAATTAAGGAATATATCATAGTGTATAGGAACCTGGCAACTAGAACTCTGCTATTTCCTAACATTCAAAGGCTTGACTTTGAGGCTTATTGAATTTTCTTTCCACATGAGGTTTTGTCATTCCTTTGTCCTCGGTCTTTCTATTCATAAAATAAAAAAATAAAAACAAATTTCTGTCCTGCACAACTATTCTAAATCAGCAGAACAAAGTTGGAAATTGAAATATTCAGTAATTTTAACACAGGTTGTTACTGCTGAAAAACCGTGACAAAGAATTGGCAGGAAAGCTGTGATGGGGTGGTCTCATCTGGCTATAATCTCCCCCATTCTGCCCTTCATTTGTCAGCACAGCTGCTCCAACAGTTTTCTGGTTTTCCCAGTGCCCTGCATGCCGCACCAGTGGTGGCAGGATCTCACGGCAGTCCCAGATTTTGGCAGCTAACACTTCCAAGTAAAAGAGAACAGGCCACTCTGCAGGTTGGCCAAATTTAGAGAGAATTCCTCTGCAATACGGAAAAGGCACTTCTGTATCCCATGGAGGTGAGTCTACCATATATCAAAAATCTGATGAATTACGGATGCAAAAGCTTTTCAGAGAAAATATTGTAAACCACTCTGAAGCACAGCATACGGTATCCAAAGTAAATCAGTTGGTACCAGTATCCTTTTGACAATGCAAGGCAAACCACAGATTGATCAGGTGATCCATATTTCATTTCTCATAACAAAAGAACAAGGGGTGATTGAATTATGCCAATTGAGGGAGAATTCAAATCTGGTAAATACTTCATCACAAAACACAATTAGACTGCAGCTCATTGACGCTGCCCTGGTATGCAAGAGAAACAGGGACTGAACACAGAGGTGCATAATAAAATTATCTAGAAGACTAACAATTTCTCTTTAAAATAAACATGTAAAGAATGTAAAGAATGTAAAATTCACTTGTCTACATGGATTGAAGATATAATCAGTATGAAAATTCCCACCTTCTTATTGAAGATCTTCCATGGGAAGGCATCATGAAAGAGCATTCTTAACCATATGCATGGCAGACCACTCCAACTGATTTCTTTTTCTTCCTGTTTCCCCACACCACTTTAATGATTTATTAAAAACCAATATTTTATTAATTAATCATGCACAACCACAGAAATTATTGAATTACAGTCTACAAACCATTTAGGTATGGGTTACTGGGGAACCATGCAGATTGCAATCCTGAAGTGAAGCCTGTAACAAACAATGAATTGTTTGTCTGGAATTGGGGAGGATACGCGCCCAGCTGCCATCTACCCAGACACAAGTGCCACCAGCAGAATGCATGAACACCTGTCTGCTACGAACAACCCTACCACCCAAAATAAGGGAGGAAGGCTGTCAGAGACTTCATGAACTCTACTGAATGCTTCACTCTTCTTTCTGAAACCTGCACAGATGGTGCAAGATTTAGCTCCTCTGTTCATTATAAAATTAAGTTCCTCAGCATATTCATTATATGAACTTTTAAATGAAATTTCTTTTACAGAAATTCTTCAGGTAGTAATAAACACAGAATGAAGTATTCTGCATTCTGAAGTATTAAGAAATGCAGCTGAAGTACTTTACTGGGTGTGACAAAAGAAAGGACTATTACCTTTTAATACCAACTACCAACACAGTAATACCAATTATTACTCCTGTAATCCAGAAGACATTTGCAGTAAAGCTGCCCTGTCTTTTCTGGTGTATCACTCTGTGCAAAAAACATCAGTATCCTTACCCATAAGGCTCCTTTCTCTACAAGGGAAATCACTGCTCTGCTATCAGGGCGCTCTGCCTCACTTCAGAAGTGCCACATCTCCCCCAGTACCCCTTTCTCCATTCCTCTTTCTTTCCTTTACTTCTGACTTCAACACTCAGCTGCCCCTTGGTTTTGTTTTGTACAGGCTTTTTAAGATTACTATTTCCCTCCAATACATTCCCCCTCTTCTCCCTTCTTCCTTCTCCAAACTTTAGTACCATTTATCCTGATTCCCAAATTTAGAGAGGGGAAGCATACTTTTCTTGGAAGTGCCAGGAGGGGAGTGGGAATGCACTGGGATGATGGCAGCTTGGATGATGCTAAGAAACAGAGGGCAGCCAGCAAACAGATTAGGAACAACAAAACCTTCTGAGATGCCTCTGCTCCACACACAACATTTGCTTCACAGCAACAGCTCCCAGGTTGAAAACTACTGTTCCCATTTTTCCTGAGCAGCCATGATCTCCACGGCAATATAAACCTGATGCAGCTACTAAAAACAGACAGGGCACTAGCCAGGTTCCCTTCCTCCCAGGCACTTGGGGTATGGTCACATCCCAGTTCACAAATACCCCAAGAAGTCCCATGCAGCCAGACCCACTTGCTTGCCTGTGCAAGGGCTGAGGAAGAGGACCAGGAAGCATCATCATCTTAGCGAGCTGCTTCTACAAAATTTTTGGTCCAATATAACCTTTTTGCAAGCTCTTCATATGCTATCAGTATTCCTAGTCTCTTCTTTTCCAATGACAGCTTTTTAGACTTTACTTGAAATTACTAACCTATTTGTCACACACTCTCTAAAAAGTCAAAGAAGCTGAGGCCTCGGTGATGAGCAACTTGCAAAAATGTATCTTTCCTATAAAATGTGGGAAAAAATAATTGAATTCTTCATAAAAATTTCTGTATTATTATTACAGAAAGAGAGCATCTTTTCATTTACTGTCCTGAATGATGAATTTTTATTATGTAGGGCACAAGTGAAAGAGCAATTATTATTAAATGCTAACTGCATAGAACAAAAAATTAGTTACTTCCAGACCCTGGCTGATAACTACTGATTTAACTGGTATCAGGATGACCTGCTCTGTCACTTCTTTCATCTATTTCTGAGAAGATTTATGTAACATAAATTATTAAGTTATTAATTAACAAATGTACAGTAAAGCAGGGGCTTTTTTTTTTCCCTTTTTGCAATATGCCTCCAAGACATCATTTTTTACTGCAAGCAATTTTGCATGTCCTTTTGGACTATAATTTACCCCTGCCAAAAAAAGCCTGCTAAAAAAATTTGTGCAACATGGTTCAGTATATTTTGATTTTCCAAGCAGAAGATCCTCATGGCGGTATTATAAGCTACCTGCACAGATAATAAGCCTTTTTAGGTAATATAGTTAACTGCAACAAATTACAGGTATTGCAGGAAAAAAAAAAATCATATTGTTCATTATAAACACTGTGAACTTAATTCAGGTCTGATTTAAGGTAAGACAAAGTCTCTAGAAAAAAGCAGTATGTTTTCTTAGACTGATACAGCTGGGAAAAACAAGGACTGGAGCATGCAAGTTAACTTCGAGTATGAAGAAAGACTTTGATGTCTCAAAATTTGGCTATTTTTAAAATATATATGATAAGCACAAGAAAATAACATAAGCTATTGCCTTTTCCTATATACCCAGTCGTACCTACATCTTCAGACCATCAGAGAAACTATTCAATCAGCATACAGGAATGCAATTTCAGCTATTTCATGGAAATCCTATGCATTTTAACCAGGACTTTAATCACTTTGGAGTAGCAACTGACATCAAATAAAAAATAATCACTTTTACTGGGAAACCAACCCTGAAGACTCACATGCAAATATGGGTGAGAGAAGGAAAGGAGAACGAATAAAACTTTAGCAGGAACACCAAATTGAGTCTATCTGGGAACAGTATCACAGAAGATGAGAAGACACAGAAGAGAGAAAAGGGCAAACTGGTAGGGCACATATTCCCGTAACAGATGATGGGAAACCTACATTTTAACACATCCCTGCTGTCAAATTTTACACCAGCTAGGAAACCCAACAACAAAGTGTCTCATATGTTCTTTTACAACCTGGTTTCTTAAGAGAAGTGCAATTTAGGATTGGTCAAAGTTATTCCTTTTACTCAGCTACTACAGATCTGTGCTCTGGATCTACCTGTCCCAGCATAAGTAACGCACAGCTCCTGGGGTCGACTCTTTTTGGAGGAATTCAATTTCTTTTGGATGCTAGGCTGTAACCTTAACATTCCTCTGCTACATTTTACATGCACAGACTAGTGACAATAGGATTACTTTGACAGTTCCTACAATTCCACATTTTTTGTCTAACCTATTTAATTTCAAATTCAGAATATTGCTTTAATTTTTCACATCCGGACTTACACTGGAAGAAGACTTATCCATGATTGACTTAAAATGCACAGAAAACGAATTAACTCTAGGTTTACTTTATATGCACACACTTACTTTCCTGAACCAGTAAAAGACAGTATCAGAAAACAATTAATACAAATGCTGCAAAATCAAGTTTTAATTGTTCCTTCAGACAAATCCTTTATCTGTTTAAAAATTAAATAGGCCATTCCTTTCTTTGAAGCTACTTTCAACACCACCTTGTTATTATGGCAGAGAAAATTTATTATCAGAGAGCAAACATGCACTTCATTCAGGTATAAATCACTCAAAAGCTAAGATAGAATGTAATTATTGTATTTGACATTTGAAAACTAAAAGAAAGGAAAAGAGAATTGTTTTCCTTAGGACCAGAATGCAGGAAGAAGGGTTTTTAGACAAGCTAGAGAATTCTTGTTCATTAAGTTGTTATGAAGACACCCAGGCTAAAGAAGTCTGAGTGAGGAAAAAAGGGTGCAACCTCATACTTGAGAGCTTGTGAGAGTTGCAAAATTATTTCTTACCCAACTTTCTCAAGCTTGCACACATGGCACAAACAGATTTTCTGCAATTGCCCCAATATCCCAGACAGTTCTGTAGATCTAAGCTAGTCTGTTTTCACTGCAGTTGAAACAATGGTTATTCTCCTCACTATACGTTATCCTTTCTCCATTCATCAGTTTTTAATAAAACCCACCTTCATCTAAGCTTATCAGTGGTCTTTCCTTATATAGGAGACTGGTTGGTATTTACAGAACCTCAGAGTTTGGGGAGGGTGGGGTGTGGTTTTGGTTTTAAGTACAGCAAACTTGAGCAGAGAGCTGCCATAGCTACCAGTAAATAAATAACAGATTATCTAAAACAAAGGTAGAGAAAGCTCTCTAGAATTAAGGTTTCCTCCACCCCAATTTTTCCCCCAATTCACCCTTTCTCACTGCTAATATTATTCCATAACTTTTGTATTTCTGTCTTTGCAGGTCCCCTTGGTAATTAAACTTCAGGATGAGGCTTTGTCAAAAAAAAAAAAAAAAAAAAAAAAAAAAAAAACCAAACAAAAAAAACCCCAAAAAACACCAACCACCAAACCTGCCAACTTCTCTGTTGACAGAGCTGCTGTTTTAGAGCTTCAGAAACCCATTCAATTTTTTTTTTAAGTTAATTTTAAGTTAAAAAAACTATTTGTGATCCTGGAACTATTACATCAGAGGAATTAACTTTAAATTATCACCACATTCTTGCCCTTTTGTCATATCCATCTCTGTTTTTCTGTCAGAAAAATCTTCTATACACTTTATGTCTTGCAAGAAATTCATATTAATTCAAATTTAGTGAATCAAAGGAATAATTTAGGTTGAGCAATAACAGAGATATATCTTCTGCATTAAACAAGAGTACATAACTAGATTGCACTGTTTAAATATTCACTTGGTAAAAAACTGCAACAGAGAAGCGACTCCGCAAAGTCTACATCTATAGTATCTTTATGTTCTGGATTGTTTAAAAATCCATTTCTGGATTGTTTAAAAGTCTTTTTGTATGCAACTTTCATTTAAAAAGAATCATCAGTTTCATAACACAGCTTTCAGCAACAAACACAAACATTTGGACCAAATGCTATATAAAATCCTTTGGGAAATGAATGATCCTCAGTCTATACAACGGAAAGCTACAGAACAGACAATGCTGTATAATTTCAATATTAGTTATTTTCTGCACTAGTTAGGGTTCATTCCTTTTCCTCAGGCTTGTCTGGTAAACTTGTCAACAATGTAAGTTTTTAAGTAATTGGTACAGGCTATACCATGCTCTAAATGTATGGGACCAATTTATTTTTACTCAAATGAAAGTGTTTTTACAACTGTAAAACACTGGACACTCCTTTTGCCACAGACTGGCTATAGGTGTGCCTTTTGCCAATACAGGCTCTATCAAACCACAAAAATTTGCCAGCCAAATAACTTCAAAGAATCTTAATTTTATCTCCAAAAAAGGCAGGATATCATCTTCAGAAGACACTTGGAAAATTCCTCCATAGTGCACGTCTCTGAATATTACAAAGAAACAACTGGCATACAATACACGTAAAAAAAATACACGTAATAGCTTCCTCTTATTTTTAATGTAAAAGAAAACTAAGGTAAACAGCAGAGAAATTATCACTGTTCGTACAGAAACCATTCATCATATCCTATTATAAGGCTGAGTAAAAGAGGAAAAAGACTCGTTTTGATTATCTAGTTTTAGTTGACAATTCAAATAACTGAAGCTTAATACTTCTGCTGTTAAAAAAAGCTGTATTTATGACCTATCTCAGATGGAAGAAAGCATTTGCATGCCATACCACTGTCTCTTCTAAAACCAAAACATTATTCTACTTTATCATGATACCAATTAATCTTTCAAAACACAACTTTCTAACACATAAGTAACGTGTGAAGATTTTTATCAAAATGAGTACTGTGCAGAAAACTAAGCACAAACATCTTGCTCAGTGAGACTTGAGAGTCATTTCTGCTTCTCTTCTTGAATGAGAGCAGAATGAACAACGGCAAGTCCTGAATCAGAACTGCGTACAGATCATTATCATCACAAATTAAGAAGTCAGAAATGTTATTAATACATTAGTTGAGAAGGGTTAACCGTGCCCATAGTGAATCTTCCCTTCTGGAGGGGAGAGAATAGTTCAGAGCCTTCATTAGGAGATATCCAATTCACTTCTGAGTCCATCTATCCTGCTCTACTCTCCAAATCCAGTGATTTCCTACCATGGAACATCCACTTCCAAGCAGAATTTTGTACTCCTGAGTAAAAAGATTAAAAACCTGAGCATTTGAGATTGGATGCTTTAACATTCACCAAAAGAGCGAAGTGCTTTTATAAACATCTGTGAGAGATGATGGTTTTGATATGCAGACTTGAGAGAGAAAAAAATAAAATAAAGTTCACTATCCCATTTCACTCTCCTCATTACAATCTTCTCTATCCTGTAATTAGAGGTACACATTATATTTAATTTATCATCTACTGATAAATATTTGCTCACGGTGCAATCTTTTAATACTTTGTGAAACAAGGCTTTATTTTTAAGTATGAAAATAGCCAACGATTATAGCTTTGAAAATATTTAGTTGTTTTAAGGGAGAAAAATGCCATCTGCTGGGTACAGCTGAGGACTGTCCTTTTCTTACTAACACACCATTCTGCCCTGAGCAAGTTTTCACTTCAGACTTCATTTTTCCCATCTTTAAAACTGATACAGATATATGCAATGCTTTGGGGGAGTATGTAATAGCGGCCTCATTAAAACTGTGTAACATGAAACTTCTTCCTGTCTTATCTCTCAGAGATTGGGAGGTCTGACAATAGACAGGATGACGAGCATTTGAATAAGGATGCTTTTAATCCTTCAAGAACAATTTTAGAGACAATTAGAATTGTCTGTAAACCGCCCAATATTTCACATGCTCTTGTATATCCACATATATGAATTTTGCAGGTAGGTAATTAAAAAATTATTCAGCTTATACATATAAAGCAGAGCAGCATGCTGGCATTTGTTTCTCTATTAGTCATATACAACTTTTCTACCATTCATAAGCCAGTGATGGAACACTGGTTGGTAAAGGACAAATGCAGAACCAGTTAGTTATCTAGCTTAAAACCATGAAACCAAGGCACTGAAAATCATACTGCTGCAGCAAGAAAAATAACAAAAAGGAGAATCATAGAATCATTTAGGTTGGAAAAGACCTTTAAGATCATTGAGACCAACCATAAACCTAACACTACCAAGACCACCACTAAGCCATGTCCCTAAGCACCACATCTACACGTCTTTTAAATACCTCCAGGGATGGCGACTCAACCACTTCCCTGGGCAGCCTGTTCCAATGCTTGACAACCCTCTCAGTGAAGTAAAATTTCCTAATATCCAGTCTAAACCTCCCCTGGCACAACTTGAGGCCATTTCCTCTTGTCCTATGGCTTGTTACTTGGGAGAAGAGACCAACACCCACCTCACTACAACCTCCTTTCAGGTAGTTGTAGAGAGCAATAAGGTCTCCCCTCAGCCTCCACTTCTCCAGGCTAAACAAATCCAGTTCCCTCAGCCATTCCTCATCAGACTTGTGCTCCAGACCCTTCACCAGCTTCGTTGCCCTTCTCTGGACCTCAATGTCTCTCTTGTAGTGGGGGGCCCAAAACTGAACACAGCATTCAAGGTGCGGCCTCACCAGTGCTGAGTACAGGGGGACAATCACTTCCCTAGTCCTGCTGGCCACACTATTCCTGATACAAGCCAAGATGCTGTTGGCCTTCTTGGCCACCTGGGCACACTGCTGGCTCATATTCAGCCGGTTGCTGACCAACACTCCCAGGTCCTTTTCCACCGGGCAGCTTTCCAGCCACTCGTTCCCAGGACTGTAGCGTTGCATGGGGTTGTTGTGACCCAAGTGCAGGACCTTGCACTTGGCCTTGTTGAATCTCAGAAGTTGAGAATGTCCAGTTAAGAAATATATGGAAAGAGCTGAGAACTGCAAATAGCAAAGTCAGATTTAACAAAATGGACAATCTTTAAAATTAAGAAGTATGACAAAAGGAGGATACGGTTCCCACATGTAAACACAAGGCGGAAAAGAGAAGAGTTTTGTTTTGATTCATAACAGCCAAGGAAATTCTTTTACGTTTTTGTTTGTGTTTTTAATTTTACAACATAAAGCAGCAGCTGTCATCTGTGTGTGTATACACACACACATATGCCTATAGGTATATATAAATAAAAAAATCTGATCAATTTCATGTGAAGTTGAAGCAGCTTACAACCTTGGAAAACTGGGTTTCAAAGTTAAAATAGAGGCTTATTTTTCAATATACAATGATGCTAAAAATGAAGTAGGTCCTGTGCATGAACATATCTTCCATGTGTCTAAGATAAAAGCCTTGAAGTTTATTTCAGAATAGACTTCCGTACAAAGCCACGTTTGTACTTCACAATCACTGTCATAAGACTGCTTCATAAAAAGCAAGCAAGCATAAGAAGTGTATGAAAATAAGGAATTTTGGCGTTTTTAAGATCCTCTAGTAGGATGACATGCTTACATCTGTTGTCAGGTGGAACCAAATCTCTACTGAAAACTATTAAAGGCTTTTTACAAAGCACTAGGTATTCCCTGTCAAAGTGCAGTACGTGCACAAGCTCCATACCTAGCAGTTACTGTTCTTTTCGCTGTTGCTTAGGTAAATAACAACATGGATTCTTCATTACCATTGACTTGTCAGGCCTTGATTATGCAAATTAGTCTCCCACAGACAGATACATGCACCTATGGCCTCACTGATTTTAATGTGTTTCTACAATAGGATAAGCATCTTTTCCCAGAAAAAAAACCTACAAGCTGGGTGTTAGCCAAAAAGATGGCAAGTGTGAATTACCAAGCCTATGGTAGATCCTAAGTCATTAAAGTAACAGATACTAAAAATCCCACTTATTTCCTCAGAATGCAAATGTCCCTTAAAATGCTAATTTTTAAAAAACCCATCATATATTTTATTTATTTTTTTAATCAATCATCACAACTTGAATCCCTACAAAACCAGAGATACTGGATAATTATTCTAAAAAATAATTATGTAGGTTTACTTTCTAAAGTCTCTAGGTTGTAAGATAAGCGCATGTACCAAGAGTTTTACTTGGCTATTGAACAGGGAGGGTGAGACTGCTGATAATCTCCCAGTGTTTCAGAAGCCCACAGTTGCAGACATACCATATTGATAACAGAGTCATGGCAGAAATGCAAACAACCTGCATCAGGGTCATTTATTTTGTTGACATGTTTTGCTGATTCCAAAGTACTTATGAATTCAGGAAGACACAAAAAGCTGGGCTTCTAATTCCTAAACCAATTTTAAAAAGTTCTGATGGTATCAAAGCAAACTGAATGGCACTCTTGGAGTTGTAACTGTCATGAATTATTTCCATCTTTAATATATTCATTATTTAGTACTTATATCTGTTCTTTTGTGATAATACCAAACTTGCAAATCAGAAAATTAAATAATAAAATGTTCAGAGTAAGACTGGTGAAGAGTACAAAACAGTTACAACATCTGTCTGTCCAGTCTGTTTGTTCTCCTCTACCCCTCTTAGTTGCTTTATTCTTCTTTGAAATACACCACAGTATGCAAGGAAGTCATCTGAGCTGAGTTTTTTTTCCTTAAATACATGTTTCTTTAATTCCAAACACCTGGAAAAATACCTAGCATTCAGATCTCTAATAATTCTATACTAATGCTCTTTTCCAAACACAGTTTTAAATGTACCAATCTGTAAACTCAAGAAAACAGACAATAAAAATCTCATTAAACAACAAACTAAAAAAAACTCAAACAACTGAATATTAATTCATACTGTAGGCAATTAATGCAGGAAAAAATATTCTGAATTAAGGTATCATTTATAGCATACTCACAAAATCTAGCAAATACTCCTTGTCTGAAGGAGACCAAATAGTTACTACATGCAAAAATGAATTTCAAAGAAGGTCAAATCAATTTATAAAATCCATTAAAAACACTTTGAACAGGATGTTCAAGAATACTCCCCAAGAACTCCTACAATTTAAAAAGTTAATGTATATTGGTGCAAAAGAAAAATATATTCACAACTGAATTTCAGTAGGTCTGAGAGCAGCATATCTATTGTTCAAGCTATAGCAAAAGGAAGATGAACATTTTCCCTATTTAAATTAGACAGTTTTTAAATTATGCATCTGGCAAACTTGTACACCATATAACAAAGAACAATGGCAAATTCCTCTATTGTTATTTTGTCTCTAAAAGGACAATCCCACAGTTTGTAAATTAAATGCAGGTACAGTAAGTATTCTGAAAAATCTCTTATGTACAGTAAAGAAAGCATGAAGAAAGAAAAGCAAAAATGTTTTAAAATATTTAGTAATTAAATATCTAACAGTTCCATATTATCTGCAAAATATTTAACATCTGATCTGCAGGTAATCACAGAATAACTTGATTGGAAAGGACCTTTACTTGTCATCTGCCTCATGCTCAAGACAGGGTCAGCTTCCAAGTTGTATCAGGTTATATCACAGCCATATCCAGTCAACTTCTGAGTATCTGCAAAGACTCTACAGCTTGCCAGCCTACTACAGCGTTTGACCTTTCTGACACACTTTCTCCTCCCATCCTTCTACAGTGTGCGTCCTTTGTTTTCATTCTTTCAACATGCATCTCTGAGTGGCCTGACTCCATCTCCTCTATAACTTGCCGTTAGGGAGTGGTAAGCAGCAATAAAGTATTACATAGCCTTCTCTTCCTCGGCCTGAACAAACCCGGTTCTCTCAGCCTCTCTTTGTGTATGATGTTCTCCAATCCCCTCCCTGTCTTGGTGGTCCTCCACTGGACTTGCTCCAGTGCATCAATGTCTTTCTCATACTGGGGAGCCCAAAACTAGATGCAGCACTCCAGACACAGTCTCCCAAATGCTGAACAGAGGTGAAGAACCATCCCCTCCACCTGCAGCCCAGTTATCAGCTGGCTGTCTTTGCCACAAGGGCTAACTGCTGCCCCAGTTTCAAAGCTTTGCTTTCCGGTACCCTGAGGTCCAGTTTGCTTAAGTAGTCCCTAACCTGAACTTCCTCACGTGTTGGTAGTAATTCATTTCCCTGAGCTCCGCCATGAGGCTCAGGGACCTCAGAGACCTGAGAGTAGACCTTGCCAGTCAAGACCAAAGCAAAGGCGGCACCGTGTACCTCAGCCCTCCTTGTACCTTTTCTCACTACGTCTCCTGCTGCATCAGCAGCACACCATTTTCTTTAGTCTTCCTTTCGTTACCAAGGTATCTATAGAAGTCCTTCACTTATCTTCAACTCCAGCTGAGTTTTGGCTTTCCTCAGTGCTTCCCTCTACACCCAAACACTCTTTTTATGTTCTCCACAGAGGCCTGTCCCTGTTTACATTTCATACACTTCATTTTTTGGGTGAGTTGACTCAGGAATTCCCCATTCAAGCAAGCCAGCTGTCTGCTGTACCTGCTTGTCTTCTTGCACAATGGAAAAGTATGTCCTTGTGCATTTTGAGGAGGTTGTCCTTGAAGAGCAACCAGCTCTCCTGGGCCTCTCTGCACTTTAGGGGACCTCCCATAGGGTACTACCTACCTGTTCCTTGAAAAAGCCAAAGCCAGCTTTCTTGAAGCCCAAGATCATTTCTTCACTGCCTGCTTCTCTGACTCCTCTCTCAGATTCTACCACGTAGGGTAGAGGTTGGCAGGACCTGGGGGCGTTGGTTGACAGTCGCCTGAATATGAGCCAGCAGTGTGCCCAGGTGGCCAAGAAGGCCAGCAGCATCCTGGCTTGTATCAAAAATAGCACGGCCAGCAGGACTAGGGAAGTGATCGTGCCCCTGTACTCGGCACTGGTGAGGCCGCACCTCAAATACTGTGTTCAGTTTTGGGCCCCTCACTACAAGAGAGACATTGAGGTGCTGGAGCGTGTCCAGAGAAGGGCAACGAAGCTGGTGAAGGGTCTGGAGCACAAGTCTGATGAGGAGCGGCTGAGGGAGCTGGGGTTGTTTAGCCTGGAGACAAGGAGGCTGAGGGGAGACCTTATCGCTCTCTACAACTACCTGAAAGAGGTTGTAGCGAGGTGGGGGTCGGTCTCTTCTCCCAGGTAACAAGTGATAGGACGAGAGGAAGGGTTATCAAGCATTGGAACAGGCTGCCCAGGGAAGCAGTTGAGTCACCATCCCTGGAGGTATTTAAAAGACGTTTGGATGAGGTGCTTAGGGACATGGTATAGTGGTGGTCTTGGTAGTGTTAGGTTTACGGTTGGACTCGATGATCTTAAAGGTCTTTTCCAACCTATACGATTCTGTGATTCTGTGACCTTACAGTTGTTTAGCTGGGGATAGCATCAGCCCTCAATTTCCATATTCACAAGAAGCAAGAAATCTAAGCTACATGGCCAAAATATCTATCCAAATGTAAAATAGAGGACAGAGAAGTGCATGGGAGATAAGAAAATTTTAGAGGCATATCGTATTTGGGAGCTTTTCTTGATCTTGCTTACAGATAGAAATGGATCTTTAACAGAGTGGATAATCGTTATGATAGCTGACATGAGCAACTAGAAAGACTGCTTTAAGGTGGCAGCTAGTTCACGAAAAAGGAACAGGGTCTATAAAACATACAAGGCTACATTTACATTTCATTTTGTAAGCATATAGATAACTTTAGGATGACATGAGGCAAAGCTTTTTAAAATCTGGAGAAATGAGTAGCTAAAGTAGAATAATTATCTGACAGATGGAGATTGCCCAAGGCTGCCACTTGAACATATAAAAAGATGAGGCTGAGTTCATTTTTGAAATCCAACATTAGAAATTCCAAGAGCATCCTGAGTATTAGTTGTGGAAGGTACAACATTATGTTCAGTGTACCAGAGTATAAATAGAAGTTAGATTCAAAGCCTTACTTTGAAAATAGTTTTTAAAAACTGAAGTGTTACGAAGAGATTTTAGATATCCTCACATAAGCAATATCACATAAATACTTACAGCATAGTACCTAGGTAAAATCTATATCTACTAGTTTCCATTGCAATGCCAATGGTGGCAGTTGTGGATGCCTATTTCTACCATGGTAATATTTGTGCTTCCCCTTCCCATGCCACCATGTTGTTCTTTCTACACATAACATCCTCTCTCGATCAGTTTGCACAACGCTGCTGCTACAGTTCTTCAGAACTAGTAAGACCTGCTGTGGTAACAGCTGAATGCCTGAAGGTAATACCTAAACAAATTACTCCTTTACTTTCATTTGTAACTCTTACATTCCATGAAAAGTAAGCAACTTCAAAGCACACGCTTCCTTTAACAAGAGTACAGCCATAAATGCAGTTAATATATTCAAACCTGCACTCCTCCTGCTGTCATCCCAACACTGTGCATCTTCGCATCTATTTGCAACATCTTGTCCTTATTTGTTCCATAATTGCTGTGCGACATCATCTGCATTCTGCCTCCTAACTCCACCGCACTCAACAGCAATGCAGCCCCAATATTGACTGTGATCTTTGGAGGCTAGAGGAATATGGGATTATTATATTTATTGCCAGGGTACTATTTGTAAAGGTCCCTTTCTGTGATGGATGGCACACGTAAGAACAAGTTTGTTCTCTTTGATAAGGGGCATTCTGCAAACAGGTGAGAAGAGCTCACAGCCCAAACCAACAATTTATGAATCACATAAAAGGGGGAATGGAAAGAGAGGAGGGAGCAACAAAACACGGGCCAAAAAACCTATCATGTCAGTTCTGCAGATCTTAGCTGATTCAATTAACTTTCATGATTTTTCAGCCAGTTACCAATTTTTTTTCAAAGCAGAAGAGTGAGGAAGACTAGCTTATAAAATGGATAAGCCACCCCGTGACAGACAACATAGCTATATGACAGCAAATCAAGAACATCATGGTTATTTTGAACCATTTGCAGCTTCTTCCCTCCTAGCCCCCAGCAGCTCTTTCTAATTTATGGAAGAAAAAGGACAACATCACATCTAACAAAAGGAAAATATTCACTTGCCTGTAGTCATGAATTCTATATCTGGTTGTTGATTTGTAATTACCAATGTATCCGAGATTTTAAGCCCCTGCTGTCAAGATTTTAAGCCCCTGCTGTCCTCAAATGTATTGTACTTTATCTCCCATTATTTATTACTTGACAATGTCCAAGCTAAACAGAACTTTGCCTAAACACTGTTTGTTTGGTTTTTTCCCCCCATGTCATCTACTTAATCATGGATATAATAAAAAACCGCTATAGACTTGCTACTAACAAAGAGTTCATGTCTACTTCAGATTACTAACTTTTTTTTAAAGAAACAAGCCTTTATTACTATTTATCTCTTAGAAGATGAGCGAAATTCTTGATTATTTCCAATACTTCAAGGTTCTATATAAAATTTATATTATTCTGTGATTTAAAATGGTATTGAATTGACCCAGTAAGATATTCATTCAAATCCAATAAAACCAAAGCCTTGCCTGTAATTTGATTTTAGCATGTCTGATTCAGATAAAATGAAGGAACTTGCACAGGCTAATTAAAAAACTGTAAAAGGAAGCATGGACATTTAAGAAATTCTGGTTTTGGAAGCTACCGCAAATCTGGCACTATGCAGACATTTTCAGTTGATATTTGTGATATTTAAATAAGACTCAGAGTTGGTTTGGGGTTTTTTTTTTGTTTTTTTGTTTTTTTGTTTTTTGTTTGTTTGTTTGTTTGTTTGTTTGTTTTTTTTTTAAGAAATATTCTTAGAGTCAGACATTTTGGGAACAAGCACCTCTACTGTTTAAAAACAGTCTTTACTGTAATATAACTGAGATATTTCACACAGCAATTAAATATCTTCCACATTCTCTTCTGACAAGGTCGTTTAACTTGTAGGTCATTTGAAAATGCAGTTGATGTGCTCAAGTCCCTGTTATTTTATTCTTTATGAGTATCATAATAATTTAGGAAAAATACAAGGTACTGTTATATGATCAAAGGGGTCCACTTTGCATTGCGGACGTGAGACCATTATCTTAGTAAACCTGAAATGATAGAGAAGTGCTGGGAAGTGAGTCTACCTTTTTAAAGCACACGTAATGTGAGGGCTTTTCAGTTCAACTGCTGTGTTTCACCAGAGATAAACAACGAAGTACTCTCTCGCTTAGCTGATTTAATAAGTTGTTGGTTTGGTTTTTTGTTTGTTTGTTTTTATTTTTTTAAATAAAAGTAACTATATTGATGTGATGAGAAGAGATTGAGAGAGAACAAAAGCTGGAATTCTTGCTAACACAACATAAAAAGAGTTAATCTAACCATCATCCTGATGCTTGGGCAGGCTGGACTATGACAATACACAGGACAATTACCATGGCTCAGCTGATAAACTGTAACTCACTAAGGTGCAATAATGCAATTTCTTTCAAATATGCACACTGAACAGGAGTGTCAGGATTAGGTCACTGAGGTTAGAGAAACCCTGCCTTTCTTTGGGATGCAATAGTATCTTTTTTCTTTATGTTTATTCTTTGTTATGCAGTCTTCATCTTTATAGGGAAGCTTATTCTAAAAGTACTTCATAGATCATAAGCCCAATCCTTCTTTTTAATTCAGTGGCAAAACTCCTTCCGATATGAATAGTGAAAGAACTGAGCCCTAGATAAAAACAATTGGTTATTCATCTGTAACTGAACTACATCTGGGGTGAAACACAGCAGCTATTTTGCAGTTAACATTACTGGTGCAGACTGATCTATGGATGGAAATGCACAACTGAAAACACAGGGGAATTTTAGGTAGATGGGAAATGATCATACTGACTAAAATCTGGGAAACTCCCTAGAGGTAACTCCTTTATTTATACGAAAAATGCACAAGATTGTTTACAATTGTTCAGGATCTCAATTACATATGCTATCCAAAAGACGTGTCCAACAGCTGACAGCGCTCTAATCTCATGCTACTGAATAAATAATGATCCTATATGCTTTTTTCACTATTTAAGTGAACAGGGAACTATAAATACAAGGGCTGTATGGTTGGACTTTTGTAATACAGGTTCAGCCTGCATCACTACTGGCTAGGCTGTAAACTGTGGTAAGATCACACCCACTTGTAGCACAGGTTTAGCCATGTCTGTATTTCAAGATTTAAAGATGAGCCTGTAAATCAGAACAGAGGACTTGGAAATTACAGACAATCCCTGTTCTCATTGTTTCAAGCTGTCAGGTATTTGAGATCAATACTTTGACTTTGGCTCCTCATTTGTCAGTAAGAGATCAATACAAAGGCATACCTTCTATTTCCATAAATATTATTGCTTAACTGTACCAAAACAACACACAAATTCTATAACAGTACTTTAACCACATCTGTATTACTCTGCTGTCAAATACATGCCAGATTTCTTTTTGGATTACTGAAGAAGAAGAAAACTTTTTCTACCTAAAAGGTTGAAACCAATATCAGTGCTTGCTTCTAATCTCAGTGGGGTGGGGGGAGGCAGGAAGCCTAACGTTGTCATGTTAGAATTGCCAGTAGCAAGACATTCAGTTCATCGAAACAGAATTTTTAGTTATATCACAGATCAACCATTTTATTATGGTATTATTTTCACATAGTTGAAACATGGTAGAACTTTTCTAAATGTTAGAAAGTGTCTCCAATTCCACAATGGATCAGCCATTCTTCAATAACTTGCTACTAACTGCCCAACTTTTTAGAAATAGTTTTTTGCTGGCTCATATTTTATAACCTTTTCATGTTCCGATCAAATAATCTATGCTGTAATTTATTAAACATAACACAATAGCACTGACAGTTTTCTATTTGAAATCAGTGATAACTAATCGAGTGTTCCTTTTTAATGTGAAATGAAAAATCTATTGTGTTTTGCTTCTGAATCACAAGCTAATACTGTATATTTATAAACTCCAGAAGTCATAGAATACCATAATAAAAATAACC
Source organism: Mycteria americana (assembly GCF_035582795.1). NCBI lineage: Eukaryota > Metazoa > Chordata > Aves > Ciconiiformes > Ciconiidae > Mycteria > Mycteria americana. The sequence continues at coordinate 41,731,763 of NC_134367.1, forward strand.
TTCCTATCAAATAATGGGTAATTTTAAAATTTTTTTTTACAGAAATCTTTGTCATATGACACTGTTCTGTGACTTAAATAAAAGCCAAACAAACATGAAATGTTTATAATGAGCTGATTCTCTGAAGTCAAACTTAAAATATTCCTGTATGTTCTCTGAAATAGTTATGTTGTTACTGAGGACTTAATATTGTATTTTCAAATACAAAAATCTGAATAGATAATTCTGACCTCATGAAATGCTCAGAAGTTAGCAGTTGACTACATCTTGCAGAATAAACCCCATATCCTTAAGATACTCTCTATTCACCAAATATATTCATTAACATGACATGCAAATGTCTAAAAGTTAGATGGGCCATTATTAGCACTCTGGAATACATAAGCAATATTAATTGTTTAATCGTATTGAGTTGCCTGTGGCACCGGGCAAAAGAAAAGCTGAATGTCAGTATTTCAAACTGTCAGTTGAAATGAGTCCCAGATGTTAAAACATTAAGCAACCTAAAAATCAATTAACTTCGTTTTAAACAAAACCTTTTCCAAAGCAAGCTTTAATCTAGTGACTCAATCTTCCCCTTCCCCTCCCTGCCACAACTGAACATGGAAATTGTCCCCATTTAATATGTGCAGTGACTGAACTAGGCAAATAGTATGTAGAACTGATGTAATGTCAAGATTTACATGTCTTCTGCCATTAGAACTCACTGTTTCTGATTAAGATTTCAATGGTTTTAAAGACAATACCAAAGAATACCTATTGAGTAAAAATGTCAAGTTTTTTTTTCTCTAAGAAAACAAGTGCCGTTTGCCATTGTGCAGAATTCTAAAATGGAAGAAAGCTTACGTTGTTGTTATTTTGCATAAAACCAATGGAAAATAGTTATTTTTTATAAGAACTTAAGGTTATACAGCCTGCCTACTTTCTAAAAACATAAGGGGTAGTACCAAATCCAAACAGGACTTTTTTTAGAAATTTTATGAAACAATTTAAGAATGAGTAAATTTACATTATAAACATCTGCCATTGTTTTCTGTACAACACTTATTACAACAGTTGCCTACATTTTCAGTGAACAAACTCTACAGAATAAAGAAAGGCTTCGCCCCAGGAAGTGTCAAGAAATATCAGAGGAGAGATTAACTGCTAAGGGGTATTCACATGAGTGTTACACATTTAAAAAGGGAAGGTATTACATACCCCTCTCCACCAATTCTTGTTATCTTTAGACGAAAATCAACAGAGTTCAGGCTGGGTGGCTTCCATTTCAAAATATCATCACATCGACCAGGCTTGTATTTCTGAAGCAAATTAAAAAGCAGTTTAATTATGCTTATTGGTTTTCACTGGTTTTAAAAGCATTCAGACTACATTCAGCATTTCAGACCATATTAGCTGTCGCTAACAAATTACAATACTTAGTGACTGAAACAATGAATTCCATTACCACGGAGGTAGTTGTGCTTCACTACTTTATTTGCTGCTCCCTTTTAAAACTGCTTAGCACTGTAGCCAAGCCATTACATATAATAAAAAGCTGAGAATGGAAATAAAAATTAGCATATTTCATTATCTCTCTCTGGCTAATGGAAATTTTCAAGAAAGAAAATAAGACAGCACAGAAACAAATGAAAACATTGATAGGACATACATAAAAGATACATTTAAAATAATCTCAACATTTTTGAACAATTTTATGAACCATATTTTTGTTATCCATGCTATTGGCTGACACAACATGAAAAAGCCAGAAGTCACCATACTGCCAACAATCAGAAAGACCCATCAGAAACATGTTCTTTCATACCAGAGGAATTTAACTTATGGAAAGATTAAAGAACATCATGACATACAGGAACACATATAAGGGAACATCTGTTGCTTAAAAGAAAGGGTACACACTTGAACCAAAAGTTGCAAGGAGCAATCTTCTCTTAAATTAGAGCTTTGGTTTCTCATGGTCTCTTCTATCATCTGCTTTGGTTTACTAAGCTGCCATTTTGTTCATCCTCAGCTAATAGCAAGAGCTAACCTGCTAACCCTTTCCTTACTAGAGTATCTTTCATGGCAATAAAGAAAATCAGAATTAACATGAATAGGGCAAAAGTAAAAGAATAATTTGGAGATACACAGAATGAGAATTTTTAGTTGTTAGATACTTACTAATCCACAATGAGAAAATTTATGCAATTTTACCTAAAAAAACCCCAACAATGTCCAGTGTCTTTTGGTAACAAAGCAGTCACTAGCATCACATTGCACCCGTGCTGTGTTAAATATTTGCAAAATGCAAAATCTACTGATGATAAACCTAACAGTTCTAGATCTAAAGTGATAAAAGCAAATGAAGAATCTTCTGTTTTCTGATGTAAGAATGGAAAGTTATTCTTTCCAAAACAAATGCAGTTGCCTATCATTTCTTGATGAAAAGATGGTGTGTGACTTTTGCTAGATGGTAAGCAAAGGCAAGCTTCACATAACTGAAACCCAAATCAGCTCTAGACATTTCTAGCCATAGTTCTGCTACATGTGACAAAAATAACCTACTAAAAGCTTCTTCTGGAATTGAAACGTGGCTGGCAAGAGTGCATTATCTCTTATTTTTTTTATCATGGCCCTTAGATCGTTTGAGAGCAATGGCTTCAGGCGTTCTGTTCTGGTTCCCGTTCAGGGCATTATAAATCCGTTCCAAACATTAGTATTAGAGTCACCTGCCCAACTTACTATTCTAATCATGCACGGCTCTGCACTGAATTTCTCCACAATCTTCTCCTCAACATCTGAATAAAATTTAAATGATTTATCCTTGTCCTTAGGACAACATACAGGAGCTGCTTCTGACACCTCTTATCTATGCCTGCTCCCCTTCCACATCTTTTATTTTATTCCTTCCCAGCTATATTCTAGTTGAAAACTGTCCCTTGGAAAGCAACTTTCTTCAATGATCACTCACATCTGGAACTCTTGCCAAATCAAATCAAACATCCTCGTTTCACTCGAATCAGAAAACTAGTAAGATACAGTGTGGTAGTAACGTTATGAAAGTATGTTTCTTTCTTTCTTCTCTTCCCACCGTATTTCCCCTTCATATGATTTCTGTGCTGTAACATCAGCAGATATTTAAAGAAAATTCGTTGCCTGTACACCTTTCCAAAACGCGATTTAGAAAGGTATTGTTTAAGCAATTTATGAAAACCAGAAAATCTTTCAGCAGTAAAGAAATATTCCTTTAGTTGCCACCATCCCACTATTCCCTCCCTTATTTCTCTGACTCTTTTCCATTCCCCAGAAATATCTTAAAATTCCAATGATCTCATCTTTAAATTCTTATAGTAACCAAATTTATCTTCCTCCTTAGCTCTTTCCTCTACTTTCCCAAACTAAAAATCTGCTATCATGCAGTATGGTGTTAAAAACATTTAAGGACTCATGCCATACATACTAACTGATACGAAATAGGTAAAACAGAATATACAAAATATGATGCTCAGTAAAGCATTTAAGCTTTTCAGATCATCATTACATATATAATTTTTTATATGCAGATTATGTATTTAAATATATTTTGAAGTACTTACATTCAATTTTATAGAAAGTATTTATTAGTTTAGTATATATTCAATTGGTTGTGTGCATTGAATGTGAGAATTACGATAAAGGTAGATGGCACTGAAATTTCTTTTTCAGTTAACTTTTCCTGCCATTTTCTTGTACTTACACCTGATACAGAAAGAATATGGAATTAAATTCTATATAACTTTTATTAATAAAGTATGTCCCAGGAATAATAGGACAAAATACAGTGTTCGCAAAGACATTATTTGTTGCGCTCTCTCTCATCTGCAGTTTCTAATTTGGCCAAAGACAATTACTGCTACTAGGTATTTACTACTTAGTTCAAAGAAGAACTATTGCGAACACTTCTGTTTGTGACAAATTTCTCCACAGACAGTGAAAATTTAATTTATTAAACAACTGCTACAGCAGATATGAAGGAATGTAGGCTAGAACTGAGTAGCTGAAGATGTTAGAACAGGTGTGGATTTTGCTGTATGGAACAGAAGATTCATCTTAATGGTTGCTCTTTGGTCTTTTAGCACGATTGAGGTCTTCAACAATTCCATAAAAGTGACATTTGTCAATCATACATAAACCCTAAAATCTTAGACTCTGTGTGGCATGGCTTCTAATTAATTGACTTGCAATAATCTTTTAAGCAAGATTACTGGAGTGTTTACAATGATGGATTTATTAATATATACTCAAGTAATCAATTTATTTTTAAGCAGTAGGTCATATTTTTGAGACCTTATGAGCTATTAAGACCAGACCCAGTCTAACTGACTTTAGAAAACAATCTCAGCTGGTTTAATATATGGCTCCAAACCATCCTTTTACATACAATTCCTTTAAAGAGAAGATAAAGAGAGGCTAATAGTGTTCAAGACAAAGGAAATTTTCTCTTTTGTACAGAAATACCAGTCTCAATCAAAAAACACCCATATTTTGTGTCCAAAAGGTACACTTGGACTGTTTCTGCATTCACGAGTACTAAATATTTCCTCCCAACCATAAAGAGGAGCCTTACTTTCTAGAGCAACAGATAACAGCATTGAAACATACCCCATCTTGAAAACCAAAGACCAAGATTTCTTCTGAGCAATGTGAGAAAATTCAAAGGCCTTTAAGGGAGGACCAAAGGCTTCTTTCAGGATTGCAGACTGTCCTATTTCTATTTACTTCTGCCTGGAATGTAAACCCTGAAAACGCTAGACACTCCTTTAGGAAATGAATTCTTATTGACACGAAAGATATGAACCAACCTCTCTGAGTCACGGCACTGAAATCCTGAGGAAGAGCTGCATCCGATCTATATAACAACCCAAGAATGGCCTTGCTAGAGCTCTAGCATCCTGATGCTGACAACAGCCAACAGCATGTGCTCAGGGAAGGTGAAAAACAGCGCAATCATATATGATATTTTCTACTACTACTCTCTGAGAGACTGTCCGTTTTCAAGCTCAGAGACTTCCTGACGCGGATGTGATTCAAATGTGATTCCTACATATTTAATGATTTTCAGTTTCCGCTGCATGAGCTTGTCTAGCTCCCCAGTAAGACCATGCAAACCTCTACCAGCTGTAAAAGCCCGCAGCACAGTGTTTCACACACAGCCTGACTACACTGCAAGAAAAAACACCACCTTTTGTTTATTTTGAACCAGCTTTTGTTGGTTTCAAAGACTTGCACTCCTTAGGGCTCATATTAAGAGAGATGCTGAACAATCAAACCCCATTGCTTCTATGCTACTCAGTTTCATATGCTTCTATATGCACGGAAATACACTCAACTCAGAGGCTATCATTTTACATGTGCAGTTACAAATTTTTTCTCCACGTACATTATTCTACATTTATCTACACAGAAGTTTATGTGCTGTTTTATCACTCAGCCACCCAGTCTTGTAAGGGCTTACTATAATTCTCCACATTTAGCACCAGCCCTTGCTGATCCAGCAAGAAAACACCACTTTATGGTTCATCCCGTTTCTCCAACTTGCTTATGCGCAGTAGAGGTGACTCCCCTCCCTGGTGAGGATTGAACAGTACCCCATCCCCCGACTCCTACTTTTTAACCAATTACTTATCTGTGCAAGATAGTCTTTACATCTGCTTTAGTTTCTTCAAGAGTTTTTTGTTAAAAACTTTGACAGACACTTTCTCGAAGTCTTAACAGGGAATACCACACAATCCTACCCAAATGATTTTTGATCTCTTGGTTGGAGAGGCATAACCTTCCTTTCAAAAAGGCATGTAACTGTCCCCAACTATATCATGTTTACCCAGGTATGAACTACTGTATTCCTTATTATAGTTTCTACTCCTCTGTCCAGTACAGACATCAAGCTTACAGGCCTTACTTCTCTGATCTTCCATGACACCTACCCCTACCCTCACTTTTTTAAATTGGCATTGTATTTTCTACCCTCACATGTTTAGGCACCAATGTATATATTGCACGTAGGATCTACTACAGGATTTTTTCAAACTCTTTTTCCAAGACTGACAAGTTACACCCTCCTAAAAGTCAGTAAGAAACCAACTTCATAACAGACAGGAACAACTATTCCAAGATCAGTAATGAAAAGCAATGTTTTGACAGGATATATCTGCATACCTGCAATTGCACTGCTGGATCCACAATTTTGACTCAAGTTTAATTATAAAATTAATTGGCTGGCTTGCTTGAAGGGGAGTCAGGGAGGATTTGTTCTTTAAGACGGAGTTATCTTTCTTGCCTTTACCTCTAGAACCAGCACAGTGTGAAACAAGCCTCAGCTAAACTGTTTGACCTATTAATAAAAAAACTTGAGGAAAAGTTCTCTCTACCACACTTCAAGTTAGCCAAAGAGATATTGCCTAGAAAGCAATGGCAATAAAAAAACCACTTTTGACTATTATACTTAGTTTTGACCATTGTCAAATAACACCATTCTCACTTCACAACATATTTGTTAACACTGAGAACCTGGTAAAGGTAAAAGGTAATTTACCTCTACCTTTCTGAAACAGTTACAAAGGCTTAGATAAGCAATAAGACTTCAAAACTCATATCAAGAACAAGTTATACAGCCCCCAGACTTCTGTTACCGCAAAAGACAGAAATTCACAGAAATTTAGCTTAAAATGAGAATGCAACCAAAGGCCACATTAATAATCCCTGAGAAGGAGATTCATTTTTGTAACGAGTGAGTTCATACACACGATGCAGCAGTAGTAAGTTCTTGAGTTTGAATGCTAAGTGCTAAATCAATTTCTTTAAACATGAGCTGGAGCCAAACAAGAATTCTGCTTGTCAAGTATGGGAAAACTTCACCTTAGATGAATCATTGCATACTGCAGACCTGTTCTGCCTGAAGTTATTCTATATTCTAATTCCAAAACAAAATGTGAAGCAATCTGTCTGAGATCAAACTACTCCCTAGCATTTTAAATATAGCATTCATAGCAATGATATCCTCACCACCACCCCCCGACAAATATGCATGTACATGACTATTTCTAAAACATATCAGGTCCTATATCATCTCAAATACAAAGTTCATGCTTCAGTCTGAAACCTTTCAACCTAGTCTAACCACAGAAATTAAAACTCCACACCAAAAATGCACATTGACAAATCAGAAACTATCTCAACTAGCTTTAAAGGATTGGACTAGATGACCTCCTGAAGTCCCTTCCAACCTAAATTATTCTACAAAGCTGCAATCTCTCTTTGGATGCTTGTTCTTTTAGCAGCCATATTGGGTACACTTACATGAGCATTTTAGTTTGCAAAAGTAACGTACTTTCAAAGCAAATCCCCTAGTTGTTCCTACTTAGTACACGTTAGTTGAGATAGCTGGGCAGCTCTGGCACACGCAAACTGGATTCCATTTACATAAAACCAAACTTGCAGTTTCACTTCAGGGACACACCTAATGCACTTTATCCCACAGTATGGACACTAGAGTCCAACACAAAGACTGTACCATTGCAATGCTACCTAGCACCTACCTAGCACAGATGAACCTGAGCTGTGAAGATATCCTGCAACATCCTGAAATGCTACTTTAAAGAAATAACAGTCAGTTATTTCTGTCAGTGCCTTCAGTCAGTGCCTTCAGGTTGGCTATGAACCCCCAGCCCTCAAATTTTTACAACTCTGCTACTCACTCAGCACCTACCCACCTTTTCTTCTATATTATTATTATTATAAAAAATGCCCTACTTTCTGTGGCCATTTTCTCCTGGCAGAACCCCAGCCCCTTTCTCTTCATCATTCCTTTCTTTTTCACAACCTTCCATTCCAGTCAGGGCTTCTCCCAATAGCAATGTCAACCACCTCAGTCTCCTAGAAGACTGAGCTTGGCTAGTTGGTACTTGACAGCCTGTACTAGTGGATCAAGAGCTTCTCCAGCAGCAGAATAACCGGCAGAATCAAGATGTTACTAACCTCAGGAGTGCTGCAGTGTACAAGAGCACTTTCAATCAATATCACCTTAGCTCAAGAGGATGAAGGCCAGGGACAACAGATACGTCAGAAGTAGCATGGCAAATGTACCCCTATTACGGAGATCTTGAACTTCAGGCAAGAGCACAATAATGAACCTAAAACTCCACCCCCTGGATGCAGAATCATCACTGAAGACAGCCCAACAGAAAGCACATCCTCTGGCGTCCCTCTTAGGCTGCTGAATCTCATCGATTCCTAACCTCATACTCAACTCCATAAGCTCAAGTGGGTCCACTCAAGCCACAGGTAGGGCTTTTTTTGTTAGACCCTGATGGGCCACTTCAGCACTGCAGGGCAAACTGAGGGGTTGCTGGTCGTGTTGAACCCCAATCCCCCAACCTGTCCCAAAAGTACTAAGTCTAGTTGCCCCCTTCCTCCACAGTTGCCCATAGAGGGGGCAACTCTTTTCCTCTCCCTACAGGTCAAGAGAAAGGCTGGCCCTCAGAGACCAAAGTTCTGTTATCTGAACTTTTGCTGACACATTTCTTGTTAGTTGCAGATATTCCTCCCACACAGGTTTTGGTTTTGCCTGAAGCCATGTGTCTCCTCAGCGTTTGCATTCAATGGGTGGTTCGGCAGAAAGCTGAAAGCCTGGGCAATGGGCATGTTAGCGGCCCATAATGAGGATAAAGGTTGACTCCAAACAACTGCTTTCACATGGGATAGACTTTGCTGCTTAGTATTTTGTAGGAGGAAGAGTGGGGTTAGTCTCGGGGACTGCATTCTGAGCAGGCAGTCTGGGCTGTGGGGTGTTGTTGACTCACCATGAAGACACCCACCTGGAAGACTGAGTAACTTCAGCCGAAAGTCTAGACAAAACAAATGCTTCGTTTCTCCTAGCGACTGAAAAGGAAGAGGTGGTGGGACGACCAAGAGAGAAGTTTGTGCCTCATCAAGAGAAGGAAGAGGTTTCCTTGACAAGGGTGCCTTACTATCCTACAAAGCCTAATCAGCCAGCTCTACCTCCCTAACCGTTATTAAATATCATCCTCCTGAAGTGCAGCAGCACCTAAGACAGGCCACATTACATTTCCCTTCCTCCACATCTTCCCTCACTCCCTCCACCTCCAAATGACAGGAAGGCAGCAAATAACCCAGCTATTCCTTTTCTCCTGAAGAGCACAGTGCTGCTACTTATCAGCTATAATTTCCCCTCAGTAAACTGGTCAGACTCAGCCCTGCAAGGTATCCAGAGGGCTGCTAAGCTGGCAGCCGCAGGCACACACCAATTCAGAAAGAAGGTTGAAAAAAGGGCACAGGAGGCTCAGGGAAGATCTGTTTGAATAACCATGCTTGCCCAAGAGGTATGGCAAGTTCACTACCATTGGGGAGTGAGGGTAGATGGGGTAGAAGGGGATGGCGTTAACCAAGACACGGAATCTACTGGAGTTCTTTTAAATCATCAAATGTAATTTGCCACATTACAGATGACATTAGCATTTAACCACACTGAATATGCAACAAATTGCAATTAAGTATCCTTGAACATGAAATATAAATATTAAATATAAATCTTTACATCTCTAATAATTTCAAGTTTCAAAGAAGTTACCTCGCTATTTCATGTTTTAACACCAAGAAGAAACTTCTGTCATTGCTTAAATGATATTCTGATATTTAGTTAGACTTACTTACCAGGATGAAGACACTAAAAGCATTTTAAAAACATTCTAGACTGCTTCAGGTTCGCAAACAGTAAGAAATATTTGTTCTGTTGTAAAATCCACTCATTTCCATTACCAATATTCTTCTGTGTTTTAATTAAAATTGTTTGCAAGCAACTTTGTATCCAACATGATGCTAAAGCTTTCACTTGAAAAAGTTAACTACTGCAAACCTATAATAACAACAAATCTGCTCCTCTTTCCCACTCTAAATAATGGGTAAATGTTTTCGCTGAAGAGTTCTACTTCATTCTGAGGCCTCTTAATATCCATAGGGCAGCTGCTGCCCTACCCAATCTAATAGTTTGCATTCAGCTGTGTAAACATAAAGACAGAATGATTACCCAAAATGTGTTTTTATTTTCTTGCACTACAGACCCTGGATCATTTTAAAGAATCAAAAGGATCGATTATAATCAATGATTTCAGGCTAGACCTTATAGAGAGATAAGCTGAAGAAACAGAAGTTGCTAACACTGTTGACAGATTATGTGAATAAGTCACATCAATGGATCAAGAAAGCACAAGATGAAAGGCAACCACTGACTCAACTGTGTATTAATTGATTTTTAAGACTGGAAACCATTACTGGGCTCATTGAGTCAGCTCTGTTGCATACAGGACAGATAAACTCGAAAAATAATGTTTATATCAAGCTTATAATTCCTATTCAAATTACAGCACACCTTTGTGAAAGATACCAAGTGATGAAAAAATCGCAACATATATCTAGGGAGGTTACCATGGCCATTTATTACACTTGTGCTTAAAAATGTATGCTTATTTCTACACTGAATCTTGTTAATGCCTTAGTTTAGACTGAAGCCTAGCTCTCCGTGTAATTACTTCCCATTTTTAAGATAAAATGACTAAGTCTGAGTCTCACTGCATGGGTAATTTTCCAGTTGGCTAATGTACGCGTCTTCATAATGTAATTTCACAAAAGCCTTTAGAAGACTAGGCAACAGAACTAAACCTACTATTCCAATATTCTTTTCACCGCTTATGTATACAGCAGTATACAAAAGAAAGTGTGTATGTACTTTGTATTCTTTTGCACTGCATTGAAAGGTGTTGATAACTAGCTGAAATAATTCTTTTCAGATTCATGCCTTTAGCTGGGACTTAATACACTTGCTCCTAGATATACAGCCCACATTTGGCTGTATTCAAGCACCATCGTAAGACCAAACGATCCAGGTTAGCCTACATGACCTGATCTTTTAGGAAAATAGGTAAGTTTGCTGAAAAAGTTAGGAATAGTAACAACATGATGATAAACACATACACACAAAAAAAATCCAACCCCTATCATTAAAACCCTTCATTGTAACATACTTCTTTATCTGTCACAAAATAAAAGAAGAGAAAAAACCCAAACACAAGACACTAAAATCTACTTGAGCAAATAAGTTATCCCACCAGCAGTTAACCTGTGACTTAGCTTCCTAAAGTATTCTGCCTTCTGTCCCTTCTAGCTTCCCTTCTCAGTTCCAACTTGTGTTCCTCAAAGCGCCCATACGAACAACTTACATCCTCCCCATATTCCCCACAGACGATCACTGCAATACCCCCTGTTCTACCGCATGATTTCTATTTTCTTTGCCTGGTAAAAAGCTAAGCAAAAGGGAATGTGGCACCAGAAGTGCCTTGGTCATTGATGGGTAAATGTGATTAATGCTTGTACTTGCTGTGTATTGAGCAGGACACTGAGAAGTGGAAGAAAGAGATATACTACTCTGATCACAGGCCCACAACACTCCCTAGCTGAGAAGCAGAAAGTCTGGCTTTTCTTACTGAAGTCTGACACAAACAGGTTATTTGAGAAGACTGCTTTGAGAGTAGCGGACTCATCCCTAACTCACATCCTTGGAGGTGAAGGCAAACTATGGTGTACACTATGGCATTTATGGTGTTTGGTGGTGATCACTGGTGATCAGTGAATCAGCTTCAGAGATTATCAATCATACACACAGGGAAAGCTATTTTGCATGTTGATGATCTAGAGACAAAGGAGAATAAGGTCCAAGAGTAAAAGCCTCCAGGTTCAAATGACAGGGTGCATGATTACAAAGATTGATGCACAGAAAAAGTTACTAAATTAATCCATTGATTTGGAGTGGACAACGGAAAAACACCAGGACAATACTATCTACTAAGACCAACTATTATCAGACAGTAAGAGGAAAATGCTATTGTTTACTCTTGTATTAAACCATCATATTTGGTTGTTATTTAAAATATGTCAGAGCTGGCCAAACTGATTATTTATCACACACCAAAATCTTGATAGAGGTCAAGATCTGCCAAATACATTCCACATACCTCAGAGTCAGAAAGTGAACTCTAAGAAATTCTCTCACTGGGGTCTCAGCGCGCGAAGGGTCCCTTGGCATCCCACAGACACTGGCCACACTAGTTTTCACCTGGCTCCATTCTTTACATAGCTAGAAATAACCATCAGTGTCCCTAATGTCATTGTTGTTCCGTCCCACTCCCACCCAGCATCCCCTTCCTAGGACAACCGTTGTACTGCTTACAAAGTACCTCTTGGCCATCCCTTGTGTACACCCAAAGACTCTGAACCAGGTTCACAAGCTGAATCACAGAGAAAAAAACACCAGCCTCATTAAAATCAAGTTCTATACCATAATTCTGTGGCTTAGAAAATTTTATTTAGCCTTATAGGAGCTAATGGGACATGACTGTTAAGGATCAGAACTTTCTGAATCATTTCCAATGATAAACTTAATTGTGACTGCTCCGAAGAGAAAGCATTTTTCCCAAGAATAGTTTGGAGAAATTCAGTCATATTAACAAAATGTTTGATACCTGTGAACCCAGCTGAGACAACTTATTTAGATTTCTAGAATGCCTTTTATAAAAGAAACAACTCATGTTTTTGACTGCATAGGAAAAACTATTTATATGGAGGGCTTTCAAGCCTATGAAACTGTATTAAGCAGTTGCCATTGAACTGAATGCTTAAGTACTTATTATTTCTGAAGGTTGAGAAACATACTTGGGTGCTTAAAATATGCATTTAGGAGCAGCACAAAATGATTATAAGAAGGCAGTAAAACAATGAGATGCTAAAGCTGAAGTATAAACAATATTGATGGACCAAGTTTGGAGGATCTGAAGAATTCAGAGGCATCTAAGAAACTTCTATCAATGAATGTAATAGATGAAACTTTGACAAATGCAGGTCAGCAAGGGAAAGATGTGCTGCATATAACTTCACTATATAGATTCCGCTAAGAAAAGTGCTTTACTGAAATCTCTTCCATGGCACCCAGTGTCTCAAAGATGATTAGGATTCCTTTACTCTTTAGAAAAACAAATCAAATATACCCAGTAGTGTTTTCTTTCCTGTAGATGTTTGACATAATTTCTGTATAACCTCTTGAAATTTTAAAGCAGGCAGTTTTTTATAAATATGAATCAATTGCCCCTATATTTATAAAAGAAAGGCAGGAAGATGTGATTTGTAAGTACTCCTAAGAGTATTCACGCTAGAAGAAACTCCTGGGTAAACACCAGTACTTTCCAAACACCTACCATTTGTGAAAGGCATTTTCATAGCTGAGTAAAGGCAAAAGAATCTAAACACCGAATGGGAAATACATAAGAACACAAAATGGCTGCAAAGTTTGTACCACTCCAAAACACGACCCAAACGCTTTCCAACTTTATGCAAACACTTTACACACCTTGTATCAAGTCCTTCACCCGGCACAACCTGTGCTTAACTACGGACAGATGGCCATGATGCCCAATCTAAAAGATGATGACAAAAAAAAGCAGATTTCTCCCTTTCAAAAAAACTTTTTTAACTAAAAATAAAAGAAAATAATAAATGCTGGTTTTAATGCTTAGTGTTCTAAATTACTGATTCAAACCTCCTGAACAATGAAAGAGCTGCAGTCCTCACTAAACATCAGCTTTTTGCCCAGTTCAGTAATTTGATCAGTATACAGAGACACGCTGATGTTCAATAAATAGTGGATCAGCTTGAAAATAAGGTTGTTAATGAATTCCAAACATTAAGCAATGTACTCCTGTCACATCATAGAAAGAAAATCTGCAGACAAAAAACTTTTAAAGCTCATAAAAATGGGGAAAAGACAGGTTCCTTGGCTAAGCTCAAATCATTTAGTGTCCACAACTAAGCCAAAAGAATGATAGAGCCAACTCCTGATAACAAAGTTTTAAATAACTCAGTACTTGACAGTGAAGTCACCACACTGCTTTAACTTCATGTAGTCAAGCAGATTTGTGTCAGTTCTTCAATTCCTCCACTTTAAAAAGCAAAATAAAGAAAAATTAAAATTAACTTGTGTTCTAAGATAACTTCAGTGCATTCTGGATTTTTTTCCTTTAGAGAGTTAAAAGACTAAGTAGGAATGACACTTTTTAATACATTAACACTGGTTAGCCAGAAGTAGCAGTTTTTATTGTGAAAATGTTATTGTACCACAATTTGTCTCTTATGAAAATGTGACTTGGAGCTACGTGAAGTACAAAGAAAATGGTTATAATCAAAATGACTTTTGAAATATTAAGCTTAACTGCCATAGCAGACTGAAAAGCAAAACATGCTACTAATATACACTCATTTAAATAGTGTTAGATTATGTTTCATACTAAGGATTTTAACATTTGAATGCAAACCAGGTTTAGAAGGTTAACCTGTATGCAGACATTAATCTGTTAATATTTTAATAAATATTTTTCACTTGCCTTTTCCAAAGATGCCTCTGAACTTCAAGGTAATGCAAAACTTATATTGGACTACTTTGGTAATTATTGGTCTAAATGACTTCTACTTTTGCACTTTAATTTAGCTTTATACCACCGCCTTCATTAAACATCTTGTTTCACAACTATACTAATACCTTTTCTCAATATTCTATTAAGCAAGGAGAAAAATATGAGGAAATTTTCTTCATAACTAACATCATTTACATATTAATCCTATTAATATTTGATAAATGAAGTTCAGTTCACAGCCAAAAAAACCTGTGTTTATAGCAATCAGAATGTAGCAGCCACAAAATTACTCATTGCTCTTTTCCTGCCCACCCCTCCCCCCCAGCACATTACTGTAAGCCCCAGAAACCTATTCTCAGTCACTTCTGTTCCTATTTGTCCTTTCATTTAATATTATGAATCACAGAATTGTTTAGGTTGGAAAAGACCTTTAAGAACATTGAGTCCAACCGTAAACCTAGCACTGCCAAGTCCACCACTAAGCCATGTCCCTAAGCACCACATCTACACGTCTTTTAAATACCTTCAGGGATGGCGACTCAACTGCTTCCCTGGGCAGCCTGTTCCAATGCTTGACAACCCTTTCAGTGAAAAAATTTTTCCTAATATC
The DNA here is from genome assembly GCF_035582795.1 of Mycteria americana. NCBI lineage: Eukaryota > Metazoa > Chordata > Aves > Ciconiiformes > Ciconiidae > Mycteria > Mycteria americana. Next base: position 41,746,865 of record NC_134367.1, read on the forward strand.
CAACCTAACCCTCCCCTGGCACAACCTGAGGCCATTTCCTCTTGTCCTATCACTTGTTAGTTGGGAGAAGAGACCGACCCCCACCTCACTACAGCCTCCTTTCAGGTAGTTGTAGAGAGCCATAAGGTCTCCCCTCAGCCTCCACTTCTCCAGGCTAAACAACCCCAGTTCCCTCAGCCGCTCCTCATCAGACTTGTGCTCCAGACCCTTCACCAGCTTCGTTGCCCTTCTCTGGACACGCTCCAGCACCTCAATGTCTCTCGTGTAGTGGGGGGCCCAAAACTGAACACAGTATTCGAGGTGCGGCCTCACCAGTGCTGAGTACAGGGGCACAATCACTTCCCTAGTCCTGCTGGCCACGCTATTTTTGATACAGGCCAGGATGCCATTGGCTTTCTTGGCCGCCTGGGCACACTGCTGGCTCATATTCAGGCGGCTGTCAACCAACACTCCCAGGTCCTTCTCTGCTGGGCAGCTTTCCAGCCACTCTTCCCCAAGCCTGTAGCATTGCATGGGGTTGCTGTGGCCCAAGTGCAGGACCTTGCACTTGGCCTTGTTAAACCTCATACAATTGACCTCGGCCCATCCATCCAGCCTGTCCAGGTCCCTCTGCAGAGCCTTCCTACCCTCAAGCAGATCAACACTCCCACCCAACTTGGTGTCGTCTGCAAACTTACTGAGGGTGCACTCGACCTCCTCATCCAGATCATTGATGAAGATATTAAACAGAACTGGCCCCAAAACTGAGCCCTGGGGAACAGCACTTGTGACTGGTTGCCAACTGGATTTAACCCCATTCACCACAACTCTTTGGGCCTGGCCATACAACCAGGTTTTTACCCAGCAAAGAGTACGCCCGTCCAAGCCATGAGCAGCCAGTTTCTCCAGGAGAATGCTGTGGGAAACCATGTCAAAGGCTTTACTAAACGCTAGGTAGACAACATCCACAGCCTTTCTGGAACTAGAAACTCCAGCTCTTGGTCCAAAGCAAAAAGGAAAAAATAAATGGCTTCAAATTGTTGGCTAATATATGTGTTCCACAATGGACTAACTGGTGTCTGCCTTCAATTCTAAATTCTACTTTTGGCATATTAAGGTAACTGTTAAAAAGCTACATACTCCCACCTTTGTGACAAAAGAAATGTCCTAACAACAGACCTATAGTCCTCTCAGTCAAATGAACTGGTGATGGTCCACAGCTCCTACTTAACATAGTTTTATATTGCTACTGAGTATTTTGCAATTTTCTTATTTTTCTCCATCTAGTATTTATAACCTCATTAAATATGTGCTATGTAAGTCTTCAGGAAAAATTAACGCAATAATAAAAACAATCAAAATACTTCAATTTGCCTTCTGTTGCTTTATTTCATTCTCTTTATTTCACTTTGTATCACTAACTTGAACTGAGATGGCTTCAGTGTGTAACCACAGTGTAATCTGTCACCAGGATGCCGGCACAACTACAGAATACTATTGTATTTTCTTCCCCAGGTGAAATTTTCTTTTAAACTAAGCTTCATGAGTCACTAACAGCCTTAAACAGAAATTAATATAATGAAAAATATCAAACCTACATATTTTTTCCTCAATAACCTTTTAAAAACTACCCCATAATTGATAACACTTCAAGTTTTAAATGTTAATATTCTCTTTCCATTGTATGTTTAACATGGCTCTACCCAAATTAATCTCCTGAGGGCTGTTTAAGACATTACTTCTTAATTCACAGATACAGAAGTTGCTGACAAAAGACGAAGAGATGAGTCTGAAGTAAGCTGTTGGGACAACCAAGATAATACAGAAGCACTCCTGGCCCCACTCCTTTTTTTGTTTTTGTTTTTGTTTTTGTTTTTTTTTCTTTTTAGTCTCCTAAAGTAATGCTTATTATTATTCTGCTCTCCCCTAGTGACACAACAAATCTTTGAAAGAGTTTTAGGGAGATTATCTTCTTTCTTAATCTTCTTTTCACACTTTTATTGTGAAAAAACCTTAGTTGCATGAAGCCAGGGATGTTGGAGAAAACATTAATTTTCATTGCATAAAGTACTAAGTGCAGTTGCTTCATTGTATCACTTGTTTTATGAACCTTACTCTTTATATCCCTTTACATGTTTAAAGCTTTGTATATATCAGCCTAAACCTTCTCTCATTTCTCAAAGCCCAACAGCCCCAATCTCTCTTCACCTTCTGTCTTTTCATTTTTACTACCTCTGTCTCAACTCAAGCTTAAATGTAGTCACTTGAATTTACACCAGAGAGAGAGGGAAGTCAGTCTCTCAGAGGACTTATTGCTTTGTGGATGGTTAGTTTGTGATCAAAGGCTCCTAGAAATCTCACAAAAGTTGGGTTGGATCAGCAGGAAGTATTCAGTGCTTGAAGTCTGACAGCAGAAGCATCCCCGGTGTAACAAAAGAATCTCCATGAACTGAGCAGCAGTGCTCTTGGCTGACTCGCTACGATAAACTGATTTGGAAGTTGGGTAATTTATCAGTATTAGAGACCACATTTGCAGGAGCTACAACCTGTAAATTTAAGGCTTCATCATCACACTGGTTTTGTTGACATTTTTCTTAAGCTACAATGATAATCAGTATATCGGGAATAATATTTCAGCAAATCACCTTAGAGCTCAGGAAGATTAATGAAAACTACCAACCCTAAATAGAAAGATACAAAAATATATCTCAAAATACTTCTTGAAGAATGCCAATCTTGAAAAAAACAATGAAGCCTTACATCAAGAGGCAAACAGTGGGCTAGAGCTTTAAGCTAATCTGAACATAAGGAGAAACGTAAAAGTACAAACTAAGAAATTGCAGCATGCTGGTCTCAGACATAGTCTAATTTCTCTTTTTAATTCCAGAGCTAAAAAGCCCCTAGAGCTAACAGATATGCATGAAAGATGATGCACAGAACTGCCAGCAGGTTTTTTTCTACACGTTGCTAAACGTATGTTACACAAAATTGTCATTAAGGGCTATCTTATTACATCTTACAGGGCTACAAATCTCCTTGAATTAAGTATTTATGAGTCTTGCTTGGAATACTGAATCCTGCGGTATTTTATAAGAAACAACAGAAACTAGCCTTTTCAACTACATATTCTAATATATAAATTATAAAATGATGAGTTTTAATCATATTAAATTCATCATTATCTGTGTAGATTAAAATAGCAAACCCCGTATTTTACATCCTTAGTTTCAAAAGAAAACATTCATACAACATGAGAGTAAATCCAACCAGTAGAACACAGCATACGCTTTGCAGTGCTTTTGTTTTGCAAGTAGCAAACTGATGTGCTCGGGGATGAAAAGCAAAGTGGAAAAAAAAAAATGTACGTTGAAAAAAAATCAGGATGTATTTTCTCTTTCAAGTCTGCTACAAGACTAATAAAACTTAAAACCGCATTTTCAGGAGAGTAATTTGGATAATGAGAAAGGAAAACTCCTCTAAGAAGAAAAAACATAGCATGCCAAAGCAGAAGATGAAAGGGTCCTGCCCACTCTTTGTGAGAAATTAATCTTTGTAGTTCTGACTTAGGAACAAGCAAGTCAGTGGCTCTGGGTAAGAACAGGTTAAGTTGAACAGGGCAGCTACTTCCTGAGCACTGCAAGTAAAGGGAAAAGAAGTGTAGGTTGTATTTAAATAAAGTCACTCAAAGAACTCCAGTTACTGTAAAGATTAGTTGCTGTCCTTCTCAGGGAGCAACATTCTCCCATTAAAAGCAGTGGTTCTGATATTGGTTGTTAATCTTGCCTTGTAACCAATCTGAAAACACAACAAAACAACAGTTCCAGCCACATCACATTTTTTTACCCCTTCTACAGAGCGTAACCACACAAATGTTGATCAGACATGCAACAAAAGATCTCTGGTTTGAATACTGGGATTGAGCAACTGCCGTGAAGAACCTCTTCCAAATCCTGTGCTGCGGGCAGGGAACTTTCATTCTGTTACTGGTGGAAGGGTTTCAGACAGTTCCCAATCTCTGTCACTTTTTCTCCTTTCTCATTCTTAAATGTTTCCTCTCCTTTAATTATACCAAACGTTAAACTAACTGTTTACATAGCTATGCTCTGAGCAGGCAAGCAGCTAAAGGTGCAGGGAATTAGGGGAGGGAGTAAGTGACAATTACCATTTGCAAAAACAAATGTCAACAGGTTTAGCAGCTTTTAACAATGCTACAAGCAATGACTGGGAACAGAAAGAGTGGTTAAGCACAGCTTTTCCACAAACAAATGGAGAATGTATTTAAAAGACAGAACTGCATTTCTTAAGAAAGAGAACTGCTCCTCATGGGGCCAATTCATTGCCATCCATTAAGCGAACACTGAAATGTTTGATGTGCAGTCACTGGACAATTCTGGAAAAAGAAAGCAGACAAACCTGAGCCACGTCACAAGAGGCTTTTTTCACATCTGATATCCCTCTAAAAGATTTTTCAACTTACTCAGTTTCCCATGCATCCTTTTTGCTAATGTCATAAAAAGACAATAGTCCTTTCTTTATCCTCTAGAACATAAAGCTTAGTATCTCCATCACAACTGAGGATGACATAGGGAAAAAATACCATCATTGGTTCAAGCAAGAATCTGTGACGACGTTTGGAAGATATTTTACAAATCTCCTCCCACCTCCAAGATAAAGTGAGTTTAAAATTCCAATGTAAATGTTACTAAAATGCAGAGATAATAACAAGCATGCTAGTATGAACTCTGAAACAATAAACTAGATTTCTGTGAAGCGCCATCCTATTTGTGAAACAACTTTAATAGAATCCTTCAAAAATTTTCTTATAGCAGAGTGAGAGAGAGGAGAGGTACAGAGATGGCAGCAAAGTGAACATGTCCACCTGTCGTCCATCCAGCAGGTACTCCAAAAAGCATTAGAGTCTCACGTTGAGCTACACCAGTAACAGTAAGTACCATGCTCATTTTACGAGCTGTCTTGTAAAAATCTTTTCTGCTGTATACTGTGTTCTCAACAGAAGGAGAACATGACTCTTACAAACCAAAAGCATTTAATAAGCTATCTGTTGAAATGAAATTATTCTAAAGCCTGGACAAAGAACATGAACCTTGTAGTTAGCAGATGGGTAGTCAGTGGTACTGGTTTTGGCAGAAAGATCTAAAAATTCAGTTCAAGTGGAAAGCAAAGAGATTTTGGCTAAAATAAAGCTATAACAATGATTGTGATGGAAGTTGAGGGAGGATATTAGATGAAGTACCATTCCTCATTTACCAAAAATACTAAAATAGGTGGATGAAAAATTTATTTGCATTAAATAGGCAATTCTTAGATTTTTAGGCTTCCAGGAATATTTCTCTCTCAGTTGCATACATGTATTTGTGCTTTCAAAATGTGAAATTGGGAAAACCTCTGAAAAAAATGGGTTTCGAAAGGCATATCAGCTCAAGTCCTGACAATTGTTTATAACTGTTGCAAACAGACATATTACAGAATAATCTCCACCAAGAAGGTATCACAAAGGATCAAAGTTTTAGACTCCCACTAGTAATCGGGGAGAAAAAGAAAGACCATTTAAAAAAAAACACTCTAGGACACTAAAAACTAATTAGAGCAGAAGAGTGGTATCAAAGGGAACAACGGTCACCTGTTCATTAGGAACAGAAGGCAAACAATTTTGTCTTAGGGGTGGCATAAGAATACTGAACGGTGTTTAACTCCCTGTATCCCTCCTTCCCAGCACCTTTCGTACAGGACAGAATAGGACACACAGCGGTGTTCAACGACCAATATTGTTCCCTAGCTCCTTCTACTCAAGCACCTGGGGATCATACCCACCCGTATTTAAGTACGTGCAATCTTGCAGAAGAGAACTGTGACTATACGTGACCACAATCAGAAATTTTCAATGCAGAAGAAATGCAAAAGCCACCTGTAGATTACCATGATATTGCCACAACAGTTACTAAACAAAATCTCCGCTTTACGAATAGCTACCAAATATTTCACATCTCAAAACCAATTCTTTCATCCTAAGAAAAAATGGCTTTTGCAATTTACCCCTTGGCCAATAGCTGATTCTTAAACAGTATGCTACATCATGACTTGATTTAAAATCTCACTGCAATCCAAAATTCCACTCCAGTACAAGGCAGATCGCACAGTATAAAGCCATTACCTATGCAGCTAAACACAATTTTTTCTAACACCAGTAAAACTCTTCTTTACTTCTTTACTAGCTATGGTGTTTTTTAATTAACCAAAATGTATACAAGCAGAGCAGTATATATCCAGTTAAAATCAAGCTGGAATATCTAATCTAGTCAAAAATATTAATAAAAACCCTTGCCTTCTGGATGCTGTAAGTTTCAATAACTTTTTTCTCCATTTTTTTCCCCGAACAGTCCAGTTGCCATTAATATTCCTAAGAAATTAATTAATATATGTTTGCAGTGAGACACTGCAGAGTTTCAGAAGTAATGGAATAACAGCCACCAAATTTGACAGAAGAGAAAACCCTACTTTTTTTGAAGGCCTAGCAAAATATGCAAGCAAATGTCATGGAAACAGAAGCTCTCTCCATGGTAACATCATGCCTGGTATGGTAGCTAACCACTCTAATTTCTAACATGCTCCAAGACGTGGTATTAGCTTAATTCCAGTTTTCGTTTGGTATTTGTTCCATAACATTCCATATATCTAGCAGTTGTAAACATTTATTAAAAACGTTAAAAGTTCACAAGCATGCAGTATCAAAGCCAAAGCTGAACATAAGTATAAGGGCAAACTGATCAACTGTGACAAAGCAAGTCTGAGTAACACTGTCTTTTGGAAAAAAACCCAAGAGACTGATGGCACCATAAAGAATAATTATATTACAGCTGGTTCCCATTACACTATCTGACTCCGTGCAACAACTGTCAGATATGTGACAGTGTCTTGCACAAAACACACAGAAGGAACTATAGAATAAAAAGGCACAATTCATAATTGCAGCTAAGCAATCCTTGTTACCTGCCTTCATACAAAGTTTTAAATTTTTTATCAACCAACCCAGCAACCAAAATTCTCAAAACCAGCTAAAGACTCTTACTAGCATGGTAGCTGCTCTCCACAGAGACAGACCAGCTTAGCACGTAGCAATCAGAGCCATAGGAATGATTTTCAATGAAGAATTTACTTGACAAATTAGGTCCTGTTTGTGAGCTATCTGTATGCAGCTTATGACTCTGACAAAAACTACTATCCAAATTCATTCTACGATGATGCTCGAGAGTCTATTTTCTGATCTGATCAACAATGCTAAGTTTCATTTATCTGACTGTTACTGGACAGAAGACACATGGTGCTATGTGCCCATTCAATCCAGAAACTGAAAAGGGTCAGCAGTGCAAACGTGTAAAAAAATACATTTGCCATAATATTTTTGCAAGTAAAATACCAGGTCTTGCATAAACATGTACAGCAAGTATAGAAAATGGAGCTTATTCTGCAGAAGTCTTTTAAAATGTGAACAAATATTCACAAAAATAGTCTACCTGGTTGTTCTGGTTCATATGCAAATTATGAAAATTACATTCATGTTCTTTTCTGGTTCAAATATTTTAATGAAATGTAAAGTTTATGAAATGTAACATTTAAACCAAATCCTCTACTAATTATGAAAGCATCATGACTGTATTACTTAAGCCCTCCGAAAATGCAAAAAAACCTATACCGATATCCCTAATCCGAAAAATTACATACAAAGTCTTCAGTTTTGTTCATATACCTAATCAACAGATGGGAGAGGTATATTTTCTACTGTCTTAGAACACAGAAATAGTACTGTACTCTATATTTTAGAGACTGTTGTTGATTCTCCTCTCAAAAAATCAAACACATTCTCCCAAAACCATGTTAGTGTGCTGGAAAAAAAGTCATGAAGGTTTCAGAAATACAATATACCTGATATGGCCCACTACATACATGTTTATTTGTCTAACAAAAATCTGTGTTACCTAAAACTAATGCTTTTTTTTTTTTTTTTAAATAGTCTGTAAATTCTGTAAAGCCTTTGACACAGTCCCCCACAACATCCTTCTCTCTAAATTGGAGGGATATGGATTTGATGGGTGGACTGTTCAGTGGATAAGGAATTGGTTGGATGGTCGCATTCAGAAGGTAGCAGTCAATGGCTCAATGTCCAGGTGGAGATCAGTAACATGTAGTGTCCCTCAGGGGTCCATACTGGGGCCAGTGCTGTTCAATATTTCCATCAATGACATTGACAGCAAGATCGAGTGCACCCTCAGCAAGTCTGCAGATGACACCAAGCTGAGTGGTGCGGTTGACACACCAGAAGGACGGAATGTCATCCAGAGGGACCTGGACAAGCTGGAGAAGCGGGTCCATGTGAACCTCATGAGGTTCAACAAGGCCAAATGCAGGGTCCTACACCAGGGTCGGGACAATCCTTGGTATCAATACAGGCTGGGGGATGATGTGATCGAGAGCAGCCCTGCGGAAAAGGACTTGGGGGTACTGATGGATGAAAAGCTGGACATGAGCTGGCAATGTGCGCTTGCAGCCCAGGCGGCCAACCTTATCCTGGGCTGCATCAAAAGAAGTGTGACCAGCAGGTCGAGGGAGGTGATTCTGCCCCTCTACTCTGCTCTGGTGAGACCTCACCTGCAGTACTGCATCCAGCTCTGGAGCCCTCAGCACAAAAAGGACATGGAACTGTTGGAGCAAGTCCAGAGGAGGGCCACGAAAATGATCCGAGGGCTGGAGCACCTCTCCTATGAGGACAGGCTGAGAGAGTTGGGGTTGTTCAGCCTGGAGGAGAGAAGGCTGTGGGGACACCTTATAGCAGCCTTCCAGTACTTAAAGGGGGCCCATAGGAAAGACAGGGACAGACTTTTTAGCAAGGCCTGTTGTGACAGGACAAGGAGCAATGGTTTTAAACTAAGGGAGGGCAGATTTAGACTGGATTTAAGAAAGAAATTTTTTACAATGAGGGTGGTGAGGCACTAGAACAGGTTGCCCAGAGAGGTAGTGGAGGCCCCATCCCTGGAAACATTCACAGTCAGGTTGGACAGGGCTCTGAGCAACCTGATCTAGTTAAAGATGTCCCTGCTCATTGCAGGGGGATTGGACTAGATGACCTGTAAAGGTCCCTTCCAATCCAAAGCATTCTATGATCCTATGATTCTAAATAGCATACAAAACAATAACATTTGTGTCTACTGTTCTTTCATATTTGGCTTTGGAGCCAGACGTGTTAGTTTAAAAAAAAAAAAAAAAAAAAAAAGAAAAACCAACCCCAAAAAGCCAAACAAATCTGAATTTGCTTTGCTTGACTTGAGCTGATGCCAAGACTGCTACAACAGAATAGGCTGCCTAAAAACTAGCAAAAACTGACGTCTGCCATTCTTCTCTCCAACTAAACTTTCATTTTTTCCTCACCTTTGCTCACCACAGTGTGCATCAGACATCTTGTAGAACAGATTTAGATAGAAAATTGAAACTTTACATTTTATACATCAAGACAAAAAGAACAACCTTGAAACTCTTGTTTTGTTAACCACATAGCAAACATTTTTTCACCTGTTCTGAGCTCATCCTATGAGAACTGGATCCTGGGATCAACTTGTATTTGCTAAACAGTGGAGTGTTTCCAGAACTACTTAGAATTATCTTTTATTCTTCTGTTGTTCATTCCTCATTACCAGCCAAACAAGCCATATTTTCCCTTAACAATGGCAACATCAATTCACAATCTGACAAGTCCCTAAGACACACATTTTAATTGCTTTCATAAGTTAAAAGTTGTCTCTAGAGAATCCTGTGTTGCATAAAACACATGCTTTGTTTCAGTGGTTGGATGAATATACAGATACAAGATCTTCCTGGGATTTCCAGTGATCACTGTTTAGAAACAAGCAACCTACTGTTTGTCAGTTCAAACTTGTCAAAACTTTCAGATAGCGCTTAATGAACAATTCAAAGTGCACAGAACATCTGCATTTTGGAAATCTGGGCTATTTCCACCTAAGACTTCTACTCATTTTCCCCTTTTGGAACGAATCAGCAGGTATGTTGCAGTTGTACATTCCTCTATCTCAGTGGAAAGCTTCTAGAGTAACATGGAGAAGAGAGTTTCAGAAACACAACTAGCAGCATTAAGAGAAAATAAGCTTTTGCTTTAGGAATATCCGCAGTAATTACGTAAGTAGTTTTCATCCATTTCTTATCTCTGACTTCTACAGTCATGGCATGAAGTCTGGCACTGCCCTTCTAACTCTGTACTTAGAAGAGTATAACCTGTATGATACAATCACATCTAAATTATTCAGCATGCATGTCAGTGGAAGACAATGAAATTTTCTTAAAAGCAATTTATAGCTTTCATATCAAGCTCAAGACTTCCATTTTTAATCATATGTTAATGGACTTGGTTCACCATTTTGGGAATGTCAAAGACTAGGAGAGCTGATGAATGGAACAGGGAGCACAATTACAGCTGAAACTGAAGTTACTGGCAGCCCAAATGAGATCGAATTATCACAACTGTGTTCTGTTGTACCTCCTCAATACAGAATACTATTCCACAGGTACCTCTGAGCCTTGCAGAGCATACTGTTCTGCACAGTACAGTGCATATGATTACTTTAAATGTGTTGTCACCAAATATACACAGTTACCTTCAAAGATTTATCTGATAATACCTGCTAGCAACCAAAAGACATATTTTGATAATTACAAAATTTCAGTTACCCAATTGTGATATTGATCCTCCATTTTCAAATTTACTATTGATAAGAACAGTGACCCCATAAACATTTCAAACTATGAATAACAGAGTAATGTAAAATAAGCCATTCTACTTTTTAAAGAAAGTAAGTGTTTTTACATTAACTGTTTTGGCCATGCAAATGCAACTGTCGATACTCCTCTGACAGCAACCCTGTTTTCACAAATCTTACGTATATATGTCATCTTCCTGAAGTGCTGGGTTACCGCTTACACTAAAACAGCAGGATGAATATCTAGCTAAATATTCTGCCTTATCCTGATAGGAACCACTATTTTTGCTTTACTTCTGTGCCCCTGACTAAGAAAAAATAAGAACATTTCATGAAGGATCTTCATGGAAAGTTAAGAAGTCTATTGGCTGTCTTGTTCTGGCATGCACAGGAGAAAGTACGGGGAGAAAACATGTGCAACAAGGTAGTCCTTCCAGATATTTTCCTAAATCTTTTTAGTTTGATAGAAAGAATATAGATGAATCATGCTTGAGGCATTCTGTTGATAACTATTCTGGGATCCGAAGAAAAGAGTGTTAATAAAATACGTTCCACTATAACTTCCAGTTTCCAAGTCATTCCTGATCTACCAACTTCTCAGTCCTGGAAAGAAAGACTGTTGTAAAATTCAGGATGACGAGGAACACTGCCATGGAGACAACTGACCACTTCATTAACGGCAGCCTTTGTTAAAGATCAAGAGCTTAATCAACTACTCAGATGATTCAGTAAAGAGTTCTCACTGATTCGAAGCAGAACCTCTCCTAGACTTCCCTATCCAGCCATAAAGAGATTTGTTTTTCAAAGCTGATCCACCACACACATAAATTAACCTAATTTGTGGAATACAGACTTACTCTCTTAAAAGCAGGTATGTTTTGCAGAAGCTGAACAATTGCTTGGGTATTCTCACCTGAATATCACATTTATAGTACATATTCCTAACATTTATTTATTTCTTTTAGCTAGAAAGTACATGCAATCTGACATAGCTGGAAGCACAATAGCAAGTGCACTCAAAAAGCTTCTTGGCATCTAGCTTTAAGACAAAGAAGCTATGCAAAAATCATATTTGAAAGCCTTTATAAATGATGATTCTGCCTATCCTAATACAAAATACATCTTTATTTTCCCAACTTTTAGAACAGCAGCATCCAGAAAAAGCATTTTTTTTTCCCCTAAACAACATATACACAGCCACCACCATATTAATGTCAACTGACAATCCTGAGGATGACTAGTACACATAATGTAAAATGCAAGAAAGATCTTTCCTGCCTAATGCCATTGGCAGGCAGGATGATTAAACTGCACAACAGAAGTTCAAGAACCTATTTAGATAGCTCCCATAAATGCAATTCACTGCCTGAGAAATCAGAGAACGTCAGATGGCATAGGTCATAAGCAAACGAATGAGATAATGTACCAATTAGAACTAACACTTTCCTTAGGTAATCAGACTCAAGGCATGGACATCTATTCAAGCAGACATAAAAAGGAAGTCAGGTTAAACAATTTTGGCAAAGAGCATATACATTTGCATCTCTAAATGTACTAGAGGACCAGCAGCAGAAAGTTAAACAAGGAAAACTGTTGCTACACCATTATCTTACTACATTCAGAGCTTAAAATGACTCATAACTTCCCCCCCTTTTTGGCCATTTTTTGTCAAGTGTGGATGCTACGAGTTTGTACCTGTAAGAAATGTTCAAATTTCATGAGGTGTGAATGATCTCAGGTTCTTGGAAAGTAAGTGGAAATCATAAAAAACTACTATGTTCAAAAATCATGGCATCTTTATCTAGGAGTCTAACAATTGGTTCTAACAGTTTAATTAAATGAGCTCTAATTAATTTAAGTAGACCTTACTTATTGGTGTTTGTGGCATTTCTGTTGTCATTTTTCTTAATTTTCTAGTTTTCTGATTTTCCAAAAAAGATAGAAAACAAATCATCTCAAGACAGCAAAGACAAACTTGAATTGCTATAAAAACTGTACTTGTATAGTCACAGAAAAACTCTCAAAGAAATACTGTGCATTGCTAATAAATTTGAGTATGTTCATAAAGCATACGATAGAATGGTATATTTGAGATATGACTAGGTATTTACAAGACAAACTGCAAGGAACATTGCCATGGAAATTGAATATAACAACTATTCATAGGCAGAAAAGAGTTGTAAAGCTCTGTGGCATTTCAGGAGATTGACAGCAAGTTCTCTGTTAAAGGAAAACCTACAACAGCACAAAAAGTGCGCGCTGACAGGACAACAGCATGCCCTGACTAGTAACAGATTCAGTCATGAACATTCCTCTTGCAGAGCACATGACATTTAGCAATGAGATATTCTAAAGATACATGAAAGGTTTTAGTAGTGTGGGTCAACACAAAGACTGATGAAAATTATTCTCTCCAGATTCTCCTCCATTCTGCTGCAAACTCTAGGGGGAAAAAAAAAAAAAAATCAAGCAATCTTAGCATCTACATTAAGGAATCGAGGTGCTGATCTCTTCTCCTTGGTATCCAGCGATAGGATGCATGGGAATGGTTCAAAGCCGTGCTAGGGGAAGTTTAGACTTGACATTAGGAAGCATTTCTTTACCGACAGGGTGGCTAAACACTGGAACAGGCTTCCTACAGAGGTGGATCAATGCTCCAAGGCTGTCAATGTTTAAGAGGCATTTGGACAATGCCCTTAATGATGTGCTTTAACTTTTGATCAGCCCTGAAGTGGTCAGGCAGTTGGACTAGATGACTGTTGTAAATCCCTTGCAACTGAAGTATTCTATTCTATTCCATTGCATCCAAATCTTATATGAATCAGTACAAAATTAGAAAGCTAAATCCAGAAACCTATATATTTGTTAGAAACAAAAATTTACGTTATCATATGATTCTTTCCAAGCCCTTATGTATCAGCTTTGGTATTGAGACTATATCTGAGCCTATCTGAAGCCATTACTTGCTATTGCCATAGAAATATTTAACAATAACTGATGCCCCATCACTGGTAAACATGATGTCTGAGTTTCAGCAATATGCCAGCAACTGACTTGGCCTATGTTTAAAAATTCACAGAGGATTCAATAAAATGTATACTGTGGAAGAAAAGGCCTATCAATTATATAGGATTATTTAGGAGAAACTGGCACTGCTTAATGAAAAAAAAAAACCATGGCCGTTTGGAGATATTTTATTTGGTGGTATTTTTCGGAGATATTTCATTCAGTGCTAACTTCAGTGATTTTGGATGAACTTTTACAATGACAGAAAATAACACAGCCTATTATACAATGGGAATAGCACATATAATTAACAGGCAACCAAGCATTTCAGATCACCACTAAGTCTGCCAAGGGAGGGGAGGAAGATATATTAAAAACTCATGCAATGTTAGTCAGTAATAAAAACCTGTTCATTATTCTCCTTTCATTTTAAAGGCTAGGCTTTTTGTTAGTAGTCAGTAATGGAGAGTTACATCTTAAATAATTCAGCCATTCTCTAAAATAACATTTATCTTAGAAGAACAGAGCTCAGCAGCTGCCCTTCTTCCTTCCCCAGAAAAATCCCAAACCCACACAACTGGACTTTATTCCTCATCCAAAATAAGAGCACAGAGAAGCACTAAACAGAAATCAGCCTGAGCCAGTGCAAAAACATCACAGAGCTCAGGAGGCAAAAAGATGGAACAGAAGAGAATAAATTCTGATACAAGCTTTCCACAGATGCTCAAAAACTATCCTTAGGCCTTCCTAACTGATGGCCAGCAAGTCCTCTTTTAGGTGGCTAAAGCAAGAAAATAATTCCTACGTCCTTCTCCCAAGCAAGGGAAAATAATAGTTCTAGCCAGCAAGAAAGTCGGTTATTAAGAGATTGCTAGCATAAAAATTAGACAGTCTGAGAAATCTAGCAAAGGTATGATTTACAAGGCAGATAACAAAAGTAATTTCACTGATGAGTAGGCACAGGTCAGAGAGCCGATTCTGCCATCAGAAGATAAGAGGCCATTTTTGAGATTTCCATTAAAAACACCCAGGTTGGCAAACTGCAAGTGTTCTAAAACAAATGTAAGAAGTTGTTCGCTGTTTTGAAGTAACCTTTTAGAAAAAAGGATTGAAAGCTTCCAATCTTTACACAAGCATTCAGAATCTGTGAATAAGGTGTTTGGCTTTTACCTGCAAACTAATTCACTCATTGTCTGGGGCATGATCACAGGGCGACATACCTGTCCGTGAAGTTTCCTGCTGGCCTGTTTCACTCCTCCTAATTAGCACTTAGCTTCGGTCCCTGCTCTGCCAACCTGTTACATGTAGAGGGATCAGAAAGCTGATCGGATGGAATGGAGCTGACTGAGCCATATGGGAGTTATATCAGTAGCATCTTAAATGGATAGAAAATGATGCAGGGAAAAGAAGCGTCAGGGAGAAGCGACATAAAAGGGAAATCAAAAGGAATGTGGGAAACAGGCTATTGGATAGAGAGGATGCATGAAAAGGAAAAGAGGAAAGGAAAAGAGTACAAAGGGAAGAAGAGAAACAATAGTAAGAAAACATTGTCTTATATTTGTCTCTCACCATGGAGTTGTTAGAGAATGGTAGGTCAATGCAGGGGATGCGCAGGGGGACACTATGAAGCACACATTGCATCAAATCACCTACAAAGCATTCTTAAATTATAAACAAGACAAAAACTTCCATCACTTCCACTAAACATGTTGTTCTCATGATCTGTGAAAGCTTTCAGTTTCTGGAAAGGGAGGAAGGGGGAAGAAGGGAGGCCTCAGTCATTGCCTTTCAATTGTCGCTGTGAAATTAAAGCACGTGTATACCCTGGGCAATAACCAATATAAGTAACTCAAGTAACTGGTGAATTAGTTCGGAATAACAATGCTCAGTTAGCATGACCTTGCAAAATAAACTAACCTGCACAGGCAGAAAACAATCTCCTTGCTCCTTAACGTTGTTTCTACCATCATCAGTCACAGTGCAAAACAATTTCTGCTTCAGCACAAGAACCTTGCTATTCATAATATGAGTTTAGATAGGAAGACTAACAGAAGAAAATAAACCCTATTACATCTAACTGAAACCCTAGATTCGGTAGTAAATTTTTTTCACAAATCCCTTTTCTTTAAAGCATGCTGATTTCTCAAAACTGAACTAATTCACAGGCACTTGATGCCAAATCTCTTCAAACCCAAGAGAAAAGTGAGAAAACCCAGAGCTCTTAGAGGCTAAAAGCATAATTCCTATTCACAAATCATTTCAGGTATTTTGATTTTTACTAAAAGTCAGAATTAAACTAAACTTCAAAACAACAAAATATTCTTTCTCCATCCACGTCGACTCCCAGTCCCACTGTTGCCTACAGCTAGTGGGGACTATCCATATACTCAGGTCTAGATGCCTGTGTCTAAGACCAGAGATCAAGAGGAACATCTCTGAGTAAATGGGAGAAAAAAAAAAAACCACACAGAAAAGGCTTTCAAACAGACTGAACTAATAAGCTCAACATTCTTTATATTAAATAATTAGTTAACTTCTCCATTCTGCTTTAACTATTAAAACTATGGAAAGTGTGGGTATTTTTCCGCAAAAATTTTCGTCTGTAAATGGTCACATTCCATTCATCCTCCTCTGCTGCCACTTTATCCTTTGTGATTTTGCTCCAATTCCTGTCTACTTTTGTTTTCTTCTCCTCAAAACGTACATGAGACTTCAGGAGCTCCCAAAAGATGTTCTTAAATTTCCCTGATCTTCTAAAACTCATCATCATTTCTGCCTGTCTCTTTTTCTGCAAGATCAAATACGTCAATAAAAATGGTTAAGAATTGTTTTCTTCTGGATATACCATGGTCTCTTCACTTGAGACAAACTGGTTTTATAAAGGTCTTTAAGTCTCACAATGACCAAAATTCAGGCCTCTACCCAAATCAACAATAAGTATCTTTATCTGTGAAAAGATGTAATACTTCATACCTATAAATGCAAATATAATACAAAAAGAAAAACTATTTCAGTTAGTATTCTCAAGGGATCATTTATTCATTGTTATACTCTGTTGGCCCTGTATTGTTGCCTATTAATTTATGCCCTCTGTACCACATAAAATAAAAGCAGTATCAGCTATCTATATCAGCTTCACCCTTTTCCATTAATCAGCTTTAATACTTATTTCCCAATTAATAGGTCTACAATAATTTCTTTTGCTCTAAATACATTATTTATATTTTCTCAACTACAAAAGCCATTGAGAAAACTGCACATTGCTTAATCTAGGAAAATCAGTTTAATAACAGATGCAACAAACTTACATTCCATAAATCCTGAAATAATACTGAAGTTTGAACATTAAATTGGACTAAACAAATATATCCCATATTTTAAAGATGAAAAACCTCTATAACCATTTATGCAAGAAAATTAGTTTTTTGTTGGGTTATAAATTTCTCAGTGTGCTAAATCAGAAAACGTAAGTTCTAGAAACAAAAAACATATCAGATATTAATTTCCTGTAACAATAGCAAAGAGACACATTCTTCAGTAATTTAATCTCGAGTAGAAAAGGCAATTTCAAATGTAGCTGTAGTAACTCTGCATAGCTTAACCTCTAACATTCAGGAAAGTAGTTCCGAGAAGCCTTTACAATTGCTTTAGATTTTAACAATATTTTAAGACATCATCAAGACTTCGTATGAAAGTATGAATTTTCTTTACCCTCGCAGTTTTGCTTTGAATTTGAAATAGCTATATATTAAAAAAAAAAAAAAAAAAAAAAAGTATGTGGTCTAATTGCTCAGTTATTTTGTGGTTAGCTGAAGTAGAACTTGCAATAGAGAACAGAAGTTAATCTTATTTCCAGATGGGAGTGTCATCACCCTTGCTAAGATCTACAACATAGGAAGCAGACCAGAAAAAAATGTTTTGTCTGGAAAACTAAATACAAATGTTTTCTGTGAGTAACAGTAAGGGTAGAAATATCTGTCAAATTTGAAATACTCAAAAACAATTCCTTGTTTTACAAGCTAAGAAAAAAGTCAACATGGATGACGTTACAGTCACTATCTATGCCAATATACAATACACATTGCAGTGTATCCATTGTATCAGAGTCAACAGAAGCAGTAGTAGGATGGACGAGGCCATGCCACTGACTTCCTTTAAAGCCACCCTTCCTCCTTGAGAACCATTTCTATTATTTTTTCTGGTTGTATGCAGTTCTTCTGGTGACTTCGCCCCACCCCAGTCATATACCTTTATACTGGCAGATATGGCTTGACATGGCAGACATATCATCCTTTAATTGCACTAAAACAACACAAATCACAAATTTTACTAAAATTTTAATGTGTGAACATCCTTGAGAAAGAAAAATAATCCCAGAGCTCAAATCAATGGCTGAAAGATTCACAGAACTCATGCAGTCAGAAAAAAATCCTTCCTTATTTACCAGCACGTCATAGTACACATGCAAAAAAACCATGAGCTGATTCCTGAAAACTACTACCATGGATTAATCCAAAGTCACACATACTACAAATTAAATTGCAACCAGTCGAATTTAAGTAGTCTGAGGAACTGGAAAAATCAGAACCAACATTGCAAAGTAATCCTGACTGAAACAAAGATTAGGTAGTAGATGGGAGGATGAGTGGGGAGGGACGGTGAGAATTTAATTTGAGAGTGAAGGGAGAAAAATCCGTTTTTACGCTACTTACTCCTGTAGGCTGAAATATCAGTCCATCCACTTCGTGGCTAACTTCTCTAGCAAAGCTTCCTTCCAGGAGCTGTAGAACAAAAGGAAAATAAATCTTTTTTCCATAGAGAAATATTTCACTTGGAAGACTGCACATCAAAGCAGATTATATGCTACTACTGCAATCATTTGCTAGTAAACTGCTTATTTATGGTTTAACATTAGAGCTTGGGAAATGTCAACATAGAAAGCTTCAACAAATTAGCAGTTTTTACAAAGAACACTCAAAGCTCAAACAAGTTTCTGGGAGGCAAACCCTTACAGCATTATTCAAGGAAAAAGCCTTTGTCCAAGAAGAAATACTGAGAAACCAAGATGATTCTATACACTAAAAGATGAAGAAAAATCAGTTCTGATATAGGACACCACAGGCATTTGTGGACAAATTAAAAAACACATTTGCCACCTTAACACACAAGTAGCACTTTAGATTGAAAATATGTACTGAAAAATATTTCAGGGCATCATTCAAAATTCATGCTTGGCAGACTCCCTAACTAGGGCATAACCCAATAACACAGCTACACTACTGTAAAACAACTGTCTGAATTAATTTGGATCTTGAATATTCTGTTTTACATTTTCAACTATTGTGAATTCCATGTGGAGGTGAATACATCCATCAAGATAGGATTTACCAGAGAAAATACCATCTAACTAAAACTAATGAAACCAGCCTGTCGACAGTTACAAGAATTGATGATACACTTCCATGTTAAAGTATGACTTGCCTAAGGAAAAGCAAATAACCAGTGAGAACTACAATTGTCAAGTAATAGCAAAAATCAGGAGAATTACCAAAACGCCTCTTTATTAATTTCAATTTACATTTTACTGCAGAGATGAAGAATCTATCCTGAAGTTGTAGGTGCTTTTAGTAACATTTGAAAATTTTTGATGTATAAGTAACCACATGGTCATAAAACATAGCAAATACACAACTCAGTAAATCACAGTCAGTTTTAAAAGCAACATTTGGGCCTAGACTGTTAATTTTGTATAATTTCCTTTGTATAGTCCAACTTAACTCAATGACCCACTGACTAAATTATTCAAATCAAGTATCAAACTCTGCCCTCAGTAAGTGGCAAAAGTACGAAAGGAGTTGAGAATTAACATTTGTATGTTCCTATGTGCTGTACAACTCAAAGCAATTGCACTTAAAATGGATCAAAAGCCTGATGGCCAAATATTTTAAACTATAATAATATAACATGATATTTCATTTAAACCTGTAGCTATTTGCACAGAATAATTTATCACTTTGCTATAAAAAACCCTAGCTTCTTTCCTTATCCACATAGTCATTAACATCTTTGTGCTTGTAACTGCATCTACAAATACAGCTTTCACTATTCAACTCTCAGATACAATTTAATTGGAAAATACACTCTATGAGAGTACTCTCAGGTGGTAAAATACTTAAAGAATATTTGATTCCGAGTGAGCAATCATCCAGTGAAACACTATTTTTCAGTACAGAAAGTCCATACTTGGAATGTGAAGTTGTAGCTTGCATTTACCCATCATGATTTTGAAATTTACAACGGAGGCTCACGATCCTTTACCAGATGTCTATACAAAATAAGAAAAAAAATAATCCGCAATTCTTTCAAAAGTTCATTGTTAATCTTCGCTTCAGCAGAGAAATTAGTATATTGGAAAATATTTAAACAAATGTTAAAAAGTTTAAAAAAAAAAAAAAAAGAAAAATTTCTACACAAGCTAAGCCCTCTGCGGATCCCTTGCAAGGTTACTGCACAGTTCCAAAACTGACAGGCCAGTGAGGAATCCATAAGAGGAATATTCTTGATATTTACAAAAACACATGGAATAGATTTCATTAAATTCAAGTACCAAAAAAACTTCCTCCAAATACAATAACCTATACCTCTAAAAATAAAAGACAAACTTCAAAGTAGCTGAGACTATACTTTTTGTACATTTCTAGCTATCTTATTAAAAGGTACTAACCAAACTGGCAAAGAGAAACCAATCATCTCTGTTTCTGCTTATCTGAAGTTCTTAAAGGCATTTGAGGACATGGCTACTTCAGTGTTGCAGCCTACTTAAACTGGATTAATTACTCCTTCCCAAAATAAAACTTAAGAATATGGAAACACTCTTTTAACTTGGAGCGTGTGATTCACCCAGGTAAAGCATAAAATTATTATCACGCACTGCTTTACCTGTAGCTCTCTCCACTCCGGTCTATGTGCAGTTAAACTACATTAAAGCACTATTACAACTTCATAAATGGGGGGAAAATGTAAACTCAAAATTTACCATTTAAAAAAAATATATTCTGGTATTCCTTTATATTCACTACTCCACCAGAATTATAAAATGCAAGGGAATCCCTCTTAGCAACCTGACATCCAGTTTCAGACTTGAACTCATTCTCATTTTGGAGGTCCACAGTATTCTTATTAAGACATCTCCTACCAAATGTCAATTCAATATCGAAGACAAAAGGATTTTAAAACCAGAACAAGACTCAGACAACTAAACCTCTTTGTGCTCCCAGTTATTCTGCTTTCAGTTATTCTGCTTTCATTCTCATTAGCTCCTTTACAAGTATTTCAATGATAACATTCTAGAAAAAAATTTTTACTAGAAAGGATTAGCAATTTGGGGGAGGGGGAGTGAAGTGGGAAGGAGGGAATGGAAATTTTCTCTGAGCTTCTTCCCATACACACTTTCTTGAGAATTAAACTATATAGAGGTTGTCTGTGAACAGCAGCATATACACCCAATGAATACTGCAGAAAGTTTGGAATGACAGGAGAATGAGCAGAAAAGGAATGTTTGACATGTAAGCAAATATTTTTGACACTAAAAATACAGATGATATAAGGTTTTTAGGTTTATGAATTTAAAATGCAGATATCATGGTTCACCTTTTAAAAAATGATGTTCCATTTTCCACACATATTAAAATTTCTAATTAACTTGAACTGTATGGTCTTTTTTAAAAAAGATAATAAATAAATAAAGATGATAAATGGCACACCTGCTTGACTGGGATGACTGCCAGGGATCAGACAAAATGCAATGCATCTCAATGACATTTTATAAAAGATGGGTAAATGATGCATGCTAGCCAACTCTTCTAGCACGCTATTCCTTGTAGCCTCGTGGCATCTATTTCCACCTGTGAACCCCTTTGTTCTTCTTGCAGCTTCTTGCTTCCCCATGAACATTGCAATAAACCATATACTCATACTACAGTTTATAATTTAAAACTTTTTCTTTCTTACTTTATAACTAAATCAAATTAAAAATTATTGCTACATCTAATAATAGCCCTCTAATGAAAAGAATGGTATAATCGCATGGAATGAGTGGAGCTGTATGATGAGGAGGACTTCTCGCTCTTTAACCACTGAGCTGAGGGGCAGCAGTACGTCACCAAAAGCAGCACTAATAACCTGCTGAAGCTGCTTTTGCTAAAACACTGAACCAGTCAGCAGAATTTCTTGAGTGGATAATTGAAAAATCATGCTTTGGAGATCTCTCTATCCTTATCAATAAAGAAATCACTTGGCTCCTCCAGCAGGAAGAGGAGAAAATTTCAGTGCATACAGATTCCATGTAACACTAGTAGGCTTTTATTAATGTTTCTGTAATTCTGAGGCAAGCCACATGATTCTGACGAGTTTTCAGATTTCACTTTATTCATAAAATAAATAAGTCCAGTAAGTACTCCTGTGCCTTTTCCTTCCCCTTACCAAAAAAATCTCATGGAAACACAACATGCCTGTGAGAGTTATGCAGATTCCAAAACATAATAATGTCTCTGCAAAGTCACATTGACTTTCTACAAAATAATTTGGCTAAGGTCCTTGCACACAACTATTATCAATCTGCTATGTCACAATGTGCAAATACTCCTAACCATTTTGTCCATATTTCTGATTCAGAACTGATACCACCTTTTAGCCTAGTGAAATACTTGGAGATACAGAAAAATAAAATCCCTTTGCATTTTATAATACAAGACAAATATACATCCATTTTTCTTGCTTTTTCAATTTCAGAACTGCTATATGCTTCATTCAGTTTCAAGTCAAGCTACAGCAACTCTGCCTGCAGCAGTCCCTAAGCAGTTTTTCAGAGCCACCTTCAAATTACTGATCATCTACCTGGTCACTCCACAGCAAAAGCTGTGAAAGAGAACGTACTTCACTCAAAAGTATTAGTTACAAATAAACTACCAATCGAATTGTCAATTAACTAGAATGTAAAACACCTTCAGACAAGACCATAATGTCATTCCTAACTTCACCGAGACAGCAACTTCACTGGCTTAGATTTCAGCCCCACTCGCAGGACAATCCCTTCCTCTGACGATGACAGCCCTCACCATCAGACTACAGAGTAATTCTCACATCCTGACAACTATCAGGTTTTACAGACATGGGCTCATAAATCTCTGTTCAGATACTGCAGATTCCTTAAACTTATTATACAGTCTTCAGAAAAAGATTCAGAAGTTACCAGCACCAATAACTGCCTTTTTTAAAAGGAAACAATTATTCTGGCTCTTTCCTTGCACTTCTCTAAAAGAGATGAACTATTCTGCTTTTAAAACAGGATATCACTCCTGTTTTATTTTTACATGAATTTGTTTCATCTTGCTTACCAATTTCTGTATTTTTCTATTTTTACATGACAACCTCCTCAATAGCCCTGACTCATCTCAGTATACACTCTTCCATGAGATCTTAATTATCCAAGTTCAATATAAAAATTATTTACTTTAATACTTGTTGCTGGCTTATTTAAGACATCCCAGAAAAAGTTCTACATCCCAAGTGGGAGGTACAAAAGTTTTCAAATGTACAGTGGTTTAACAACATTCAGTATAACATACCTGAATTTAATGTGTCTGCTACGAAGAGAAGTATTTTCATCATATTTTTGCTAACTCATAAGACAAAAAAATTCATCTCTATTACTACATACAGAAGTCTCTGAAGAAAGAATCTATGAATCACAAATCCAGCTGAAGAACTGTGTAACAAAACCAGTATTTCTATTGGGTAGCCTCCCTGGATTTAAGTTTAAAACAAATAAAACACAAAAAACCTAAAACCCTGCTTAACAAAAATATTTTGCTTAAAAATCAGAATTGAAATCTGGATCTCCCTTGTTATGGGTGGAAGAAAAACATATTGAGAATAAACTACTTCATAACATCTTCAGAAATCCTGGTTTTGAATGACATCAGAAATCCTACAGAATGACTTCTATGTTAAGTTCAGTTAAGTTAAAATAATGCAAAAATAGTCTGGCTCAGACTCATCCCAACTATCATGTTTCCCAAAATAAATCAATTAATCACTAACAGGCAACAATGGAGCCATCATCCACCCTATTAACATTATAAACTCCAGCTTTCAAACATTACATTTTGAAAAGGAGGCCTCCTAGAAAAGAATTAAACATGCTGTCTGTGGCATATAAGCTTCCTTCCAGATGATACACAGGGCTACTGTTCAATGCTTGAAAATATTATCAAATGCAGCTTAATGTCAGGTGAGGGAAGCTGGTCCCTCTAAGCTATGGTTGTAGTCTCTGCTCCTTCCTTCTCCCCAGAATCTTTCCAGTTTCCCCTGTCCTCCAGCATAATTTCTTTTTTGGTTTGTTTTGTTTCTAAAAGTAGGGAAGGTATCAAGAATTAAACAGCTGCTTTCAGTCTCAAAGCAAAAAAATCATCAAATAGCATGTGAGTAACTATACGGGGGGGGGGGGGGGGGGGTGTTCACGTATTATTTAAAAATAAAACTAAAAATCTCAAACTTTCTACAAATAAAAGTTAGCTATTTCACATTTTAAGAGAAATAGAGCCCAAAATAAATTGTTAAGAGAGGTTTTTATTTTGGTTCATTACTACAAATATATGGTAAAACTTTCAGAACAGTCTTTAGTGACTCTGGGGAATAGACTGCTTTGGGAATTACAGGGAGCACATACCTTCTAAAAAACGGAAAAAAGAAAAAAAAAAAAACACCACTCAAAAAAACCCCACCTCAAACTGAGGCCACTCAGACTTTTATCTTTTTCATACTTGGGATACTGTTCACCTCACCTAGCGTTACCATTTGAAGTAAAACAGCTGACTTAAACAAATTATAGTTATAATATAAGATATTATATTATATAGTTGTGGGTTATAGTTGTGGGTGACTCCCTTCTGAAGGGAACTGAGGGTCCGATATGCCGGACGGACCCTCCTCTGAGGGAAGTCTGCTGCCTCCCTGGGGCCTGTGTGAAGCATGTCACGAGGGTACTCCCTAGCCTGGTACGGCCCTCGGACTATTACCCCCTACTGCCCTTCCATGTGGGGGGCGATGAGGCTGCAACACGAAGTCCTAGGGTGATCAAAAGAGACTTCAGGGCCTTGGGACGGCTAGTAAGGGACTCTGGAGCACAGGTTATTTTCTCCTCTCTCCTTCCAGTTGTGGGCAGCGACACTAGAAGGAACAGAGACACCCGATCTATTAACGCATGGCTCCGTGGCTGGTGTCATCGCCACGGATTTGGTTTTTTTGACAACGGGATGGCCTACACAGCACCGGGTTTGCTGGTGTCTGATGGGATTCATCTTTCTCAAAGGGGAAAGAGAATCTTTGCTCAGGAACTTGCGGGGCTCATCGACAGAGCTTTAAAATAGACTCGAAGGGGGAGGGGGATAATATCAGGCTTGCCCGAGGGAAGCTGAGGGACGACGTGCCACGGTTAGAGGGAGCGGGTGCCAGCGAGGGCACTCAGCCTGTGTCTCCGAGATGTGCAGGGTACGCTGGGGCACTGCCGAAGTCGAACAGAGTTGAGCTAGGGGATACTGAGGCAATAGGAGCCAAGAGGGAAACACCAGTGAAACGCCTCAAAGCACACAAGGGGTGTTCTTCTATGAAGGAGACACAGACAACAGCCCAGCTGAAGTGCCTCTACACCAACGCACGCAGCATGGGCAACAAGCAGGAGGAGTTGGAAGCCACTGTACATCAGGAAAACTGTGATATGGTTGCCATCACGGAAATGTGGTGGGATGACTCGCACAACTGGAGTGCAGCGATGGATGGCTATAAACTCTTCAGGAGGGATAGGCGAGGCAGGAGAGGTGGTGGGGTAGCCCTATACGTCAGGGAGGGTCTGGATAGTTTAGAGCTCGATGATGGTGATGATAGGGTGGAGTTTCTATGGGTAAGAATCAGGGGGAAGGCCAACAAGGCAGATATTGTGGTGGGAGTCTGTTACAGACCACCCAACCAGGATGAGGAGACAGATGAACTATTCTATGGGCAGCTGGGAGAAGCCTCACGATCGCTAGCCCTTGTTCTTGTGGGGGACTTCAACCTGCCGGATGTCTGCTGGAAATACAATACAGCAGAGAGGAAACAGTCCAGGAGGTTCCTGGAGAGTGTGGCAGATAACCTCCTGACACAGCTGGTGAGGGAGCCAACGAGGGAAGGTGCCCCGCTGGACCTCTTGTTCACGAACAGAGAAGGACTTGTGAGCCATGTGATGGTTGGAGGCCATCTTGGGCAGAGCGATCACGAAATGATAGAGGTTTTTGATACGTGGAGAAGCAGCGAGGGGGGTCAGCAAAACTGCCACCTTAGACTTCCGGAGGGCAGACTTCGGCCTGTTTAGGAGACTGGTCGAGAGAGTCCCCTGGGAGGCAGCCCTAATGGGCAAAGGAGTCCAGGAAGGCTGGGCATTCTTTAAGGAGGAAGTCCTAAAGGCACAAGAGCGGGCTGTCCCCAGGTGCTGAAAGACGAGCCGGCGGGGAAGAAGACCGGCCTGGCTGACTAGAGAGCTCTGGCTCGAACTCAGGAAAAAGAGGAGAGTCTATGACCTCTGGAAGAAGGGGCGGGCAACTCAGGAGGACTACAAAGGTGTAGCAAGGCTGTGCAGGGAGAAAATTAGAAGGGCCAAAGCTGAGCTAGAGCTCAATCTGGCTGCTGCTGTAAAAGACAACAAAAAATACTTCTTCAAATACATTAGCAGCAAAAGGAGAGCTAAGGAGAATCTCCAGCCCCTAGTAGATGGGGGACGGAACACAGTGACCAAGGATGAGGAAAAGGCTGAGGTACTTAATGCCTTCTTTGCCTCAGTCTTTAATAGCAGGGCCAATTGTTCTCTGGGTACCCAGCCCCCGGAGTTGGAAGATAGGGACGGGGACCAGAATGGAGCCCCCATAATCCGGGGGGGAAATGGTGAGTGACCTGCTGCACCACTTAGACACTCACAAGTCTATGGGGCCTGATGAGATCCCCCAGAGAGTACTGAAGGAACTGGCAGATGTGCTCACCAAGCCCCTTTCCATCATTTACCAGCAGTCCTGGCTAACTGGGGAGGTCCCTGCTGACTGGAGATTAGCGAATGTGATGCCCATCTTCAAGAAGGGACGGAAAGAGGACCCGGGGAACTACAGGCCTGTCAGCCTGACCTCGGTGCTGGGGAAGCTGATGGAGCAGATCATCCTGAGTGCTATCACACAGCATGTAGAGAATAACCAAGGTATCAAGCCCAGCCAGCATGGGTTCAGGAAAGGCAGGTCCTGCTTGACCAACCTGATCTCCTTCTACGACAAGGTGACCCACCTAGTAGATGAGGGAAAGGCTGTGGATGTTGTCTACCTAGACTTCAGTAAAGCCTTTGACACGGTTTCCTACAGCATTCTCCTGGAGGAACTGGCTGCTCATGGCTTGGACGGGTGTACTCTTCGCTGGGTAAAGAACTGGCTGTATGGCCAGGCCCAAAGAGTTGTGGTGAATGGAGTTAAATCCAGTTGGCAGCCGGTCACAAGTGCTGTTCCCCAGGGCTCGGTGTTGGGGCCAGTTCTGTTTAATATCTTCATCAATGATCTGGATGAGGAGGTCGAGTGCACCCTCAGTAAGTTTGCAGACGACACCAAGTTGTGCGGGAGTGTTGATCTGCTTGAGGGTAGGAAGGCTCTGCAGAGGGACCTGGACAGGCTGGATGGATGGGCCGAGGTCAATTGTATGAGGTTTAACAAGGCCAAGTGCAAGGTCCTGCACTTGGGCCACAGCAACCCCATGCAACGCTACAGGCTTGGGGAAGAGTGGCTGGAAAGCTGCCAGGCAGAAAAGGACCCGGGGGTGTTGGTTGACAGCCGGCTGAATATGAGCCAGCAGTGTGCCCAGGTGGCCAAGAAAGCCAATGGCATCCTGGCTTGTATCAAAAATAGCATGGCCAGCAGGACTAGGGAAGTGATCGTGCCCCTGTACTCGGCACTGGTGAGGCTGCACCTCGAATACGTGTTCAGTTTTGGGCCCCCCACTACAAGAAGGACATTGAGGTGCTGGAGCGTGTCCAGAGAAGGGCAATGAAGCTGGTGAAGAGTCTGCAGCAGAAGTCTGATGAGGAGCGGCTGAGGGAACTGGGGTTGTTTAGCCTGGAGAAAAGGAGGCTGAGGGGAGACCTCATCGCTCTCTACAGCTACCTGAAAGGAGGTTGTAGAGAGGTGGGGCTCGGTCTCTTCTCCCGGGTAACAAGTGATAGGACAAGAGGAAATGGCCTCAAGTTGAGCCAGGAGAGGTTTAGACTGGATATTAGGAAATTTTACTTCACTGAAAGGGTTATCAAGCATTGGAACAGGCTGCCCAGGGAAGTGGTTGAATCGCCATCCCTGGAGGTATTTAAAAGACGTTTGGATGAGGTGCTTAGGGACATGGTGTAGTGGTGATCTTGGTAGTGTTAGGTTTACGGTTGGACTCGATGATCTTAAAGGTCTTTTCCAACCTATACAATTCTCTGATTCTGTGAAATGTAGTGTAAATTAACAGTTTGGGGGGAGACGAGAGAGGATCAAAGACTTCTTCCACTGCTTCCTTCCCTCCCTGCCCAAAACCATACATAGCCTGTATTACCAGTTCAGACTAACTTTCGGACAGCTATGAAGATGAAATGAAACCCTCTCCTCTCATGCATATTTAAGTTCCTCTTCAAGTGATACGCTCAAGTGCCAAGTAATTTTTTTGGAAAATTGTGCGGTCTCAAGTTGCAACATGCTGTGATGGAGAACCACAATCTTCATTAAGTTGCTCCAATGAACTATTGCATGCGCAATTAAAAAATTAATGCGTATTTCTCAGCAATTTTTTTTCTTCCTTCAAATTTTCTTCCTTGTTCCTCTATTTATAGACACTAATCAAGATCACCTCTGATAGGTTTTTTGGGCAAATAAACTAGCTTCACATTTCAAATGTTTCACAAGGAAGCAGATATAACTTTTCAATATTTCCATAGTGTCTCTTCTAAACTCAGAGTTGTTTTTTTTTCATCAGCTGAAACCATCCCAGCTAGACTAGACAGAATATTCGAGGATAGCCATAGCAGTA
Organism: Mycteria americana; assembly: GCF_035582795.1. Taxonomy (NCBI): domain Eukaryota; kingdom Metazoa; phylum Chordata; class Aves; order Ciconiiformes; family Ciconiidae; genus Mycteria; species Mycteria americana. The sequence goes on from NC_134367.1 coordinate 41,775,754, forward strand.
AGAAAAAATGCACTCCCTGTTTTCCTCCTCAGGAGTATCCTTTCAAGCAGATCTCTGGATACATGAGCACTTGCCAAAGGAGAATTTCACCAGCCAATGGCTCATTACAGCTGGCTGCTTGACTCAAAGTGGCTCCTTCCAAGTAACCTTGGAGGTCCTAAAAGCACAGCCTATGGTCTCACGAGTGTGACTTAGCGCATGGCCATACAAGTAAATGTTTCTACTTGCATCCTGTGATTCCAAAAGCTGTAAGTAGCATTTCAACATCAACATTTACTTCCCTCATGCAAACATCAGTAATCCATCTCTCATTTATATGACTTCATGTTTTCCTCCAAATCACCTATAAAAATGTTGAAGAGCAGATTTTTAATCAATTTAACATGACCCAGTTTCCTTTGCATTATTCGCATTTCCTAATAAAAATATGATATGCTACCTAATGTCAAATAAATGAGGTAAAAACCACTATTTAACGTATTAATTAAAGTGTATCTTTAAAGCAGGGTAAAGTCCAATTCTATAACACATCCTCAATTATTCATTGTATTTGGCTATATTTATCTTAAAGATTTTTCAATTTTTGTTTGCTGGGAAACCAGCAACAAAGAGGCAAGAAAGGAAATGCAGCATGATAACTGAGAGTACAGTCAGAAAAGCACAGCTTATACTAAATATTTTTAAGCTAGTATATTAAAAAAAAAAAATCATGGAGTTACAAAATATTTCCTGGCCCATGCTGATGGTCTTAAATATGCATAAAGGAAGAGCAGGATCAAAAACTGTATAAAATAAATTAAAAACTTAACTCCTTAAGAAGATTATTTAACGAAGTTCTATATGCTCACTAAGAACCAACACATATTGAAGAATAGCTGCTACATTTTCAGTAAACCAGTGAAATTATCTACTTTGCCCTAACTGCATAAGGAACACAAAGTATAAACTTCTCACCTGCTCATAACTTAACAAGAAATTTCATGTTCTTGGGATGTAAAATCAGTGTATAATTCAAATTGCATGAAAATCCTTTAAAAAAATTTATGCTTAAAGCTCAAAATCCTAGCTGTCATGCAGCCATCCACTCAAGATTCTAATTCAAGATATAAACAGAAAAAAGCTATACATGTTATTTTGTCTGTAGGAAAGCACTTGATGTTAACCAGTAACTCGGTACTAAACAAGAAGAGTAAAAGTAAACTCCAAAGGTTCACCTGTTTAACAAAATCACCACTATTTTGAACTGTGTAATTTGTGGCAACAGCTGAATCATATTGTGATGAAAATTATACCAACTGACTGCATAAAGACACATGGGAATTTTCTCAGTTGATAAAATTAAAAAAATGCATACTTTTTATAAAATACTATTTTATGGAAAGCCTTTCAGTTTGTTAATTTACTAGAAGCTCTGAAACCAATCATACTGAAAGACTAAAAATAACCTCTTTGCCAAGTTAATCACGAAGAACATTTTGACTCAAAAGACATTAAAAACACCTAATTACTGCAATGGATTTGTTCCCTATAAGAATGAAAGCAGATAATGGCAGCAATGTGAGACTGATGTTCACTAATATGATCAAGAGACTAATTATTATCCATGAATCATTTGTAGCATTCAAAACTTGATTAATGTCAGGTCAAGTTTAACATGTGATAGGTTTTATTAGTAATGCTCGGCTATCCCACAGCTTGTCAGTTTAAGCAAGTGCCATCTGCTAGGTGTAGGAATAGCCAACAGCCACAACAAAAGCACAGTGGATACAACTGGTCACTGAAGTACTTTTTAAGAATTCCATAAGGGAGCTACCCTAATAATTTTAAACACACTAAACCAGAATCCAGCACAAAATGACCTGCTAAGGATAGGAAACTTGTAGCCTAAAAAGCGAGCATGCAAGGCAGGCTTTTCTCATTTTAAAGCTTGGCCAAAGGAGTGTTTAGTACAACTGGATTTAGCTTCACAGATTGACCAGTCTCTAGTAACAAAAACTCTCTTGCAAGAGGAATATGCTTCTTCACTAACACTGCTTCACCCCTTAAAGCATCACTCATGGTATTCAACTACATACGGCCCTACCTAATGGCTCATGTAGCAAAACACTGTTAGAAGACAATGAACCTGAAATTCATATTCCACAAGAAAATGTTTACTGACAGTCTCCCACTTGTTCTTATTACAGATAATGACAAGGAGAAATCTTGTCACAGGAGGCTCACTTTCTAGTATTTCACAGCACTTTGCGGGTGGCCACCTTTACCAGGGTCACTTCGCCCATGTGCAGCCCATTCACAGCTCTTGCGGCAGGACAGGAACTCACCTGCTATCATAAGAGCTCACCTGGGCACCTCCACGAGCTCTGCACTAATAACAGCGGGAGCAGCATAGCTGAAATAACATGAAGAGGCAACAGACAGGTGCGTGCACAGAGAGGAAGGAAGGTGACCTAATTCCACCTGGGTTTGCTCTGGCACCTATGTACTCTCCTCTGGTCTAAAACTAGTTAGAAACTCAGCAGGAGCATCAAAATAAACATTCATTTACCTCACAGCTATCACAGCTACAACAACCCTCAGATGTATTATAAATATGTTCTCATTTGATGGCTCTCTTGCATTCTAAGTGGATGAAGCTGAAAGGCTGCAGATTCAGGCTGCCACTAGCTTAACTTGCAGTCTGTACTTCAGCTCCAAGTGTTCTGGCTAAGAGCATGATGTGCAGGGCTCCCAGACTCCTTGATGTCTTGATGTAAAAGCCAAGTATTCCAAAGACTTGATACTAGTAGGCCACAGACCATAAATAACATCGTAATTCAAAGAACCATAGAAACTGTACAGTTTCTTTCTCAACCATTTGCCTATATAATTTCATAGCCGATGACTGACAAGTATCCAAACTACTAGTGCCTGGGCATTAGCATTCTAACTAATGACACCATTCTTCATTGATTGTCTTTAGAAGAGCAATTCTGCAGAAAAGTATTTACCGGAGTCTATGTATTCTTTCCAGAACAGGAAGGCAATAGAAATTCCTGTTTATACTCATCTGATGGGGAACAAGCAACACCTCCAAGCAAGAAAAGCCAAAGAGACTCATCCCTTCTATCTGCAACCTGCTTCGTGTCATGACTGAGGCACCTCTGAAAAAAACAAGTTATTCCACACACTGGACTCTCAGAGCTTTCCCAGCTCCTACTAGAACTGCTGCCAGTTTCAAAAAGAAGTGTTATAGTCTGATTTTTTTCATAGAGAACTTAAAGCAAGAGAAATCATATATATCATCTTCTGAAACCTGCTTCTTACATCTTTTCTACTACCCCTCTAAAAGATTTAAAGAAAAGCCATCTCCAGATATGTGATTAGCTGGAAGTTACTGTAGTCTGTGATGGGATGCAACCTCCGATATTGAGAAGGTGGAAGAGCCATACTAGCTTGATTTCATTACCCAGCCACAAGGGAAAAAATGCTATAGTGAACAACAATAAAATATATTGTGGAGGTGGCAGGGAATAAAGTTTGATGGTTCTATTTTTTTTTTAATCTCTTTTTGGTTTTGCAGCTACTTCATTAACTGCGCTCTTTAAAGATGCTACTAACACTAGCTATATGCCGTGTTCCATAATTATTCATAGAGACGTGTTAGAAAAATGTAGAGCACGCTGCAGTAAGAGTCCCACTGAGCTATCACCAGTTTGCTGGTTCTGAGTGAACAACTCCAAAGGTCATGTACCTAATATATTCAAAACAATACCCAAGAATAACACAAGCGCTATGTGCATTACTGCTTAATTTGACAGCACATCTGCATTCCTGAATTCAAAATAAGCATTAGGCATTTCTCACTGTCAATCTCTTCTCAAAAACACAATTGAGAAATTGACATCAATTAACTATGATGTTTTCAAATGCTTCTTTCAAATAAGAGAAATAGGCTGCTTCAAGAAACTTTAATTGACTTTTGTGATAGCTTCAAAATGGGAGAAACATGGATTCCTCGAGGCTGTGAGGGAATGCCACTGCCAAACAGCAATAATATTTCATATTTATTTTACCTGATGAAAAAACAGAGCACTATGTTTCATAGCTTGGCCATTTAATTTACTGTGCTCTCTCCAGTTCTCTATTTCAATCTGCAACATACCTTCAGTTTTTTCTTTTAGGGATTGGGATTTTGTTCACATCACTTTCCCCATGCTCTCCTACCTGGCAGAGCATACCTGCCTGAGACTAGAATCCTGCTGGAGCTGGAGGAGGTGACACTAGCAAATAGGTGTGTTTAATGGGTGCCACTAGCAAATTGTGCGACCTATTTACAAGTGATCCACAATCTGTAACATTCCTGAATGGATGGCAGATACTCAGTAAAGTCTGTTACCCAATGTCCTCAACTGAGCAAGGTTCTCCCGCTAATGTTTAGAAGCTCCCTAATACTCTGGGTTTGATCAAATACAACATTCAAAAGTTCTTCTGATGTCAAAGGGAAAAAATTACATTGAGCTGAGTGCAATGGGGCCAAATACATTTTAATTTGTTCTCTAAATGATCTTCCAACGTTACAAACTTGATAGGGTTTATCTGTTATCTAACCCCTGTGTAAACTGCTACAACATAATCGGGTCTCTGGTTGTCAAGAATGTGGACAGGCCTGTTTTAATTAAATCAGATAATTAAGGATTATGTTTTATTAAGCATTTCCACTAAGACTTATCAACAAAGACAAATTTGTATATACAATAATTCAATTAGACATAAAATGAATATTCAAGAATATGAAGTCTTCATACATTTACTGTTACAATGCCTGATTCAAACTGGGTTAATGTATTCCACTGGGCACTGATGCAGTGACTTTAACACAAAAATTAAGATTTAACTTTATACTGTGTATATTTAAAAGTGACTGATTCTTCTGCTATGCAATGGCACTTGAGGGCTTTATTTGCGACAAAGTTGAAAATAAAACTTGCTGCTGTAAGGCCATAACAGTAAAAGATTTTATTATTTCTTGATTTTAAAGATTAATTTTGCACAGTATTTTTTTGCAAAACTGGGCATATCACAAGAAAAGAAAGAGCTAGCAGGGATGTCCTATAATCCTGTATCATAACAAATTGCTTTAAATTTCACCCCCATCTTTACAGTTTTCTTTGTGCTTTTATTCATTTTATCCAAATTAAGCGCATGTCTCTTGAACATCATTCCAATACGAGAAGGTTGATGGCTTCCCTGCGGAGCTGTATTGCCAGGAGGCAGTGTGGAAAGTGACAGGCTGTGAAGTGGCACAACGGACAATATTAAACAGTTGCCCCTCAATTAATGAGTGGAGTGACCCACTTACTCACCACAGCTGAGTCCTCTAACTAATTCAGAAAATCTCAAATGTACCAATTCAATTGCCCATACTGGGATACCAACTGGTAATTAGGTCCAAACAGATTTGCATTTTCTCTGTTTTGGTAATACACCACAAAACTGAAAGTAGAAATCACTGTTAAAGACATTTTTCCTACTTAGGAAGGAATATTATTTCTATTGCACAAAATAGAGAAGAAATAATTTACAAAAATGTTAGAATGTTCAAAGGTAATGCTAAAATGTTAAAAGCTAAACTGAATAGATACTGTTCTGACGTTTAAACTTACAGTGTGCACCAAGTATAATGCTTCATCCATATGCCTTTATTTTTCCACTAGTTTCATTGTTTTCTTTCCCACGCTATAATTTGGCAAGTCTGGCAAGTCAGAATTTAATTATATATTCCACATCTGAATTATTCTACATTAATTTAATTTGTACCACTAGCGATATCGAACATGGGCCACTAGTTATGAAAATAACCCTTCATGGAAATGTTAGAAACTGTTTGCTTTAACTTCAGTAGATCATTTCCCAAAAAATGTGAAATGTAACTAATGTGTGAATAATTTCTTAAACCGAAAGCAAAAAACTATTTCCCCTTTTCCCTAACCAAAATTATACTGTGCTGAAATATTACACTTGACCTTCCACATCACAAATAATAATAATCAAAAGGAAGTAGCCTAATCCTCTTTTGTTAACTCTAGGAAATGAACACAGATTCTTGTTCGTGAACGGGTCTCCTCAAGTGACTCCTCCAGAGCAAGTAGGCTGAAAAGTTAGTGGTAGCTGAGTCTTGTTTTTCCCTAGCACGAGGGAAGATCTGGTGGTATAAACCAGATCTAACCAAATAACTACAGCCGCCCTGCCCCACAGAAAGCAAAGACCCAGGGGCAGCTGGACACCCCACCAGCCCTGGCCTACAAAGTTCCTGCTACCCTCATCCTCCCACTGCCATCCCACTGCCAGAAATTATGTTTCCTGAACAGTATCCATGTCATTCCAGAGCTGCAGCTGGTTGCAAGAAATAGCTCCAGTTCAAGCACTGAATTTTAAGTGGTAGTAACCTACATTCAGCTCGAGAGCCACAGTGTGGTCATCTATTTCATATTACAATTTACAAAGCTTCCACTTGGTCTGGTTGGCTGTCCTTACCTTTAAAATTCACATGGTAAAATCATTTTGAAAAAATCAGGCTGAAGTACTACATGCTGGGATACAGGACAGCTGCCAAGTGAAGACTTCAAATTCTAATATAAGCATAAGGTAACATCTTTCCAGCTTCTTATTCACTACTTGTTTACTAGATTCCTCAGGTCAACCATTATTTGCATTTACAGGAAGAAAAGCACTCCAAAAAGAAAATTTGAGTGAAGATAACCACCAGCACAAAAGCATCTAAGGGTGGAATAAGGCAATGCTGCTTTTACAACATTTGATTTTCCATTTTGGGGGAGATGGAATAGGACAAAGTGAGGAAGAAATATACAAAGTAAAGAAATAAAAGCAAACAGAAACAAAATGGTAGAGGGGAGACGGGTTAGAAGATAATTAAAAGGAGATGAGATGATAAACAGGCCAAAAACCTGGAACAGAACAGATGGAGTGAGGACTATGGTGTAGGCCAGACACTGAAGAGTGATTGCCAACTCTGGGTCAGGAAATGCAGGATTGAAAGGTGAGCTGATTAAGCTTCTCCTTAAGGCATAGAAAATAAAAACAAAAATAAAAACAGAGGAAACAAGTCTTTTTGGCATTAAAAACCCTCCAGATGGTAACATTCCCCCTCCACCAAGACGCTGAATTCAACATCTCCAATAAATAGACAGAGATTATTTGACACTTCTGCTGCTGCCATTGCTGCCATTGAATTCTTTAGTCTTCTGTCCCATGACTGCAAACCTTCTCCACATTTTTGTCTGTAGGCTACTTGGCGACATAAGACAGGGCTTTGTGGTCATTTACAGTCAGTTTTGAGTTAACAGCTCTCTTGGCAGACATGGATGAGCTATGTCCACATATTCTGCCTTTTATCAGGGTTCATTTTTTCAGGCCATGCAAACACTAGCTTACAGCCGCTTCAGCTGCCTGCAAAATCCTTCACACCAACAACAGCGAGTCATGCACTTACGCAATCTCCTTCATCATCAGAGGTCTGCAGCCACTTAATTTTCCAAAGCAAATCACCTCAACAGTAGCTATACAATTTTTTGTACAAACTTTTAAACATTCCACCTTTCCTAACTACAACAAAAGCAGTTTCAAAAAAAAAAAACAAAAATAAAAATAAAAATCCAAATGTCAAATAAACCAGGAGAACAAAATAAGTCATCTGTCACAGATTTGACTGAAAACTTTCAAGAAGATCCTAGACCATTCAATCTCCTAGCAGACATTACTCACCTTCATTCTAATCCCTCTAGGACAAACTGTCATTTTAAAACCAGATAATAGTCTAAGAACTGACAAGTCATTGACATACAGCGTGCTAACATTTGAAAAAGGTTGTTCATTTGACCTGTATCATTGTTTAACCTTTAGCCCTATTGTTCCATTGAGAATGATGGGCGCAGCTCTCCATGGGACCATGGACTGCACAGAAAGGCACGTTTTTTCTACTCCTGCTAGACAGCATTTTCACTAGACAATAGGCTTTAGTGATGGCATCCAGGCTGGGACTGTCCACACAAAAAAGCCTTGCAAAAGAACTGTGGGTTGGTTTAGGCAATGAAAGCCAAGACCTGCATCATTTCCAAGAGTTTATTTCTACGTACCTATACTTACTGTTTAATACAATGAAGATAATGTCCTTGTTGAAAATCCTAAAATATTTGTATAAATAAAAGGCTAAGAATATGCAGCATATAAAGCATTAACCTCACTGGTCTTTAATACTTCAACATCAAGGAAGCCTAAAACTCAGCTTCTTCCATGGACTGCTGCTATCCTTACATGATGGGTGGGAGAGCTGGGAGATTTGACCATGTCATCTCCTTGAATTCTGATGCACCCTAATAAATGAAAGCAACCTATGTAATCGAAGTGACCAATCATGCAAGTGTAATGACAAACAGCGAAGATTCAACATTGCTCAAAAATACCTTTCTAAAAGAATTTGGAAGTTACATTAAAAGGCAAAATCACTCAGAGTACATGTGCTCCCAGCTAACACTGAAAGAGTAAACTGTGTGTAAGGATTCTTTGATTAGAGAGGCAGACAAATTTAGTGATACTGCTTTCTCCATCAATATCAAAGTTCAACAAGGTAACATTTGTAGAGATTTCGAGAATATACAACCTGTCCCCACGTGACTGTCCCTTTCCTTTCTTCCTCTTACCACCAAAACTCAGTCTTGCAAAAAACAAACAGAAGTCCATCAAAACATCTTAAAATAACATTCAACATCTTAAAATAACATTATAAAAATATAACATTGGAAAGATACAGCCCTTATTTCCAAAATCTAGTACCAACAACAAATGTCAAGGCACAACTATAAACGCTACCATACTTTATAATTGCACTTTAAAAGTGCATTTCATTTCACAATAAATTTATTTTCAGATTAGAAAAAAAACAGCCGGTACTCTAACTCTGGTATTAAAGTCCCAAATCCATAACTCTAAGAACTATTTCATTATTGGACATATTATATAACACAGTACAAAGTTTACTGCTGTTTCAAGTAATTACTTCCACATTTTCACTGAAAATAACTAAACCTATGGGGACAACAGTCATTTTTCCTGGTATAATTAAAAGTTTTAGCAACTTATTCTGCTATTAAATATAGCACTGAGACTCCTGACCTTTTTGAGTAATCTTCCTACAATCCACCCAAGCTAACACACATTTACTGATAAGTGCTCTTGTTAGTAAGAAGAATGGCTAACGACAGCTTTCAATTTGGAACACTATGTCTTAACTCAGGTCATAGCAAGGAATGATGGAGGGAGGCTGTGAAGGCAGAGCTCTACAATATTTACTTTTGTGAGGTTCAAACTGTGTCCTGGGAACGTATTTCAAAAACTGAAGTTTCTCAAAAGAAAAATAAGGTGTGATGTGTGGTTCCAGCTGCGGTAATTCAGAAGTACACTTGATTCTCTTCTTGACCCTAAATAAAACCCAGCTATGCTTCAGAAAAAACCTCCAAGACATAGTCCAAGAATTTTGATGAAACACATTCTGATCAGTGGTATGGGTTTTCCACTTTTTCAGTCTTGAATATGCTGGTGCAATCAGAGATCCACCTTATCTGTGGGCAAATACTGCTACATCCATTGATCTTTCTTTGAAAATAACAAGCCTTGGGGGTGACCTGAGAAGCTACATTTTCTGTCAGCGAAATACAAGAACTGGAGATAGGGAAGAAACCCAAGCTTAAGAAAACGCACAGCTTTTCTGAGACCACTCAAGGCTGTAAATCTTTAAGGACCTCTACTCAAGAAAGGAAGGATCCTGTTAGATCCTTTCTAAAGATGAAAGGATCCCGCTGTTCTTGGAGAAGAACAAGAAAAACGGCTAATTAAACGTAAGGAAAAGATCTACCTAAGCAGGTCCCATTTGTCAGTCCTTTAGCATCCATTCAGCTGCCACCATCTCTGGAGACGGATTGATGGATATGCTGAGTCAATCTGAATATGAGCAGACTTAGAAGCTAGAAGGAATTCCTTGTCTCCCTGCAGACCTTGCTGTGCTGCACACAGAGTTGGTAAACCCTGTCAAGACATTTGTCATTGATGCAAAAGAAACCCAGCTTGCTCTTTCAGCTACACTAATGAGGTCTTCATTGCTATGAGTACATTTGTTGCTATAGTTGCAGAGGTGACTGAATAAACAGAGGAAAAAGATATTTTGGGCAAAGCAATACTATTTTTAAATAGTCCTCTTTCAGGATAGGGCAATGCTTCAAAACAATAGTCTATTTTGACCATATATAATGAAAAATTCTGTTCACAAAGTTGTGATGAGTATGAAGACGTAATCCCTGCTTCATTATCCTAAGGATGCGTTACAGGAATCACGCTCATCAAGTTCACAGAAGTAATGAAACAAAAAATGTATTTCTGAGATAAATAAGAGCAACAATAATTCTTAGTCTAAATATTATTCTTTTGATAATGTATTTTTATGAATACTATTCTTCTGAGCAGATACAGATTTGAAATATATTTTGATTCTATTAATAATTTCCCTTAAACGTTTACCAATATTGCCTTAGATAAAACCCCACATCAATACTGGTAGTACTACCTAAAGCTTACAGTTATCATAGGGCATACAAACAATTCTTAAATATTGACATAAAACTTCTTACTTATCGAAAACAGTGATCAGATTTAAAGCCTCATTAGAAGTTTTCTGTTACAACAGTAATATAATGAACATGTTTCACTAGATAATAGTGACTTTAAATGAGGACAAGGATTGTTTAAAACCTATAAAGTGCATTGTACAAAAAGAAAATTTTAAAACCTGTGGTTATTTCAAACCCAAAACGTAGAAAGCTTTAGAGTCAGCCCTGATTGCCCCTTATAAAAACCACCCCAAAACCATCCAAACAAACAAAAAAGCGCCAACTACAACAGCAAAAAACATCAAAAAAACCCACACCAAACCCAAATACCCCACTAAATTAAAAGCATATAGATACTTTTATCTCGAAGATGTTTTTAAGGTGGTGATAACAGATTAGGGTGAGAATTTGTTGACTGAACCGCATTTGCAACATAATAACCTCAAATGCAGGTTGCCATGTCCTTAAAGTTTTACCTGGTACTGCAGACTTACTGACATCTTCAAATACTGTTTTTTAAAAGCTTGAGATAAGTAACAAAACCCAAAGAGATAGCCATGCTTCACACTTTCAGATGCCCTGCTCTCTCAAACTGCGTAAGTCACCACTGTATCTGTTTCAAGGGTATATTCATCACTCATAAAAAAGCAGCAAAACTCTCAGAGGAAAAGGAACCCCCAGAGAAAGAAAATGTGCTATATAACTGTGGTGCAAACCAGCCATTGACTTTTACTCGCTCTAACTAACTGGGGGGGGGGGGGGGGGGGAAGTTAACTGACAAAATGAGGCCTAGTTAAAAAAATAATCTTTCAAAACATATAGTTTGATAAAACCCAGGATATTACTCCTACTTGCTTTATTTTCCTACCAATTTGATCTAATACATGTACAGAGTAGATAAATCATAAATGTATGAAATTATTAAAATAAGAGAAAAATAAGACTAGCTATTTGCTCTGCACTGCTAGTAACTCCCCTCCTGCTCTCTGTGTGTATCTTCAACTGCTGCATACAGGAATATTCTTCACAAAAATGAAGAAAAATTGGCCAGATAACTGCTTCATTCCATAATTCACAAGTTAATAAAACCTGGTGGCAAAGACAAGGACAAAATAAAGAAATATTGTCCAAGCATTAGTGCCAAAAGCAATTATAAATCTATTATGAAACAAATTCTAGCCATGTATAATTTTTTTTCCCTCACCAACATCTTTGATGTTTTATTGCTGGGTAATAAGACAGTCAATGTCTTAAAGAGTTTATGCTCAGAGCTTTGAGAAAGGCAGAGAAAGACCAGTAAATAGCATCATTTCATTGCTGACTTTAAAAAGTGCCACAGTAAGAATTGTTAAAATCCAGTAATCAGAATGTACATGGACAATTCAGAAATCTCCTTTAGACAGGAAAAAGAAAGCTGTTGAGCATAATTTTAATTTCCTAGGTTTTGGGAAGCAGAGGCAATTAGATTTAACTAGTATGAGATTTGTTTACATATGTGTTTTACCTAGAAATTTTTCTAGGAATGCTTCCAACCATGTTCTTCCTGTGATTTTTAAATGAGGTTAAATAACCTGGAACTTCAGAACACTTCAAGAGACTATAAATTTATGTAAGAAACCATTTTTAAGATGTTCCTTCTGTTCTAGTTTCTTTTAATTTCAAGCTCAAAATTACATGACCTAGACAACCAGCTTTTTTCCCCCCATGAAAAATTTACTTCAGATTTACGATGTTGAAATAGACAACCCAAAAATGCAACAACACAAATACAGAGAAGCGATCAAAACTTTTATAGTGCTTTATCCACACAAACTTCTCATAGAATTGTTTGTGACTTAAACTTTCCAAAGACTGCTACTCTCTGATAGGTTTGGTTTTTGGTTTTTGTTTTTTTTAAAGTCCAGCTTATGCCTCATCTCTTTGTTTACTTTTCAGCCACTCTTGGTTAGCCAAAATACCATTGCTGCTCCCCTTGGGGTGAGAGTCATTACCTGCTACAGGATCAAGAAAATGACAAAAGCAAATGGAAGCCGACAATTTGATGTTCATTGCTCTGTGTTGATGAGATACAGGACTACTTCTAACAGCAGTGCTGAGAAAAACAGGTCCTCTAGAAGAAAGTATTATCCAGGAGCCATTTAAATCACAGAAGAGAATAAAAGTATCTTACAGAATGTTAGGATATGTCTATGCTGAAGAAAAGAGTGCACAATGAAAGATAGGCACTCATATATATTTGCAAGTCATATGCATTACTTCAGAAGACTTACGGCAGTATTTTAATAAGTAAAATGTGGAGACGTTAACTAGAATGGGCTCTTAGTAATCACTGCTGAACATGAAGTGGGAGTTTAAGCACAATTCATGATTCTTATACTATGGCCAAATGGGGACTGGAAGTAAAAAGAACATTATATTCTTACCTACAGAAGAGGACAGTGTAAACAACATAGCTCTCAGATATTCCCTTGAGCTCAGAGACATTTCAGACCTAAAGCTATTAACTTCAAAACTACAGAATTAGGTTTTGCCAAAGTACAGGTTTTAAATATGGGAAAATAGTAATTCAGAAGGAATAGGTAGCCTAAAACCACTTTTCAGAGCATCCCAAACTGACAATCGCCCCCCAAGCATTGCTGAACATTTCGTTAGCAGAGGAACTTGCTGGAAGCTGAGGGAAAACCTATACCGAACAATGCTTTGCTGCCTTCAGTGACACAACATAAACAACTGAAATCAAATTTACCTTTCTTGAAGTGTAGATGTCAAAAAATGGTTTGTTTCGAACACTGAACGGTTCCTGTGTTTTGTCAATAAGACCATTCTTCATCTTTTCATGTCGTGGAAATATAATCTCTTTCTCTATACATGCAAGTCGAACATTAAAATCACAGTCTCCAACAGGCTGTCCCTGCCAAGTTACAAAAATCTGTATTAAAACCAAACACTTACCAAATTATTTGAACAGTCCAAGTTTTCCTTACACAATATTTAGAATCATAGATACATAAAAATATTATCAAATCACTACATGTTTTTGCCAAATACTTGGGTTTTCAAGCATTTGTCTCAGCTGTACGAGGCTTAATCAAATCAAAGTTCATAGAAAGATAAAAACCTATGATACATATTCAAGCATATATGAGTTAAATACCTAAATACCTTTAAAAGTAAGCAAAATAATTTAAATATTCCCTAATTATAGCTTTGGATATAGCAGCCACATACTTTTCCACATAGTTTTCCTCTGAAGTCATTTAGCTCATTTTGTTCATAATACTTCTAATGACAATGCAACAATGCGATTTAAAGTTAAGCAAACTCATTGCTTTAAATATACTACACTGATGCCTTCAAAGAAGCATTAATTACACAAATGTTCTCTTTTCTGTCATAGAAAAGAGAAAAATATAGCTGCAGTTGGAAAATGTGCCAATAACCAGTGGCTGCAAAAACCTGCAAGATATGTGATGGCTCGGTCACAAAAAGGTAGTAAAAGCCCTTCTCCAAGTCTCAGTAGCGTACTCTGACCTTTCCAGATCTGAAATAAAACAGCAGCTTTACATTGCTCTTTATACATTTGGTGCATTGCACCAGATCAGTATGACCATTCAAAATGCGCATTCGTCAGATTAATAATTGCTCGTAAAGGTGTTTATTATATTTTAACCATTAGTGATATACATATCATGTTCTTACTATCTAAGAGCAAATAAGCAACTGGCAACTCATAAATTCTAAATTTAGTTTCAATCAAACATACCCCTTTCATAGCAATAAGGCATGAACTCATAGATTTGCATTGTTTCAAGCGCAATACAGCATTGGAAGTTATTTACATGAGACCATCCCTCACTTTGCCACCCCATTACACAAAATTTTGAAAAACCGTCCCTTTCACAGTCCACAGAGAATAACCTCACAGGGCTTTGGCTTCAAAACCAGAATTTTTCAAAAGTTGAAAGCAATGAGCACAGGAAACTGGGAAGACATGGGACTCTAATGATCAGTGGCAGCAGTACAGATGAGCAGGAGAACCAGCAACCAGATATTTCCTGTACTAAACACAGCTAGAAAAGAAATGGAAAGAGAATCCAAAAGGGAAAAAAGCCCCACTCCAACGTGCATCAAAAAGAATCAGAACTGGTCAATCTGAAAGAATGCAAGGGAAATAAATGGCGAAATGACATCCTGATGAGGCATACAAAGGTGAGAGATAGAATGAGTAGTATCTGAACACGTATCTTAATTAGGAGAAAAATGGAATGCCAATTTTAGACCAACATGAGTTTAATCAAGTTCTTTCCAAACTCATCCTGGCTTTCACCAGAATCTTCTGCGTTCCATGCTCCCAAAGGGGCATTAAGTTTCTCTTACATTCCTTTCCTAGCATTAGATCCTTACTAGATCTCTACCAAAAGTCCTCAATTGTTCACTGCAACAGCTTTAAGAACTATGCATTGCTCCCATACCACATGTAATTCACAACCACTTTCTTACAAGACTCAGCTTCAATCTATACAAGGCGAGGAGGCACAGCCACCATCACTTGTGGGGGAAGCACATTCTGCACAAAGACAGTGACAACATGGGTGAAACATCTCCTAATCTCTGGTCATTGATCCATGCTTGTGAAGGAGAAGAAAGCCTATTTGGCTGTTAACTTTGCCTTCACCATTGCTTTCCTTCCATACATGGAGCTGTTATTAGCAAAGACCCATTCAAATGAATGGAAAATTAGAGTATGGGAAAATCCCAGAGGCAGGAGAGTGGCTCGCTTTATTCATTCATTGCAGAACACGGCTGCATGATCCACAGATTTTTAAGGGACATACACAAACTTCTGGAGAATTGTTATTTCTTTCTTTCTTCCCCCATGTACAACATACTTGAGAACTCATCTATACAGTGATTGAGCTTGTCCTGGTTGTACATCTAATTAAAACATAGAAAACACATCTTGACTTCTGTGACAACTGACTGAAGAACTGATTGAAGGAATTCTTTCCTGGGAAATATGTATACACATTTTTTATTATTTCAAAGAACACCATAAACTGTTCTCTAGGTAAGTTTCAGCAAGATCTAGTGCCCATGCTCTCTTCCCTACAGTAGCCTTTCCACTCAGCTACATTTTATGAGTAGGTCTGAAAGAGCAAACGAACTAATTAATGTTTCAAATATTTGAGCCTCCAATAAGCAGTAAAGTTATTTAGAGAGCTTCTTTACAATGATTCATTCAAAAATGCTTTCGCATAGTTACTTAAATTTATTTCAATCCCTTAATAGTTAAATTAAAAGCTGAGATGACTTCATATGCACCATAAACCAGCTGAATCACTTTCTTTTCCTTTAAATAATCCTTTCACTTCTCACATCTACTTGGAACTAATTATTTCCTGCAGCTCTGCCAATCATTATTTTTATTTCAAAGCCTGTTTAGCAGAAGGGTATTACCACTAGGTTCCACCATATAAAGGTCAGAGCTAGGCTGACATAAGATTATATGAGATGGAAAAACACAGATAATGCTGCTGAGCAACTTCTTCATCAGCGAAGTAACCAAGAAGTTAAGGAATATTTCATCCTCCCAAAAGCACAGGACATTAGCAATAAGAAAATTAATATAACATTGAATTTAAATCAAGGACATACTGAATAAAAGCAATATTGGAGGAGGAGGAGGGCTTTTTCTTTGTTATTAGACACTTGCCATAATTACAAAAAATGTTGCTAATATTCAATGTATTTATCCCAGACAGATCCAAAACCTTCAAGTGGTAATATCCTAGCTTTTAGCAAATAAGTAGGAGGGTAATGTAGGCTGCAATAAATAATTCACAGACCTTGATAAAAACAGGAAGAGATTATTTAGTATATAAAGCACACATTTAAAATTGTCCAAAAACAAGACATTGATGCATGTATAATCTAAACCCAGGCAACAAATACTAGTATGTTTTAGGCAATACAGATGTTATATTAATTTAAGCATTCAGATTTTTGAGGTTTTATTTCAATATGTAAGTTTTTGCTTGTCTGAGAAGCATGAGGGTCACCACTGCATCACAGCATAGTTACTGGAGTGCATTAGATGATAATTCCTGTTCTAGACATTTTTAACTTAAAATAAGTTTGTTAGCAAAGGGTAAAACAAAATTAACAAGTAGCATGTGTTTCCTATCTATGCTAGAAAGTTACACTTCCCCCTCACAGTAATTAAAATATATCCTGAAGCAAATACTGTTTAGACAAGCCTCAAGAGAGGAGTCATCTGTTGAATCAACACCTCTTCCTCCAGCAGCTCAATTGCCTTCACCTGTTGAAACTTTGTGCATTGCACTAAGAGGTCACAGCATGAAGTGGGCTCGCAGTAGATGTGACACTTGAAAATATTGTTTTGATTTTTAAACACAATCCTCCACACATCCTCAAAACATAAAATAAGATTTCTACAGAGCTTTGAAATCCACCCAGGACTGAACATTTCTAAATTTAAACTTACAATATTTCAAATTAACTTCCCAACAGAACTCATACACAGTAAGTAACATAAGAACCTAGCATACCACAAGAGAAATATGTGTTTAAAAATACTAAAAAACAGGGTCTGCAGCTCATTTAATATCCATTGTCTTGAGGGGGTAGGGGAAGGCAATTTATTTGCTGAAAGGAGTAAAAAAAAAAACAAAAACCCAACAATTAAAAAAAAAAATAATAATCACAGTCCCAATAACATTCCTCCAGATGGGTACTGAGAGACTGAACCTGGTCAAGCATCAGGCTGTTCCCCTGCTGTAGCTCCTGCCCTCCACCTGGTTCACAGAGACCTCCATGTTGAAGTCACAACATCATGCCAATATGGCTACAACATGGCTACAAGGGCTGGTAACTCAAATCCCAGGTCATTAAATAGAACAAGATGGCAGGAATTGCTGAGATGGGTGTAAGAGGATAACGGGATTTCTGCTGCACACCCTGCCTCAGTCCCCTCTCTCTCTCTGCAAGGAGAAAGGTACCCCTGAGGAGGTGCCACCCCCCTCCAGGTTTAAGTCTCCCTTCCCCTGCCTCTGAGGTTGACCTTGTGGCTACAGCTCAGTAAATTCAGTGAGCCTTACATGGAAAGTCCTCTACCTAGACGGATGCAGTACAGATAACAAAATGGGGTATGTAGGTGCTAAATCCCATTAAAGTACTTTCTCTTAGAATTTGATATTTATCCAGCTTTTTCCCAATGCAGCTATAGTAAAAAGAAAAATAATGCCTGGGCCTGTGTACACAGCTGATAACTAGCTTGGGCCAGGATAAACTGAGAATATTTGTTCTCTTCCTCCATGAGATATGGTTCGAAGCCTACCTGCCAGCAAAGCGCGCTCCATTTGCTTCCCCAAAGCAGTAACTTAGACATGAATAATTCAGCACATACACGCATATACGTTCCATGCACGTCTTCACTTATTGAGCCATAGCGGAACATATGTCACAACTGTCTTAGCTTTAATGGTTTTGAGAGAAGAATAAAGAATAAGCTCAGGCTGATATTCTACCCTGTGTTTAACATTATTATTGACAATTCAAGGCACCCACAGCTGACATCTGCATTTCCAACGAAAGCCCATTATTAGTTCTCCCATCTTCTGAAGACCATGCAGTCTAACATTTTGCATTTTATATTAATGGTCTGGCACGTATTTCTTCTAACCATGGTTTTATAGATGCTGCTATTTTTTTGATAGACATAGCTTTTATATAAAAACAATCTGAAGGTGCTGTTTCATTCTCCAAATAAGATTATTAGTATATTCAATCACCTAAAATGGTTTTTTCATTTCCAATGAAGTTTTCTTTCTAAAACAGGATTAAAAGTATTAGAGAAACGACAAATTTTGTAGAATTAAGACTCTTAAGTTTTTCATTTCTAAAAGGCAAAAGGCAAGACAACCATTATAATCTGAAAATACATTTTAAAATTTGTTTTTTCTAACTTTTATCACTCAAATATTCAAAACAGATACGGTAATGGCAAGTAATTCAGCAGTTTCAAAATGGTTTCTAAAATTTATCTTGGCATCAATGAGGTACAGCGTGTGAAATACTGTTTCAATTGTAACAATTCAGTCAACGTGCTGCAGGAACATAATTACTATTTATATGTTGTCAGCTTATACAATGGAATATCGCTTTGATTTACCACAGAACAAAAATGGTTTGGGGAATCAGACCTGTTAAAAAGATTGCTTAAGACATGTATTAAATTATTCGTATTTCCTTTAAAAAAGAAAATCACTGAAAATAAATTCAAATATGTATGAATCAACAAAGGAGAGAAGTTTGCAGCCCATGCATAAACATCAAGGCCTAACAGAACATACAAATATAGCTCCACACTTTTTTTTTATTAGCAAACATAACTTGAACAAAACAGCAGGACTGTCAAAACTGTGACTAAATAGATAAGATCAAACCAGAAAAAGTAGATTGTACTACAAACATTGCTCCCTTCCTCACTCTTCTCCTCCTTGGATTGCTCAAAACAGAATACAAATTCAAGATAAAAACCATAAAACCTTGCAACTACAAGCGGATGAGAAGTACGCTTCACCAGTGTAAAGGTAACGCATATCAGGCAGAATATTTACGATCAGTTGAAGTGACTGAATTACGATTCTCACCATTGACATTGTGCAATAAAGAGGCAGACTTACGGAAATGGACATCTATCATGAATGAACACCTAAACTCTCTCTTTTGCAAACAAAGTTCCAGTTAGGCTTAGTAGCTGCTATTTTCGGAGCACAGACAACTCGGTCCAATTCATTGTTTGATTGCATGTACAGTGGCTTCATTTATGATCTTTATAATCCTTATAAATCCTTCTGAGCCTTCAAAAACAGAACTCAATAATGGGATTTTACTGGGATGTAAATGATTAAAACCAAAAGGAATTATGTTCTGTCTAGACTGGCTGCCTCCCCTCAAGTAATCTGAGGAGTAGATGAACTTCCCATTTTTAATTACAGAAGTAAAAGTCATAATTCTAATAACCCATAACTATAAAATAGATTCACCATCATCATCATCGGATATTTACACACAAAAAGATTGCACGTGGTTCTCCCAGGGGAACAGAAATTTAAATAATTTATTTTGCACTGAGTTTAGGCTATCTGCAAAGTCAAATATTGAACACAGGGCTTTACTGCTTCTGTTTTTTCCAATTATTTTTCCTAGTGCTGCTCTTGCACATAGTATGGAGACATCCTTACCTTAATTGCAACAGATACTAGATGATCCAGTCAATATTTTATCTTTCTGCTTCTACTCTCCTCACACTCTCTTCCTTTCTACCAGCCATTCACAGTGACTCTTCATAAGAATAGCTATTGCTGGGTTTTTACAAGGCTGTCTTTATGATGAAGAATTATCACTCCAGTGAATTAAAGAACCATGGGAAAATTCCTACATCTTAAAGACATTATTCAGGGCATTTCATACTTGAAAAGATTGTGGCACTGATTTTTTTAGAATATAAATCACTTCATAGTATTTAAAATAAGACTGCCTAGTACAGTAAGTGTAAAGTCTCCTAAAAACTAGAAAAGAGGAAAAAAAAAAAGCAGTAACAATCAGCACTGATTCACAAATACTATCTTAGAAAAGGAACCACCTACCCTTCCTAAACCACGATAGAACTAAAAATTAAGTATCTGCTTGTAATAGATGTTATATTCCTGAAGACTTGTAAAAGATCTATAACTTCAGTATACAATCTGTCTTTGAGATATCGAGTTCATTGTGTGCATGGTTAGCTTATGAGTAAGAAATACTGATTAATTACTATTATACTCATTTCAAAAGAAAAGTGGTATTTTTCTTCATATTTATTTTAAGTAAGAGAAATATTATAAGAAGGATGAAAATATGGCCTTCACATTCTCTCCTAGACCGTAACAGTCACTCAGGTTATTCAAACATATTAGCCATGGAAAAGAAAATAATTATTAGAGAGGTCCTGCTTTCACCTTCATAAAACCTATCCTGAATTATATAGTTATTTTAGATTTGGTACATCCTTCTGATTAACTTTGATTATTTTTTTTCTTTAGTCCTTTTCTCCTAGAAACAGGGAAAAGATGGCAAGACAAGAGACAGGGAGAAAGCTGAAAATATGAAATATTACAGCCAGATTAATTGTAGAAAAGGAGGAATTAAAACTACGTTAGGGAAATCAGACATGACAACATTTGCACACACTCCCGCTGCTTCCATACGATATCCCCCCAACCATCCTCTATTTTGCCTATAGTTTCTCCTGTTTTGAAATATACTGGACAAAAAAAGCCCTGTGTTAAGACTTCATTGCCAGTACTTAGGAAATTGGACATGATAATGCAACTGGAAAACCTGCCCCACTGTAAAGTTTTTCACACTTTCCACTTCAGTTGTAATCACTGCCAGATTCTTGAGAGACCTGAATATTTGCCTGAGACAGAAGCTGGGTTTAAGTCCACCTGGCAGTTCCTATGGAAATGACTGTTATAAACTGCAAGCTGAGGGAGACAGTTTTTCTATTTAATCATATGTTACAGTCCCTAGCACAACAAGATAAAAAAATAAAGATTGCAAATAAAAGGTGAGGTTTTTTAAGGCTAAAAATGTGAGAGGCAGAAAACTGTTTAGTAAAAATACTGAGAAAAGCTCTTAAAAGAGACCTTTTAAGAACAAAAAATTTGTTTGTGGAGTTTATTCTCCGAATTGTACAAAGTTTGAAATATTTCAGTTATTTTCATTTACAATGCAACAAACTTTCAGGTCTTGCTTTGTATTTTTTGTAGCAAGTTTCATGGTTTGCTGAAAAGTCACATCAGAGTAAGCAAGTAAGAATAAAACCTACAGAACTCTAACACCTGAAAAATATAAAGGATTTAATATAACGGCAACTTCTAAAGCTGCTCTTGGAGAACTACTTGTCCCATATCTCTCTCCTACGAGCAATACCTTGTGCCTCTTCCCCTGACAATTATACTAGCGATAATCTGCCATTCAGAAAGGTTCTCATGAGACATGCTTCATGTTAAGGTATGGAAACACCTTTGGGGAATAAAACAAGACATGACAAAATTTAATACACTGCTTTTGCTTTTATATAATATTCCATTAAGCAGTCTTTATTTTGGCAAACGTGTAAAACAAACCACATTCACTACGATCCATAGTGTCCCCTGGGTTGGGAAAAGGAGGACCTAACTCAGAGATGCATGGGAAAGGAAGAAATCAGATTTATTTTTCACACAATCTAACCAGCAAGTAAAACGGTCAACCTTCAAACTAATTACAACACTAAAGAATGCTCCCCAACAACACATAGCTTATTAGACAAAAAATATAAAATGAAGAACATGAAAACACCAAAGATATCCTGGTCAGCATGTACTAGTTATCGCTCTTCAGCAATAATTTGCTTTTTGTATGCATCATAGCAAAAGAGAGTTTTAAAGAGAGAGATGCAAAAATGCAAAAAATGCTACTTTTCAGTTGCATATGCACTTTACTCAAGCACAAGGAGCAACAGGAAAGAAAACACAAATTATCCGTTTGGAAGTTTACAGAATAGGTAAGGAGATTTGCAAATTTTGCTGCTCAGACATACAAGTCAAGTTTTCAATGATGAATAAAAGATGATCAACAGGGAAGGGGAATAAGGCAGGAAAGACTTTGAAAAAGACAGCTAGCTAAGACGCATTTCTGTCCCTCCATCTCCACAGACCCAAAAGCTACTGCACATCACTCCCTTACTGTGTTGATTCT
This sequence comes from Mycteria americana, assembly GCF_035582795.1. Lineage (NCBI taxonomy): Eukaryota > Metazoa > Chordata > Aves > Ciconiiformes > Ciconiidae > Mycteria > Mycteria americana. The sequence goes on from NC_134367.1 coordinate 41,798,220, forward strand.
CCGTCTTACAAGCTCTCCTAGCCCACCATTTGTTGCCCTCCCTATTCTGTAATGCTACCCTATTCATACAGCCTAAACAATACTAAAACATACTGCCTGGCCAAGTTGTCCCTACTCTCAGTAAACTGCATTATAAAAATGGGAGGAGGAGGAAAAAGCAGTGACTCTAGCAGCTGTGTAACCTCACAAATTCAAACAAGGGATTTGGAAATAGCGGAGAGGCTCTGGAATTCAGGTGTCAGAGCAGCGCAGCTACAAGCAATCTTAATGCATCTCTCCCAGTATGACACCAGAAAGCAAAGCGAGACACAATTGAGTAAATGCTCTGTATTTCATTTACGTGATACCTCTTAGCCATGACAGAATGAAGTGATATATACAGATTTTCAGAACATAACACACAAGAGCACTGTTACAAACATTTGGGCGCTTATTAGGTATGTCTCAGCAAGAAGTAATAGAAAGGGCGTAAGAGTAAACACATGCACAGCATCCTCATTTTCCAGAGCACTATTAGTAACAAAAGCATTTTAAATCTGTATTTTGAGGTGGTACCATTTGAGAAATAGCCTCAGAATTAAGAGTAAGAGCGGAAGGGTCACTGGCAGCTAGGTGCATTTGTAAACAGAAGAGATGTAATTAAACACTTGCATCTCTGAATTTTGCCCTCAAAATTTTCATGGTACATTTTTAAGATAAGGTTAATATGCTAATAAATGAGAGACAGCATGTACTGTGAGCTTTACATCACTTTAAAATGAGGTTTGTAATGGAAAAGTCACAGTAATATTTTACAGGGATTTAAAACAAAAATTTTTCATGCATGAATTCAATGAGCACATTGGCTGTGGGCAGGATTTATGACCAGCGTATCTGTTTACCATGACAAATTTTACCTAACAGCTACAGCATTTTTATGCATAATGACAACCAAAGAAATCTTGATCTTGACTTAATTTAATGCACACAGCATTTAGCAAATTTAATCAAAATTCTGTCTCCTTTCTAAACATTAAAATAATTATTCTTTTTCAAGCATTCAGTCTATTCTTACCATTGCAATCTGGTCTCATGGAAACTTGGCTAGAGTTTAAAAATTTAAAGGCCAGGGTTAGAAAGGAAAAGGAAAGTACTATTCATTTTCAGTGTCTTTGCTGAGAATGCATTAATTAGATCCTACATTATGCCAGTGTTACTTTTTATCACTTAACTAAGGAAAAAAATAGTTGCTTAAGTTTAGTGCCTATACATCTATACGTAGCTATTGAAATTATCTAAGAAAAAGCCTCTCAAAACAAGGTTTCTCAGGAAGGGCTGTCTCAGAGATGACTGGAGAATGAAGACATTCTTTTGTGGATTGTTTCTGATGAACAGGGATTTGGATTTACTTGTATTTACCTCTGGGACTGTTAATTACTCTACTGTCAGCTTCCTCTGTTACACTAGAATTACCCACCAAATTTGAACTTTTTATTCACTATTCAGGTGAAAGAGGTAATGGCATACAGTTACAGTTATTATAATAATGACCTCAACTACATACAGACACAAATCAGGAAGCTGAAAAGTAACAGGCATTGCAGGGATTTAGCTCTGTACTCATTAAGACTAAACATGGTAAGGAATTAGCCTTTTATGTTCAGAGGAATAAAATTTTAAAAGCCAAATAAATACATGCATTTTTAAGAAATAATTTGTCATTTTTCAATGAGAAAAAGATTCTTAGAAAAAGAATTCCATTTAAGTTGTAAGAAAAGATAAACTGTGTTACAATTGACTTCTACTTCTAGAAACATTTCACATGGCAAACATGACTTGACAGGATAATGACATCTTTCTCATATTGGTGCCATCTTCTCCACAGACAAGCAGAAGTGGCATACTTGTTTTGATGCTTCTTAGATAGAATCATAGAATCAGTAAGGTTGGAAAAGACCTTTAAGATCATCGAGTCCAACCATCAATCCAACACCTCCATGCCTACTAACCCATGTCCCAAAGTGCCACATCTACACGTTTTTTTGAACTCCTCCAGGGATGGTGACTCTACTACCTCTCCGGACAGCCTGTTCCAATGCTTGACAACCCTCTCTGTCAAGACATTTTTCCTAACATCCAATGTAAACCTCCCCTGGCACAACCTGAGGCTGTTTCCTCTTGTCCTATCTCTTGTTACCTGGGAGAAGAGACCAACACCCACCTCACTACAGCCTCCTTTCAGGTACTTGTAGAGAGCAATAAGGTCTCCCCTCAGCCTCCGCTTCTCCAGGCTGAACAACCCCAGTTCCCTCAGCCGCTCCTCATAAGACTTGTGCTCCAGACCCTTCACCAGCTTCGTTGCCCTTCTCTGGACATGCTCCAGCACCTCAATGTCCTTCTTGTAGTGAGGGGCCCAAAACTGAACACAGTATTCAAGGTGCGGCCTCACCAGTGCCGAGTACAGGGGGACAATCACTTCCCTACTCCTGCTGGCCACACTATTCCTGATACAAGCCAGGATGCTGCTGGCCTTCTTGGCCACCTGGGCACACTGCAGGCTCACATTCAGCTGGGTGTCGACCAACAGTCCCAGGTCCTTCTCTGCTGGGCAGCTTTCCAGCCACTCTTCCCCAAGCCTGTAGTGTTGCATGGGGTTGTTGTGACCCAAGTGCAGGACCCTGCACTTACCCTTGTTGAATCTCATACAACTGACCTCGGCCTCTCCATCTAGCCTGTCCAGATCCCTCTGCAGAGCCTTCCTACCTTGCTTAAGCAGATCAACACTCCCGCCCAATTTGGTGTCATCTGCAAACTTACTGAGGGCGCACTCAATCCCCCCATCCAGATCACTGATGAAGATATTAAACAGTATCTTTCAACAATTAAAGGATCTTCCTTTAATTAACTTCCAACAATTAAAGGATCTGCCTTTACTCTCCATAACAGCATTCTTCTGTATGTCATGATATGCTACTATTTTTTATTCCACCTTATTTCCTCTCTTCTTTTCAACGTAAGGAGTCTTCTTGTCCTCTGCCCTAAGCCCCTAAAGGCACATTAATGGCAGAATACATTTCACAAAACTGCACTTTCTGAACTTCAGAGAGGTGAGCCCCAAGTCTGAGAACTAGAATACACTCTGGGTACAACTACACTGGTGAACAAACATGGCAAAGGCCTCATCTCTGGCCCTGAAGCCAGTGGCTGTCCGACCATGTTCATACTATCACTCTCCAAAAGAGGATGACAACATCTCAGAACACCTGCTCATAATGGTCTCTGAGCAATGTTAAACTTTAAACTAGTCCTGAGAATTGCTCAAGAGCACTACAGCCAGCCAGAGCCAAAACTGTGCCAGGGACAATTTTAACTACTTAAAAAGAAGATAACGTTTCAGTAGCAGGACCCCGCCCCTTGCACAGTTTTAATTCTTAGAATAGGCGTATAGAGCCTCTCAGGATGCGCTTTGAGAGATGACTGTATGTACTCTGAGGTGCTCTTTATAGAAAGAGCCAAGCAAAGCAGAAAATAAAAAGCAGGGATTGCTCTGGGTTTCCTCAAAGAGTTGAGGTCAAAAGGTGGGCTTATTTCACTAGCATATAGCTTCCTTTCTATAAATGTGATTTTAGCATGTGAGATGAAAGCAGTGATAGAGCAATGTCGTATTTTGAATTGCTATTAATAATAATCAACATCATGATTCAGACTAAAGAAGATGACAACAAAAATATCTTTCTTAATCTCCTGAAGAATCATTTGGTTTTCCTGACGTAGGCATCTCTTGTAACACAATGGGATGTGTTACCACAAGCTTCTAGAAACTAGATGTCACAGAAACAGCGATTAAAAATAAATGAAGGCAAAGAGTTCCATCAGTATTCCTGAAGACTGACTTCTGCAGCAGCTATAGGTGATAAGCATCAGAATTAAATACAAAATTTATCATGGAAAGATACAGCAAGATAGATTATATCCATGTTTCCCCTAAGAACTCCGGTATAGGTCTCTCCCAATCACTGAAACCCAATTTTTATTTTTCCTTCTTCCTAAGACTTTTCCTGTGTAGACATCTAGAGCCAAATACATAGTACACATTTCAACCAGTCTATTTTCTTGGTTTCCTTCAGTTACTTCTGGAAGGCTGCTATAGTTTATTCATGATACACCACAGCAAAGTCGAAAAGCTAAGTAACAATAAGCCTCACTGATAACCATGTGATTAAAATTTGTAAAAGGTAGCTTTTTGTCCACTCACTTTCTCTCATTTTTCTGCCGTATTATTCTCTTTCACTTGTTTCTATAGCCTCTACTCACTGTTAAGTTTCTGTTACCACTCTCACCTGATGATCACATCATCCTTGCTTAAGGTGACTTCCTTTCCTCCTTTGGATCACACTCAGATGAAATCCTGACTAAGTCTGAAGAAAGATCCCGTGATGTACCGACACACTCAGCTGCGTGATTCCATGATGTTATCCCACAATCATAGTATTGTACATAAAATGAAAACCCTAACTTTTACTCCCAGCTGATCCATTACTAGCAGACCACTATTTCTCTTAAATCTCAAATGGGCATTTCTCTCTTAAACGTTTAACTTTTCAAATGCCAGAGCTGCAAGGGACAAACTGAACACAACTATTCATAGTTTGTCATTTGTTTCTTAGGCTGAAACTTTAAACATACAGCTTTAAGAATGAACATACCCTCTCACCATTTCTGCTCATAAAAAGCAATAGTGGTCATGGTATTTATTAACTTAGAGAAGCCAGGCTAAGCTCTTTGGTCTTCCTTTAGGTATCAGTCTTCAGTCCTACACATCCCCTAGTTAAAAGCCAGAGAAATATGGCATAGAACAGAGATAAGGTTGCCTTGTCTCAACTGCTACACTTCCAAACACTAATTTTAACACTATTTAGCCCCCTAAAACCAACATAATGAAGAACTAAAATACAAGAATGGAGTACACTGCAATTTGAAGCACGACAATAATGCTGACCAGATATACTGAGAATAGTTCAAAGTGATATTACAGTAAATGACATTTGGAAATTTTAAATTATATTACATTATTTTGCTGTGATCTAAAATTTAATTCTATGATTTTTCTGTATACATGTTAACAGCTTTCACTGTACTATTTACACAGTCATCCTGAGGAGTGCAAGTTGACATAAATCTTACTATAAATACATGGTGCATTCTGAAAAACTATGTATTACCTTATTGTAGTACTAACTTCCGTATTTTTGTGTTAGTGCTGGTCATCCTAACACACAAATTCTCAGCAGTATTAATAGCGCACGTAAGTCTTTGGGACTTAATGTGGAATTTGTGAATGCAGTATTTCAGAAGGAATCTTCTGACAAAGCCAGAAAACTTTGTAACGCTCAGCTAGTATGTGATGGTGTGCAAGCAAAACAGGTTGAGCATTTGAGAATAAGGTCAGCTGAAAATACCTCTAGTTCACTAGACCTGACTTAAACATGAGGTTTGCCTGAGCAAAGGTGTTCATCAAGGGGGTTTTTGTATTCGCGTTTCCCCAGCTGCAATGTCGCATCTCTAACAGCAGAATATGCTGAGTCACTGTGGAGGATGAGATGGGGGACAAGCTGGAAATCTTGTGAAATCTAAACTCACATGATGGACCGTGAGTACAGTAACTCCACCATTCACCTTCAGAAGACACAACTATTTTCAAGATCAAAAGGAGCAATGTCAAATTCCAGAGCACCTCACATTGTTTGGGATTTTTTTTTTTTTGGAAGGGGTGTGTTTGTTTTGGGGGGGAGGGTGTTTTGTTTTTAAACAGGAATGATACTTTGTGTAATTATTTGATTTTTCCTCTGCTAGGAAAATTTACACAAATCTAACTTAACACAACTTTAAAAGGAACTTATCCTTGCTTGCCAATTACAAGTTTTCAATACATTTACCTCTCTTGGTGATAAAATTCTGTTGATCATTTCTTGCCAAGCCAAACATCCTCGGGTGCCCAGTTTTGTAATTAAGCTTCCAAAATTTATCTAAAAACCACTGTGCGTTTCAATCTTTGTAGTAGGACCACTGCTAATGACTTCTTGCAGCTGAAGCCCTGCTTGTACTCATACTGATAACATTATCTTAATTTGTCCTTGACATTAAAATAGTATTACACAGTAACTAACTCTTCTCTCTCATTCCCAGTGCATTTAAAAAACAAACAAAACCAAACAAGCTTTAAAGCACTTAGAGCCCTGCTCAAAAGCAGACTTCTGATCATTTTTCCTGTTTGCCAAGTGGGATTCTTCATGTTAAGTCTGGACGCTTTGCTACAAATGAGGGATTCCTCCCCTTCCACCCCAAAAAATGTTTCACCAAAATAATTAGGACTTTCAAAAAGTGTTATTTTGCTAGGACAGTATATGCATATCCCAAACTGAGGGAAGAAGAAGACTGTACACTTCTTACCTTACATTTATTTTTCAAAGGGAGAGTAACAGCAGTGAATGGCAGGTTAGAAACAAAGCGAGAGCAGAGACAAGGAAAGACAGGAAGGTAAATAAACATGGAATCACAGGTGGAGAAACAAGTAAGAAAATGGAAAGGACAAATGAGAACCCAGGAGTGGTTTTAGAAGATCGTATTTTTCAGAAGTCTACAAGGAATTTCTGCTTACTGCAAAGTCCTAATCATAAGAGGGGTCCAGGAAACTAACACCTATTTTTTCAGAAAAGATTAAAGAAAAGATCATCAAGATGCAGAATTAAAATGAGTTAACAAAAAGCTGCTATTCCTAATCTAACATGCATTCCCCACAAACTATTACTTTTAAAAGTGGCTGTCCTAAGTCACAGTATGACTACACTTCCATGAATACCAAAGGCATTTTTGGTGACTAGTACCATGCCTACATTCGCAGTTCCCACTTACGCGGAGTGGCCTACTTGAGCTGAGTAGTATCTTACTCAAGTCTGGAAGAGTCAATGGTAGTTTAGGAACTCTGAAATGCACTATGGTTTAGTAATACTGTTTGTCCTGTTAGGAGCACTGAAACAATAGTTTTGGTTTTCCAGAAGCATTAACAGATACTAGAGTGTTTTTCTGTGGGCTATTTAGTCACAGGTCCAGTGACTAAATTTAACACATTGTTGTGGTTTAACTATGGTAGGCAGCTAAGCCCCACACAGCCGCTCGCTCACTCCCCCCCGGTGGGATGGGGGAGAGAGTTGGAAGAATAAAAGTAAGAAAACTCGTGGGTTGAGATCAAGACAGTTTAATAGGTAAAGCAAAAGCTGTGCACACAAGCAAAGCAAAACAAGGAATTCACTACTTCCCATCAGCAGACTCCATGTGTAACGGTTAGCTGGGAAGACAAATGCCATAATTCCAAATGTCCCCCCCTTCCTTCTTCTTCCCCCAGCTTTACATGCTGAGCATGCCGCCATATGGTATGGAATAGCCCTTTGGTCAGCTGGGGTCAGCTGTCCCAGCTGTGTCCCCTCCCAACTTCTTGTACACCCCCAGCCTACTCGCTGGTGGGGTGGGGTGAGAAGCAGAAAAGGCCTTGACTCTGTGTAAGCACTGCTCAGCAATAGCTAAAACACCCCTGTGTTATCAGCACTGTTTTGGTCACAAATCCAAGACACAGTACCATATGAACTACTATGAAGAAAATTAACTCTATCCCAACCAAAACCAGTATACACTTTCTGTTTTTACAAAATTATTTTAAATATTGTTTTAAAAAGATATATATGGTTAAACTGATCCTTCCTAAAGGACATTTTCTCTTCCTTAGACATAACAGAGAAATCACTAGAAAATGTATTTCATAATAAGGGCTAACAAGTGGAACACATTGTCAAGGTTAGTTCTTCAAATAAGCTTCAATAGGAGACCCTGCCATAACACCCCTGACTAACTTCAAATTCCTCATGTATCATGACTTTTGGGGGAAAAATACAAGAAATAATAATTAAAAAAAAAAATCTATAAAACGTAACATACAAGAGCCCTTTGGTGACGTTCAAACCTTTACCATATTTGAAAACTGCTTTAAAGAAAAAAAGTTTCTCATTTTCTGTACTGTTCAACAGCTCTTTCTTGTGACCATAAAGACTTTATTCCCAGCTGTCAACAAAGACTCCTCCTTTTCTACAACTTCCACAATATATTTCTTTATTACGTATTTACCCTACAGCCAGGGTAAACAGGAGAGCCTGCTGTTGAGGACTTAACAGAGGACAAGTTGCCTGGTTTCAATGAGAAATTTGAGAAAGAGGTGATGGAGCAGCCTAACAAGGACCACTGTGATGCTCTGGTAACAAACACACCACTTACAGGCTAAATTCTCCATCCCCTCTCAATTTCACTGCCTAAGTAGTTCTAACATGCTCTAGAAATGGGAAATTTTCCAACAGTGTTTACCAGACTGTTTCAAACTGCCATCTTTTCTTGAGCAGGTGGAAAGAAATCAATGTCTATTATAGGGCTGTTTTCAATCTTAATTCTGGTGCGTTGCTTGTTATCGAGTCACAAAATACCCAAACACTGTTGGTGTTTAAATTTACTCTGAAGCTCTTACTTATACAAATAAGATTAAAATAGAAACCAGAATCAATAACTAATGATGAAAGCAATAAAACTGAAAGTACTTACATTAAACTTAATAATGTCATATATCAAGTACCGAGGGACAACCTGTCCATTAACCTTGTCGATGATCATTTCCTTAAAAGAAGAGAGATGACATTTACATTTGTTTCATGAATATAGAAGAATGTCAACACATTTATACTTGGTGCACGTACCTGTAAGCATGACGCAATCAAACACCGGCCACATCTTTATTATCAGAAAAATTTTACATTAGGTCAAGATTATAAAAATATTACTATGGTCTTAAATATCTCTCATGAAGCATTCAATAAGAAGCCAGGAAGCTGTACTAAGGCTCCACATTCTGATCTGCAACATTTATACATTAGTTTCCCCACAGCTTTTAAAATCACTACCTTTCTTGAGTGAATACTGAGTTTTTAGAAACCTCAGTAAGAGCTGCGATCCTAAGTCAATCAAGCACTCTTGGAAATCTCGCCTACAATTAGTAGTACAACAGCAAGGAAGTAAAGAACAAGCATTAACATCCATTTTCTATGCTCAGGTTGTATCTTTTCACGTTAACAGTGTCCTAGGCAGCAGAGACAACTGCAATTTGCTTGAACATTGCATTGTGACTAAACAGTAGGGTTCCTTCAAATGGAAATACCACAGATACTATCTGTATCACACGAAATTAGTTAACATTCAATATATACTGGTAAACTATCCTGAAAATAGGTCAGCTAGAAGAAAGACTTATTAACGATCAACATCCAAACACAAAATGTTTCCTGAACTTAACAGTACATGCAAAAATCTATACATCTTACATGCTGGTGCTTACATCTGTAACTCAGGCTTCCTATGATATGAATTAGACATAGTTTATTAGTTTGATAAACTAATACAAAATATTTAGTTTCACAGAAATTAGTCATGCTTGAAAATGGTAACAATCAACCAATTGGTAGATCTTTTTCAGAGACAACTTTGAAATATTCACTTCTCTAAATGCAATCAGTCTTCTCCCTGCCCCTCTCCCCCGGCCAAATTCTTGGCTAATAAATTAGTTGTATCAGCTAAGGATTTTTTGCTGCCAATATCAAGTTAAAATTCCAAATTCACACATACAAGAAAACAACTGGAAAAGGTGAAAATATTTCACTATAACATGATGAAAACAAAATTGTGATCTCAAGAATTATTCCAGAAGAGAACCTTACAACAACTCAAATTAATTTTGTTTAGTTTGTTTCTTGCTATGTCAGTAGTATTTTTATATTTTACAACCTTTTAACTTCTTTTAGAATCCATAACTTCTACAAAGTAAACCCAAACAAGAGTCTCAATGTAAGACTTATTTTCAGTCTGTAACCATACCAAGCTTCTTGAATTGTACCTAGTATTTATTTGCATTTGGCTTTAAAAAAATAAGGAAGCAGTTGTAAAAACATAGATTTCTTTAAAAGCAAACACAAAGCTTTAAGCATTTAAAACTAAACTAGAAGATATGAACCTGTTGTTCTCAAAACCCACTGGGAACTATAAGTTGCCTACTTAATATTTTGGAATCTCACCTTCTGTAAACACAATACTGAGATGGAGATTGGGCTTTCACAGCCAAATGAAGCATTCACAGGTGTTGTGAATGACTACCTGAAGTGACCTTACACATCTTTCCACATCATTAAAAAAAATTACAAAAAATTAATTTGAGTGAAAAATATTCCTTTGTAACATTACAATATCTTATTCTTAACTCTAAAAATCGTTCAGTCACAGGTACTGTAGGTACTGTCAAATAACATTTGCAAAAATACTACATAGGATTGATGTAACAAAATGCCATTCTGTTACTTTCCAGTATTTAGGTAAGACACCAGTGAGCTATCAAAGGAACAGCAGATGCAATGCAGCAATACCTTCTTTGACAATACATTTTATAACTAACTGCAACAACAGATACACCCGAAGAGAGAAAGCAAGCATGATGTTCAAACTTGGAAGAGTGTGTAAAGATCTAAGGGGGGGGGGGGGGAGAAACCCACCAGGAATTACTGATAGTAATCAGGTGAAATGAGTAACAAAGTAAAACTGAAACAAAAGAATGCTACCATATTTCTTTAAAGTTTAAATCATATTAGCAAGTGAAACAGATTTTTAAGATACATTTAATTGAACATATATTTAAGGTTTACAGACTCATTTCCTCAGCATGCATATTCAGAGCCTCAGCTTTGATGCAAAGCTAGCGTTTGTATACAAAATCCTGAAAACATTTCAGTGCCTGTTATTACAAGTTTTTATGCCTAATTTTCAAAATCTGAATCTCTGGACATTCAGTTTAAGAAGAATTATAAAAATAGCCAAGAGGACCAAGAATGATTTTTAAACCTTCTCTGGAACATTCAGTTTTGATACAGAATTAATTTTATAAAGAAACTTTTTCTCCTCTTCCGACATGTATAAACCTTTTTGACTCTATTACTGGTCAAACTAGCCTCTTTCCTTACATCCTCACTTCTCTTCTTCCTCCCCTGCCTCTTGTTCTCTTTCCACATCCTGACTGAAATCCCAGCTACCAGAGCAAATAAACAACAGCACAATATGCCTTAGAAGTAGAGATGACAAATTCCTGCACTGCTCATCTCCATCATGACAACAACATTCACTGCTCCATTAGTTACGCCAATACAACTGTCATAAGGCAAAAGCTGTAAAGTGATCGTAAGAACAATTCAGATTAGAAACACTCTAACACATCATTATTTAACAGTCTGATTGCAGAATCTTCCTTGAAATTATGAGAATTGAAAAATACCTTATGGAATAGACCTCAAAGGCAAGTTCAGAGACTGTTGGGAAAACATAGTGTTTGATAAACTGATCACATTCAAACTCACTCATTCTGATCTGAATAATAACCTGATACTATAAGGCTATATTTAAACCAATTTTTAGATAACTAAAAACTTAAACACAAAAACACTCACATGACATGATAATAGAACACAAAAGTATCCATAAAACACACTGGCATCCATGCATTTCATTTTATAGACCCCATGTAGCTTTATGGCCACTATTGCATGTTTTAAAATTACCACTGCTTGCCCATTCGCTGCTAGTTTAGGTATTAGCTTAATCTGCGGGCTTGCAGAACGAGGTCCAACGGCCAGTTTCTTTGATGTAATCTGGCAAAACTGTGCTGGTGTTAATCTCCTTTTCTTAATCTTCTGGTGCTGCAGAGCAGTGTCTTACAGCATATTAGAAACAGCAACTGTGCTAAGAGCTTTTAGCTCACAAGTTCCAAAAGAACAATGCTGGACTGACAGCTCATGGACTTTTTCTGTTTTCCTTGAATCACGTATCTAGCAAGCAACTTGGACTTAAAATAATCCAAAATTTAATCACAAAGCAAAGGATCTCATTTCACCAGTCACTTGCAGAATGTATTTTTTGTTGACACAGAGTATGGAATCAGATCTAATCACACATCTGTTTACTGTTCCTTTTCCTCCTGTGCCTTGCCTTTCCTTTGTCTGTTTACCTTTAACACAATTCTAGCCACTACTGTATTTCAGGAATGAAAGGAGCTTTTTTTTTTTTTTATAAAATCTATTTTGCACAAAGTACCAGCCTTTGCAAACTCCAAAAGTTGTAAGTTATGCCATTTCGAGAGCTTACAAATAAGTGAGGTCTGTACTGATACAAAAACATACATCAATCTCAGTCTTGCTCTCCACTTTTGGAGTCCTTGGCCCTCCTAAGTCTTCAAGTGTGAACAATATTTTATATACAAATAAAATAAAATATATACAAGATTGTAAAAAGTATTTCAAGTCTAAGAATGCCTCCGCATTTTCTACTCAACTGTTCCAAAGCTAAGCAGAATGCCAAGAAAGTTCCTGAAAATAACTAATTCGTTTTCTTGCATGACAGCCAAAACACTTGAACAAAAATCTATGCACTCCCTCAGATAGCAGTATGGATGCAAAACACTTGGCTTCTAAAGGAATACTTTGTATTATACTAGCCACCTGTAGGTAATATTCAAATTAGCTTTAATGAGCTTTGCAGAAAACTTTCTTCCCTGCCAGGAGAACAATCACAACTGAAGAGCTGGAGATGAGCACGGAGTATTGCAGGACATCTCTCATCACACAAGACATAACTGATCATGGTAAGAACTGTTTGCAAGTAATTTCAGCCTGAAGTGAACCGTAAATGCATTTGAAATTCTCAAAGACAACCACATGAAAGGCTTATACCAGAAGACTTAAAGCAAGTTAATAGATCCCTGAATTCATGGAAATTGCCTTTATGAAAGTTTTATATACACTGTCATTCTAAATAAAGTTAGGGGAAATTACCTAATCTTTTGTATTCTTAACACCAGTAGTTGTTTTGCTGCATGGCACTGATATCTCTGTTTTGTCTTTCCTTCTTTCTCATACTTTTTAAGATTACTGCAAAGCAATGCCAGTTGAGCTACCTCATTCTATACTTTAATTCTCTGGAAGAGAGAAAGCTACTTCAAGGGCAGTAAGTATGAACTACTTCAACCTGTAATTAAAGAATTAACTTCAACAGCCCTTCAGCACTAATTAGCAAAATATGTTAATACAAAAAAGCCAAATTTTTCTTCCCATGGATTTTAAAAAAAAAAAAAAAAAATCAATCATGCATATATCCAGAGTAAAAAAACAGTCATGGAAATTATCATTTGGCACCAACATTAAACAAATATTCAATTACGAAGTTAAGCTGTTCTGATGGTTCAAACAGGCAAATTTTATTCTCAAACCTATTGAAAGGACTTTCAATTGAAAAGAAAAATATTCTATCAACAGCTTTTTCTTTTTTTAACTGACCATACTTAAATAAGTTTAGAAATCTGTACTATGAAAAGTATCTGTTGAAAAGGTTTTAGTTTTATTTGAAGGTACTTCATTCAACCAATACTTGTTTATTTAATGTCATTTTGCTTTCCACTTCATGAAAAAACTGGGGGGGGGGGGGGGGATCACAGTAAGATCAATTTTATGCCAATGAAGTGAAATACTGAAATGTGCTATAACAGTCAAACTTTTAAAAAACAATGTATTAAGTGAAGTTATAGTTCATGTCCTGGGTAACTGAGAGAACTTCAGTTATTCTTAAAAGACTTAAACTATAAATCTGGGAAACACAACACACCAGATCAGAGCCCCTCTCCCACGCCCCACAGCCACATTTATGCACATCTCATATGTGCATCCCTATCTTCCACCATGTACATATTAGCCACCCTTACTAAAATACCTGTTTTGAAACACAAAAAAAAGAGAGCAGCAGTTTCCCTGAAGAACACCTAGGATTGCACAATATGGACACTGGCAAGCCATTACTTTCTCAATAGCCTTAGAAAGAGCAGGGGAAAAAAATAGTACCAGGCTTTTTATCTCAACAGTATGGAACCTAATGTATGTCATTAAGAATATTATGTATGTATGTCATTAAGAATATTATGTACGTCATTAGGAAGCTGCCTGGCTGAAGAGGCTCCTACCAGACGTGACAGCTTGTGCAACCACTTTTGAGCTGACAGCATAGCATTTCTCGCATTATGCTCTCAATTTTTCAGTGAAGCAGAGGTGGTAGAAAATACTCCATTATCTGCTTTTCTGTCCCTGAGACAGTACATTGTTCCTTACAATAATTATCCTCACAGATTCAATTTATACATGCTTCATATGTAAATGTGTGTTCAGTCAGACAGATCATTCACAGAAGTGACATTTCAAGAAGGATACTGACAACAAAGGCCTAAGAAACAAAAGAAAGTTAACAATGACTATATGGTCTCCCGTATCTGAAAGGTGCATTAGGCTTCAGAAGACCAATATGGAAGATCATCTCAGATATTCAGTACTTCAGCAAGCAAGAGTGACAACAACGTAGAGAGCCTCCGATGCTACTGCAACATGACAGGAAACTGCGTTCATCTACATTGACAGGTATTTAGTGCAAGAGCTAATGAAGTTCTTTTGCTCATCTAAAATAGGAAGGTCAAGAAACAAATAATCTCTTCTTGTGGCTACTGTTCTGAAAAGTTTACCAAGAATACTCCAGGCCAGCCTTCAAACAACAAGTACAGATGTTTTACAGCTTGTTTTACAACTAGCTTAAAAGGTTCATTAGCAACTTTACATAATTTAAATTAGCATGACAACTTAGAAATATTTTAGTCTTAAACAAATATAACTAAGCCATTTCTAAATCAGTCAATAATTCAGGTCAGCTGAAAATAAAGGTGACAGAAGCAAAGACATCAATTCACAAAAGCCTATCAAGACATGATGAAAATTTTATCAAATTTTAGAAATATTTACATTAACTGGATCAAATTGACCATGTTTACTGTATCAAAATATAAAGCTATAACAAGAGATGAGGTTCTGCAATAATTTCTTTAGATTCTCTTCAAGCCTTTTCTCATATTCAGAGAATGTCATCTCAATACCTTGATTTATTTCAAAGACAAACAGCTCCCCCCAGAGCAGTCACCACTGCTATTCTGTAGATAAGAAATGACTTAAGAAGTGTGATTCCCACATTCAGCCAGTGACTGAATCTGTATTACTCCTGAAATCCCATGTTCACTGATCCAGGCCTAAAAGCTTGGCCCTGTTTCTGAACAAAAGCAAACAGCACTGAAATTGTTACAATAATTATACAGTATGCTCCTTACCCCATCCAAAAGAGTGTTTGTTAGATGTGTGCGAAGATCTTTACGAAACGGAAATTCCAGATTAGATACATGAAAAATTGAATTGTCTCTATCAATCATATAAACTTCATTCTTGCCGTCAATCAGCATCATGTACCTGCAAAGGCAATGTTAAGATATTATAATTAAAGGTATATCCTCTAGATGTCCACTATTTTGATTTTTATTAAGTGCTAAAAAAAGCAATCATGACAGACATTATTAAAAAAAGCATTTTAGAAGGAATTTTTTTACAGTTAAGAGTTTAAACCTATTGCTTCAGGAAAGCAGATAATTGCATTGAACTAAATTATCACAAAGAAAATATTTCAAAGATAAAAGTTCAGTGTGTGTGTGTGTATATATATATATATAAAAAAAAAGTTGCTGTGTCCAGACAAAGTGATGCCTGAAAATCTATTAAAAATAACAGATGTTTTAATGCTGTAAGAAATACATGAGGCTAATTCAGTTAGATTCTGCTAAAAGATCTTTTACTACAGTTTTTCCTTTATTAAGTGGACCAGAACTTTGCCTAGTATAAATCTTCAGAGTTTCATTCAAAAGAAACACCTTTCCTGTCTATCACTGGTTATCTAACAGTGCAGTATTGCAAGGTCCCAGCCAACTATTGAGCCACTTTTCATTAAAACACTGACAAATTTAGCCAAGGTACATTCCTCTCACTTCACACACAAAGAAAACCCCAAAGCTTACTGCACTATCACCAGCAACTTGTGAGCTTGGTTCAGTTGCAGACATCTGAATTTTCTAAATTTCTTTACATTATGACAGTACTTGGGAGCCCAAGTCATTAATTTAGACCTCTCTGTGCTAATCCCACAGAAGACTGCTCTATAGAGGTAACATTCTGTATATAAGAAAAAACAGTAAACAAGTAGAAAGAAAAAAAGATTAAAAACCACAAGAGACACTAAACACCATGATAGCTGTAACACACCTGAGTTACCTTTGTAAAGTTTTCTTTGCTCTTTGCAACAAGAGTACTAAAGTAGAGTTTCAGGAAGAATAACAAGGCAGCTGCGCAGAAAAAGGTCTTCTCCAGCTTGTGCAGCAGCCTAGGAGAGCACTCCTTCCGACTGCAGAAAATAAACTGAAGAAATTTCAGCGGAAACTAGTATCAAAGGCCAGCTGCAACAAGTCATCATGAATGAGAAGCAATAAAGGTGCTGAGCATATACCACAAGCAGCTGAAACTGAAGACTAGCAGCTTGAATCCAATATGGTAAAGGAAGATAGAAACTGTTGTGGGGCTCAGAAGGTTGGCAAAGCAAAAAAGACCAGAAAGGTGCCTTTTTGGAACCAACAAGATTTGATTGCACTTAGTAAGACCAGCGAAAAGAACAATATAGTTATCAAGATGTGATCAAATGATCAGATAGGAAACACCATGGCTGAACAGCAGCGCAAGAAATAAGTGTATGAGAGACAAAGCTGACATGAAGACTCAAAAGTAGGTCCAAGTTTGGTGTCTCAGTCAAACCTGAGTTATGTCAGTCTTACTAATTACCACCTGAGCTGCTGTAATTGAACTTATGCCCGATCATGCCATAACTAACCATGTTGGTGGTCTACACCAAAACTGAGAGCATGACCCTAAGCTGAGCTTTCTTTCACTGATCCTTTCATTTCACCTTGCACACAGATGTGCTAAAAGCACAAATGTTATTATAGAAGTTCTACTGAGAAAAGTCAAAATCATGGAAACCCAAAAAGAGAAGAAAATAGGAGCGCTACCAACTGTCAAGATAGTTCAGTGGTTCTAAAAGTTCACAACATTTAATGTTCTTGAATAACCTCTGATAGAAATAGGGAAGGGACACAAACCTTCCCAGAGCAACTAACCTGTTTGGATTGCAGTACAGTTGTTTTGACCGCACAGAATAGGAAACACTTGATTAAAAGATGATAGGAGTTTCACCATCCACACCAGAATATTTTGAAAGAAAACAAGCATATTTTGAAGACTCACTCAGCAAAGAACTTTTAATACTTGTAAGTCTTCAAATATGCTGGATATATGTGGGGAAAAAAACAGCACTTTTCATAAGTCATCCATTTCTCCTTGGAAAGTCCTATGTTTCTATGAAGAAATAATGAGCTATCAGCACTCTTTTCTAAAATTCACCATTGCTCTTACAAGTAATGCCCACAGGATCTCTGCTGTCAAAACAAAGCAGCAAGCATCCCCCAGAAACCCTGCAGGCAAATGGTCTACACAGGCAGCTGTCCTGTTGTCTGCACAGATCCTACCTCTAGAAATCAGTAGATCTGACTACAGGAACACAGTACCACCCGTGCAGCTTAAATAAATACTTTCTTTCAGTATTATGACTACAATCATAGTTCATTACAGATCAGTTCAACTTGCATTTCTCCACAGACAAGATGAGTACTTCAAGACATTACGTATCAGTTGCATACACACACAGAAAAACCCCCAAAACGTATGTGAGCAGAAAACCTAAAGTCAGGGGAGGGAGGGGGGGAGTAGATTAAATCAATGCAACATTAGGAGAGCTGAAAGCTGCACATGAGATGCTTTATGAAAAAAATAATTCAATATACATTCAACTAGATAACTTGGCGCCAGTTCTTCAGAAGCAAGAATAATCTACAGACAACATTTGTTTTTCAAACCATGTAAATTTATTCAAAACTAAAACTAATTACAAAGAACATGTTGTGTTTTTCTCAAAAATTAAAGAATTCATCGGGAGGGAAGAAGAGGTGTGTAAGTAACAGGAAAAAAAAATATGCACACTACTTTAGTTTTAATTTTTCAAATAAGCTTAATTGGACATTTCTGCACTCCCATATTTATTGCTGTTTTAAGTACATGCTTTCATTGTAATTTCCCTCAGTGACAAAATAGCACCAGAAACAAGTTCTAATGCTCCAAGAGATCTAGCACTTGTATCATCTAGCACTCGTATTACATACGAGTATGTAAAACATGTTTTTTATGTTTTTTATGTTTTACAAGTATGTAAAACATACTTGTATCATCATTACAAATGTTATACAATAAGAGATCTTACAACTGCTTGGGGGGAGGGCGGGGGGAACAAACTAAACCATAAACAGTTAAAAGCTTTGTTTTCAGCCACCTAAAACATCTACAGGTTCAGATGACACACAGAAAGTTTCATCAAAATCTGTTAGTCTGACATCAAAAGTAAGAGTAGCACACCACCACCTTCTCCAGATCTTTCACTCAAAACAAAATCTATGGAAATCTACTTAAGAATTGGTAGCTGGATAGCCCACCAATCATTAGTGGTGAGATTCCTTCTCTTTCAAACCACAGAGCTAACGTTACATCTCTTCTCACAATCTCTTTCTCTTTTTAAAATTTGTCACTGTTAGCTGTTTATACCATAAATTCTAAATGGCAGGGACAATGGTAAGTCTTCCAACTGCATGCAAAAGGTTTCCAATCAAAGATCACCAGGAATCACAATTATATCTTACTTCAGAGAGCCACTGAGAAACTACATGTGCTTACTTTGAAGACAAAAAAAAAATTTGGTCTCAGGACAGGTAGTTACCTTAACGTAGACCCATTTGACATGGGTCTCACGATAACATATTTGCCTAACACAGAAGCTGAACAAGTTCTCTGCATGAGAAAGACATTAGACTGACACAGATATATCTGGTTTGAAAGGTTTTTGTTTGGGTTTTTTTAAGCTGAAAGCCTGAAAACACCTCCATCCCCCAATGTAATAAACTGTTGAAAAAAACTCTGAATGTGGTCCACACAACAAAATTTGTCAAAATTCTAATTATTACCAACATAAAATAGAAGAAATTTGGTCAAGGATGGACTGTCAACCAGAAGTGTTCTATGAGCAGCTGATAATTGAAAATGTGCAAGAAGCAAAAGAGATATGCAACCATGCCAAAGTTTTGGTGAAACTGAATTTATTAATTAATGAGGGGTTTGGGTTGGTTGGTTGGGGTTTTTTTGTTTGTTTGCTTGTTTAACTCAAAAAGCGTAAATTCATGTGCTTAACATCAGGCTTTGAGTTTTGTCCAGATGACACTTCAAGCTTTCTTGGAGAAATCTTTTAGACCGCTGATCAGTACATTTCTGAATATTATCCAGATGTGGCCTGACTGGTTATATTTGAAGAAGTTAATTAAGGTATTAGCAGCATAAGCACTTACATCAGAATAGAGAGAGCACCTCTGGGCAACACCACATAGGCAAAGAAAGAAGAACAACGATTTCTCAAATACATTCGATAGGAACTAAAACAGCACATAGGAGCTTAACTGTCATGCACTGTATTGCATACTGTGAACACTACTTGCTATTACAGCTGTACATTTATTACTAATTATCTCCATTGTATGAGCACCCAAAAGCTCCAATTAGTAACCAGGCCCCATTGTATTAGATTCTGTGCAAGTACACAAGATGACATGGTCCTGTATCAGATGGCTCAATCTGAATTTAAAACAAGACAAGTGGATAAAAGAGCAAGAGTGGAGCAGCAGTACGAGCAATAACAGAACTGCTCATTCACCTTTGATAACTATACATCAAAGCGGAGAATTGTGTTTGAGCAACAAACGTTACCTCTCCAAACTGCCAAACCAGCCAGATTCCATTGCAACAAGAGTTCTGACAAGCAAGTTAAAGGAAAAAGGGTCATGGTGTCCACACAAATTAATCTCACAAGCAGATAAAATATCTACAGTCATAGAAATGGTAAAATCTAAAGTTTCATTAGAAGCTACTTTTCATTCACTTCTGGTCCTGAGGCAAGGTCCGTTATTAATTCTAACTGGACATCAGTATTAACACGATAATTCAGGAAATAGGATGAAAATTTCATTAGCAAAGAGTTACAGCTCTTGGCATTAGACAAGCAGATCTCCAAATCACCTACCAGAGTATTAATAACTTTAATCTTTAAACTTTAAAAAATGCCAACCACCAAGTATCATCTTGAAGAGTTTTCTCTTCAGAAATCAATTATTTTTAGCATACCCAAATAAAGGCAATTGTTTCAAAGGCTCATTTGCCTCCACATATATCCTGTTCATGCAGTTCACATCAGTTGGGCCTAAAATACATGCTAGAAGAATAATTTTCTTCAAAAACTTACATTTTTAGTTTAGTTTGTTTTGGCGGTGGTGGTGGGTTTTGGGGTTTTTTTGTTGTTGGGGGGGGGGTGGTGGTGGTGTTTGTTTGGTTCGGGGGTTTTTTTGTTTTGTTTTTTAACACAATTCTGAAGCTGACCTGAGCTACATTGAAAATTATAAGTTAAAAACTGAGGTTTCTCCTTTATGTGGATGTTTAGTATTTTTCACCATTAAATTTGAAAGTACCTTTCAGGAAAATATTATTTAAGGCAAAATAAGGCAAATACTTGGTCTCCCTCAACCTACAGTCATTCAGAGTCAGGAACAAGAACAGAACTGTCTCTCCCAAGCTCCAAATCCAATACTGCACCCACCAGAGCACGTGGCCTCTATCCTATTTCCCAGCTTATTCGGATTCACAAAACCAGCTTTAAAAATAACTCCCCAACACAGTACCTCACATTCAGCATAGTGCTTGCCAAAACGCATCTACGGTGAAATTGATCTCCTAGAAGTTCACAGAAGTTTTGCCATTTACTTCAATTTTATGATGTGCCTTGCCTATGTTTAACTTATTTCCCTCAGCCAAAATCCCAGCAACTCTCCTAGCAATAAGGTTACATATGTTAATTTTGTACTTTAGTAGGAGTTCTAAACCTTAAATATAATAAAAAAATGTAGCACAGCTTCCTCAAACTTTTGAGACCCCATCTTCTGAGTTTGAGTTCAACACAAAATTAATTTTCTGAAAAAACCTACAAGTAGCAAATGGATTAGAAATATTTTTTTAAAGGAACTTAAAAATTCAGCTCCTATAGGAGCTTTCTTTGCCCCACAGTATTTCTTTAGATGGCCTATATCAAAGAAAATTATTTATTTCGACACGGTATCGTTGTCATCGCCTTTTTTTTTTTTCCTTTTTAAATATGCTTGTGTCTGTATTACCACATTAAAGAATGCAAAATGTAAGAAATTCCATCATCAACTCTAACCACAAAATACACAGCAGCTCTCCATTCCCAGGGGAGTTCATTACACAGCCTAGAATTCAGTCTTGTGAAAGCGCTGCCCTCCCACACAAATAAGCATTACCCAACTCAGAATAGCAATTAGCATCACTAATATGTTCGCTGACGCAGAGGCAATAACGAAATCCTGTTGCAGATATCATTTTCAATTTCTTAATTTCCTTTTGTGATTGACAACACTTCAAAATCATGAGCACGTTGCCACTCCACAGATCGATCACCTAGGACAAGGCCAAGCCACTTTAGCACTTTACTTTGGACCCTGCCACTCCCTCCTGGCAAGACAGCATCAGCTTCTGGCCAGACGCATCAAATGCTATAGAAAGGGCCAGGAGAATGAAAATTAATGACTGCCCTCTATCCACTGACAGTAGGAGATCATCTATGTGTGTCACTAAACCGCTGCAGTTCCATGTCCTGGCCTGAATCCAGACTGTGCTGGATCTAGAGTAACAGTTTAAATTAGACGAGTCTGAAGTTGGCCTGTGGCAGATGGAGCAATACACCCTAAAGTCCCGATAAATGGGGAAGGCTCAGCTTGCTTCTTCTCTTACATTAGCTGCTGCTGGCAATAGTCACTGCTTCAAACTATGTCTCCTGAAGGATGACAAAGCCTGGACAGGGGGACACTAACACAGGAAGTTATGTGAAGACTCACAGTATTCTTTTCAATGTGTAAACAAAAGGAAAACAATGTCTTTTTAACCAGCACACTGACAGCTCTATCACAAATACCATTTTAAAACTTGTACACGCATTTTCATTTGCACAAGTACACAGCATATCAGCCAGCAAGAAACACTGCTACACATAAGCAGCTGTAGAATTATGTATTTGACTTGATAATCCAAATTCTAAATAAAATTTTTAAAAACCACACACATGGGCCCTTGGAAGTTACTCTGCTCTGAATATACCAACACTTTATATTTCTCTTGCATACTTCTAGGTTAAATTCTGCCATCAACAGTCTCCCCAGTATTTTAAACCAAAAAAACCCATTAGAATCTGACTGACAGTCATTTTCAATTAACAGCCTCCAGCTCCAATATTTCTTATTCATGACCTTGCATTTTCTACAACTAAATATCCTTCCAGTTTTATTACTATGCTCCTCAGTGAATTCAGTGGCTTGTCTCCCTCATTTGTTTGTCAGAACATACTTGGTTTCTGTTTCAAAATTCTTAATGACAATATAAAATTAACATTCAGGATCTCCACTTGTGGCTTTCTATATATTTTCTTCCAAAATCATCCACCGCCATTTTCTTTCAATCCATTCTTTACCTATCTTACAATTCTAGCAATCTTCATTAGCCCCAGTCTCCATAATAAATCAAAATTTTGTCAAAGTCCACTAGCACGAGATCTACCACTATTCCTGTGTCAAAAAAATTATTTTCCCTTTACATGGTATACAAACTCCT
This sequence comes from Mycteria americana, assembly GCF_035582795.1. Classification (NCBI taxonomy): domain Eukaryota; kingdom Metazoa; phylum Chordata; class Aves; order Ciconiiformes; family Ciconiidae; genus Mycteria; species Mycteria americana. Next base: position 41,821,106 of record NC_134367.1, read on the forward strand.
ACCAAAATGGTTGAAATCAGAGGAAATGTCATTCCTCATCTATACTGAAGACTGTGTTCCTCAGTCCTTCTGATTCCATTGACTACTTCCCTCAATTTATCCAAATCTATCATTTTAGAAAGAGAGAACCTACATTATTGATCTATTTTTACCTCTCATTACAATCATAGCGTTCTAAGTTTAAAGCAAAGCCTTTTCATCAATGACCCAAACTATCTTCTACAATAAAGATTTCTTTTTCCTCAATATTAAAACACTGTGTTAGTAGGCTGCTGTTAGTAACTAAATGTATCTTGTATCTCTTACTACATTCAGAAGCACCTGGATTTGTCACTGGTCAAAATTCTCCACCCTCGAAAGAGGGTAGAATTCAGCTTCTGATTAAGTTTCATAATTGTAAGATGTCTACTTTAGGGTGAAATGAATAGTTCCCTAGGCTTCAATAATTGTTGGGCAAAGTCTTATTACATCAATGGACATCTAGACACTCAACTTGCATTAGATGTTAAAGAGTCCTCATAGTAACAACTCTGATCAGGTTGGTATCTGCAGCAGATTCAGCGGTAACCCAGAAGTTTACCTTAACAATCCTGTAGTGATTTTTTAAAAACCTGAACTCTGTAACATTTTTTTTTTTATCCTTCAGCTATCATGAAAATAAAATGTTGTGCCTCAAACTTAATTTTGCATCTTTCCTAAACAATGAATGCTTTCCAATATTCATGTTACAGTCAAGAAAGTTATCCTAGTGTATCTGCTATGCCAATGTCTAATTTCATGCGAAATTAGAAGGTTCCCAATATCCAGCTTCATGTTCTGAATCACTTGTTCAAGCTACTGCTGCCCTGACTTGATGCTAGTATGGAAAAAAAATAATTTTCTTGTCTTACTGATCACCTCATATATCACAATGAAAGGACTATGGTTCATTTTGATATTCATAGAATCATTTAGGTTGGAAAAGACCTTTAAGATCAGCGAGTCCAACTGTAAACCTAACACTGCCAAGTCCACCACTAAACCACAACCCTAAGCACCACATCTACATGTCTTTTAAATACCTCCAGGTATTGATGAATTGGTATTCATCAATTCATCCTGCTTATTTGAGACCACAGAACTTCATTTCCACAAAATTCGTTAAGGTGGTATTCCCTGCATATATACGCTTTGACCAAGTTACCACTGTAAGGTAACAGATACCCCATAGCTTATACAGGTATTCAGTCTCCATAATCTTTACTACTTGTCAGTTTCCTCCATCTCACTCAACATCAAATTCTTTTTCTTATTCTTGCCTGCCACCACTCTCCTTTAAACTCTGAATGCAAGTTTCCCTTTTCATTTGCTCCCCTTGACAATCCAAGGTCCAGAGAAGATTTTTTTTTAATGACTGTTATGACCCTGAAAATCATCAAAAGTGAGGCAGTGAATCTGCAGATGACAACATTTACTACAGAAATCTTCAGAATGCCCCAAACTGCAGTAATGAACAATGCAAGTTTGGATTTCCAAAAGGTACCAAGACACAGGCAGGAAGAGAGAGGTACAACCACACTTCCCCACCTTACAAGGTTCTAAATTAACTCTGTCAGCTACTTTTTAGAGGTCAGTGAGAGCACATAAGTGCATCTGCAGTCAAAAAGCCCCAGCAAACAAATCGTTAGGTCACATAACTAATAGGATGGTGCATAATACAGAAATAATGTTGCATCATTATACAACTTATTGGTATCCCCCTCACCTGAGGTACCATGTGCACCAGCATTAATAGGGAAGTCAGTTTTTGAATAAAGGAGATAATGGTAATACTATGGAGCATGGACAAATGCACAAGAAGTGGGGAAACTGGTCTAATTTCTCCTAATAAAGTATCATAGTTTAGACTGAGTTCAAACTTTAGTTTTTCCTGTTTTATAAATCAAGGATAAAGATGCCTTTAATTAATTTAACAGATGGCAAATTCAAAACCAATGTAAAACTACATTTTCTATCTAAAGTATTATTAGACTGTGAAACTCTGCAACAGAGCTGGTAAATCCAAGAATTTAGCAAGGTTAAAAAAGACTATCCAGTTACAGTGTTTTTCTTGACTGCCTTCCAGGGTTTTAATTAAGTTAGAGTGCTGTGGGGGTTTTGTTTCTTTATTTCCAAAAGGATATTAAACCTCACGGGTTAAATTTGAAGTCATCTTGTTATCATTATTTGACCTACAACAAAGGGTAAATTAATCTACAACTACACTATAAGAACTCTTACATATATAGCATTATGATGTATCTGGTGTAAAACAAAAGAAGAATTGTTAACTAGCTAGAAAAGATGTGACCCACTAACAGAATCTGTATACTAACAGATTTATTTTAAATATTACATTCTCTTTGTTTCACCCAAATTTTAATGATGCTAAGTGGTCAAGTACATATTAAAGTACATTTCTATGTTAGAGGGAGGAACACTATTGGAAAACAACTGCACATTATAATGTTCTGATTACTTTTTTTAAAAGCTATGAGATTAATGGAACAAATTATGCCTCAAGCTTGACTGAACTACTGCATTCTATTATTATTATTATTATTATTATTATTAATTGCAGATATTGAGCTTCAAGCTTGCTTGAACTTGTTTGACTCCATTCCTCCTTCACAAATTTTTGTCTGAAAATATCTTGGAGATTTAGAGGGAAATTCATGCCTGAAGCAATGGGCTCAAAAGAAAAATGCAAAGCAGCAGTTACACAAGGGTATAAGGAAGAAAAACAAATGAATTTAGCATCAGATGACAAGTAGTTACATTCCTTCTTTCCCCAAGCAAGAGAACCATAATATCTGTCATGGAGGCCCATAACATAGCAGTCACGAAAAGAGTAGCACAGCTTTGAAAAAGGAGGTTCCCTTAACTTCGAACTGATTTATACCAGAACGTATGCTGGGTCAATTCTGTCTACATGACAGGCACAAGCCACCGAAGAGCACAACTGCCATTTGTGCTCACAGATTAGAAGATCAGCTCCAAGGGAAAGGGCTGCCCTAGATATCTGTATAGTTAAACTTTAAAAACTGAATGTCATTCTTCCTTGAATAAGCTTAAGCCATTACACTTCATGTATGTGCCCGTAATCCCCCCAAGAGAACCAGCAGCACAGGACACGCTGTTCCACTATTAAAAGTGGTCTGGGAGAAAGGAAAATAAATAAATAAACCAGTAATCACCGATACTTGTCGCTTGAACATCAGGTACACATGCAGGCACACCATTTATCTTGATCTAATTAGAACATTTTAGGATTACAGTTGAATACTCTAAGATTAGTATTCATAGCACAAGCTACATAATAAGCATTTTAATGCATTAACTATTTATAAATAAACAAAAGAGCTTGCTTAGAAGACAATCTGTCCAAATATTCAAATAGTTATATACGAATAATCAGTTAAGTAGTACTTTTCAAAGAGCTCAGAATTGTGACCATAAAACTTTGTGAGCTGTCAAAAGGCTTCAGAACTGTGAAGCATCAAGCCCGCTACTTCACAAAATATACTTTCTGTATGGTATCACATCAGCAGTGCTCCTTAAGCAGTTAAGAAAGGGACACAAAAACAACAGCTTCCTTCTACCGCTTATTGTCAGAGTCTTGACACTGTTGCAGGCACATATAAATGAGAAACTACAACGTAGAGTAAGAATGCCTTCTTTGGCCACTTGAGTCAATTTGGATCCAGACTGGGGATGACATGTTCTGTCACACCTATTGTGTGAATCTACATTGATTCAATGATATAAAGAAACTACTTCAGGAGATGTAGAAGCAGCAAAATGATATGGATGTGCCTTAGTAATAAATAAATAAATACATAAATACACCATCACCATGACCCCCCCCCCCCCCCCAAAAAAAACCCACCCCAAACCACCCACTCCAAATGCAGCATTAAGATAAAAAACAATTTCAAGCTAGCCCAACAGCTGTGAAACTAACAGACCTGGGTCTATAATATACATCTCTACTTTAAATAATACTGCCTTGTGGGGACTTCTTAGGATTAACAATGTTTATACCCAATAGTCCCAGATATTAGTCTAACACCTTATGACACACTGTGCTGCCTCGTTTGACCTAGAATCTCTCAATCAAGAGAGACCTCTCCTTGTTCATAATCGATATAGTCAAACAGAACTGATGAGTTATCTGGTGATGCCCATGAGTCTGGCTACCAAAATCTGACAACTCCTTTTCTGCTGTCAGAGTTAGTCTGCTAGCCAAAGTCTAGGCATGCTCTCTTTCCCTGTACAATAGGTAAAAAAGGAGAAAAGGACAACATGCGCTTTAACAACATGTCAACAGGTGGAGATGATGAGGCCACCTTGTGCTAGAGCTTCTTCGCCCTGAGCTAGAATGTCTTTTCCTTGAGATAGGGGACATGCTAAATATGCTGAAAGTGCCCTTAATCTTACCTCAACTTATCAAAGTTTTATTTTTGCACACTCAAATAAAAACTCAAGTAAGCATAAAATATTCATGGGTTCTAATGCTATGGGAAACAGGCTGATATCAGTCTTGTAATGCTAAATTTATTGCCCAACACAACTATAAGGGATAATTATTAAGATGCAGAGTGAGCGAAGACTCACATCTCAGCTACTAAAACCCCAACTTCCTAGTCTCAAAACACATCATTCTTGCCTCCCCATCCCATCTTCTCTTCCCCTCCTACCTAAACCACAAAATAAAACCATGAATTAGGCATCTACTTTTTCAGAAAATTAAGAGGAATGCTCTTTAGAGTGCTTAACATCTATTAATTGCTCTTTTCAGCAATCATTAGAAAGGCAGTTTATACATTATAATCCAGAATCATATATGTGACCTTTATATACTTCTGCAGAAGCTTGAAATTACGTTATCATTACACACTTAAAAGCTAAACTGCAAGTTGCTAACAACTGATTAGTACTGTAGTCTATAAAAGCTACTTACAGCTTTTAATCTTGACTGGAGGGGGGAAAAAAGCTTTATTACAACCATTTCATTAACTTTCACAACTTCAATTTCCAGCCAAAACATATGCTATCTCCAATTAAGTATATTATTCAAAATAAAGTCAGTGAAACAAATCCCACATGGATTCCAGACTCATCCTAAACCAAGGTTCTTCCAGCTGTAGAAGCAGAACTACAGAACTAGTTTAAAAATGGGTGACCTTGTTTTCCCTTAAAGAACTAGTTAAAATAATTATGAAGAAGGGCCACGAGGGACTATGCCATGTAAACAAAAATGCATTTCCCTTCCAAAGACCTTAAAAATGTAGCATGCAACAAAATAGTGCAGAGTTAGCAATAGGGGAATAGCAACAGTCACTTCACCCTTTTAACTAAGGTTTTTATTCCAAGTCTTCTCTTTAAATACCATCCCATTTTGACAGTTTCATGGGAATAACAGAAAAACCCTTACAACTACTACTTTGAGATATTCAATGAAAATAATAACAAATGTCTGAAGAATAGCTGTCCTACACACACGAACGATGTATAATTAGCACTCAACGGTTGAGGCTTTGCCCATTGCTGACAGTTACATAAGCACATGATTTGAATAAAGCTCATTTAACTTGGAATACAAACCACTTGAGTTAAGCCCAGTTGTTCACAAAACCTGTCACTCCTATAAAAAAAATCCATTTGGTCCTGAAAAGTCTGTTCGATACATGTCCAAACCCCTGAATATTTCTGTCCTTTAAAATTTCAGACCACAGAAACGTGCCCCAACCACAGAGGAAGGAATACACAGCATTACCAACCAATGGTGCAAAACTGATAAACATTTAAGTCTATTTCTTAATGTAAGTGGGGAGGAGGAGGAAGGGAAAGGAGAGGAAGGTGTGGTTTAAAAGAGCCCAGATGATTCTCATGTGGGTTCTCCACCCCATCCTATCATTAGGAGGCAAATGCTCCTTCCTGACCCCAAGACCATGAACATGTATAACCCTAAACATGACTAAATGACAAGACACTCAAAACACAATACATAATAATTCACTTATTCGCTAGCCATCTAGGGTCAGAAAGTAAGATGCCCAGAAAGGGGGTATTCATACCTTGAGAAAAGCTCTTTACTCACAAATGCATTCCAGTGATTAACAGCCCTAAACTTTCCTGCTAGCACAACTTCCGAGGCCATCTGTCAAATCTCAACATCCTACATTTTTGTCCCCTTCCTCTAAATTAGGAAAGAATCTACTAACAATTGTGTAAACCTCCACTTCAGGCATTTTCCACTACTGGCCATAAAATTCCAGATCCATGAGAACCTTGTCATGTCATTTGTACTAATCTGAAAATTAATCTATGGTTCCTCTCTCATTCCCAGAGTCTCCTTCAAGTTCAACTCCACATTAATATCTTTGCTCCCAGGAGACAACCTTTCCATTCTCTAGATCTGCTTTCACAACAAGCCGGTCTCTTGTTCTTAATAATGAGTTCTCAAGTGCATAGATTGGTTTTTTAATTGGATTAGTACTACTCTCCAATCTTCTCTGTCCTCCTTCGTTCTCGTTATTACCCCAACTTTCTCTTTAACCTCCTCCTGTCTCTCAGGGATAATAGTTTTTCCATGAACCCATTCAAATATCTCTTCTTTAATCCTTTGCAGACAGGGTACCATGCTTCTTCCTTGCCACCTAATTTTGGGCTAGTTTCTTTTACCTCTTAATTTCTAAAACAAAAAAATCTGTTTCTCAGTTTTCTCCAGTTTTTTAGAGCTGTTCTTTAGCAATGATCACCTTTTCACAAGTTACTCTTGTCACAAATGACTTCTGGATAACTTTTCATATTAGGAATCTGCAATGTCTCAGTTATGCATGTTAGCTTCATCTCATCATGTAAGGATCAAAGAATAGGGAAAGAAAAAAGTATTTAGCTATGCAAATTCAGGGAGAAACTTTTACCTCATCTTCATTACATTTTAACAACATGCATGAAAAGTTATCTTAAACACACCCGGTAGACTTCCTTCAAGTAATGGTCACAAACATGTTTCTGAAGAGGCTGCAACTGCCAATAATTTTAAAGTTCTCAACAAAAATAGAAATTTTCTTCAGTTTGTACAAACAGCTAAACTAAAGAAACCTGGGAAGCTATCACAAGTTTGATAATATAGTAACTTACATGCTTTGGATAAATCAAAATTATTTGATTAATAAACACAATCCAAAAATTTGGCCACCAGTTTTAGCAGTTAAGTGTAGCTTTACTATTTTTATTTTGAATTAGGATACCAACAAAATGAGAATTATTTAGGCAACAGGCCTTTTTTCTAAAATGTAATTTGCTAATCATGAAAAAAATAATTAACTTCAGAGATGTTCCTAACTATTTTGTTACAAACACCTTTTAGACAATTAGCAGCAATTCTCAAAGAGCTGCTTTACATTCTGTATCTACTTGTTTGCATTTAGATATCTGCAAGCCATCAAATTTGCATGAATATTTTTCAAATATAATAGCCTTTGGCAAGAACTACCTGTTCTACATTTTTTTAAATAGCTGCCTTACCATAATTGAACAGCCATAGTATTATGATCGCATTTATTATTTTTTACTAAAACTGCATGTGTACAGATGTGAAAAATAAAAAGGTACTCATACAAATGCAGGAAAATAACTTACGCCCCTTAATAGCTTGCATTTAGTTCAGGTCACATTTTACCATTCTAAAACCTAGCCCCATTTGATTGTATTAATTTGAATTATTCCACAGACATTTTAAAACTTTTTATTATTCTTAGTGGTAACGGTCTTTTTTTTCAAAACTGGTGTCTCATTACTTTACCAACACTACTCCTGTCTGAACATTCAGCTCCACTCATTAGCACAAACATCTGCTACAAACAGTATTAATGAGATACATATCAAGGGATACAGCAAGCCGCTAACCACCTGGGTTAATCACTTTACAGTACAAAGTTGATAATACAGAGTCATACAGTATGCCTTGAACATACTGTTACAATTATCTTATTCAGATAGCAACTACTATTTCGAAAACACAGCACTACAAAATTGGATACATTTGTAAAGCCGTACATACCGTGTAGCTACTGTTAACATACAACGTATATTTCATCTCAACAAAGCCAAAAGGCATGATTTTAGTAGTGGGAAATTTGCCCTTTGGATTTCTGTGCCTTATGAATAGATTAGCATTAAAATTATTTTTAAGACACCAGAGATTTGACAACTGTTTCAATAAACATACAGGATAGAATTCACACCAAACCAGTCAGAATAGCTGCAGACTTAAGTGGTTTTTTTTTTAAATAATAATAATTTAAAGCAATATGATTTGAGAGGTGTTTTTCCCCAAAACGGAGTTGCATATAATATTTACATACATGCAAATAGCTGGCACAAAGGAAATATTTGTCCAAAGAGAGCCAACGCTAAGTAAGCTTCAAAGCTCTTTTAATTTAAAGTTCGTTTGTCTAAACCTGAGATGCAAATGTACATACCTTTACACATAGGCATTTAAAAACAGGAGGGGAGAAGTATTTGTACACACTGCATTTCCCTTTGGAGCGAACATGCTCCAGAAGGAAAGCTGGAGCGAGAACAAGGACGTGTGCCTTGCTGATGCTCATGGAACAAGGGCTCTGGAGACCAGGCACAGGACAAGCAAGACCATGGTGTAGGCACTAACTCTGCAAATCAGGACAGACTAAGCAACGGTAAGTCAAAACATTTTGAACTCAGGGCTCCAAGAGAATGGAGGAGGATGAGTTTTGACCCAAACCAGACTCAGAACCCACACGTTTACAAAAGCGTATAAGCTACTACTCCAGTAAATTTCACCAAAATAGTTTATAGAATCACTGTCAAATAATTTAACCAATCAATTTCACTTTATTTAGTCAACACAAGATGATAAATAATGCTCTTTCATTTAGGGAAATACTTTCTTTTTTTTTAAATTATGGGTAGAAAAATACAACAATACTAAGAAAGCAAGAAAACATGCACTGTTCTACCGCTGAAAAACAAACAAACAAAACCCAACAACAACACAGCTCTTAAACCAGAAGGGTGAAAGTTCAGCTCCAGTTGAAATCTAGGAATAGAAAATGCCTTTGGAGAAAAGTAAGAGTCCTCAATGAAATTACTGACACTACATGTCAGTTAAGATAATCTACAAATAAAGGCTTCAGACATGAAACCTCTAGAGAAAACTACTGCTACTGGAATAAAATGCAGGTATTTAACAATGGTGAAAATTAAGAAGTTTGGCTAAGTTGAGCAAATATTGCTATTAACTGAGATGAGAGGGTTTCATTTAAGTGAGAAAGTATAATATAAAGTTATTAGTTAAGCATCTGCTTTTCTGTAAGTCCAATCAAGTTGATGAAACAGCAGTGCTTTTTTAAGCAAAGAGAGAGAACAAAACAAAACAAAGGTATGCAAGCCAAATAATACTGTAATAGGCAAACCCTAGACTGCTGCATCTAAATCACACTTAAGAGAATAGCTTCAGAGATATTTGATGACAGGGGTTTCACTTCCAGATGAAGTAAGGAGGGGATCCATAAATGGATCTCCACTAACTGATGTCTTAATATTAAATTCAGGAAGGTCACGCCTGTCAACACAAGCATTCAGAATAATTAATGAAAATCTGTTTAATTGCATATGGAGTCCAGATCGTTGGAGAACAACAAAATAATTAGAAGCATGTCCAGTGTAAAAACTGCCATAGTCATTTTTCATTGTTGGTTAGGGTAGCTATCATGCACAGTGTCTAAATGTCCAAATAATAGCTCAGGTTTTCATCCTTAATCTCTCTTTCACAACATTCCTTCAGCTGAATTTCGTTAACACTGGATCTCTGTAGCACCATTTTCTTCTCCAAATATACCTATCAGCCTGTGTATGTCCATAATCAACTACAAATTTCGATGTTTCGAGAAAATTTAAAAGAACTATTTAGTTCCCTCAATTTTATTCTTCAGCCATTCTGTTTTGTCACCATTCCAGAACTCTAAAAACACAGGACAGAATGTCCAAAATACTGAAAATTCCTGCAAGAAATTACACATGCACTTTAATTTCTTTCACAAAAGGCAGTCTTCCAGGTCCACTACTATTTTCTATATAATTATTCTAGTATTCAGAATATATGCATCCTGTACATTTGAGTAAGAAAATACGAATATTCCATAAGACTTCAATTTTCCAAATGAATAACACAAGATATGACAAAGATATGACCCTTCATATTGAAAATACAAAGAAAGAAAGAAATGTGGAAAAATAGCTTACAACGCTGTGGAATAGCACTAATTGTAGTTTTACAGCATCTCAGTATTTGTTCTAAGGCATACCAATCTGTATTAGCTAATGACCCATGATTTTGAACAGATTATTCTTCAGTGGCAATGCACACTAGAGACACTGCAGGTGAAGCAATTTTTTTCCTTTAATATCAAATGGCCTTCTGTACGAAATTATTTTAAAAACAGAATTATTTTCTGCTATTACTATTTCTTGAAGCCATAGGCTTAAATTATACAAAAACGTTTCCATAAACTGTCTTTAATACATACTAAAATACTAGGGTAAACCAATCCCTAAAACAAAGGCTTCCTGAAGGACTAAGCTGTGAAAAAAGGCAAGGATTACCCATATCTGAGCTGCACAGGACATTAACACTTTGTAAACATATTTTCATAGTTATACATGTCAAGTCCATGGGCAGTATATCTGGAATGCAGATTAAAAGTGTAATAAATGCAAAGACTCACATCTGGCTCTTTGTATGGTCAGTTTAAGTTGGCTGAGTTTACTTGTTTAGGCTCAGCAGCTTTTGAATGCACTGTACTGCTCTGAGAATAAGCCTGGATCTCCCAACACCATGTTTCTGTAACCTCGCACCCTGAGAATGCCTGCATCACGTTACCCAAGTGCTTGTGCATACAGTCAGCCAATGTTAATAAGCCAAATATTCCCACTCATTTCTTAATGCTTGGATGCCATACTGAGTGCAAGCTTACTTTGTATTTTCACACCATGCTCTGCCCAAGCTAATAAACCCTTGACATACAAACCACAGATGAGACACACCCGAAGGGGTTTTTTTTATAGGAGACAGCTTAGTTCTGGCTGAATTGCGCTGAATCCTGACTGACTCCATGTGGAGCCACTTGGTAATTCTCATAAGACACCCGGTTCCCTATATTTTCCAGGCTTTTCATTATCTAGGATACTCCATTCTATTACTAAAGATAACACACCTAACAAAATAAAGAACGCAGGGAAAACTTCAGAAGACAGCCTACACTGCTTGTTTATTTAGTATCAAAACTTTACTTTGTTATCTCAGCACATGGAAGGGAGAATGCTTTCAATCGCACTGCTAAAACAAAACTTCTTTTGCCCCTATCTATACACAAAACCAGTTAACCAGTCTGAAAACAAAAAAATTCTTACCTCCTGTTTTTCAAAGCATATATTTCATTCACACAACTGATGCCTTCTAACTTGTACATGTGAACACTGAACTCTTGCTAGTCTAAAGCACCATGCACAAATGAGTATAACAGTCCTCCTCTTACCATGTGTACGTTCATTGTAATTGAACTTTTTCTGATCAAGTCAAAGCAGGTTAAAAATCTATTCATTTGCTCTAAGTGAATAAAAACTGAAGTCATTCCCCTTAGCACAGATTACAATTGCTTAAATACTACTGTATGTAAAGAACATCTTTTAGAAATAAAAAAAAAAAATCAAGATACTGAAATGTATGTGTCACACAATTCTTATTCTTCCTGTTACTGAGACACTATTGACTATGATGTAAGAAATTGCATTATTAATTACCTCAAGATAGCGCCCACAACAAAAAAATTGTGATCTAAATGCTATGAGTACCATAGGTTAAAACCATTTCCATTAATATCTGGGATTCTTGATTTTAGTTTTGAAATCAGAAACACTAAAGAAAAACAGAAGGTTAGAATATCAATCCCCATTGATGATGATTTCAAAACCTCAAGAAAATGGTTGTAATTTCACAAATGTTCCAACCTATTAAAAATATTCAGTCCTATGAAATTAAGTATGATTTTGGAGGTTTGGAATTTTACTCAAAAGATTTGTTTCTATCAAGGGCCACAGTACCTCTTTGCAAGAGTGCAAGGAAATGGGACACCTAACATTTGGGGCTTTATTTCAACGTGAATAGCAAATACTTTTTATACCTCATCCAAGCTGCTGGGTGTAGAGGCAATAGACCCTGCGTGACGTGGCTTTTTCATAGAAGACAAAGCAATGAAAGGATACCCAATGATACCAGAGGCACATGTTTAGACAACTGAGTTTCATGCAGTTGAGACCCATCTGTAACCAGTTACAATCAGAGAAAAAAGTGTTTTGCTATTCTGTATTTGATGATGTATGGTGTTTCTCCTACTTTGAAATGCTAACATCAGAATACTGGAGAAATTCAATACAATGATGCATTTCAAACCAGAAATAACAACACTGAAGAGGTTCAACATATCAGTCCAATCAGGTTGTAGTCTGTTATATAAAAAAGTCACCCCTACAATGAATGTAAGAGAACTGGTGAGGGAAGATGAAACTATTGACTCTTTGACTGACCAGAACCTCGAGTTTGAACAAAGGATCACAGTATGAATAAAAAAAAAAACTATGCCATTTCTAATACTAGCCAGCTTCTGAAGGATCAACTAGAAGTTTTAATTTAGCTTTTATAAACAAATTCTTTAGCTTAACAAACTCCTACTGTTATCTAAGATTATTCTAAGACCTCAGTGGCAAGTCTTGGATGACAGACAGACAGGGGTTATGGAGAAGAATAAAAGTGCATAGATTTAACAGTCAGTCTGCAGAACAGCTGCTAAAAAGAAACTTGGCCACAAACTTCAGCAATGTTGGGTACCAAGACAGCAAAAAAATTAGTCTCTGGAGTCAGTTTTGTTGTTAGAATATGCTTTGTCCTCTGTACAAGCAAATTCACTTTCCTGAGAAAATACAAACCGTCTACCCAATTTACCGAGTGTTTCTTTTTCATTTAAAATGAACTTACCGAGTGCCGTCTGCTTTCCAGCTAACTTTGTATGGCTTCTGCTCCAAAAATTTAATATTTTGCTTGTCCATGGAAACAGGCTGTGCTCCAGGGAATCCAGACCTAAAAAGAATGAACTATGTTTATTAACGTTCTGCAATAAATAGTCACACAAGGCAATGCATTATTTACACTAGACTGAAGTCACACCTTGTACCAGACTTGCTGCAAGGTTAGCTTTGAGTTAGAACATCTTCTCCAATCAGGTAATTTGCAACAGGAATCAAATGCCTATCTGATAAGAACAAGGGTATTTGCTTATGACAAAACACTAAATTACACGGAACTTCAAAGTTTTAACTTTGGAGGAAGGGATATTTGAATTCAAAATTACAAGCACTAGAAGAACTATAAGCATCAGCAAGTTAGGAAGCACCATGAGCAACTCCCTGGATCATCAGCTTTGGAAAGGAGGAGGTCAGAATCTGAGACATTAAAATCAACGTTCTGATCAACATTGGACACAAACCCAAGTTGGCTATAAAAATAAGTATTATACCTCAATGCTGAAGTGTAATAGCAGTTGTATAAATAAGTCTACTGCTTGAGCAAGCACTAAATTTTACACAAATACATGGACTAGACTACATCCGGAATTTGCACAGCAACAATTCATCTGAAAACATTTTGTTATCTCAATGGAAAGCAGTTCTAGAATCAACAGTTGATCATTCCGTTTCATAGTACGATGCAAGATCCTCATCTGCTTCACTGTTGAGTGTTTTTGAGGCTTGCATTTTTTCTTTTTAAACAATCCATCCAAAAATAGTCACCTTTGTTCATTCTTACAATGAGCTGTTTCCTTCTGCAAAACTAGAAACGTAACACTTCTTTCTAGACAGTAAAAATAAACAAGTTCTAAATGTTCTCATACCCTTCCCATCCACAGAACTGCTGACACTTTTGCTGTATTCCTCCTAACTTTGGTTGTGTTGTCACCTGGGTCACATATTTAACTGTTATTCCTTCCAAGAAAATTGCACCCTAAATAAGAAAAAAAAAAAATATATTTAAGCCTTCATAAAAGCAGATCAGAACATGTCAATACAAGATTAAGTCTGTTTTTACAACTTGACCCTCACAAGCAATACTAGCTTAAATATTCCTTAAAGCTTTACCCCCAAATACCAAGATACATCAGCTGAGCTTTGCCAGTAAACTCTCAGGTGAGCCATATTATGAACCCAGGAACTGAAATTAGTTCCTTATGGGGGAAAAAATACAATAATAATTAAAAAAAAAAAAAAATTAAAAGGAGGTAAATGGTAAGGGATAGACACTGTTTAGCCAATACTCTCAAGAAAGTTTCCACATCAAGCTACAGCGTCCGTCTGACTCATTATTTTTCATTTGTAACTAAAATGTTTTTATTTGAAAAGAAAGTACACTAGTATCAATTATTTAGTAGTAAATTGGTCACATATGGAATTTGCAGGGATCAGATTAATCATCCTTAGTACACAAAATATTATATAATAATAAGGTAGTGCAAGACATCTATTTGTGGATGAGAATCTGAACCTAAACAGTATTGTAAGCCTGGAGCAAATCACTCCAGGCTTACATTAGAGGTCACAAAACTCTTTCTGGCAAAAGGCTTTGTGACACCACTTTGAAGTGTGTCAAAAAGTATGGCCTCAAAATAAGTAAACTGGAAACTAAGGACAAAATTGACCTATGAAATGTTAAATAAAATTTTTTAATATACATAAATAGTATTCCTAGACGAACAATTCCGTGCTTTCCTTGATTCACAGAAAGTAAGAGCTGCTCACTAACAGTAGAGATCTAACCTGAGATAAACATAAGTAGCTTGGTAATTAGTGAATGAAAGTCACTGGGAAACATCTTTAGACATGAGGTTTTGGGTGGGCTTGTTTGGTTTTTTTTTAAACAAAAATCTCAGCAGATGAAGACATTAAGTCCTACTTTTCTCCCTCCAAATCTGAGATGCATGTTTTCAATTAAATATGTTCATTTTGTCAGATCTAGATGGTAATTCTGGTACAAGAAGTGCAATTACATGGATTTCACCTCCACCTGCGTGACCTACCACGTTATACATCTCAAAACTTAAACTTACACTGTAGGGAAAACATTTAAAAGAATGAATGTACTTAGGCAGCAGCAAACTTAAAGGGTTCTCAGTTGATCTAGGACAAACTTCTCAACAAAAGAGAAAACATAAACAGCTGGTTTGTAACAAAATATTTGTGTAAAAAAATACTTGCGTAATTTTATTCTCAATCTAAACCAGGTTACTAAAGTGGAGGTGCTATCCTGAATGCCACAGAAAAGCCTAAGTAGAGATCAATAAAAGAATACTGAAAATAAAACTCTAAAATAACTTGTATATTCCAGAAAAAGTTTGATGCTGAGTGGAATAAAAAAATTCTGCAAAACAGAAGACATTAAAGCCACCAGGTCTACAAAGCTACATACTTCAAGATTTCTACAGAGATCCCAAATCAACTAGACTTATTTCAACAGCATCTCAAATAAATTCTCAATGCAGACTAAGAAGATTAAAGCATGAAGTTCCAACTGTTGACCTATGAATCCTGAAAATGAAGATACAAGTATTTCATATCTGTTCCCTAAAATGCTTGAAACTTGCCTCAACAAATCTAGCTGCATACTACTGATGAAAGGAGCCTTTTTGCTCCCTTCCCTTTCCACACACCATAGCACTCATCTGTTCTACTCTTGAGCAAGTCTAGGAACTAAGTTGGCAAAAATAACATCATAAATTAGTAATTTTCTGCCAAATTAGTATCTTAAACTAGCTCACCATAAGATGAGTCAGCACTAGTGCCAGCACAAGGGAAGCAGAAGGAACACAAGGAGTGCAGGGAAAGCAGGACCGCAGTTTTCAGTACAGCCTGCATTTAAGATTGGCTCAGTTGCATCACCAAATCATATTCTGAGAACAGTACATCCTAAAGAAATACACTAGTTCATAACCTTAATTACCTTAAGCTCTACAGACTTTTGGTGCGTCACTTATCCCACATTATTTACATGGGCACCAGCAGGTGCAACGGCACACAGGTGACTGCACGAGGGAGGCAGACAGCTACACATGCCTGGCCAGCATGCTGTCTGAATTCTGAGTAAGTGGTTAAGAGCACCACGACATAAAGGAAGATGGTTGTGCCTTGCTTCTCAGAATAATGGCAGAGTGCGATGGCAGTACGACTGCTAAGATTAAAGCAAAAGGCAGGCAACAGGAAAGATTTTCCAGAAAAGAAAAAGTCATAAACATGAAATTGGTGCCTGCCATTTGAAAGTGTCTCTTGCAGATTATCTGCCTCAAGCATATTCACTAGCTAAGGCACAGCACTGCGAAAACAAGGTGAGTCACTTGGGCACCCGTGCTTGGCTAACTCAGCGCTCCAGGTTTCATGAGGACATTTTCTTGGATAAGGTGACAAAACGGAGCCAGATCCATGCACTTTCTGCACCACTGTTGAGCTAACAACCCCCCCATGGAAACAGGACACTGGAGAACAGAGTGCAGAGATGTCAGAGCACTCAGCTCCTCAGGTCCTTAGCGCTGCTACTAAGCCAAGAGTTATAAGCCCTAATGGATTCCAAGGTAACTACATTCACTTAGTATCTATACTCTGCACAACCTTCACACCATCTGTACTAATCAAGCTCTCCCCATTTGCCACCACATCCCTCCACCCATCACTTCAGCTGAAGAAGTGGCAATGTGTATCATCTTGTGTTGGTTCAGATCCCAATCATCTGGAAGAGTGGGAACAGCCCCAAACACACACATCCCTGACCCTAGTGGCTATCACCAGGCCTGGGTGATAGCCATCTTCAGCTACTCAGACTTGACTGAGTGCCAATATGCTCAGAGACTGCCTTCCAGAGGACAAGAAATGTTCCAAAATGTATCAGGAAGAGAGAGAGTCCACATCTAAAAGAGAGGAAGGGAGAGCCAGGGAGTTACACTGATCAGCTTACCTAGATCAGAATACCTAGAAATCAGAATACCTGATCAGAATACCTAGAAATACAGGACCAAATCACAAGAACTGCCTCTAGGCAGTACAAGCAAAAAAGATACAACAAAATCATACTGACTGTTACTCAGTAACAACAGTGTTCAACTAATCATTTGGTTTTGGTGATGAAACAGGCTTCACAGAATTGGGAGAAGTAGGAAATACCACATCTTTTGATGCTGGCTTTTGTCTTGGCTTGTCTTTTCTTTGCTTGTCTTGTTCTCATAAAGGAACTCAGAAAACATGGGGTAGATGTAACTTCTAGAAAACAGAAGAGCAACCTGTTTCAAAACCAGATTCAGAGGAGTTAAGTGTTTCACTAACAAAATGGAAGAATATACTGAGGAGGATCTGTGGGGTCTGGTTTAGGTATAAGAGAATTAATTTATTTTCCCTAAATTTCCTATTAGCATATTCTTATTTTTGTGACATCTGTGAATTTAGTAACAGGGATACAGACTGTGATGGCAGCTTAAGAATTCAGTGTTATCCTTAATTTTAAGAATGGGCTGGAAAAAACACTATGCAATTCTGTATAAACAAAGTTCTACACCTAGTAAGGAATAAGCAATTATACAAACACACACTGGTAGATAATTAGAGAAAAAGATACGGAGGCAGCAAGAGACCAAAAGCTGAATTAGTATTATTCTGTCTTGTAAAAGGCAATTATATTGAGATATATAAACAGAAGTATTAGCCTTAAGACATGTGAAATTAATTTCTCCTTATTAAGCTCTAGGATGGCCTCAACTAGAGGCTTGTGTTCAATTATAGGCACTACAGTGTCAGAAA
Source organism: Mycteria americana (assembly GCF_035582795.1). Taxonomy (NCBI): domain Eukaryota; kingdom Metazoa; phylum Chordata; class Aves; order Ciconiiformes; family Ciconiidae; genus Mycteria; species Mycteria americana. The sequence goes on from NC_134367.1 coordinate 41,839,058, forward strand.
AATATGAGTCAACATGACAGAATACAAAGAATGACAAGAATGGTCAGAAGTATAAAAAATATGGACCACAGGGAAAAAGTGAACAAATTGGCATTTAATGTGGAGAAAGAGAAAGCTAAAAGGAAATGACACCCATATTCAAGTACATAAAATGCTGCTGCAACATCAGAAAATAATCTTTTTCCCATATCCATAAAGACACCCATGGGCAGAACAATAAGTACAGGGCTTAAACTTTGGCAAAAAAAAGTAGGTTAGGCAGAAAAAAACCAAAGTCACTAATATTTAGAATCAATGTACTTTGATAGTTAAATCATAAATATTATCCTCGCTAACTATGTCAACCATGAGGTTTAACGGTTTCCCTCTGTCTCACAGATGACCACAAGACACCTGCACTCAAAATAATGAAAAAAAAAAAAAATCATTAACAGCTACCATCTCTTCCAGACTGTTTGAGATGTAACCATCCATTTTAGAAGCACTACATATTACACCCTGTAATGCCTGTGAAATATGCAGCTTACATGGGACTAGAACAGATGGCATTCCTTAATAAACAGTAAAAGATCTGGTTGACCCATGAAAAGTTTGAAGGTTCTGGCTCAGAATTGTAACTTTTTGTCCTATTTATAAAATCAAGTACTTTTCCCCTGAAGATTTTTTTTCCCCTGAAGTGAGATTCTAAGTGACAGTTAATAATGTTGCTTCGATGCTACAATCATTATGGCATGCACTGGCAAAGTCAAAAAGTGTTTGGATTTCCCATCTAGCATCTGAGACTACAGCAAACAGATTTGCTGTTACCTGTCAACTACATTCGAGTGATGACAAAGGAAACTGTAATGGCATTATGTTCTAACCATTCCCACAGTTTCTGTAGTGTAGAAAAGAAAGGCTGTCAAGACTTTTTGACATCAAAATACAGAAGTTTTAGCAAAAGATGTTTCAGTAAAGTTTCTCACATCCAAGATAGAATTTCTGAAACAGACAGCATGCTAACTTCACTTCACAGGCTAGGTGGGCAGTTGCTTCTGACTATTCATTATCCTAGCAAGATGCCTAGGAGGTGTCTCCTCCTCTACCCCAAACTTTTCCTCTGTCCCCACAAAGATTTGGGTCAAAACGAAAACATTTCAGAACACCACTATCACCACAGCCATCTCTAGTTTGACACTGTCTACCCCTAGGTGTTTAGAGAAAGAGTCAAATTCGAAGGCTGAAAACATCTGCTGCAGGAAATCAATGTAATGCTGAAAATTTAGCCCTTTAGGTAGTAAAATAAGAAAATCTGAGCAAGAGGTATTTACCTGATAATCATTCCCCCTGTAGACCGCATATTTACAAGGAATCACAAATAGATTGTATCCATCTCTACTGAGTTAAGAAGCAGTCCAATCTGCCAGCCAAGAACCATGGTAAAGAATTCTCCCCGTTCCTCCTCTTCATGTCAAAGAATGTTCCTCCAGAGCTGCAAAACTGAATTATACGAATATGCATATTAACTAGATGATTCTTTCTTTCATAAATTCTCTAACTCATAATTAACTTTTAGTTATTAATATGCTTATTCGTATAATTTAGCTTCCAGCTTTCAAACAAACTATGGTGGCAGATAAGAAAAAGCCTGGGAAGCCAGTATCATGATTGCTGTTAAACAAACCAGTTTAGTTTTATACTTGCTGAAAAGAGGCTGTCATTGGACCTCACCATCACACCTCATTTGCTAATGCATCAAAAGGCAAGTCAAAAAAACAGTTTTGAAGTTCCAGCCCAAATAAATTTTTTTAGGTATCAATGTTTTACTGCAACACTAATGGAGGAAGCGGCCATATCACTGAATATATTTTTACTACAGATTTTTACAGTGTGGGCAATTTTTTATTCCAGCTGATGGACTATTTGAAAGTTTTCAAAGTTAATCTTGCTCCTTTGGACTAGGTTTTGTATTGCTTTCAGGCTAATTTCTTCCATACTCCATCTGTAAACCATATTGAGCAGCTGCACTAACAACAAAATGCATTTTTGCAGCATATTTCATATGAGGATTTCCAAGTGTTTGCAAACACACACACCTCAGCACACAAGTAAAATAATTCAGCATTATGCAAAAAGAACTGAATCTATTTTTGCACTCAGCAACATTCTCCCCTACTTTATCTGCAAATAAAAAAAAAAAAGAGTCAGGAATCTGGAGAGAACTGAGTCATTAGTCTGCAGATGATACAAAGTATATTCTTTGTACTTGAGTATTAGTTCCATACTATGGTAACTACAGTAACTTATTTCATCGAAATTATGCAGATGTATGTCAAAATAATCACAATAAGTGATCAGTCATATTTCTTATCATTATACAGTTAAGACAGCTTTGAACAAAATATAATTTCAAAGCTGCCTCGGGGTTTTTAAGCTCATATTGCTTTTTGCTAATCCAATTCTCAATCCTCCCAAATTTCCAAAAGAAAGAATATTTACCAAAATGAGCGCTGAATTTTAAAAATTCTGAATTTCATCCACATGGCTACAAAAAATAAGTAAAAACTGTTTACATATACCCCCCCATAACATTTCACCTCTAAAGATAGAGTGAATAATTAAAAAGTGCTTTACTATCTCAACTCAAACTTAAAAAAAATTGTTATATTCGAAAAATTTTAAGTCATTTTTACAACTGGAATAGTTAAGGTGTTGAAAGTCAAAGTTCAAAGTTCATACAGGAAACATAAGAAAGCTTGCAATGAATCTACCAGCTTTTTCTGGTTAGAGACTCTACTACCAGTCCTCATTTGCAACAGCACTGACACTTGTACAGTGTGTATTATGTATTAACTGATAACTATGAGTTTATGAAATTAAGTTTAGCAATTAGAATAGTAAGTTCTTAATCAAAAATACCAGTTTTAGGCGTTCTTTTCTCCTCTTGCCAAAGGAAGAGCTTGATGATCCAGGTTCTGATTCTTGGCCTCCTGTTTTACCATTATCATCGTCCTCCTCTTCATCATCATCAAAGCACCATTCTGGTAGCTCAGGTGGTGACGGTGCATCATCTTCATCTCCATAACGACGAAATAATTCCTTCAAATAGTCACCTTTATAAATACCTGGTGGTCTAGCCTGAGCAAAAGTAGCCACAGCAGCCTCAATACTGTCAAATAAAAATTGAAAATTACTCTGGATGATTAATTTACATATTTTAGTCATGTTATGCCTTATCAAACATAAGATTTATTGGGACTGAGAATTAAAACAAATTCCAAACTGGTAATTGCAAAAACATTCATTATATGTGAAACATCATGCTTAGATCAGCCTGGCAACAGCTGATCTTGCACAAGATTGTGCTTAATTATGTAGGCACTGCGTATGTTCTCAGAAGTAACTGCAGCTTGCGCTGCTTCATCTCCTTATTGTAGCTAATAGTGGTCTGCTGGTCACCGAGGTAAAACTTTTATTATTGCTACAGAAAAGGAATGGGTGACACGTAGGTAAGTACTTAAGGACTCAATGAAGACCAAAAAGACCAAAGAAAAAGACGAACAAACTTAATGAAGAAAAATGCAAGTGCTGAAATTCAAATATGGCTACATTTTCCCCCTAAGAATTATCTTTCCTTTCATGAGAGGTTTTGCCATCTCACTGGGAAAAAGCATCCCAATCTTTTCAAATTACTTCTCTTTCCAGAAGTTTCTCATAAAAAACCCTGTAATTCAGAAGCCTTTTATTATGCAGCTAACACTTAAGATTAAGTGCTTTAATAAACTGGAGACTGGATCACAAAAAAATTAGAAACCAAAATTAACAGTCATGCACCTTTACTAGCCAACTGGAAAGCACTCCAAAATATACAACAGCGAGCACAGCACAAGGGTTTTATTGTTGCTATTTTCATAGATCCTTTTTAAGATAAAACACCGGACATAATTCTGTCTTCAATTTAGCATGGCTGCACGGAACAGTTATGCTCCATGGATCAAAATTTAGAAATCTTGCTAAATGAAAGCGAGGCGAAATCACAAAAGGCACATGCCTCTGTTAGGCTTCTTGACAAGCACATAGTACATGCTGTGAAAAGATTTTTTTTTCAGATAAGAAAATAGCCTGCCAAGGGAACAAGGAAAACATATAGCTAAAATGGAAAAAAGAATTTAAATACAAAAGGCATTTTTTGTCTGATCTGTACAGTATGAGAACGAGCCTGAGAACTTTATGAGGCAAATTTCCCTCAGAATAGACAGAAACACTTCCTAAGAAACAGTAAGTTTGGTTCTCTCTTCTGATCTTTGGTAAGAGCAGAAAACAAAACATTTTCCAGAGTGAGACTATCAGATGGTCAGTCATCAGATCTCAGTAATGACAGTTTAAGAATATGAGTTATTTAGAAGGAGCTTTCTTCCCCATTCTGTTTCCTAAGACTCCTAATTTCTTCCTCACAAGACATTTTTTATTTTGGTATCTTTCTTAAACTGTTTCACATCTTCTGTAATCAATGCCACTGAAAGGACAAAACAAATCAAAAGGGATGGGGCCTGAAAGATGCTCAAATTTGTCTCTGATGATATTAGAAGAACGCTATACTTTTCTGGAATAGATAGCAATGAAAGCCAGAAGAGGCAGCACAAATTTCAAGCACAGAAACCTACCTGAAAGAAAATATGTTTTGCAGGTTCTAGAAACATAGCAGTCTTTGGGAAAAATGAGTTGTGAAAAAGAGAATCAAGTAAGGTTTCTGATCACTAGCTGGAGAGTTTTCAGTCTGGATGACCTTTCTTTAAACTAACTATAAAATACATCTCAGTATTCACAATACATCAGCAGCACTCCTATATCATATGCTTAAGGAATGAATATGGATGGATTTTTCCATCAGGAAAATCTTATTTCCTCACCAGCAAATAGCAGTGCCTTATTTTAAAGAATGATACAGCAAATTGGATTTACCTTGATACAATGCTTAGCATTAACTACCACCTTGCCAAAATTCATTCTTTTGCTGTGGACATTTTTCCCTACCAGGTGATATATGGGTGTTCTGTTAAAAAAAATCTGACAGAGATGAACAAACTTGATACAATTAACTACCTGAATGAAGAAAAAAAAAAAAAAAAAAAAACAAAAAACAAAAAACATGGCTGTTAAGTTTTAAGTTTTAAGGCTTTTCCCACAGAGGTTTGAAAATAAAGAGAAGCTGCATAAAAGCAGAAGATTCAAATAGGATCAAGTGCATTTCCTCTTCAGAACAGAGGACCAATTCTGAGTCTAATTATTGCATGCTGCTTTTTAAATTGTTAGATCAAAAGCATACAAATTTGCCAGTTCATAGGAACAACTAGAATCATGCTATAAACATATTTGTATCTGTGTCTGCTTCCTATACTCAGCTAAGATTCTGCCAAGATTCAGCCACCCACTACTAATGGTGTTCTGTCTCCATTACTCCACTGTCTTTATTCCAAGTTTACTAACAGACAACAATGACCTAGTTCTTTGCAAACAGCTTGCACATACATGCTAAGCACCAAATAACTGTATGTCCAGTCATAAGAAAATGCTGCAACAGGAGCAGAATTTTCTTCACTTAAAGGATGCTACAAGAAATACCATCAGAATGCTTAAGGGGCTTGTTAAGAAACATGCCTTGAGGTGGGACCCCACCAGCAAGGAAATAGTGTTTTGTGAATACTACCAAACATGCAAAAGTCATGCCCACCAGCATGCTACAGCCAATTTTTTTTACACTAATGTTATCTGAAAAAGATCACTACTCTTTATGAGGACACCAACATTTTTAAATCACAAAAAACCCAGGCGAGTCTGTATAGAAGCACGCTGTAGACTTTAGTCAAACAACAAGCTGGAAACAAGGACTTTGTCTCCCCCTGACCCTTCAGAAGCAAGTATGTCACTCTGCTATTGCTAATAGCTATATGCCATAGTTAATCTCTTCTCTTCTCAACCAAAAAAAGCCTACATGCAAACCTACATGAAAAAGATGAAAAAGTAAGAGAAATAATCTTTCAGGCATCACTGAACTCTACATTCTTACTGAAAATGTGGGACATGTCACAGGAAAGAGACACAATACAATATATACACTCCTAAAAGCCCACACACAGCAGGTACAGCTGACTTTTGACCTACCCAACCTGGAAAGCTTGCCTGAAACAGGCTAAGCTACCAAGGGATGATATAAATAATGTTAATATAGGTTGTTTGCTCAAGATTAGTACGCAGTTTTAAAATAATAAACAGTGAATACATTGGGATAGCTGTCAGGACAATGAGTGAAACATACTGAAGATGCCTTTGGTCACTCTCCACAAATCCCTAGGAATTAACATTCAAAGTTACCTCCAGTCCAACTTCTCAACCAAAAAGGCACAGATCAGAAATCCGGTTCTATTGAAACCATGTGTGCAATGGACACCTAGACAAGACAAGAAAAGGGCATAATCATTTGCAAGTAGTTTTAACAAACATGCTTTAGTTTCATGAGTGTGTTTTTGGATCCTTCTACCTTCATCAGTAACGTTAAAGAGTTACCTTCCTTCCCATCAAGGTAGTCCAGATCACGTAAGGTACATAAGCCTAAAAAGACATTCTTTCTGCAAGTTATTAGCAACAAGAGTACAGGATACTTCAGTTTATCCCAACTCAAGAGCACTAACTTAATGCAACTGAAATATGGCTAATACAGATAAGATTCAAAATATTTTTTTATGACTGCTCACGAACACAATATAATCAAATTCAATAATTGTGCTTTTAGTGGATTCAACAAGCATTACATTCATTTCACACCATCAGGCATAAAAATAATATCCAGATTACCCTACCTCAAACTTGAAAGCGGTGTCAATAGACCACAATTCTATTTCAAATTTGCTATTACCATGCTAAGACCAGACTTACTAATTTTGAAAAAAAACTACAAAAAGAAAACTATACAACAGTATAATCACCGTGAATTATGGATCTTTTCTATGTAAGAAAAAAAGAATTAAGTCTTCAGCCTCTATTTTACTGAATTCATCCCCTAGTGAAAGGAGGGGAAGACTTAAATGCGTTGGAACATTTTTTTCTCTCAACGCAACAGCACCATCTAGTGATAAACAAACCAGCCTGAAAATTTGTGCTATTAAAAATGTCCTGAAGGTTTCAGGCAAGATGTCGCCTCTTCCTCATACTGCATTTTAAATTAGAAATGTCAGAGTGTTAAAGTTTCCACTAACACCAAATGCCATTATTCTTAATATTAACACATTTTTCAGTTGTGACCATGAAGCAAGTCACTTAAGCTTTTATTTCCTTATTTCTCTACCATAGTTAGTAAGGTAAGTTTAGCAACAATTCACTTGATGCTTATTCACTCGATGCTTATTCAGACAAAATGTGAATATCTATCTTTTCTTCCATACGCTCCTCTACACTGCAAGTATTTATTTTTGTTACTGGAGATCAAAAAGATGCCTACAAAGAGTAGACTGATAAAAACCAGAAACTTTATATGGGTAAACAGAAATATGTATCAACTGTATCAGGGTCAGGTTCCGTGCCCGTCCCACCAAGCTTCCCTTCTTAATAAAGCAAGGCAAAAACTACTATGAATTTCTTGGATTCATCCATTCTAACCATTTAATAATATTAAAAACTGTGTAACTTGCATCAAATGAAATTAATTTTAGCTTCCTTATAGAATTTGTTCCCAGCAATCATTTCTCCTTTGTTTTCTGCTTAAGCAAAATTTTTGCATTTTGTTTCCTTCAGGTTTGCAGGCATACTCCAGTCCTTCAAGTTGCAAAAATAAAGTTTCCACCTATATTGCTCTAGCTGAACAGAAAATTTTGTTCATTTATCATTCACATTTCAGTCTCTTTTCATATCCAACCTTGACACTGGAAATGAAATTGCACACAATTGCTATCAATACGTCCTGCAGCTGTTACTGCTACCAAGAAGGTTAAGTCAATAATTTTATACACATGACAAAGATAAGAAGCATCTCAGCAATGAGACCAAAGGCTTGGAAGGGAATGATCACACAGGGTGCAGTACTATCACTGCTGCAGACTGCTTTTGTTTTTGATAAGAACATCCTCCACACCAGTCCTGATACTCTGTCAGGGGAAACAAGTGTCCAGAATCAGAAACAACTTTTCAGTAATTCATGGAAGGGAAATGGAAAATCCCAACATTTCTCTTTTACCATGAAAGCCTAAACCACAGGTTATTTAAAAGCTTAGTCAACACATTATTTTCTTCTTGATTCTTTCTAATTGACTTTTTTTTTTTCCATAGAGGTGAAACAATCTAAATAATGGAAGAACATTCCAAACTTCATAGAAGTCAAAAAGTTAGTGACTCAACACTAAAAATGGCATTTTAAAAGTTGAAATACCAGTTAAAAGGGTCTGCTATTTATAGGATATCACCATGCTATCCATGCTCCATATAAATTGCTGACCATAACAATATTTCAAGTTCTGAAATATCGTTGGAGGACCAAGTGGAGAAACTGCGAAAGGAGAGTGAAAAATGAGGAACTGCTAAATGAGAGTGAGTGGGATCAGTCATCAACAATATTTCAAGTTCTGGTGCCAGTTCTGAAATATTGTTGATGACTGATCCCACTCACTCTCATTTAGCAGTTCCTCATTTTTCGCATCACATACTTGCGTTACAGTTTAGAGAAGAAAACATGGGTCTCAAATTAAAATTGCATTCTATGTGAAATCAAGAAATAAGAAAGTACCTAAAAGAAAATTATGTGAAAAAGTGTGTGCCCAAATTAAATCTCTTGAGCACTGAAAAAAAAAAAAATTCTCAGTGGTATCCTGTGACAGGACAAGAAGGAATGGGTACAAATTGAAATACAATAAATTCTGTTTAAATGTAAGAAAAAAACCCCTGTACATTGTAAGGGTGAGCAAACACTGGAAGAGGTTGCCAGAAGATGTTGTGGAGTCTCCAAGCTTGGAGATGGTCAAAATCCAAATGTGCACAGTCCTGAGCAAGCTGCTTTAGCTGGCCCTGCTCTAAGGAAGAGCAACTGACTAGCTGATTTCCACAGGTCTCTTCCAACAACCTCAACTATTGTACAATTCTATGATTCTGTATGAACACTAAACTGTATTAACATACCAGCTTAGTTTACCAAGGTCTTATCAATGACACCTACACAAACATGTTCCATGCACTCCTAAGTCACACAGACACTCAAGATTCAGGAAGGTTGCAGAATTATCATCAAAGAGGCTTGAGGACAACACCCATTCTGACTCTGGAAACTCAGCTGTAAAGTAATTTCTTGTCTCTCACAGTTTGCAGATAGAGTTGAACATTAATGTGCATAACAGAAATCAGAAGAAAATGGTTTTAAGTAAAACTAGAAGCCACCCAAATTAAACTGAGAACTTATTTTGCTCTGAGTAAAAAAAAATCATCCTTAAGAACATTCAAATATTCACTGCGAGACAGTACACCACAGAAGAAAAACTTAGCCTAATATCTACTACCAGTTTCCAGCAATTCATCAGCTGCTTTGTGACATTTGCTAAAGAATCTCTGATCATTCAGTTATCAAATATGACTTCAACTAAGCCAGACCATCAAATGCCAAAACAATACTTAGGCAATACATGACCTGCATTTGTATCAGCAGAAGTTAAAAAAACACAACACAAGTATCATGTATTTGTAGACAGTTCTTAAGCCTGTATATTTTTCCGCATTGATAGCTGTAATCAAACTGATGGATGCAGAAACATACTAGTTCCTGTAAAAAAGAGAAACACACTAATTTCTGTAATAAAAGCAATCAAATCTATATATGCATAAACACTGTATTGAGGAAATTCCTTTGCTTAGACTTTTAAGAACAAGAGACTGCAGTTATGAGTAAATATGAAATAAATTAACAGTAAAAACTAATAATGCATATAAGATGGATATAATGGATATAAGATGACATACCTATAAGCTCTGAGGGATTCTTATCACTGAAGTGTTCACATACACGGATAAATGTTTCTGTATTCTCAGGTGTAGGGCACTCACCATGCCTGAAAAACACAGGAACACATAAATTAAGAGAGAGCTGGGGGAAAGGGAAGAGAAAAAAAAAAGATTAATTACTTCAGTGAGATCTTTCAAATTAAAAGCTTAATATTTAAAAAGTGCAGGCAACTTACCCTTTACACTGGAGCTTTATATATTTAATCCCCTCTTTCTCTATATCATTCCTATCATAGAATCTAGTGGTGTTGGTCAAGTCTACCAGTAAACCCATTTTAACCTAAAAAAAACAAAACAAAAAACCAAATAAAGCAAACTTATATGTGGTTCAAATATCAGTGCATAAATACTAAATAGCTAATAACATCCAAATTAAAAGCAATAGCAGGCTACAGCTACAAGTTTTAAAATTCTTAAATATTGCATTTGTTGATAAAATCTATATTTTACCACCATCACAGTCATCTGTGTTTCTTTGTGAAAGCTGGTGTCTGAATTAGCACTAGCCATCAATTCAAAAACTTCAGTTTGTTCCCACCAACGTTTCTAAATAAGAAAGATCTGCTAACAGCAGGAAAGTATCTGGTAAAGAATTTTAACATGTTAAAAGACAAATAAGGTGGAATCAGATGTTCTTATGCTTTAAGTAGAACAATATTAAACACCAGCACAGTGGAAATACCATAAGAAAAATTAACTACTGAGACTTATATATATGTATACTCTCAGAAAAAATAACTCATCTTAATTTCCCCATCCATTAGACTGCAAAACAAATGAACACGTTTTCAAGTTTAAAACAAAAATTCCCTTAAATTCTCAGAAACATTTTATTCAAAGCTAAAATGTAAAACAACTTGAAATCTTCAAAGATGCTGTGAGTAATTAAGGTGGCAGTGTCAACCACTCAGATGTTAGGACGTACCTGAATTCAGGCTGCCTTGCCCACTCTACCCTAATGTGTTCCCCTGTGCATGAACTTACTTTTTTAGTGTTTGTTTTTTATAGCTGTAAAATAGGTCTTTTAAAGTAGCCTTGTGGAAGTTACTATGCTTTTAAAAAGCAAGATGGAAAGCAGAAATTCCACTGGGTGGCATCCAACACACAGTGAACATCAGCAAAGTGCATCCTACTGACCCTTGGTCCAAAGAAAATTTCCACCAACCATAAACCTCCCAGTATTACTGTGCAAAAACAGCTCACTAACACACCTGTGTACTGAAAGTATTCCTGGTTTCTTGCCTTATGAGTGCAAGTAATTGCTTTTGGTCAAAATGCTGAATGTCATGCTTTCAAGTAGAATCCTCACCATGAAACCAGATGTCTTTTTAAAAGGCATTTTAATAGTGGTAGTTTAGCAAAATCCTTGTTCAATAGCTTTGTCTTTTTTAAAGATAGATCAATAAATAGTGCACTTAAAAATACATTAACACTGAAGCATGTTATGCATACAAAACCATAGAAGAACACTGCATCCTCAATATATTTAAAACTCCAGCACATACTCATAAACAGGATTTTGATCAGGTTTTATTTACCTTAAGGTTAACAGACTGGCAATAATTTAACAATGCGGTTGGAAGAACTACAAATTAAAACACTGCTTCCAGACAATTCAAAAAAGATAAATTCCAATTATAACTGGAATACAGTTCAGAAACAGCTGCTTCACATGGTTATGTTGTTCAGTAGACCCCAAAGACAAATTTCCAGTTATCTACAGAGGTAGTTATCCATGGCAGTCAAAGTTCTGATGATATACTTTCATAATACTTTTATAATACTTCCATACTTTCATAATACTTTTGTTTATCAGATATTAAAAAGCATCATAATGTTATGTCAGCAGCATTAAGCATTTGTAGTGTAATATCCAAATCAGTTCTGAATTTCTCCTTGCTTACTTCAACTTTGTATATTGTATTCAGAATGCTTTGTTTACTTTTATAACTTTGTTTTGCAGAAATACAAGCTACTTCATTAAGGGCCCACCTGAAAACTATGTTACATCACCTGAAACCTCAAATATTTAGTGTCAACTGAGCTGTTAAACATACAGACTGACAGCATGCTAGCCAGTGATTAATTTTGTAGGAAGTATACAAAAGGCAATTAATTCAATTATTACCTTCCTTCCCCTCCATTCTCAAAAGCATTTAACAAATATCTCAAAGGCTACTTAATTCACAAGTAAGATCACACAAAATTTCCAAGTACTACACACTGTAGGTCCATAACACTACAACGCTGACATAAACCAGTTCAAAATAACTGTTCAGAGGAGAATGATATATTCCCACACCAGTACTTCTAGGTGACTGTACAGGACAACATGCTAGGATAGAAAAGTACATCTAAAATAAGCTAGTTCTATGAAAACTATTTAGATATTTTTCTACCACTCTACGAATCAATGGCTCCATGGAGGGAATCCACAGAGTATCTTCCAGTAACATGCCATGCCCCAAAAAAAGCATGAGAATCTCCCTTTGTGTTTTGCATCCTATCAATAGCATGGTTAGAGTTGGCAAAAAGACAGGAGAATCAGGTGTGTTTTCACCAGAGCACTCTAGAGTATGAAGCCACATAAATGGCCCCCTAATTACCCTCCTTCCAACTTCTACATAGCTCAGCTTGATAACCTCTTCCTTTATGTACAATATGGAGTTAGGTGTAACACTTCCAAGATGTCCTCATGTAAGGGGAAAAAAGTTATTTTCAAAGTAAGATTAAGATTTAATGAAAATGTCATTTTAAAGTCAAGGTTTTCGCATTCAGTTCCAGTCTAGTAAGAAAGAAGACATTCCAAAATGTGAATTACTCTTGAAAAAAATGCTGTATCATACAGTCTGGAGAAAGGGAAAAATAATCTTGAGGAAAACAACTTTTAATAAAGGCATGAAGACAGATTAAAAGGTAACACTGTTTAATATACCAAATTGTTAAAGGAGAGCTACAAGAAGAAATGCAACTGATTTGCAGAACATAGTTTCACATCCTCCCATCCAAAATTAGGAGAGATACAATTACATTTTAGTGTTGAAAACTCAAAGCCAATTCCCAACCCGACTGTTCTCAAATACCAGTAGCTTCAAATGTTCCCACCAGAAGCCTTCAAACTTCCCCAAACTCCTGCTACAATGAAGAATTATCACTGAGAAGATGCATGAAAGCACAGAAATTAATTTTATGTCAAAGCTTTTAAGCTCAAGTAATACTCACATGCTTTTCCCTCAACTTTTAGAAATTACTCTTTTCAACATACTCACTTACAGATTTCAGTTTCCTGACTGACATGTAGATGCCAGAACACTACAACATACTTCAGACCCAAACTGTCACCAAGCATTTGGGATGTTGCATTTAATTTCAATAGGAGAATGAAATACAGCAAGTGTCTGCTGGAGAGGAAATTCTGAACTACAGGACTCTAGGACTTCTGGCCTGCTATTCCTTTGCAATTATTACAAATCATATACAAGTGAAGATCTTGTGAAGTGACACTGTTCCTCACACATTTCATGGAGCAGTAAACCAAACAGGCATCTGTCGTGGTTTAACCCCAACCTGCAACTAAGCCCCTGTCGTGGTTTAGCCCCAGCCGGCAACTAAGCACCACGCAGCCGCTCGCTCACTCCCCCTCGGAGGGATGGAGGAGAGAATCGGAAGAGCAAAAGTAAGAAAACTCAAGGGTTGAGATAAAAACAGTTTAATAGGTAAAGCAAAAGCCACGCACGCAAGCAAAGCAAAGCAAGGAATTCCTTCACTACTTCCCATGGGCAGGCAGGTGTTCAGCCATCTCCAAGAAAGCAGGGCTCCATCACGCATAACGGTTACTTGGGAAGACAAATGCCATCACTCCAAATGTGCCCCCTTCCTTCTTCTTCCCCAGCTTTATATACTGAGCATGACGTCATGTGGTATGGAATAGCCCTTTGGTCAGTTTGGATCAACTATCCTGGCTGTGTCCCCTCCCAGCTTCTGCACCTGGCAGAGCACAGGAAGCTGAAAAGTCCTTGACTGGTGCAGCAACAACTAAAACATCTCTGTATTATCAACACTGTCTTCAGCACAAATCCAAAACATAGCCCCATACCAGTCACTATAAAGAAAATTAACTCTATCTCAGCTGAAACCAGGACAGCCCCACACAGCTGCTCGCTCACTCCCCCCTGGTGGGATGGGGGAGAGAATCAGAAGAGTAAAAGTGAGAAAACTCGGGGATTGAGATAAAGACAGTTTAATAGGGAAAGCAAAAGCCATGCACACAAGCAAAGCAAAACAAGGAATTCATGCACTCCTTCCCATGGGCAGGCAGGCGTTCAGCCATCTCCAGGAACGCAGCGCTCCATCACGCATGATGGTTACTTGGGAAGACAAACACCATCACTCCAAACGTCTCCCTCTTCCTTCTTCTTCCCAAGCTTTATATGCTGAGCATGACATCATACGGTATGGAATAGCCCTTTGGTCAGTTTGGATCAACTATCCTGGCTGTGTCCCCTCCCAGCTTCTTCTGCACCTGGCAGAGCATGGGAAGCTGAAAAGTCCTTGACTAGTGCAGCAACAACTAAAACATCCCCGTGTTATCAACACTGTCTTCAGCACAAATCCAAACCATAGCCCCATACTAGCTACAAAAAAGAAAATTAACTCTATCCCAGCCAAAAGCAGCACAGGATCTGATATAATTTAGCCAAAGCTACAAAAGTATGTATGGCATATAGAGCGTATAAGGCCTGAAAGCAGTTTCTTTGCTTTACAGAAAGCATAAATATTTGCTTTCTCAGTTCATGGGATTAGCTGCACATAACACACTACAATTTAGAGAGTGCAAGGCAAAAGAAAAGGATAAAGAAATTTTTAAAAAGTGGGGGGGATTATGTGACGTATCAAAGTATACAATTATCATGTTCCAAAAATCCATGAAAAAAAACCACTGGTACCACAGGAATCAAAATATTTCAGTCACTGAACCCGGGTTATACTATGCTTGTCCTGACCGACCACAATTCTCACCTATAGAATAGATTCTAATACACATACGTTCATCACGCAGGCGCTCTGCTCTGCAACCCTGACATCACACCAGTCATCACAGTTACCCTCTCAGTCACGCTCTCCTAAGTTTGCTTCTAGAAAGTTCTTAATAGAAGCTGATTTTTGAAAGACTATCTAAGCTAAAATAGATAGTCACCCACTGGAAAAAACTGTTTTTCCAGCCAATGTTTTGCATGATTCGCATCTTTCAGTCCACCACACCCATTGAATGACACAGCTTTGGAAGAAAGAATAATTTTAAATTGTTGAGCAACTTCTCACTAAAACACACACTTATTTCTTACAAGGGCTGTTGCAACACTACAATCTTAGACACCACATTGAAACACAATTGAAACTAGTCATTTTTCTTGGTTCTAGTTGTAAAAGATGACTGGATAGAAGGAAAAAAAAAAGCTCATTGATAGCTTGAAATTCTCATCTTCTACATACAATAATACAGAGATCTTCATACCACCTCCATTCTGCTCATACTTATTTCGGCCAGGCTCTCCACGTCCTCCTACAGTTATAAAAGCCTTCCTCCTCACTTTCTCACATTCCAGCTATCTCCAACTATTAATGCCTTATGCACGCGCTCGTCTGCTGCTGTGCAATGAAACAGGCTTAGCTACGTTCCCCTTGTATAACCCCAGAAGTTTCTCATTAGACGTTGGAACTTGAAAACATCCTCCCCAGGAGGGACACAGCACACTACAATACACTGAATTCTCTGCAGTCACAGGATTTTTTTCTTGCATTTCTTATTTGAGGAAAATAGTTTAAATTAGTGATTGAATTTATCTGTGAAAACAATAATGTGGCTGAAAACTGATAACTAGTTTTCCTAATAGGAATATTGTAACTTGAGCATACAATACTAACCCAAACATTCTTTTGAGTTAACTAATGTCCTAGCTCTTCATAACAGAAATAAAACTACCTTTTATAAAGCATAAACAGTACTAACCTACCTACCCAAGAAAGAAATAAAAAAATGAAATTCTTCATACTGTCACCAATTGCTCCTGCAAATTTTTTTTATGAGACCGTTAAGATAGTATGTCAATACTGGCAATCAGAAGAAAAATGGCGTTGCTATGCCTTATCAAATCCGTTTCTAACATTCAGATTTTCAGCAACCAGCTCCATGAGAAAAAGGAATCGCACAGGAAGCTTGTTAGAGAAAGTTCCTCCCAGACAGATGTTGTCTTAAATGCTGAACCGGTACCTTCCAAAATCTGTGGTAGCAGCAATATCTCACTATTACCAAAATCCAGATGTAAAAGTTTCTGCTGAAGTCTCTTATTTGGGAGATAAATTATATGGACTTAAGGAATAACCAGGTTTCAGAAGTGATTCATTCTGCAAAGTATTAGCAGTAAAACACACTGCAGTAAAATGATGAGAACCATGCAGAGCGCGCTACTTTTGTCTTGGGCAAATCCACTTTTCAAGGTCTCCTCAATTGTATATTCATCTCATTGCCAGATTGTTGGTAAACTGCTGTTCTACAAGTATAGCACTCCAGTAACCCACTGTGTATCTCAGCAAATAAAAAAATCGTATGTTTTCAAATAGCAAACATTCAGCAACAATATCATGGTTCAAGACACTATAATAGATTTGATGAGAACAAGGAGTTTAAGAGAAATTATATGTTCTGCTTATTAACCAAAATTACCAAAATATAAGTGGGGATCCTCATGCATAATTGTACTACCAGAGTCTAATCATCTGATGTCACTGAAGACATTACGAATTTGTAGTATTGCAATAGAACTGATTGATGTGCCTAGTGGAAAGGCTATGAGGGCTCACCATGATTTCTTTTTGGTGACAAATCACTAACAAGCAAATAGTCAGAAATTCTGAGTAAGTCTCTGAAGTTCCCTATAACTTCAAAATATAAGCAGAATTTTAAATTACTTTAAACCTTGAGTAAGATTGGTTTTGGAAAATTTCTAGGTATGCCCATTAAAGCCAGTCAGAGTCAAAAACAACATAATGCATAAAAGAGGAACTCAAGTAGAATTTAGGTGCATAGATCCAAGAATTCAAACAAGAAAAATCCTACCAGTTCAAGCACCTGAGAACAGGCACATATGCTTCACTGATAGTACTTTCTTTTCACATTAGCCCACAGGTACTTCTATCGCTGCTACACTGAGTAGCTCATCATCTACTTCATACCTAAGCCTAAATAAGATTCATAAAATGAAGATTCCCATGTTTTAGTCACCTGATTCTTCTGATGTTTAAGTTCTGATATTGTTAAACAAGTTCAGAATTAATTTAACTTACATCAACAGCAAAAAAAACCAAAAAAAAACCAAAACACACAGAAAAAATGTCACTAGCATGATTAGTTTTATAAAACACACAGGCAAAAAAAATGGAGCTAACCTTCTATATAACAGTTTAATAAATAGATTAAAAGAATTAGGTTGTAGGCCTGCCTTTGCCTGGGAGGTTCAAAATCCCATTTCCCACATCTCCAGATGCACTGGACTGGGCACAACACTTCACAGACCTACATGAAAGGCTGGAAAGGTCCTGTTCCCCACCTTTATTGTCAAAGTTGTGCTACAGTGCAGAACAACATGCAAGTTGAAGTAGACAGACAGAAGTGGGCAAAACAGAGAATGAAGAAATAAGCCAGAAGCACAACTCTGTAACCCAATGATTCCTGTGTCCCAACCCATGCTCCTAAAATTTTTTTTCTATTTATGCATCTTTTTTCACTAAGAAGTTACTGGATAAAATTCATAAATTGTTTTCTTCCATACTTGGGTATGACTGATTAGATACCATAAAACATTCTATGCATCAAAAGAAGAAAATTATGCATTGAAACCACAAAAGAGTTCTATGAAATTCTCCTTTCACTTTTAAATGCTTTCACTCCTATAAGCAAAATTGCAACTTAACATATCCATACACAATAGTCGTTTGTAAAACTACAAACTCAGACTATCTGAATTTTGACAATGACACCTCTCCAAGATGTAACAGTAATAACAGAGAAGAGTGAGATTCTTTCTGCTACTACAGTGAATGAGCTGGAGGATTTTGCCCAATTCTTGCCTATAAGAAAGTACTTTTGGAAATTAGGAGTTGCAGAGAAAACCTGAAAATGTAAACAAAAAAAATAAATTTTCTGTACAGATGTCCCAAAGGAAGCCATCAACCACTTTTTTCTTAAATCTGAAAAGCAACATCTGAATAAACGTTAATAATGAAAGTAATATTTCAATTACTAGAAAATTTAACTTTACCTTCAGACTCTTTAAGTAGTTGGATAACATACTCGGGTGAAAACGATTTTCTTCAGCAACCTGTTCATCGTATCTTGGTCCTAACATTGTCTTCAAAGGTAAAAATTTCCCTATGAAAGATAATCAAATTTTGCAGTATTTTATGTATACTCATGTATATGTACACTTACAACTTAGCAATTTCAAAGCAACGTGCTGAGCAGATTTAGAGGTTCGCCTTCAATGAAAAATAATCACAAGAAAAGTATCTTTAACAGCTGAACTGGAATATTTTTTAGTTATGAGTTCTCAGAATTCACAAGTAAGTTTAGAAGTTTAAAGGAAATACACGTTAGCTCATCTAAAACAAAGTAATTTAACATATTTAGCTAGCTTTTAGTGTGATTTAAGCTGCGGGGCTACAACGAACAACAAAATAGAGAAAATTTAAACTCAATACAGTTAAAAACATGAAAATAGTATTTAAAATGACAGTTTGCTACCCAACCACGTAAACATCAGCTTTGATTACCTGCAAACATAAAACATGATAAAGTTCACTGCAAAAAAAATGCATTTGGTCATGAACATCTATGCACTACAGATCTTTCTAACGTGCTCCTTAAGGCTTGTTGGAAGCAAGGGAAGCAACATTCTGTGGCAATGTTCAACCTTCCCTCCAAAACACAACACTTACATGTGGTTCAGACATCGGGGAAGTTACAAAACCACAACAAAAACTTGACTGGAATTAGTACTTACTGGACTACATCCATCACTCCCTAGAAACCCAAATTTTTTTTTTAATATTGATTTTATTTTTCATCCGTCACATCCACCGCAAAATATCAGAAATAATCTCATTAGAGATCTCTAGCTCTTTCTTTCTGAATTCCAACAAGCTACAGGCATGCCTTTCCCTCCAAGTGCAGCAGGAACAGGTATTTGAGCAGCACATACTGACCCAACAGCTCTTCCTGCACTTCCAAACAGGCAAGAACTTGGAGCCCAAGTCACTGCCACCACGTCTTCCTGGGAAGCAGCACAACTCCTCCCGTGAGCACCTGGGACCCTGCACTGCAGTTAGTTGTGGAAAATGAATGCAAACTGATAGTAAGAAAGAGACCTGGCATATCTACCCAGCCACACCAAGGTTCATGATACAGGCAGGGAGTAAAACTGGGAGAACCTCAGCATTTCTAAATAGCTATGAAAATATTTAAATTAATTATATCCCAAGACTGATTAAACAAACCCTCCCCCAAGAAAACACAAAAATTTATTGCCCCAGAACTTTCCTCCCCACGCACCTGGTTTTTTTTAATGAAACTGTTTACATGCTGTTAAAAAGACAGCCCTTCTAAAACCAAAGGAAATGCAACCATATAATTGTATGGCACAGAAGAGCAGCAGCAATGTTTTTTTAATGCAGGAAGAACTCCAAATTGGAGCACTAGACATAAATCTTCCAGGAAAAAAACTGCTGCTAGATCCTGATGCTGTCAAATTATTTTTCTAAAATGCTTCTAATAGCAGTTAACCTACCTATTTCAGTGCAAGGGGGGAGGGGGGGGGGGGGGGGGGGGGGAGAAGGGAAGACAGTTCATTCTGTATATGATTATTTCTTTTTTTAAACTTCAGTAACTTTTAAAAAGCTTTTCCTATTTAGAAACACAGATACCCACATGATATTTTGAACTAAGGGAAAACATAACACCTTTTTATACTATTCCTTAAACTGTCTGATGCATCTGTTCAGCTGTTAATGTAGAGTTACAGACACCATCCACTAGTCTTTACACCATATTTAAATGTTCAGTTTCAGATCCTCAAGTGACTCAGCACACCCAGCACTAACCCTAAAAAATTCTTCTAAATTACTCATGAAAATATTGCTTTCTCATCAAGACAGAACATTTCCTCATAATAAAAGAAACAAAATCCTCTTGTTTTCAGCAAAACAAAAACCACATGGAATGAAAAGACACTAAAACACCCATTGTATTCGGCTAGAAATCAAGTTTTGAGAGAGAAGCTCACTAATCTTTGTAAAAATAGAAAAATGCATACCATTTTTACTAAATGAATGCTGCTGAGAGGTTTCTCTACACAATAAATTAAAGTTCATAGAGTTCTCTGTAGCCTTAAATTCTGTCAAAACATCTTATATAGTCTCAAACATTTAACTTCTAGGAAAGAGACATTATAAACCACAGAAGACAGATAGTTATGGAAACTGAGAAGTTTTACACAACTTGTTAGCTCAGGTTTTATTTTAATCAGCAACATGAGAAACGCCCTCACTGTTACACTTGTCTGAGACCATTCCACACTTGACAGCTAAAAGGAAAGCTATTCACTCATATAGTCTACATACACATTAAACGGTAATAAATTTATAGTAACTTCAACTTCAACTTATTTGACTGCTAGAAAGACTCCTAACTTCACTTTACTTTCCTTTGCCTTTTCATTCCACCAGTTATACATCCTACTCCCTGATCACAGCTGTTGGGTTGGCTACCTCCCCTTCGTTTCCTCATTTCTTGATCTACCTACTTTAATTTTCTAGCTTGTGTTCCTCGTCACCTTCAACACTATCAGTCAGCCTCTCTCACTCACTATTAACCCCTCCACATTAACTTATAATCTTCCTCTGTACAGACTGATTATGCAAATCCTAGTTTTGCATTATCTTAATGCAAAAATCTATCATCACCATAAGTTTTGCAAAACACCAAGCACGTTTGAAAGTTTTTTAACTTTGCCACTTGCCACTCCCATCCTAATACATCCACTCACCCATTACAGAACATGAAGAATTTAACTAAACTTTTTTTAGCCAAGGCATTCAATTAAGAAAAGGAGCTGCACTGACAAAAGAGTCAATGGATACATAAGAAAACTACCATCTTTTACGAGATGCTGGGAAAAGAGAATAGAGTTGAAAAACAGGAGGTTAAGATTGTTTCCTGTAGCATCTGATTAGAGACTGTACAATTGTACTGAAGACTCTCCTGTTCTCCATCTGCTAGAACAGAGAACAAACATGTTCATTCTCTTCTCGGTAGCAGACCTTGATTTAGCACTTGATTTTCACTCTGATTTCCTTCTGAGCAACCATAATACATTCCTGTTCATCACCAGGAAAACACAGACAAAGTAGTCTAGTCAGCATCCCCTGCAGCATTTGAACACTTTTACACAGCTGTGAAAGTGATGAGTATTTTAATAGAGCCCATTTACTATCACTTCCACAGATCAAACACAGATCTTTGGAAGTATTTAGGTGCCCAACTTCTACAAATTGCAGTTTGGCAGTATCATTGAGAGACAGAGCTTATACGGCAGCAAACAAGCTGCCTGCTAAGGTCAGAAGAGAGCAGTGAATGCATGTAATGGGTTCCAATTTAGGGAAATTTTGTAACCAGATTATGAAAACAATGGCTCTGGGTTTTTTGGGGGGTGGGGTTTTTTCTTTGTTTGTTTTGTTTGTTTTGTGTGTGTGTGTGTGTGTTTTAAATAAATTACATTTCTCTGCAATACAATCTCACATTTCTCTGCAATACAATCTCACATTATTCCTCTGCAGTAAGCACTATCTTCCTAATTTACATTCTTGTGCTTTTCTAAATTGTGAGTGCTACACATGTATTAAAGATCTCGAATACAATCTCATATTGTGTTCCTCTTGTAAGAGAAAACCAAATTTCCCTACCTGGCAAATTTGCTATTTAATCTTTGTACAGAAGCTTGAAAATCCTCCTTCCCTGTGTACATATAAGCCCCTTCCAAGCAAGCATCATTAAGCTACAGAAAATCTAAGCTTTAATTCTAAGACAGATTTCTAACCTTTCTGAGTAACATGGGCAAGTATAAATGAGCGATTAGCTACAATCTTTGCTACCGTTCTGCCCTACATCTTATGCTAAAGAAGTGCTGTAGTAAAAACTGATTGCAACTCAACTTACGCCTCCATGCATAAGCATTTGAAAATTAAATAACCAATTCTTTATGTTGAACTAGATGATCTGACAGTAACAAGGTGATATTTTACATGGATGTCAAAGCACTCCAAGTCATTAGTGCATCTAAACTAAATTATGATAATAATTGTAACTCCTCAATGGAATTTTCAAATTAACTTCAAAATGTTACTGGAACCTTGACACTTGATGATTACCTACTTCCACAATTAAGTTCAAATTTGTCAAAAAGTTTTGGAAAGCAGATATTAAAAACCATTTTCCAAATTAGTTACCCGTAAAACAGATGGTATTTCTTTAGGTTGAAACATAGGTAAAAATTCTAAAAACATGAGTCCAGTATGTCAGAGCATACACATCAAGAAGATAAATCTGAGAGAAATCAAAGTGAACAATATAAGACTTCAAATTTCGTACATATACATGCTCAAATTTTGGCACATTTTTTATCTTTTCTTAAAACTTTCATTCCAGAGCATACCAGTGAAAAACCTACCCTTAATTTAGACTAATTTTCCGTGACATGAAGCTATCAACTCAATACATGACAATAGCCACTAATTATTTATGACCATGGTATGTTTAGATTGAGCATTGATTAGGAAGGCTAGACTGTGTAAAGTGACTAAGGTTAAGAAAGGGAAATCTGAATAAGATGAAATAGTAAAATCTGCAATTAAAAAAAAAAAATAAACACCACCATAAAAAGTAACAGTCTTCTGTTTCAAGAACAACTATGCTGGGTCAAAGTATCCATTTCACCTAGTCTCTTATCACCAAAACAGGTCAATAAGACATGCCTAGGAAAGAATGTAAAATGATGACAATGACAGTCCTTCATCAGATCATTCTCCCCAACTACAAGCTATAGCTCAGCAACTTCCTGAACTAGAGGCGTTACTCTTCTATTTAAGGTGTTATCTCTACAACCGTATGTAATATGGATGTTTTTAATAATATCTCACTGTTCTGCATGCTGCATGTATGTCTAGAACAGGATTAACTAATATGAATCAATAGGAGGAGACTGAAAGACACTGTTGAGACACTTCTTATGTCTTTTCTTCAATATCTTGCTAGCACTTTCCATGGCAAAACCAAAACGGACTGGGTTTTCAGTGGTTATAAAAAGTAGGTACCTGCAGAGATGGCGATGCCAAGGCAGTAAGGCTGAAGCAACCCAATCACTTAAGATCTAAGAGTTCAGAGAAAGCTCTTTTCATCAAGTATATGACTGAGGTGCTACCACAATGCAATAAATGTGAAAATGTGCCATTCTGAAGAACTTCTGTACCATAAAACCAGAAAGTGGCAGAAAAACACCAACTTAAAGAAGTAAACTGGAAAATAACGGGAGACCTAGATCAATTCACGTCATTCAGGATGAAGGGTCCTGTAAACCTGAATGAACTCAATCACACCAACAGAAGAGCTCCAGGCCTCATTAGCACTTGTATTTGAGGTCACTTAGAAATTCTAGATGCCACAACCATAAGACAAGAGGGTCATGACCAAACACTTGATGAATATTAGCCCACAGAAGCCAGACAAACCTTGCTCAGCAATATTACTGTTACACTATCAGATGGGAATAAAGTCATGCACAGATGCCTAGAAATTTGATTGAAATGCTAATTAAAACTAGAATATAACACACCTGGGAGACAGTACCAACATCAATAAACTTTAAAAATTATCTCTCAATAAAACTGTTAGATGTCTTTGAATGTAAAATAGCAAAAAAGGAGAGAAGACTGATGGTGTACTATGACTTCTGGTAAGTTGTACACACTAAAAAAATAAAAATCAGGTAAACTAATATAAGAATACATTACAATAAAGCAGCCAAAGAAATGAACCAAGCACTTTCCTTTTTCTTTTGTGCAGTAACTTCTTATGCATGATCGCACCAAATGGAAAAGAATTACCTTGCAGTTACTGAATAAACAAACACACAAGCAGTGATGGCACAGCAGATGACATGCTGATGACCTGCATTCTTGCTTACTCTGTGTTGCTATTTTTGAGAAGCCACGGCTTCAAAGACAGACAAACAAGAGCAACAACTTCTAGTGTTCAAGAACTTGCCGAGAAGAAAAACAAAGAATAAAGAGTCATGAGTCTATTTTTGTCATGGTCAAAGGCTAAAAACCTAGGCTATCAAGTCTCTTATTAGATACAAAGCAATGCATTTGTCAACAATCAGGAAAAAGAGATAGTGGAGATGAGCAATACGACAATGCTCTTATTTAATTAAGTCAAGTTCAGAGAAACATAAGGAACTTGTTGGAAACCAGTAACCCACAAAAAGAACAACTGAAATTAAATACTGATAAATGCCAATTAATGCATACTGATGGGAAGATTAAGCCTACTGAGATGTCTCACCAGGTTCTGAATAAACCTGTAAACAGTCATCAGTGTCTTCAGTTCCACAACCAACTGCTGTCAAAAAACATAAGATGATGATGTGGAAACGTGGGATAGAAAACACAGGAGTTGTAACTATTAAGCAAGTCATGGCACAGTGCCATCTAGAATAGCACGCTCAGTAGCAAGTGCTATGTTTTGAAAAAATACCTTTAAATTATCACAGATAGGAAGATGAAGGAGCGAAAACTAGAAAATATTGTGGAAAAAAACCCTGGGGGTTGGAATTGCTTACCTGATAAAGGAAAGAAGAACTTGAGAAAACTGAAAAGAGCAAAGTTTGTTTACCCTATCTCATACCAGGCAGCAGGGGAAACATTCACCTGAAGTCAGTATGGTAGTTAACTCACAATCAAAAAATGTGTGTTTACACGATACCTAATTCACTGCCACTAGATGCCAGCAAGACTAGATACCTAGCAATAATCAAGACAGACAGCGTGTTACAGGTAAGAACATCCAAGATGACGGCAATTGCTGACAAAACCTGAAATACACATGAAACTTTGGAGTACAGCACTTAAACTCATCCTCCAGCTAAACAGCTTAGGGACACACCAGTGACTGACAGGTTACTGTCAGTCGGCCCAGTAACAGTCAACACTGATAAACATCAGAGCCTTCAGAAAAAAAAAAAAAAACAACAACACCAAACAAACAAGGAAGAGGCTGCACAGGGGACTGGTCAGGGCTGAGGTATGCTCCAGCACGGCAGCTTCTGCACGCCCGGCTGCCATCTCTCTCATCAGACGTGACGGACGGGAAAAGTTTTAGTGCTAAACTTAAACAGTGTGAAGGAAGAACCCAGCATTAATGCTCCCATGGGCAGGAGTGGGCCTGTCTCCCTGCAAGGGAGCCGAGGCGAATCGGTTTCAGGGGCTGCCTTAGCCAAAGGGAGGGCGAGCCCCCGCGCTGAAGGCAAAGCCCTGCTGCGGGCTGGGCTTCAGGGAAAACAACCGCCCTGCGGGAAGTCAGCTCCGGGACAACCACCGGCCCGGGGAGCTCAGGGAGGAACGGCCGCCCGGCGACCCCGCACCAGCACAGCCGCGGCCCCGGGACAAAGAGCCTCGGCCGAGCCGGAGGGCGAGGGGCCGCGGTGGCCCCAGGGAGGCCCCCGCCCGCCCCGCGGCGCTGAGGCGGAGCGGGGGGTGGGGGGCCGGGACCGGCGGGCAGGGGAGCGCAGCGGAGGGGAGGGGGCCGTCCCCGCTGCCGCCACACAGCCGCCCCGGGGCGGGGCGGGGCAGGGCCGGACCGGGCCGGGCCGGGCGCTCACCTGCC
The DNA here is from genome assembly GCF_035582795.1 of Mycteria americana. Taxonomy (NCBI): domain Eukaryota; kingdom Metazoa; phylum Chordata; class Aves; order Ciconiiformes; family Ciconiidae; genus Mycteria; species Mycteria americana. Next base: position 41,865,063 of record NC_134367.1, read on the forward strand.
ACGGGCTGCCCCCTCCTGGGGCAGTGGAGCCAGCGCGGCGGGATCTTGTTGTAGGACATGGCGGGGCCCGGGCGGCCGCCGCCGCTGCCCGCCCGCGGGGGGGGGAGGGGAGCGGAGGAGGGGGCGCGGGGTGCGGGGCGGGCGCGGCCCCGGGGCGCTCAGCGGCGCCGGCGGCCCCTCGCCCGCGGCGCCTTCATTCAGACCCAGCTCCGCCTCAGCCGCCGCTAGCCCACAGTGCACCGCGGCGGCCGCCGCCGCTTCCGCTTCCGGGTCGGAACCCGAGGCTCGCAGCTTCGGGGGCGGGCTGCCTGTCCTGTGGGCGCCGGGCCCCGCGGCCCAGGGGCTGCCCCGGCGAGCGGCGGGGAGGGCCGCTGGCGGCTCGGCGCCGGCCGGGGCCTTCGGGAGGGGGTGAGGGTAGCGGGGAAAGGGCGCCGCGGCAAGGCGCGGGCCGCGGGACCCGTCACGCCTTGCGGGGTAGAGGGAAAGGGGGGGAGAGCGAAGGAGCGCTTCGCTGTGCCGCTGCCGGGCTGTGCAGCTACGCGAGCCCGAGGTGTTGGCTGAGCTTTGTTTCCCTCGTCTCCGAAAAAGGCATACTGGGGCGGGAAAAGATTCCCAGTGAAAAGCGAGGAGGGCTTTTCACTCGAAGAGGGCGGCCGAAACCAGGGCTCCTCAGCCTGGAAAGGAGGCGGCCTGGGAGGAGAGGTGGTCACAAACTGCCACGGGCTCCTGCGAGTGAGGGCTGTGGGGCCAGGAATAATAAAGTAGCAGGAGCTCGCTTGGAAGCAGGTGGAGGGATCACTTGTGCTGCCGGAGCCGGAGCTGCGGGACTCGCTGGAAAAGGCTGTTGCACATGTGAAGGGTTTACGTGGGCTTCGGGGGAGGCTGGGCAGGTACTTGAAAGAGAAAGTAATTGAAAGGTACTAAAGTAGCAGGCTACGTCAGCCTCGGGAAACGTCCTGAGCTGAAAATAGCTGGAGGCTTGGACAGACGTGCTTGCCCTGCTTTTGATTCTCCCTGGATGTTCCCTTATAGCTGGGACTGGAGGTGGAAATAGATGGGTCCTTGCTCCACCTGTTCTAGTCTGCACGTAATGGGTTTGCCAGTGTAGCAGAGATGCCTCTGCACTGGGCCTTCTCTTTCTTTTGTAAAAAGGCGTGGCCAGAAAGATTAGGCTTGCAGATAGGTTCACGTAACAAAAACTGTGTTTCTATACAGAATCCCAGTGAAAATCTCCGTGGGCTTAAAGTGGTCTGCTTATGTGGACTCAGTTGCTTATGTGGACGCAGTGTTTGCCTATGTGAAAGGAATATTTAAGGTGTTGGTGTGGTTTAACTCCAGTAGGCAGCTAAGCCCCATGCAGCCACTTGCTCGCTCGCTCCCCCCTGCAGCGGGACAGGGGAGAAAGGGGAATCAGAAGGGTAAAAGTGAGAAAACTCGTGTGTTGAGATAAAGATAAGGAAAAATAAGGAATCCATTCACTGCTTCCCATTGGCAGGCAGGTGTTTAGCCATTTCCAGAAAAGTAGGGCTTCATCCCTCACAATGGTTACTTGGGAAGAAAAAAGCCGTAACTCCAAATGTCCCTCCCTTCCTCCTCCTTCTCCCAGTTTTCATTGCTGAGCATGATGTCATGCGGTATGGAATATCCCTTTGGTCAGCTGGGGTCAGCTGTCCCAGCTGTGTCCCCTCCCAACTTGTGCACCCCCAGCCTACTCGCTGGTGGGGCGGTGTGAGAAGCAGAAAAAGTCTTGATGCTGTTCAAGCACTGCTCAGCAGTAGCTAAAATATCCCTGTGTTATCAGTCAGCACTGTTTTGGTCACAAATCTAAAATGCAGCACCCTATGAGCTACAATGAAGAAAATTAACTATCCCAGCCAAAACCAGTACAGGTGGCTTCAGTGAAGCATTAGGAAACAATAGCAACAGATTATTTTAATTTTTTTAGGTTATTTTCCAGTTACTTACATTTCAGTACTGTTCTGTCTGGACTTTCTGTTTTTCCATAAGCCAGGTGTGCTGCCTTTGCAAATCAGTAGGTGCAACAGCTTGCAGAACTAACCACTGTTGTATGTACAGATAAAATAGGAAGCCCTTAGGTTCTGTGAACACATCAAAACAATGGAAATAATTTGATCTGTCTAGAATTTATGACAAACTTCATTAAACAGTGACTGTTTCCTGCTGCATTTTATCACTCTAGGTTTTATTAGACATAGTTTCTTCCCTAGAATATCCTTTCATAGTAATAGAATAGTCAGTTAAGTAGTTTGCATATCTGAGTCATTAGGTTTTTGTACTACATTAGAAGTTTCTGAATTTTGTCCTCTAAGGCTTTTGTCATCATCAGGTATTAATCTTCTCATTCTAGCTAAAAGTAAAAGTCTTGCTACAGCAAAAGACTGTATTATTTTCCCTAGCTATTAAATACACTTCCATTAAAACATTATTCTATGATGTTTGAAATAAGGTGCTGATTTTTCCTTTATAGAACAAACAGGCAACAGTCAGACAGCAGGTGGTGCTGAAGACCAGCCAAAAAAGAAAGTGAAACTTGAGTGCAAGGAGTGTTCAGAAAGAGCAAGAAGGAAAGAACAACTGCAAGATTCTCAGTTTCTGATTTCAGTAAATTCGGAGCAACATACAGTAATGCCAGCAGTATGGCAAAATTAGGAATGAAACCATTTGCAGAGGTGAAGAATAGTACAAAAATATGTCATGAATGAGCAATAATCTCTGTTCTTGTCATCTAACTTTAAGATTCTGGTATGCTTTTAAAACAGACTTAACAGCTACAGAGCAAAAGTACCATGTAAAGATATATAGTTAAACTGGGAGGATATGTAAATCTGATTTATTTAGCAATGCACAAGGCAAATAAAATATTTTAAATTTGAAATATAAGGTGGGGAGTTAAAATGAAGCATACAGCCAAAATGAGCTTAGCCAGGCATCATCCATACCTTAGCCTTTTGGTGGTTCTGGGGTTTGCTGAGCGGAGTTGAGGAAGTCCCTCTGGCAAACCAGTGTAATGCCAGTAGCCATTCAGCAGAGCACCTTCACCACACTGGAGGGCTTTTCCTGAGTTGTGACACTTAGGTCTGTTTGCCACATACCATCTTGCTCCACATCAGGTGCCCAAAATGATGACACTTTGAAACCAGTTGTTGAATGAGAAAGGAGGAAGCAGGTTGTTCCTTTTTTTTTTTTTTTCCCCCAGCAAAACAGTGTCACAGCTGCTGTTGAGCAAGATGAGTGGTGTTCTGTTGATCAGTTGATGGTGACATGGGAATAGTGGTTTTCACCTAGATTTTAAGAGCAAATATGCTATAAATATGACATTAAGAGGTGGAATATAGGACAGGGAATATAGAAGCAGGGAATAATCCCTGTTGCTGTCATTATTGTTCAGAATATTCTTTAGGGAATTTTACATGGGGAAAATTCCATCACCCAAAAGACCAGTATTCTCCACCAGAGTAATAGACTATTCACGTGTTTGAGAACGTGTTGCTGCAATGCCTCCCACAGGTACAACGCAGATTTCAAGTGACTCTGTTTACTCTTAACTTGCTCTAGTGCTGCCTTGGTGAGGCGTCCTTGTGATCTGGAGAACTTGGTCATTTACAGCTGATGTTACGTGTTGTGCATATGTAGTTTACACTAGACTTTGCCATGTTAGACGCTTTGAAACAATTTATGCAGCCATAGGATGATGTTTGTGTGTGGCATCAAACAGTCTTTGTGAACGGACATACTTTCCTGCTTGACGTTGTGACATTAAGATGACTTGTTCCTGATGTACCAGCAGAGGGTACTACCGAGTGCCGAGATTCTTCGTGTGACTTCCAAAAGCCAACACTTACTGCGTTTGAACAGGGAACACGTAGGCGGCCGTAGTGGTTGTCTGAAGGATTGCTTTGAGAAAGCAACTGCAAGTGTTCTAATAGTCTATGAGATAACATTCCCTCTTTTCTGTGTATCGATGCTCTTTTATCTAGAGGCATTTAGATGCCTGTTTTCTTACTCAGGTTTCTGCTCACCAGTTTAAATCCTATTCCTGGCAGAGCAGACACTACGATCAAGAAGTCATTTTCCCAGGATGCGGATCATCCTCTGTGCCATGGGTATGTTGATTTCTTTGGCTTCAGCTCAGCTGCATTGTTTCAGGTAATGGAGAGCTGCATTTGTATGCTCCCTTGACTTAAAACCGTAAAAAAACCCACACACCAAACCTCCCACGCACACTTGAACTTTTTCCTAATTACAAACTGATCATTTATTCAAATTGTTGCTGATGAATAATCTTACACTGTTAATGTCATATATTAATATTGTAAGTAGCTAGATAATTTAAGTTACTTGTTCTACGCAAAGTGGATAAATTAGCTGTTTTGCCTGAAGGAAGAACACATGGTGTTGCCCTTTTCTGTATTGATATAGGTTAACAACCCTATTACTGTTCTGTTTCAGTATAACATTATTTTCCATGTGTTCATAAAGTAATAATGAATGTAGTAAGAAAATAAAAGCATCCCTCAGGATGTTCTATGAAACAGACATTTCTGACTCTATCTAGTAAATACATTTTCTTAAAAAACCAAAGATCAAACAGATTATTTGCTAAACTAAGACTGCAACAGGATTTATTTAAGTGAAAGTAATTGTGAAAGCAGCTAACTGTATGCAAACATGATTCATACAGTATTATTTTTCCACTTCATGGTATAGATGTTCACCTGGAAAGAAACTTGATGCCATAAACTTGTAAGTTATCATATATGGAACATAGTAAAATATATTTTTATTTTTTTATTTACTGATTCAATTAATTCATTCCTTGCTTATTGGTTTTAATGTTCATGGCAAACTGACTGACGACAAAATGGATGACTAGTACAATGTTCCTTTATGACTTATTTACTTTCAGCATGCATGAAGTTTTTGTGGAGAGGGGTGAATACTGTCTAAATCTGAATAAATATTGTAACTTGTTTGTTACTGTAGTCATATTTTATGCCAATAGTACTTAGATTCTAATAGTATCAGAAGCAAAAAAAAAAAAACCAAACTAAAAACCTGTACAATGAAAACATACTTTTAGATTTAAGTGAAAGTTAATGTTATGGTTGCTTATGGTTAAGTTCCCTAATACATACGTAGGCTTCTACATTTAAAAATGCTGAGTATGCACTGACTCTTTTAAAAATCAAAAGAAAATGCTAGGAGCTCAACATTTTTTAATGCATGCCTATTTGTTTGTTGTCAACTAGGAAGCTAACTTCTGAGACAAAATATTTTTCTGGGTTTGAAAATGAAAATAAGATTTAAAAAGAAAGTTATTTTATTCCTTATATATACACAATACGAAAAAGGGATGTTGAAACAAAGTTTTGAGTGCTGCAACATATTTGAGAAAATAAAATGTCATTTACAGTGTTCTTCCTATAGAGAGCTTTGAGAGGAAGTCAGCAGCAAAGTTACCAGTCGTTAGTCTTCAAGACATTAGGGGGCACCACGACCTCACAGACTTAAAATGATACAAGTTAAAGTACAGTTACTTTTCCTGTCCAAAGTAAACAGGAAACAGCATAAAATAGCAAAATCAACTCCTGGAGTGATTCCCTAGTGCGAGAGTATGATACAGTTCTTAATAAAATTTCCAACAGAAGACAACCCAGACATTTAGTAGAATATAGACTACACCCTCCTTTCTGTACAAGTAATAAAACTAACAGACTAATGGATGCAATATAAGCAGCTTGCTTTCGAGTCTTTATTTAAATCTTACATTTTCCTTCAGGTTTTCATTCTGGGAATACGACATTTTCAGCTCAAGCCTCTAAGGTATTACAGGTTAGTTCAACCTGTAGAGTAAATCTCCGTATAGGCAGGGAGCACGCAGGGAGCTTGGGATGGAGCTGCTTTAAATCCAGGTCCCTGAATTGGGTATCATGCTTGGGGTGGTCACCATAAGCTATCCAACTACACCACCAGACATGCGTATGCTGTAATGATGACCTGTAAATCTCACACCACTACAGGGGACATTAACAGTCTTAGCTCTGACATGCAGACATGGCAGATAATTTACTTAGGAGGTGATTTACTTAGGAGATCTATCTGGAAAGGAATTGGAAAGACGTCTGTCTGTCCAGAGGGTTGCTGTTCTTCAAGAGGGATGATAGCTGTGCCTTCAGGCACTGACTTGCAGGCCTGAAAAACAAGATGCCTTGCTGTTGTTCCTCTGCAGCTGAAATGATGGTGTGCTTGATGTAACAGAGATACGCAGCTGGACAACAGGCTTATAAGGGAGGTGCCTGTCATTCCTGGAGGACTAACACTGGTCTCCCTAGAGTTCTTATGGTTTGACTTAGACACCTGAGGCCTTATTCGCATCAGCTGTGAAGGATGATCTTCAGTGAAAATCTACACTGTAAAAAATACCCAGCTGTAACGTTTAAGTCTATTTAACATTATGGTCTACTGCATAAAATGAAATCGTATGGTAGTAGTGTGCTTTGAGTATGGATAAAGTAATCAACCAACTAAAATTTCACAATGGAAGATGACTAGCAGTAGGGAAAAGTATGACATAATATATGAGACACTCATCTAATTTACGTAAGCGGAAAGCATGACTCACAGTCTTTGGAGCTGGGCTAGGGAGTGACTGGATTCCACAAAGTAAAACAGCATTCTGTTGCTACACTTTCTACTTTCTCTACTGTCTTATGGACACCTTAGTAAAAATCTTGCCCTGAATGGAGGCTGTGGTTAAAACTAATGCAGTAACTGAGGTTCTGGTTAGTGCAGGAGGCAGACTAGGGTAGTCAGTAGCTGCTACAGGGTTATCATGCCTCTACAGCCTGAAATAGCCAAGAGTGTTTCAGTGTTTCAGCCTACAAACCTGCATACATGATGATCAAGTTCTGCGTTGCTATACTGGCAGAAATCTTTTTCTCGTGATCAGTCACACAAAGAAAAGATTATTACCCATAGGCGCTCTCTCAGACCTTCTGCATCATAAGTTCATGCCTATAGATATGTATACTATAATATACGCAAATATAAAGCCTGTGAAGAGTAATATGTGTATAAGCTATAATATAGTACCTGAGAAAATACATACAGACCTGTTTTTATTTATGTGGCTGTATTATACAAAATATGCGTAACATAGTCTACAGATACAGATGAAGACCACAGTCTCTCTCTTGAGGTGTTTGCAGTCCTGAAAATACCCCAAGAAACTGGCCAAAGGCAAAGGAAAGGAATATAGAGTAAAGCAAAGTGATCAGCCTGGCAGCCATACAGGCTTTTTAAAAATCAAATCTGAATATATATTTATATTGTATACAAATTAAATTATGGTAAAATATATGTATGCATATATATATATAAAATCAGATGCTCAAACGTTGCCCTTGTGAGGTTAGTTTTGCTTTCTGTCAGTATGCATTGTGGAACAAGCTTTACAAGAACACGTGCTACTCTTTCCTGGAAAAGCTTCACTCAAAAGGAAGTAGAGAGCAAGAAGAATGTCCTAGCATATACATCTGCAGCATCGCTGATCTAGGGAACCTTAAGAACAAGCTGGCAAATGTCATTTTAGACAATGACGTTGTATAGGTTGTAAATGCATTTCTTCCAAGCATTCCTTAGAGAAAGGAAAATTTTTTTTTTTCATTTGAAGTATGTTTGTCATTCCCTAGAAATACTCTTTTTCACATTCTCAGCACTTCAGGCTTTATAGCACAGTGACAACTTACAATGGACATTATGGAATAGACTGCCTCAGAGAACGTAATGCCCATGGTCCGTTCCTGTTGATACAGTTACAGTTGAAGTCCATGCCACTTCTTTCCACTGCTGGCTTTACCTGCCATAACTAGGTTAAGATTAACGCAAATAAAGCTATTATCCTTGTACTCAAACCTTTGCTCGGTATAGGTATGAAACCGTCCTTGTCCAGATGGCCTTTTAGGGAGTTATTCAGCAAGATTAAGGTCCTTGAGAAAGGGAAGGAGGTATGAAGATGACTCTGTACTTGCTTGAAATGTATTTCCCGGATCTCTGAGGTTCACACTGTGTTCCAGTAGTTTGAAGTTTTGGGGTTTGGCTAACAATCTTTACTCACTGAAAGGGTGCAGGCTGTTACTGGAAAATGTTAAAGCTTCTTCAGAAAAGTCACTTTGTGAATTCCCATATCTACCTCTGCTCTACAGAAACTGCTTTTCAAAAATCCCTTTGGGGAGAAAAATCTCCACATATCTTTCCACGTACTGGGAGTCAGATCTGCTAAAATGAGTTTAGTATTGTATTTTTTACTGTAATTGGATGTTTTGCCAGAGACCAGCTATGTGACACATTGTAAGCTTTCTACACTTTAGTGAAAGACTTTTATCAGTTTCAGCGAACTGTGACTCAGGCCCTACCTATGCACGTTCTCTAACATGGAGAATTAGAAAAACGTGCCAGCAAACATTGGTACACAACAGCAGAGAGTCATGAATAGAACTGAAGTGATTTATTAAATGTAAATTATTGAATGATGACAAAGAGATAGAGAGTCTCAAGTGAGTATAAATAGTATGGACACGATCCTGGTTATACACAAGGGCATGCTGGTTTAAAATAGGAAGCCTATTTTGATTGTTTGTATCTTAGATGCAAAGTTTGATTACCACAGAGGGAAGAGGTAGAATGAAAAGACAAGGCATTTTGTCCTGAAACAAAACCCACTTAATTATTTTCTGTTCTTCTCTACACTGCAGTTTGTACCAGCTTCAAAACAGGTAGAGCTGTTGCTAGGTAATCTTTTTTACCCACTCAATAGCTGAAGTTTCAGCCACACAGAAAAGAGTTTTTATATATCTAACTGCATAAAATTAAAATCTAAGGCACTGCTTAATGACTGCTTCCAGTGCAACCCTGCTTCTAGCTATGGGCCTCTTTCCTGGGAGCAACCCAACTACCAGCACAAGCAACGCGCTTCCGTAGGCTGTAGGTCAACATGATTTGAGTGGGAGCAGCTGCAAGCCCTCCCGAGCACTTTCCTTATCTCAGCTGTGAGCATCAGGCTTGCACACCCTTTCTCCTCCACATCGATTCCTCCCTCTTGCTGAGCAACTGTCTGTGCTTTCATGCAGTGAAACAAGGGAGGGAATCAATGCAGCTGAAAAGCAAACCACTGCCACCTCCCCTCTTTGCTGGGCTCAGCTGGGTCGAGTTCCTGCCCTGGTTCATTTTGTGGCTGCATAAGCAGTATGGATAAACTCAGGGGGAAATGCAGTGGATGGTCAGGAAACAAGCGGGCAGGGCTGGGGCAGGAGAGGAGCTGCTCAGGCCGCCTTAACACGTGCCTGGCATTGCCGCCAAATATCAAAACATGGTCTCAGTTTCTCTTAGATTTGTGATCTACCAAGGATCTGAAGAAAATTTGGGTCAACTTAACATGTGAAGCTGAACTATTAAAAGTACACAACTGATAATATTAATCCAGATCTTGAAACAAACATTTCACTCATACTTTAATAGAAAAATTGTGTGGGAATTTTATTGCTGTATCTTTTAAGATTTTCGACGTGGAAAAGGCCAAGACAAAGTTAAACTCAGGACAGCTCTCAGATAAACCATAGTCAGCGAACTACACTTACATCCACCGTTGTTCCTGATCTAGCTATGTTCTTTTCCTTCTGTTACTGACACCCACTGTCACCATAAAGTTTTTTTACCTTTGGACGGCAAAACCACACATACAAAAATTGGCAATTTCTTCCTCTTTTTTATGGGGTGTGGGCTGCAAAGGATGGTTCAATTACATTCATCATCTGTTTAATGTTACATATTATTTTCTTCAACATGAACTATGGCATCCAAAAGCATGATAAATAAATGTGTATCCAGTTTCGACAGTATTAATCACCTCAGAGATAAAGTAGTTTCTGTCATTGAAGGAGATAGTGGCTGCAGTGAGTGTTTGCCAGCCCCGCGGACCCACCCTGGCAGATCTATGGCAATCCAGGCAATCTAACACCTGACCTATTTATCCTTTCTTCTAGAGAAGCAACCTAGAGCCATGCTTGCAGATCTCACTGTGGGATCTCTGATCCTTTTCTGCCCTAGGGACATGCCACCTCTGCAGTGACTCACAAAAACGCTCTTCTGCAGTGAGAATTCACTTTCAACAATGCCTGGTACTGAGTAGGTTTCCAAAATACAACAAGTATTTCAGCCTACTAGCACGCTGGCTGTGCCAACGTGATGTATGCACAAAGTATATTTGTTGATTTACATTGTTAGAGGTAGTTTAAAACAGCAGTGCTACCTAGAAAAACAAGCTACTAACCATGGACTGCTGGGAATGGAAAGAAGGGCTCAGTTGTGGCATTCCCCAAGGGAAATAATAAGAAATGAAAAGGAATCAGAAGAAAAAATCCTAATAAATAAAATGGTGTAACAGAGAAACCTTTTGATATGACTCCCCTGTGTTTGCATCATCCAGCTGCCTTTTTACAGAAGTAATACACAATGTCAAAGATACACTATCTAGCAGGCAGCAGCGACAAGTCATGCCACTGAAGGTACATTGTGTAACGAGAAGTCGATTGCCTATGTTCAACCCAGGAAACTTTTTGTTTCCAAAGTACTATGCAAATGGCTATCAGCAAGATATTTAAATCGAAGTCTCACTTACAGATTTGTAGAGAAACAAATGAAGTTTTGTCCCAGTCTTTGTTTTTTTCTGTTAGCAAAACCTAACTGTTTCTGAGACAAAGTATTATCCCTGCCTCAAAGCAAAGCTCATAAATAATCAAGGGCAAAGACTATGTGCATTTGATTTCACAGCCATAAATGCTGATCAATGAATGCTGCAACAAAAAACTTCTACAGTGCTACGTAAATTCTAGTAGTCATCAACAAGTTACACAATTCTTCTGGTTTATATTAACACAGGGGGAAAACATGTTCCATGACTCCTACTTTACTGAATGTCCAAACCAGTTACCTCACTTACTTCTGGTTCAGTTAAAAGTGCAAGAAACACTTTAGTGGTTTGGTTTTTGGCGTTTGGTTGGACTGAAGTCTTTGCGATCATTGCTGATAGGTATTTTAATAAAAAGATTGTACATACTTAAGAACTGCCTAGTGGACCATTATTAAAACTTGAATTTTAACAACTTTTAAGCTTGACTTTTTACAGCTATTCAACTCAGTACAGCCCAACATTAATTTTTGCTTTAAAACAGACATTTTAATACTTATGTAGAATTAGTCCTTTGGTTATGACTTGCGTTTGTCCATTGACTGTGCATCACTGACAGTAAAGGAAGAATAATCTTGTTAAAAGGGAATTTATTTGCCATAGTAAAGTATGTACATGTGAATCTCGGTGAACAAATGGGAGGCACTGTTTTGGCATATCCTGTACTAATATTCAAGCCCATCCTTCTTTACCACTGTTCCTTTTCAAGGTCTGTTGCAAGTAATAAATATAACAACTCCTATTAACTTTCATAACTTCCACATAAATATATACAGCTTTTCATAAAGTCAGCGAGAGCCCTGTGTGTGTACATGCCAAAAGGAAGGCAGGAAGACCAGAACTGAATTTAGGAGTAGCTTTACTCCAGTATTTATTTAATCTTTCCATGATTAAAAGGAAAACCAACATAGTTTGCTTTGGGGACTTGCAGGTATTTTATAAATATTGCATCACCTCACCATGTCACATGGTATTTGGTATTCTATAACACTGTCCTCAAGAGCCTATGTAAGCAGCAGCTGATTGATTTTCCCGTCTCTTACCAGATACATCACAGCACACACAGTTCTACTGGTATTATTTTACAGGTAGTTTGTTCAGTTTTGTTTGCGTTTGTTGACATATCATTAAAATAGATCAGAACCAAATAATAAGACCTAGCTCTCTTCTGTTACAGATGTTTAATTTTTCTGTAATGACTTCTGTTTAGTATAAGTAGAAATCTACTATCTGTGTAGTTTCTGACTTGCCTACTCCTGAGGGTTGATTTAAAACAACACAACTGGTGGCGGGTACTCTGGGGACAAGAAGCATTGCAGGAGACAGCAGCAAGGAAGTCATAGCAAAAGAAAGCATAAGGTCATTTACTGAGACATTTTAAAGGATAAAGGAATGGGTGACATCAAAAGAGTCAGGTAGGTCAGGTAGGCAGGAGAAGCTAGCCTCAGCTGGGACTTGCAGATGACCATTTTGAATTTGAGGCAGAATAGGAATGAAAAACAAGGGCAGCTGAAAGAGGACATAACTGAGATTAAATAAGAAGGTCGGTGCCTCGGTAGTACGCTCACAACACTGATGTAGTAACTCATGCAACTGAAGACAGAAGATAAGTGGGATCAAATAATAACGCTGAGAACTGATGAGGTCCAGAACAAGGTTTTGCCAGGGGAAATCCAGTACAGCTGGTGGCTGTGGAAAATGGCTGGTGAACGGCGGGAGGGACACTGTTATAACTTTCCAGTTGCTCTCAGCAGACAAAAGAAAGCTCATGACATTGGAGCAGGAGAGATGAAAGGCTTGTAGTTGCACATCTCTGTCTTTAAAGAGGGAAACAAAACCAAACTAGAGCCATATCATCAACTATAAATGGCATGCAGGAAGAGTTTTGGAAAATGGAAAATCCCCATCTTGCTTAGCAGTGAGAAACTCCCCTCTCCTTCCAGCTGAGGAGACGTCACTGGAAAGTCCCAGCCTAGGGGAAAAAAAAAATCCTCCGGGTAAACAAATTGCGTAGGCAGTGAAAACAGAAAGAGGAACAAAGTCAAATGATACTTTGACTTTAAAGGAGTTTATTTTCAGGTTAGCATTTCCTTGAATGGCCACAGTTCAAGTTCAGACAAGAAAAGTCTCATTAGAGTGAAAATGGCTGGTAAACGTCACTGCTGATATTAGGCCATAGGAAAAAAGCTCATTTATTAAAAAGCTAAGATTTCAACTTGGGATTTTTTGGATTTTCTGGTACTGAGTGTAGTCAAACGATCCCTGTGACAAACCAGATACCCAGGATTATTACATCACTGTAAAATTAGAAATCATTGTCCGGCAAGTTTGTGGAATTTTTTTCCCCTTCATTTACACGTACTTCCAGACAAGGAAGCTGTCCTTAACAAAGCGCTTCCTAACAACTCACTGGGCATGGCTCTTTGTCTTACAAGCAAGTTCAATGCTGGGAATTTCTCCAGCACTGCCCATAAAGAAAAGAAGGAAAAACCATGGTTGGTCACACTGAGACAAGAAATACAGTGTTGGACAAAATTCTAGGATTCTTCCCTCTCTAACTAGCATTAATGAAAATAAAAATATTGACATAAATTATTACCCTTCTCTGAAATAAATCAACTTCCAACAAAGGTACTTCACAGTAATTAATCACAGCAACATTAACTCAAATTCTGGAACCAATTACAGTGACAGTGCTTTCTAGCTGTAATCTATGAAAATAATCAAGATAGTTTTCACTCTGCTTTTGTGCTCTCCCAGTTAATGAATGTTGCTGCATCCTGACCGATGTACACGGCAGTCCAACCCTGCCAGCAAACAACCAGATGCCAGTTTTGCAAGTGTTGTGTAGACTGCCCCATCTCCAACCCTATCAATATTAATTAAAATGTACTATTTTATTTTCTTTAAACTCAGGTTCTCATAAGTCTTATCAGGATTCAACAGTACTGCGAGAGACATCTCAAGCATGTTATCCTTGACAGCCAGTAACTATTATTATTTATGAAACTGCCAACCTATTCACATCCTCTCAGATTTGGGAAGAGGATCAATTAGCAGTCTTTGGGGGGAAGGGTTATGGTTTTTTTAATTTTGGTTTGGTTTTTGCATTGCTTCTAATGTCTATAAATAGTAGGATGGAACCAGAACTGCAGGAAGGTTTGAAATTTTGATCCTTTACCATTTTTCCTGTTCAAGATAAGGGCATAATGCTACTACTGTAACAGGGGGTAGGAGGATCTTGACTTCTGAGGTGGAAGCTTAAGGCCCAAGTCCATTGATCACATCTCTGCTTCCCGAGCTTTGAACAGCAGAGAATAACGCTGACAAAAGCTTTCCCCAGGCACCAAGCTGGAGCAGCAAATGTGAAACCCAGCCGAGTCTCAGTTCCTGCATCTGATGCAGTAACTGCGTTAAGCTTTCTCAAGGAGAAAGGTCGTGAGTCTCTGTCTCTTCCGTGCGTGCTCTTACATGCATGGCAGGAGGATCCAGGATATGTTTCCTAGATGGGGCCAGAAGTGGAGACAATATTCACAAAAAATGTACTAATTGGGACCCTTTATGATTTTTATAGGAATGTCCTTTTCTCAAAGCAATTTCCTAGCAACAGAAGCAGGTTGTGACAGCAACATAAACATGATCTGGTGATCTTTTACAGGTTTTTTTTCAGATGTACACACCAGTGTTCATCAGGACGAGATAGCGTGGCATCTGACAGCAAGAACCTATCTTATGTTGGATGACACCTATTGCAAGAGGTCTCTATCTTAAAGACTTCTCAGTTTCAGCTAACAGAGTTTGCTACAAGAGCTGATCTACTAACTCCTCTGGAAAGCTCCTGCTAATTTTGAAGCTTTAGAATTAAGGTTTTTGTCTTCTGGTAGTACAGCCATGGTATTTGAAACCATTTCAAAATAGTCGCATCTTTAATAGTAAGAGGTATGCTCTCGGATTCAACTCATGCTGTTCCTTATGCTGGTAACTCAGTCAAGACCTTACTCATGGGAGTAAGTACCACCATAAATCTGGACATTCCGGCCAAGAGACATGTATTTTAGTGTCTGGCTGGCAGCAGGACACGCAAAAAGTTGATATATTTACTTACTGAATACCTGATGCAATTAAGTAACACTGAAAAAAAGCCTGAAGAGGTGAAATGTCACTGATGTTCACTCCTGCTTTGGGTGACTGGTTGTTTTTTTCAGCTGGAGTAAGGTTTTATCTAGTAAAACTCCTTTAAATAGCATGGATATGAAATCAGTTCAGAGTCAGGGAATATAAAACCTCACGAAGGAGGAAAGCAAGGAAAAGCCCTGAATGAAGCAGAACCAACTACACCTTCATCAGAAAGAGCATTTCCATAGTCAGATCTGACACTTGTCCTGAAGAAAAAAAAATTATCAAACTAACCTAATTCCTAACAGAGTAATCCAATTCCAAAGAGAGTCACTGGCAGTTATCAGAGCAGGGAAGTCATTCCTGGCGCACAGCTAGTTCTGTATCTGGCTTTGCTTAGTGCTCTGCACGTCATTTTATTTTGTTAGTTTTCTTCTTTGACCTTGCCCGTCTCGTTACAATGAAAGTTCACTTGGCAGCTGATGAGGAAAGGAAAACAAGACCAATTGTAAAGCTGAGTGACTAAGCAAGAAAATATGTGCAAACCCATTTGAAGGTCTTGGAAAATCCAAACATGGTTTTACTCTGCTCACTGACCGATTAAGCAAAAAAAAGCTATAAAAGAACCTGAAAGCTTTCATGCTCAACATCCAAAAGTTGGAAAGTGCCAGAATTAACACAGAATACGCACAAGAAAGCCTGGACTGGGATCAAAAAGGCAGTACAAAAGTCTCTGGCTGCAGAAGGACCAGGTTCACTGGTGGCTACTGAGCAGCACGTAGCTCACAAGCAGTTCACAGGGGACTTCAAGGGCAGGGCTGGCGCAGACACGGACGCTGGCAAGTGTCACCATTCCTGCAGCAATGGAGGCCGGTATGGACGGGGAGGCTGGAAACCGTAGCAGCTATGCAATAAGATATCGATATTGACTGTTGCGGTAGAGAACAGGCTTGCAGCGTTTTGGCCACGCCTGCCCCAGGGATGGCAAACGTACAAGGCAGACACCTGGGAACAGGAGCCACTTCACGAGCCAAGCTCAGTGAAGTCTGCCCTTCAAACAAGCTGAAGCTTTCAGACAGATATTAAAAACCAAACCCAACCAGTGTAATTACTGCTTCCTTCATGTTTGTAATTCACAAGTCATCCCTTTTTCATCACATGAATGACATCACTGTCAGAAATTACTGCCTGAGGACCTAGACTGAAACTGGCTCTGCAATCACATTAATGGATCTCTGTGCAGACGCAGAAGCAGAGTTTAAATTAGCTTTCAAATTATTTTACCAAATAAGAAAAGCAGTAATTAAGAAGTGAAACACTTCAACAACAACTAATCACTAACAATTAAAAACATAAAAGTAATCATTTTATTCTGCAGACTTGACAATTTTAGCAGGGAATTAGCATTGAACGTAGGTGACTGCAAATGAAATGCTATCGAAAACGAATAGCGTACTGAAACGCGTATGCTTTAAAGGCTTCACCTTTGCCTGTATGAATAAAGCGTAGCTGTACATATGTGGTTATACAAATAAGCTTGCAGGCCTTTCCTGTACATTTCAACAATACTCACAAGTTAAGCAAGACCAAACCTTGGTTTTCAGTCTTGACACATACAAAACATACTTAGCAAAACTCCTGCATCTCCATGATAGACAAGTTCAAACTTTCCCAAGAATAACACCCCAAAACTATTAAGAGTACCGCTGTTGCTGTGGTGTTACAAAATCTTTAGTGTCTTCTAGGCCCATGGGCAGGGGCAGTTAAGTTCTCCTTTTTCTCTCCACTAATCTCTATTAGACCTCTGGTCCCTTTCTGGAGCCACAGCTATTCCCCAGAAGACAGCACCACAAGAGTTGTGACCACAAAGAGCACGACCTTGGCACAGCCCATTTCCAGCCTTCTCCCATTGCTAGGGCTGGAAGGCCACACATGAAATACATCCCTGTGCTGAGGGAAAGTCATGGCCACGTTGAGAAGCCCAAAACAGGCCGGAGACTGGTATTATGCAAACCAGGGTGGCATAAAACCAACTTATTGTGTTACAATTCAGTATTGTCTACATGCAGAAGCACAGTATATCACAGCGTCCACCCCTCAGTCAGTGTTTTTAATGAGATTATGGTGGGGTAGCAGCTGCACCCATCATAAACCTATCTGCTCTTCAATCGAAAGTTACAGGACTCGCGTAGTATTTCTAGCTACCTTTGCTCCAAGGTTTTTAGGAGCCGCTGGTCACCGAAAGCACCATTATACATACATAAGATCACAGTGATCATTTCTCTGCTGAAATCTTGTTACAAGGACATTTGTGACCTAAATGGATTGCTAAGAGCATCATCTAAGAGGCTAGTTGCATAGGAACCATAGCAAGCAGAGAATTTGGCTACTCTCAGGCCTCAGAGGAAATACTTACTGATACAGCAAAATCACTTCCGCATACAGCGATGCATATACAAAAGCTTCAAGTTATACAAATAAATTCTCCCAAAGTACCCATTTTATGTCAGTCATACACCCATGTAAAGTCATCACATATTCATGTTCCTCATCTAATTAAATAGGTATTTTCCCAATTGAAAAAAAAACCAACCCCAAAACAAAATCACAGGCCCGTTTCACAGTGAAGCCATTTAAACTTCTACACTGTGAAAACTGTAGAGACTAATAGAGGCAAAGCATATTTTATCTGAAGGCTTTTATTTAGAACTTTGCATATAGCTTTGTTCTTATTTGAATCTCAATTATATTCCATGGATTTTATATTCTTCTCAGAAAGCAAGTGTCTTTGCTATATATATTAAATTTCCTCTTCTCTTCTCTTACCACTGTGTCCTATAAGAGACAGCAGTGTTCTGTGTGTTTATTTGCTGTAACGGCAGAAGTGAGAATTACTCGTCAGGCACTGAGTCGACTACAAATAAGCATGTATGCCTGTAAGCATCAAGCAAGTATTCACAACAATTTCAAATTTGGTTAAAAAAAAATATCAACAGCTGCTTTTAATTCAGATTGGTTAGTTTTTCCTAGCCCTCAGTAAATAGCATAAGGCATGTGGAATCCAAATTCTTTAATGGAGCTGAAGCTAAAAAGCACCGTCTGCCATTTACCCCGCGATTTCGACTGGGACCTTTTCCTTCATCGGTTGCAAAAATTTCACTCCCTCCAGGCTAATACCAGCGAACTGGCCACAGATGCCGGCCGGTCACGTACAGGGGCACAGAGAGAGAGGAAGGACGTGTAGGTGGAGAGCTGAAGCCGCCGTGCGCGGGGCCGGTGGCGGGGCTACCGGAGAGGGAGAGCAGCAGCCTGAGGGCCGCCGGAGGCAACGGCGGCCCCGGCGGGAAGCCTGGCAGGGCGGGCAGCCGCCGGGCCGGGGCCCGTCGGAGCGGCCAAGGCCCCCCCTCCAGCGCCCGGAGAAGGCCCAGCAAGGGCGGCGACGGGGCCCCGGTCTTCCAGCCCCGGCGGCTCCTCGCTCGGCATCCCGCCGGCAGCGGGAACAGCGGCGGGGCGGCGACGCCCGCCGGGGCGGCGCTACTTGCAGAGCCCCTCCAGCCGCTCCAGGGTGCCCTTCATGTCGCGGATGCGCTTGGCCAGGGCGGGCACGGGCTGCATGGCGCGGTCCAGCTCCTCGCAGCGCGCCACCAGCGCGTACATGGCGCGGATGCTGAGGTCGGCCGCCTCGCCCAGGCTCTCCACGCCGTCGCGGTAGGTCTGGATGCAGCCGACGCTGAGAGCCGTCAGGGCCTGCAGGCCGCAGTGCACGTTGCGCAGCAGCTCGTCCACCTGCGCCGCCACCTGCCCGGCCAGGGCCACCACGTCCTGCAGCGCCCCGGGGTCGATGGCGGGGATAGAGCCGCCGCCCCCCGCCGCCGCCGGCGGCTCGCCCCGCGGGGCGCCGCTCAGCCGGATCCGCCGCTCCAGGTTGTTGGCCACGAACTGGGTGAGGCGCCCCTCGCGCAGCACCGTCCCCTCCAGCTCCAGGGCGCTCGCCAGCGTCGCCCGCCGCCCCTCCGGCAGCTGCCGCCCCGCCGCCGCCCCGCCGCCCGCGGCCAAGCTCAGCGCCTCCAGGCTGCGCTCGTCCCGCCTCCGCCCCGCCGCCTCACGGCCGGGTCCCTCCTCCGCCGCGGCCGGGAGCCCGGCGGCCGCCGCGGGCCGCAGCGCCGGCACCTCCATGGCGGGCGACGCGTGCCTGCTCACCGGCGCGCCACCGCCCACCAGGGGGCGCGCCGCCGCCTGTTTACGTCCCCTTCGATTGGCTGCGGGGCGCGCGGGGGCGCGGCCGCGGGTGTTTGTGTGCCGCCCGATTGGCCGGCGGCCCTCGCAAGGAGAACCGCCCGCCCCCTCCGTTCGCTTCGCACTGCGGGCCCGTGACTCGGAGACTGGGGCGTGTCCGCTGTTTGTGTCTGCCCGGATTGGGCGGCCTGCGGAAGCGGGCGTGGCCCCAAGTGTTTGTGTCGCTTCCGATTGGCCGAGGCGGGGCCAGAGAAGCCGCCGTTTCGCCGAGATTGGCGGCGCCCGGTGGAGAGGCGTGCCGCTCGCGCCATCCTCGCACGGCGATTGGCGCGGGGGCAGAAGGGGGTGTGCCCCGCTCGGGTAACAACACCGGGGCGCTGGTGGCTGCTCCTCTCACTCCCCCGCCATGTTCTCCTAGCAGCGGATCCCATTGCGCCACCATCTCAGCCCACAAAGCCCGGGCAGACGCTCCCCAGTGACCCGACCCGCTCATTCCCACCTGGGCTCGACCCCTCTCCCCGGTACAGCTCTGGGTACCCACGTCCCACCATGGTCACCACCACGGCGCCGCCGCCCTTCCTGGCTCGGATCTCGGCAGGCACCGAAGACCCCAGGCGGCTGCCTTCCACTCTTCTCCAGCGCCTCAGGCGAGGGGACAGCAACTGTGAGAACCAGCCCAGCTGCTGCCTGGCGGGCCCGGGGGGCAGCGCGCGGCCCGCGCTGAAGAGAGTCCGGCGGAGGAAGGGAAAGATCCGGCCCGGCCCCGCGGGGCTCCTGCCCAGCCGTTACCAACAGTACCAACAGCATCGCGCCGGCCTGGGGAGAAGGACGCCGCTGGGAACGCACGGCCCGGGCGAACTTCGCGCTCACCCTGCGCCAACGGTCTCAGCCGCCCCCGGCATGGTAACGGTCTCCCCGGAGGAGCCCCCCGCGCCCCCCCCCTCGAGACCCGCGCCCGGCAAACCCCTCAGGAAGGAGGTAAAGACGGGGCTCCGCTACTTCTGCTCACTTCTTTCCCCCTCCGCCCCCGCCTTTCTCCCGCACCCTGGGAGCCGGGAGGCCGCTTGTCTCCCCGCCAGGGGGGGAGCAGCGAGCGACTGCCCCCCTCCCCTGGCCCCCTGCGGGCGTGCGGACGGGGCGGGGGGAGGGGGGGGGGGCGAAGTTTCCGTTACGCCCGCTCGGACGGGGCGGGGGGGAGCGAGCGAAATCGCGGGCGGCGATTGGCTGCTCGGCGCCACCAATCGGCGCCCGCCGCTGCGCCCAGCAACAGCCGGATTTAGCCTGCTGGCCTCGCGCCAGCGGCCTCTGCGCGCGCAGGCGGGACGTGCGCGGGGCGCAGCGCCCCATGGCGGCCGCGGGAGCGCGACTGGGGAGGCGGTGAGGCCCCGCCGGCGGAGAGGGCTCTGCTGCCCGCCCCGCGGCTGGCGGGCGCTGCCGGCAGGCGCGTACGTGCTAACGGAAGAGTTGCAGGAGACGTGGGATAGCTAGGAGGAGCGCGGCTCGGTACCCGCGCGGCCGTTGCCCCCCGCCCCTGCGTGAGGCGGCCCCCAGCGCCTCACTTCGCGTCTCCGGTGCCGTGCTACGGGAGCCCGGCGCAGGGGCGGTGCGGGAGCACGGCTTCGAGTCCAGCTAGCGGATGCCCCGGTGGGGCGGTAACTGTGCCTGTGCGCTGCCGGAGGCGCCTCTTGAGGAGAGGGGTCGTGTGTTGACGTGAATTCTTTGTCTCTGCAGTTCTTAAAGAACAAGATGGGAAAGTCTGAGAAAGCTGCCATCCCCTACAGCCAGCCTGTTCACAGTTTACATCTGTGTGAACAACCAAAGATTAACAGACAGAAGAGTAAATGTAACATGCCACTGACAAAGGTCACCTCGGCAAAAAAGATCGAGAACTTTTGGCAAGATTCTGTATCGCCAGAAATAATTCAGAAGCAGGAGAAAAAGCCACTTAAAAACACAGAGAACTTCAGAAATGCCAAGTCCAAGAAACCTATCACCCTAACTGAAGCTAGCCAAAAAGAAAATTACGCTGGGGCAAAATTTAGTGACCCACCATCTCCTAGTGTCCTTCCAAAGCCACCCAGCCACTGGGTGGGTGGCACAGCTGAACCGTCTGACCAAAACAGGGAGCTGATGGCAGTCCATTTGAAAACTCTCCTAAAAGTTCAAGCATAGTTTCCAAGATCTCTTGAGTAATTGGCAAAGAAAACTCCATCCAGGAAACTTAAACTTGCCTTGTTGCAACAGAAATTGCAAAAGACTGTCAAGTCTTATAATCACATTAAAAAATCCTTGTATTATATTTTTTATGGTTGTGTAAATAGTGTACATCATGTATTATGTGTATATTCTTGTTCATACTTTGAGAGGTACATTTTAGTTTTGTTATGAAAGGATGTATTTTGCACTGCCTGAATGGTAGATGTCTTGTATATAAAATATGGACAATTTTAAGTGCGTGCTTGACACATGAAGACTTGACTTGATTTGCACAAGGTAATGAAAATTTTGGAAGGAGAGTACAGCTTTCAGATTTTAAGGTTCCGGATCAAATGTGAATGTTTTATTCATGCACTACTGACAATAGTTTTACATTCTGTGTCCCGGTTGAGTATAAACATGGAATTTTCATACAAATGTGAAGTTTTGCTCTCTGCTCTGGAAATAGTTCTGGAATTCCTGTTTATCTGTTTTTAAAATTAACTGGAATTTGAGTAAAATTCCAACCCATCAATTAGAGCACTGCTGATTTCTTAAAAAAAAAAAAAAAGAAAAAGAAAAAAAAAGAAAATAGCAGAGCTTTCTGCCAAAAATCCAATTGGTCACTAAAAAATTAAATAAAACAATTTGGCCTCCCCTTAAGCATGTCTCTTTTTCTTTGTGTGTGTGTGTATGTGTCTTAATTCAAGTATGTGAACTTATATTACTTGATTGCCTTCTCGTGCATCAGTAGGAATATTTTGTCCTTCTCAGCCTTTAACTATCCAAATAATTAAGAGATTCAATAGCTCATTAAGAATTCCTTGTGTTTTGAAAAAATGTTTCCTTTGTGATATGTCATTTTAGATTCCTTATCCTTTAATTTCTTGAAAATTCAGGTATCAAGAAAGTTGGGCAATTACACATTCAGATTCGTGCTGCAATGCTCCTTAACTATATTCATAGTAAGTGGTATTAAACTAGTTGATACTGAAAAGTAGCAATGACAGAAGGGTATGGATGAGGCAAGATAAAACTTCATGTTTTTCACCAGATTTGTCTCTTTCTGATAGCTATGCTGGAAATTACATTCCTCTGATCTAAAATCCTTAAGGAATTAGACTGTAGATCAGTCTGACAGGCATGTTGAGGAGATAACATAGATTTGTAGTTATTTTACTAATCTAGTACTTAAATAAGATCAATAAAGCAGAAAATATGTGAAATCTACGTAAGAAAGAAAAGCATTTTTAAGTTTTTGGTTCCACTGAAAAAAATATTCTCTGGGCACTAGTGTACTAGGAAGGATATATAGGAAGAAAGCACTAGCAGCAGCGTCCCAGCTGAGGTGGTTCCTCAGCATGAATGGTGTTTTCAAAGATTTGGAGTGAACAATGTTAGCTACGTTCGTGCCACACGCACTACTGCTCCTGGCGTAAAGCATCACGTCATTCTGTGTGTTGAATTGGCAGTATTTGTTAACATAGCCCTGAAATGAGATTGGTCAAAAACTGAGGGAGAATTTCTTTGCTTTGTTTATGGAAATTAATCATATAGTTGCAAAATTTTTCATTATAATGCTATTGGGCTATTTAACTATATATGTTCTAAACTAAGAGCTCATACAAAATCTTTGGTCCACCCCAAAGACTTCCAAGTTCACTGTCTTGCAAAATAGACCTGTATTACTTGATTAATGATGGTACCTGCTTGAGGTAAATGTATGGCTTCAACAGCCCAGTTTGCTGCCTAATCTAAGTACTCCATAATATAGCGTGTCCTAGCTTGTCTTCTAAAAATGAACAAAAATCCTCCTTTTTTAATTTTTTAATAAACAGTATTAGGGCAAAGAAAAATTCTAGTAGAATCCCACTAAGGATGACTCAAGTAGACCGTAAGTCCCAGTTTACTATATTTGGTATATGCTGTATTGATCTGCTGTTGTGCCCCCCCCCCCCCCCCCCCCCCCCCTTTTCTTTTGCCGGAATGTCCTCAAGAGCAAAGGAAAATGCCTTGAGCAATTCCCCACAGCTTTAGGCAATGGTTAATTTTGTCAGCTGAGTTTGTGATCGTCTTGAATCTTGATAACTAGGTTGATGAGCTACTTTCCATCAGCCATGTAGGTTGGCATTATTTAAAAGGAGGTACCCTTTTTTTCCCTGATGATTATCTCTGCTCCCATCAGCCTCTTTTGTTCCCTGCCCTTTGGAGCTGACATCCAATTAGGTAGTTTGAATGCTAACTCTTGATCCTATGCAAAATTTACCAGTGTAACATACCTCTTTGTTTCTGCCCTGATGTGCCGACACATCCCTGGGGATTACAAAATTCATTAAATGTAAGTGGCGATAGTTCTCAGCTCCTCAGCCAATTCTTTTAAAGCTGTTGGATGAGAGTTCTGAAGTCTTGAAAATAAAATTTTCCATACCTTGTTGGACCATAAAGATGTTCAGGGTAAGGTAACAATGTTTCATCTGCTCTTTCCAAATAGTGGGGGGAAAAAAAAAGCTTGTTTAGCTTACTTCTGCATCAGCGTTGCTGGTCCTATTGTGATCTCACAGAAGTGTTGGGGCGCTTCACGTTTTTATCTTCTTAAGATCTTTGGGTCGCGTCCCTTCCTGGCCAATGGACTGGATTATAAAACTAGGCTTACATACAATATACACTTCAACAAGATGGCCTGAAAAATCAGGACATGGTCATCTCTTAGGACCATATTCTGCACTTAATTTGTCACTGTCCCACGTTTTTTCCTTTATCTTTCTACCGTATTTTCTTACAGGGATTTTCACTTTCAAGGTTTCCTTCACTTTGACAGGTTTCTCATCCCAGTTCCCTGACGGCAAGGCATTGTATTACGTGAACATACTATTGTTTGAGTTTAGAGCCTGTAAATGAAAGAAAGAATTAGTGTCATGTTTGGACGGCTTCTTTGCAATACAGTATAAAGTCTTTTGAAGTGAACAGCTTATAAGGAAGAAAATGAACAAATTTAGTGGATGTGTTATCATCAGCTGGTCATGTGTCTGCTGTACAGGAATTAAATAAATTGCTTATTAAATCTTCTGAGTTCAGTCAGAGTAAGGAAACTGAACATACTGCATTTTGGTTGGATAATGAAAGTCTTTTCTGTTTAAAGTCTTTAGTGCAATGCTGTGCAGAACTGCAGGAGAATCAACTGCGAGTTAACTACCAGCTTACTTTTAAACAGTTAAATGTCATGTGGTGATGGTCCTGAAAAATTAGCTTTCATGGAGTGCAGAAGTATCTGTTGGGTTTTCATGCGTGGCTAAGTTTCAGCCCATTAGACAGCTTCATTAATAGCAGCTGGCTTGCTGCTCTACTAAAGCTAAAATGCTGCTGTCTCCTAATGCAAGAGGAGATAGAAATCCCATGTATGTTTGAACTCCGTTACACCAGTATCTCTTCAGAGATGCTGCTAAATTCTTAAGTAGTCTGTATATGAGGCTGTAACGTTTTCCATAAATTGAATTTTATTTCAGCTGATTAATATCTTATCCAAGTAATGCAATTTTAGGCAGTTCTTGTAATTATTTTCAGAGGGTATTTTTTAAGCTTTCGCATTATAAAGCATTTGATACCTGCCACGCTTCAGGATTTTTTTCTGCTTTACCTGGTTTTGAGATCAAATATGAAGCCTATAGATTATATGAAGCCTGAAGATTATAGATTGGTTTTCATTGTAATTTTGGAAATAAGTTTACCCTTTTTTCTGCATAGAAAGCCTTGACACTTCCATCATGCAGTTAAACACATTCCTTATTTTCTTCTACAACCCCTTGTACTCTTTGAATTTTGATTTCACAATGCATTCTTTAAATGCTTTTTTTCATAATATATGCCTGACTGACAACTATTTAAGGGGAATTACTTTCTGTTGTAATTTCTGATCAGGTTTTATGTTGTGAATAGGCTGATCCTTACCCTAAAGAGATGAGGAGGTAAGCAACTAAGAGAGAAAGGTTGTAAAATGTTAACATTTACTGTGAAAAATTGATGCTACCTTGTTGAACAGGAACCACAGTGTTAAGTATTTTTGATAGCAGGAGATGTTTAGTTGCTGATTCAGTAGAAAAGATTAACGAAGGGAACATCCATTAATTAAGGAGAAATATATTATCCAATCAAGGACCTAACCTGAAGTTGAGCAACAGAATGTTATCAGCAATGTAGAGGCTGTGAACGTTTTGTTTTGCGTTGAGAGAGTAGAAGAATGTTATCAGAGCTAAGACAGGAAGGTCAAGAATTCAGCTGAATTTGAAAAAAAATCCTCTGGAATTAATTTGCACAGTGAACATGTCCTAGCAGAGGTACTTCTTCCCCTACGTTGAAGTCAGCATTCCTCTCTAACTTTTTTTCCCATGAGGTGATAAAATCTTACTTATTCAACTCCCAGAAAATAGGCCTTTAGATTTTACAAAGCCCTGACTCTGTTGGAAGTACTGCCTTGGTACTTTTGTTTCATGTTAGTCTAGTGGCGTTACTACAGGTTACACATGCTCAGGCTTGTGTGTGGCCAATGCGGTCATTTAGTCTGAGTGGTTCATAAACCCTTGTCTTCAGTTTGAGAATTACACTGGTTATGTGTACTTACGCTGTAGGTTGCCACTGGTGAGCAAACTGGTGTGATTTCTGTAATTTATACCTGAAAGAGGAGGTATTTGGAGATCAAGGATTTTTCTTGTATTTCTAGGACTTTGCTAAGTCTTTAGTTGTAGTTCAGTATATGGCTGTATGTATTTCAAGAAGTGGTGTAATCATCATTGACATTCTGCCATTCTTAAGGTCATGAAGCATAAAGTTTTGAGATGCTATTTCTATGAAAGATGTCATTTGCTCCTTTAATGAAGCAGTGTGCTTTCATCAGGTAGGTCTATGAACTTTAATTTGCAAATGTCCTTGTAAGTGGTGATGGCAATGGCCATGAAAATACAATTTACTTTGGTTTTTATTCCCTGAAACAAGACCTAGAGCTACATTCAATAAAGGGCTTAGTATACAGAGTCAGGCCTTTCTCTTGTTTGTTCTCATCACCTGAGTCCTGTGTTCTTTACTGCCTGGTGACATAGCTGCATGAGAAAGAATAAGCTATGCCCTTACTTAAAATAATATATAGCTTGAGATCTGTAGTTTGCTTATATATATAGCATGAAGCTTTTGCAAGTTGCATTCCTAGCATCAGAATATTCAGAAATTGCATGTTGGCATATTTAGAATATCAATAGGTCATTGTAGGAATTAATGGAGTAGTAAATTGATAGACCATGTCCAAATTTTAGACATTCTTTGTATGCAAGCACTAAAGAAAGTGCTGATACATTTTTGTGCGCTGTACTAGGAGTGATAAGGAAAAAATAATTGACGAGACAGGTGGAAAAAAAACCTGACAAACAAGGTCAGCTAAGAGATAAGAGAGAAGCAGCATAGATGTCACCATTGAATTATGTGGGAAGGAAAGATACTGCAAGAAAAAATTATCTCCCAAAGTATCTGATCTTACTGCAAATTTAGGGAATTTTAATGACTAGATGAAATGCAATTTGCTACCGATTCTTGGCTGGGACCATCTGGGGAAAGACAATATCAGCTGGCAAGTCTTGTAACAGACTTTTTCTCTGATCAGTACCTATTATTCATTACTAGAAATTGCACCTTGGCACAGCATTCTTAATGGCTAGCACTGCTTTAGGTATCACAAAATGCCGTACAAGTGCTTACTGCTCTCAGGCTTCCACAGGTTTTTAGAAGTGGTCAGATAAAGTATGTACATGCGTGATAGCAGCCTTCACGTTTTACAGCTGGAAAAACAGGCATGCAGAAGTGAACCAGCTTGCTTAAGATCACTCAGCAGGCTGTTTACTAACCCAGGAAGAGAACCACAGTTTCTGGAGCTCCAGCCAGGTTTTTCCTTTGCTAGTACACACGGTTGCTGTGTGATCTCAACTCTTCCTCATCCCACTGTCTAACATCTTAAAATGCAATGAATATAATGTTCTGCTTTGAAATGTTTGGCATTTGTAGTCATTGATAGGGCTGGTGAGATAAATCAGGCTGCGTTTAGGTTTTGTGTTGTGTACAGTTTTATTACATGATAGCTTTAGTAATTTGCACATGAAAGATGACTGTTACACTTTTCTCCACCCTGCTTTTGGCCCTTTGATACAATATATAATCTATACACACCACTGTCGCTTTCAGCTCATCCTCTCTGTCCTCTCCCCACAGCCAGCAGTGGGAAGGCTGATGAGAAGTCAGAAGTTTCTGCTTGTTGGCTGCTGCTCTCCACTGCTGTGCAAACATGCTGCAGCCAGCAGCTGGCTGAGAGGCATGCACAGTATCCTCATAGTTTCTTGAGCTTACATTTGCTTTATCTTCAGGCTCTCACTAGATCCTGGAAGACAGAAAGAGAGGCCCAGTCTTTCCCAAGAGAGAGGATCTTCCTACAGGAGGACAGAAGGTGAAGCTTATGAGTGACTCAGTCTCTCTCTACCACCAGCCAGTCCTTCTTAAGACCTCGAGCCTTCCCATCACCTTCCCTGACTGTTTTCTTTACTCTTCACTGCAGCTGTGAGTTTCTCTTTTCTTGTATTTCCCCCTAAAGGCATTTCATCATTCCCAGTTTCCCTCACTTCCCGGCAAATGTTCATACATGTAATTTTTTTCACCTAAAAAATCAATTTGAGTATGCCACATTTATCTGCTGTGTTTAGGGTACATTTCCTCCAAGAGAGAATGTATTTTTTCTAAAGGACAGCTAGATTTTTACAAGGTGCAATAATTCTCTTGAGATTTCTCCTGTCAACGTGGTATGAACTGACCTGGCAAGCATGTAGCACAGTCTCAATAACCACAACATACCCCACTTGATATCCTGGAGGACTAGAAACGACTCTGATGAGCTGGTCCACACAAATACCATGGAATTCATCTGCCAAACACAACTCAAAAAACCCAAACAATTAGAGCTTAAGGATTGTTTCCTCAGAGATCAGGAAGTCTGAGAGGTCTGACCTGGGCTGGTTGCTGGCAGGAGGACATGCCAGGAAGCTAAAAATGCAGTCTGCAGCTCTGAGACTCAGGAACCGAGGCTTTTTATCTAATTTTCCAGGCTGGGTCTACTGTTTGAGAGCCTGTCACAAGTACAGCCTGCTTGCTGCATGTGTCCAGAGCTCCTCTTCTCAGCCTCCCGCTTGTAGGACGACACATTTCTGCGTGTTCCCTGATAGTTCAGTGGTTAGCTATACATTTCCCACCTGGTTGTGCCCTAGGCGGTTTAAGGTAAGACAGGGACCGCCTATTTGAGAGGGTCTTATAGTTTATATTTCTTTCTTAATTCATTACTAGGTACCAGATTGGTTCAGTACCTACAAGGCCTGCTTTCCCTCAGGAACCATGGCAGCGTTAGTAAGCGCCTTCCCCAAAGCACCGAGTCATACATTTTAGGACAAAAAGAAAAAAAGTATTATACAGGCCACATATGCACCAAGCATACTGTTTATGCTCTTCAGCACCTACAGATCCCAAAGCCTGCAAGGTGTGTTCACATCTGCAGGGTGATGCTCTGTACCATTTGTATCATTTTCCCTTCTTCATTTCTCAGTCTCCTTCACCAATTTAATGATAAGGGACTTCCCTTTTCAGGGAAAGGTTCCCTAAATTTACTCACCCATATGGCAGTTTAGTTAATTATGCATCCACCTTCCCATAAAGTAGATCACAGATAAGTTTCTGTTTGCTTCAATACCTATGTAGATCTTCTGTCATGTTGGTAAAATAATCTTTTAGTCCCCAAGACATCTATCATAACTGACTTCCAAGGGGAAAGGTTCAGACCCTTTCAAGAGAAACCCCAATATATACGCAGGGCAGGGGAGATGGATGCATCTAAAAGCCAGACACAGATGAGAGAAAAGTGTCAGCCCATTTACTCTCCATACCCCGGGCCCTAAAATTGCTGCTTCCAATGCCCCATCCCTTTGTTACATTCCTCCTGACCTGTGCCACCTATTTCTTTGGCCTTCCCCCATAGTCCCCATCCATAGTCCTCATTTATACCAAATTATAGCCCTTCTTCCCTCACTGAAGGAAATCGTTCTCTTGTAATGCCTTATTATTCTGCTGCTCTTCTACCACACGTCTATCTACATGCATTTGATTAATTTGAAAATTATTTCCAATGTCCTTTGAACTCTTGTGCTGAAACTACATTTTCTCTGCATAAATGAAAACAAACATCCCAAAGGCTTTAACATGGAACCTGCAGAGTTTCCTCCCATTTTGGCCAAGAGTAGAATTTCAAATTTATAATAATAGAGATCGAATTCAACAGCAGCCATATGACTCCTTGCTGCATGTAAGTTAACTTTCATAAAGAGAAAATGGCAACACAGGTGCCATTACTTTGTCCACACAGGTAACTGTGATCAACTAACTATGCCTGTGCAGAATTAAACTGCTATTTTCAAGACTTTTAATTTTTCACTCTTTATTTTTCAATAATGAATTTTTATTTATTTTATTTTCATTATTTTTCTGACTACCATGCTGTTTGGGATAAATGTCGAAGCTCTGGAAAGCCATAGCTGGGTACACAAGAACGAACAAGTAACATACTCATTGAAATTTCTGCCTTTAGGAAGCGTTGGTGTGAAGGGAGGGGTCAGGCGAGAACCCCCAGTTCTTGTGACTCCCCATCTGGATCGCGTAGTCACCATCCTCTGCAATCTTACAAAACGTGCTGGATTTGATGGCAACGTCAGCGTATTTCAGAGCGTTCAGAGAAGGCAGCCTTCCAACAAAAAGGGGTTTTCCCTTCACTGCCCCAGAAGTAGTGCCCAGTGAGAGGGCAACCCCACACCTAAATATCCCTGAGATGAAACAGAAACTTCTGTACAGGCAAGACAGCCTGTTTTCATTCCTTCCCCCTGTGGCAACACTGAAGAGTTAACCTGTATTGCTATTATAACTGATTGCTTGCACTCTTCCAAACTGTTGCATTTTTATATCACTTTTAACACAAACATGCCCTACTTTTCAAATACTGTGGGAACACAATGTGAAGATGTGGGGGGAAGGGTAAAAGGAATCTTCATCCAGTCTCGCAGTCTTCATCCAAACGCCAGCTTAGTCACAGCTGTATTAGGAAGGGCTTTGCTTACTTTTAACATTACTGAGATGGTTACGTGTGCTGAGCCCTAAGGATGGTGAAGGCTGATGCTTTCCCTCTGGGCAGACGTAATATACTGAAGAAGGTGAAGGAGCAGAAAGCCGATACGTGACGACCAAGGGAAGGAGCTCTTTGCTCACTTAGAAACCTTTCTCCATATTGTCTTCCGCAGTTACAGCTAGCCCCCCTGACCTCACCTTTTAAGGACCTCTACCAAGTCTCCACCCTTCCTTAATTTCCTACTCCCAAGTCCCTTTCTTGCCAGAAATGCAAGGAATGTGTTTTACACACCCACTAGTAACCAGGAGCACAGTCAGTAACTTTTTTGCTTCGCTTCCAGAGAGCGTTGACACCACGTAGACAAAGAAATGATGAGGAAAGAAAAGAATTAAGAGACAAAAAGTTAAAAAACTACATTACTACTAACATAAAAGATGAAACGCATCGTGTGCGTGTGCGATAGAGAAGAACACTGGTACATTTGCCTTAACAGATGGAGTTACTGTGGCAGGTGTCTTCAAAGCGTATGCATATAGCTTTAAGTACGCATGTGCATATAGCTTAAAGTAAAGGTCCAAGTAAGTGAGTAGTAGGGAAAGTCAGGTGCCAAGGCCTCGTAGGGAATAGGCTGGGTTCCCTCTAGTGGCTTTGCTTTGGTGTTTTGCAGGGGTGGCCCTGAAAGGACCCGTTTTGGGAGCAGCAGCCCATCGCTCCTCAGTATAGCCTTGCCCAGAACCCATGCTTGTATTAGGCAGCTGGAGGGTATAATCACTGAGCAATTCCTGGTGAGGGCCTAATTGCAAGTTAATTTGAAATGAGTTATGTAAACAGATTAAATCAATCGTTCCCTGTATTTATTTTTCATTAGTTCACATGCAGATGCAACCACCCTTAAAAATTCCCTATCTGCTTTACCCTGCTGCTTCATCGAGTTGATATCCACTGCTAATACCTGCTGTTGCTAATACCTGCGCTAGGCAGAGGCTTCGTGAGATCCCAGTGAGTCAGAATAATCTACGGGATGTCGTCAGGCAGTTTTGGGGAAAGGCTCTGCAGATGGAAAACACAGCCAGCAGCAGCTGAATCGCTATTTGTGGCTCCATGTAATACATTTATTTTAGGTGAACATCAGGCAGTAATTTATTAGGTCAAAGTATTGTTGAATTATCATTGTACTGTTGCCTTAGAACACTGAAGAGATAGCAAACAAGAAAGAATAGAAGGAAAACAAACAAAAAAAATCAATGTTTTTGTTTTTCTTCAGCTCGTGTTTTACCAAAAAGGCAGCTGGAAGATTAAGACAAAATGGATTAGGCAGGAAACCTCCATTTCTCAAAGAAAACATCCGGTGCACTTTTGGCAGATAGTGTATTTTGTAAAACACAAACTTATGACCTATTAATTACTGTGTCCCTGGGGTTTTAAAAATATAGAAGAACATATTTCCTACTGTGAACTTATGAACTTTGGAGGAAATTGCAATAACTAGGAGTAAAACTGCATGTTGTTGCTCTCTGTCCTATGGTTTATCATAGGATACACAGTGTAGAATATGCCATAAATCGAGGGCCTAAAAGTTAGACACCTATGTCTAACCTCAGCCTCAGCTTAACAGTCAGCAAACAGAAAGGGGCATGTTCATTTCTGGCAACTATTTTTACAGGTTTGGTGGAGATTATAAATAATTCTGTTTCTCAGAATTTCACTAGTTTATCTAGGCTGGTACCTGTCACTGTCAGTACTAACCTAGTTACAGCATAGAGGACAGAGGTACAAAATCTGATGCTTTTTCATGTCTCCTTCAAACTCTTCTTTTTTTAAAATATTTGGAATAAATTTGGTTAATTATGGTATTAATAAATATAAATAAATTGCAATACTTTTCAGGCCTGCTGGATTTTAGCTTTGGTGATATTTTGCAGCAGTACATTCTATAGACTAGATGCCCATTAAGTGACAAATTTGTTTTAAAAAATATTAGCTGCTACGTGAATGTACAGGCAACCTATATGGCATAAAGAAAGCCATGACTTGATTGGCAAAAATATTTAAGAAAAAAGAACGAGTCCTTTCAAAGTCCCTTTTTTATTAAAAGCATCCTAATTGTTGAAATAAAGTTATTTTTAACATACCATCTCACTCTGTATGAAGCTAGAACTAATCAATTTGTATTCTTGGGCTGTGCCCATACTGTATAACCAACACCATCTTGATCAACACATTTCAGTTAAAAGTCATACATTATCACACCTGAAAATCCTCCTTTACATAGCATAAAACAAAAAATATTACAGCTTATCAAAATGTCCTTAACACTTTTAACTGAAGAAGAGTCCAATATTCCTTATTTTCCCCCCAAATAATTATCCAGTTGGTCAAAACCAAAGTGAGGTTAAGTATAAAATCTGCTACTGGGACAAATTCTTTCCCAGTCTATAGATGTTTGCCTTCTAATGCAACACACTTTCAAAATACAGTTATGATATGATGAAGACATCATTCAGCAATATGTAAAAGTGATGTGTTAAGACATATGCAAGGTTTCATTAGAGCAAAATATGACTTTATATGCATAAATACACTTTTTAGTTAATTTTGACTTTTAAAATAGAGTTTGTATATGAGATGCCAGACGGATACTGTGTCTGGTTTACCTGTGCGTCTCCTTTCACTGTGCTTCACACAAGCTTTTTAACAATACCCTGTGAAACTAGCCTGACTGTTCATCTAACCCGGATGAGCTAATTGAAGTGCAGAGCACGAATCACATTTCAGACTTACTCAGCCTGGACTTTTGCTGAGTTAGCTGGTTTTTTGCAATTGGCAAAGCTTTTGACAGGTTTTGCAAGACTTGACAGTTTAGCCTCAGCTCTGTTCTGGAGGCACTCGTGACCGCTTCAATGTCATAGGCACTTAAACATCATCTAGGTACAGAACATCAGAAAGTGAAGTCCTCCTTGTACTCTGCTTCCCCACATGAACAGTTGTTCTGATTTAATGGAGTTCTTGTAGCATCACTGTGTCAGGCCAAATTTTCTCTTGCCAGTGAAAAGATTTAAGTGTAAGCCCAAATTTAGAGTTCTGAGAAGAGGACATCCCCTTCAAATGAAATACCAAATATCAGTGAGATTCTTTATTGTATTCATTTCAAGACAGCGAATGCGTTATCATAAGGTTACTAAGACTCAAACAACTTTATAATCTATTATGTTCTGTACTCCTGAGAAATTTAACCATTTGAAACAGGTGCCAATCATCTTCAAATGCCAGTCAATAACCAGTTTCATGACAGAAACTCTGAGAGCTGGAGCACAAGAGAGAATTTGGATGTTGCAATGTTTCCTTACATCGTGCTTTAGTTTGAATGTCAGCGTGTTTCTCTGGGGAGATTGTGACGGAGGCCTCCGCATTGAAGAAGAAAATCTTAATTTTGTTCCTGAACCGGAGGACCTTTGCTGGGAGCTTGGACCTGATTTTTCCACATGCTTTGACCTTTCACTTAATGACTCGGACTGTGACTTTGTCCTTGATCACCCTGTTGATCTACAGCACCTTGGAAGTGATCTGGAGTGGAACTGAGACTGGCTGTGAGAGTGCCGTCTCTACTCCGACAGGCAAAACAGACGCAGCATTATTAGAGCACTTCTTCAGTAAAACTACAGTATTTTTTACTGCAGAAATTACATCTTAGGCATGCATCCTTGAGCTAGCTTGTCAATTCTGTGAACAGTGTTCATATTTATTGCTTTCCATTTTGAAATCTATTGAAGATTTTTAAGTAGCTTGGTCTCATATCTGTGTACGACACAACACCATTTTTCATATTTAACAATAGTTTCGTTGCATTCAAATTTCTGCAGTCTGACAACTCTGGATTTGTGCTACAAAATTAGTCATGTGAAGAATAAAAAATATTGCTGTGAGTCCAGCGATATCATCAGCAGAATAAATATAAGAAAACATTTAAGAGACTGTGTTACACCTACTGTCTCCTCAGAATAAATTAGGTACTGACATATTTTTGTGAATCTAGGCCTTTGTTCAAAGTAATTTCGTAAGACCTTTTCTACATCCTGCATGCAAACTGAATATTCCTGTATGAGCACAGAATCTGCAGGAGATAAAAGCAAAGAAGATATGTAACAAATGAAAACTTAGAGCCATCTTAGCCATGAAGCTAAATAAAGCTTCATTAATGATTTAATCCCTTATAATACTGAATGAGATAAAGTGCCCCTCACCCTGGGACCTCTACCACATGTCCAGATGGGTCTCCTGCCCTGGCCGCTTAACTGAGCATGGGTGTCCTGTCCAGACAGCAGGGCTTCTGCAGTACCCAGGAGAGGGCATTCAAAGTGCTGGGAGAGGCATTTCCAAAAGAAAGCAAGTGCAAGAAATGCACACCATATGCGATCAATCTCAGAAAATGTCACTGTAAGGTTTAAGGCCTGACTCTATGGACACTTTCACACATGCTTATTTTTTCTGTTAGTGAGTAGACTTACTGATGTGACAAGTCATAACAAAATTAAGCACATACTGAAGCTGTTTTCATGCTCAAGGCCTTACCAAAGATCCGTGTTTGCATGTTAGCCATGAAGTTAATAATAATTTCTCCATAAACTCTATATACACCTTCATAATTTTCATTCCCCCAATGTATAGTTTGCGTCCTACAAAGGGCACTAAGGAGACAAACGTGACAGATGGTGGTCACCCCATGGACTAGGGCAAGACCTGCCCTGCGAGAAGGGTGTGTTGTTCCTCCACCATCACCCCAACGCGGTACACACTCATGCAAAGGACAGTTCGTGCAGTCTTTCACAGAATCACAGAATCATATAGGTTGGAAAAGACCTTTAAGATCATCGAGTCCAACTGTAAACCTAACACTACCAAGACCACCACTACACCATGTCCCTAAGCACCTCATCCAAACGTCTTTTAAATACCTCCAGGGATGGCGACTCCACCACTTCCCTGGGCAGCCTGTTCCAATGCTTGATAACCCTTTCAGTGAAGTGAAATTTCCTAATATCCAGTCTAAACCTCCCCTGGCGCAACTTGAGGCCATTTCCTCTTGTCCTGTCACTTGTTACCTGGGAGAACCATGTTGTGTGCTGCAGGCCATCTATTTGTGAACTCCTCATGGTCTCTAACTCTCCCCAGCCAAGGAGGTGACGTCAGTGCTGCTGCCATGGGTGGGCAGTGAGGCTTTGTGCCTGCTCGATGGGAAAGTTTGTGCATAGCATGGCACGGCTGCAGTGCCGGTGTGGCTCCCTGGGGACTCCAGCGGCCATAGCGGATGGTTTGTAGTAAGTGAAGGAGCAGAAAGAGATGTCACAGCTGTTGTAGGAACTGAGATGTATATTTTGAGGATATCTATGAGTTACTCAAGGAAATTATTTCTTCTTCTCCTTCAAGGCAGATATGTGGATCCAAGGTGGGATATCTGAGATGTTTCTCATGCAAGCTGAATACCAATGCCATGGGGAGAGCTGCAGCTCTATCTGCTGATCTTCATCCGCACCGTTTATGCAACATTTGGAGGTTTGGAAAGTGCCTTTGGCACTCCAGAAAAATCACTTTGCTAAGGCTCACCATATTAAACTCTAATGCAAACAGTAGTTCCCAATATCTGACCATAAGGTAATTCAGGCTGGAAGGGACCTCAGGAGTCCTCTGGTCCATCCTCCTGCAGGGTCAGCTACAGGGTCAGACCAGGTTACTCAGGGCCAATTCTGATCATCGGAAATGCAGCCTGGCTTGGATGACTGAGTGCCTTCAACCTCTTCCTGTCATACAGGATTCTCCCTGTCAGAGAGTTTAAATGCAGCTCCAGAATGCTAACGGTTTGGGAAAGCTTTGACATCAATCTGTCCCTGTTTTCTGCACGTTGAGTTAAAAGGTCTTAAAGGTACACAATGTTTAAGAATGAGCAGGAGGGATTAAAAAATCACAGTGGATCTTGTGTAAAGTGTTTTAATTCTGCAGTTGCCATCTAAAAACAAATGTATATTTAGCCTAGTGTCCCTTGAGAGGATTTGTCCCAGACTGGTGGGAAAGCATATCCTTATGTTACACATAGGCAGCCAAGCACATACGCTGTACTCGTAACTGAACTGAATGTTTATACAGATTTAAATTGTAAAAATTTGAACAGATGAGAAAAACAAGATGATCCATACTGGATAATTAATTTGTTATATTGTTCTACAAACAGGATGCTCAGCAGGCTTAAGATAACTCGTTCTGCTCACCAGGTGGCAAATAGTAGTTTTGCATTAGCTGTCCATAAAATCAAGTAAATACATGCTGGTACCATAAGTTTCACAACCATGTTACTCAACAAGCAGAGCTCAGTAAAGTACCTGACCTGTCCGTATATTGTGTCTCACAGTATAAAATTTTATCCAAGTTTAATTTTCCTTTATACTTTTGGAAGGATTTATCTGTTCTTTGTTTAAGGAAAGTTCTGGAAAAGGCCAGATACCATAGTGAAAATAGGTGGAATTTACAAAATAGCTGGTGAGGAGAGTGAGGACACTTGATGTTATAGGAATAACGCAATTTAGAGATTTTCCCATTGAAATCAGCAGTAGTGCTAACAGATGGTGTATACCTTAAAGCAACTGTAAGAGGAGAGTGGAAAAATCTGACAATTACTTATGTCTGTGGTGCTGACTGAAAGCACTGGAATGTATTTTTTTCTTTGGAGAATGAAGTAATTTCTTCTTAAGTATCTATTAAAAGTAAAAAGTGATACTGTAGAATCAATACCCAGCCCGACTCCAGAAAAGACATTGCTAGAGTTGGAAATTTAATTTTGCTCTTTCGAGTCACTCAAACCTTGGACTTTCTGCCAGTCTGCAAAGTAATCACGCTAGAGAGTCTTATGATAGAGGCACCTGCTGCGAGGGAACCCAGATTAATATTACTGGCACATATTGAGTAGGCGACAGAACAGCCAACACATACTAATGATGCCTGGGCTGCGAAGTCAGCTGGCAGCCTCGAGACTCCCCATTGTCAGTCCCCTGCGCTCCGCAGTCGCCGCAGCTTCCCAGTACCAGCACAGGCACTCCTTGCCAGAGCAACTTTAGCCTCTCTTTTTTTATTTATTTATTCCAAAGTAGGTCACTCCCGTGCCATCTGTTGACACGTAAAAGCCACAGAAGTTTCCAGATTCCCTATAGTATCCTGCAGTTTAACATATATTTTTAATACCCCTCTTGCTCTACCTAGCTGTTGTACGTAGTGAGACTACTTCATCACAAGAGCTCATTCCATCAGGTAATGTTTTTACCAACTGAGTGCAGGTCTTGGAGTAATACGCTAGAGGTGAGGATAACTGAGTGGGGAGGGAGTGCGACAAGAAGGGCCTGATTTTTTTGCTGATGGTGAATCCTGGCCAACACTGCTTTCAGCAAAGAGGTGCTCATGTCCCTCTTCTCCAGCAGCCTTGTTGAAAGCTTCGGGAAGCAACCAGTCCCAGATAGGTATATAGTGGGTCTTGTCAGGCTCCCGTTAAATTTGCTTCTCTTGTTCTCTAATGGTGAGCATGTGAAATAAAGAGCATTTCATGTCCACAGCTGTCTCTAACTTCCTTGCAAAGCACCCTCACCTCTCTCCCACGTGCCTGTTCAGTATGGATTACCCACACACTGCAAGGATGAGGTTTTTTTTTAAATAGTGCTCTCAATTTGAAGTGATGACATTCAAGTTATCCATGGACAGGTTCTGGAAAGGCATATCTCCACATGGGTGAGTAGGGGATGCATCACTGGCATCACACACACACGTCCTAACAAGTGCCTTTGGCACGTGATACAGCAAGCAGCATTGATAAGGGGAGGGGAGGCCACATGCATGTGATACAAAACACACATAAAACATACTACAGAGCACACAAATATCTGTTGGTGCATGAAGATTCTGCATGAGAATGTAGGAGATGAACTTTTTAATTATAGGAACTAGGCCTGGCCACCTTGCTACTAACTGGATGCTGTTTGAAGTATACCCATCTTCCACCTGCTAACGTTAAGCCACCTCTGTCTCTTGTTTCATGAAAAGATTTGGGACAGTAGAAGGAGAGTCAGATCTCTATAAAGTGTAAATGCACAGACCAGATCTGAGATTTATAACAAACTGTTAAAATGTAATAAGGTTATGAAGTACCTGAACAAACTGCAACTCAGGGTCTCTATGATGTGCTTAAAAACAAAATAGCTTAACTCTAGGCAACGATGAACAGGCTGGGGTAACTAAAGATCAAGCTCTCTTGGACTAGAAACAACTAGAACACATTACCTAAGTTTGCCAGATGTCATTGGGCAATGCATGACTTCACCTCGAGATCATTTTAACCATTAGTTGAAACCAAAATGGATTGGACTAGCTTGTTCAGTAATACAGTTTGACCACAACTGTTTGCAATTTCAGTACTTGTTCACAAGTCTCTGGATATCCTGGATGTCCTAGTTTCCTTGGATTTTAAAAATATAAAAACATACTTGTTTCATTTCACAATGATGACTGCACAAGCTCAAATGACCCTAAAACTCTAGCAAAGTTCTGCACGTGTGTTACATTGACCTGAAAAAATCCAACGGCACTCTTGTGAGTTATTCATGAATACAAGGTCAGCAAAGCTCATAGTAATGTAAAATAGAAACATGATTCTTTTTAATAGCCCTACAGACAAATATATTTTTTCCTTTTCCACTTATCTGCCTATTTTTTCCAGAAAACTGATATAAACTCCAACAAATCTGCAAATTCACTATACCCATACATCTCTTCTCGTCAGCAGTAAACCCAGGTGTATATGTGGTGAGTGCAAACATACTCTGTAAGTGTTTATTTAAGTTTGTGATATCACATAAATTAAATAAAGACTACAAAAATCATTATGTGTTGTAATGGCTATTGCCAGCGTGATATTGCTTTGTATATTCCCACTGTGAATAGATAAAGTATGGTTTTGCAAATATTTATCTTGAAATTAATATCTTAAGCAAATAATTGTTATTCATGAACACCCGTAAGGCTTGTTGTGTTCATATTTGCATGATCGGTACAAATCTGTTCAGTAATAGGAGCAAAAATAATGACTCTTTTTAATGTAATTTCCCAAGGTATTGTGGAAAATGTCAACACTTAATACAAGTGTATTTACAATTATGCGATGTATCATACTTCAGATTTAAAAAAATTAGTAACAAAAAAGCTTTGGGGGTAAAGAGACTTGCAATTAGACACAGTAAGCTGCTGGTTTGCTGTCTCAATAGCTCCTCAGTACCACTAAATCCACAACAAAGTACTTAATAGTAATTTGTGATGCCTAACAGAAGTAATCCATTTAAGACTCCTGTGGATTGTAAATATACCATAATTTTGCTGTCTATCTGCAAAATAGTATACTCATATGAAACAAACTAGAGGCTTTCACATAATTTTTTATGAGATAAAAATCTCCATCTATATTTAAATTGAAATTAAAAAAATAGAAAATTGAATATTGAATTGTTTGAGTTGAGGGGTCATCTTGTGTCTGTTTAACCCACAAATAGATACTGTCTATGAACAAAGACCTGTAATGCTTCAAAGAGTCAACAGATTAAAGATCTGTAAGAGCTGCAAAATACGTTTTTCCTCCAAGGGACTAAAAGAGCTGGGGCCTGACTGTGGTTCTGTTTAAATCGATAGCAGAATTAAACTTTAATTCTAACAACATAGGATGTCACTGTAAATAACCGGTGGCATATATACGTTAGTAAAGGGGCCTTTTAACATCAGGAAAGATCAGACTTCTTTTCATTAATTTGAAAAGTTCAGCACAGGCTAGATTTCATTTTTCACTTACATTTGCATTGTCATAAATATGAAAAATACTATCAACCATTTTTAAAATTGACAGAGGAGAGCAGCAGGTAAATGTGCGGAGGTTTGTGTAACAGTTTTTTACTGTCTCTTTAGCTGTATAAAGATTTAACAGGGAAAACACTTGGTCTCATGAATATAGAGATGGATTAATTGTCTCTTTTACAGGTAGCGGGGGGAAGTTAATGATGACGTGCAGAGCGCCTGCAGTTTTTGACCATTATACGCCCGCCGTTTCCTGTGCTGTCCACAACACGAGTGGGCTGTGAGCCAGCCGGCGAATGAACGTACAGCGGGAAAGCCAGCAGAAACGGTTGGTGTGCACGCTCCTGTCCTTCCTGAGGCAGCTCGTTGCTCCGGCTGTAGGATCTGGCAGCAATAGACACTTAAGATTCGCATCTTCTCATCACTTTTTCCTTCCCCTCCGTTTGTGTTTCTAGACCAGTTAGTAAGTCATGCTATGAAATGAATCGCTGAATTTACCTGACTTGAAATGAGCAAAATCTGCCTTTCAGAGGGAGAAAGGAGCTAGACATCTAAGACACGATCAAATAACAAAGTCCCTAATATAACAAATAAAGGCTCATAGTGTCAGTAATGGAGCTGTTTTAGCATCAAGTGTCTTGAGGGGACATCTCTGTGATCAGGCCATCTTCATGACAAATCTTTGCAAGCTGGGGTAGCAGTATGACGGTAATGATGCCGCTACTACAGAAATGATACAAACGTAACATTTGACCTATAGTGTAATGTGAAATACATGACCATGTTATAGGTTAAAACAGATATGTAAATTTAATGTGTAAGAAATAAAAGGGC
Organism: Mycteria americana; assembly: GCF_035582795.1. NCBI lineage: Eukaryota > Metazoa > Chordata > Aves > Ciconiiformes > Ciconiidae > Mycteria > Mycteria americana. The sequence goes on from NC_134367.1 coordinate 41,906,267, forward strand.
ATAGCTGAGACAATAATTTTTTATTGGAGGAGTGGGAGGGGTTCAAGGCATTTTTCTCCAGGGTAAGATCTATCATGTTTGATACTTTTCTTGCTGTTACAAAACTAAAGAAGTTTGAACATAGAAGAGAGAGCAAGTAGTCAGTAAGTGTTGTGTGTTAAGAGTATTGGATATCAGTAACACCAGAGATTTAACTCTCTGTTTACATTCTGCTGTGCAAACTTCAAGGAGCCCCATAATAGCTGATAAGTTTTATGTAACTCTTCAGAGAGCCAAACCAAAGAAAGAAATGCAAGTTTATCTAGCCCTGCCTTTTAAACAGCTACCTGCCCTAATTGGCAATACTTAACTCAGGCAATTTTTGAACTTTTCTTGAAGTTAACCAATGTTTCTTGCTAAAAAGTCACACCCTGGATGGAAAAAGAAAACAGCAAAAATAAAGAATACAACTAAGCCCTCGCTGCATTCTTGCAGCTTTCAGAGTGCAAATGAAAATCTGCAGCAGATACAAGAGCACTGTTTTGTTAAACCAGTCTAAAGCCAGCAAAGCTTATGTTTTGTTAAACCAGCTTAAAGCCAGCCTCTGTGGCTAATGGTGCATGAAAGTGATTGTTTTGAAAATAACTGGGTCGGTTTAAAATATTACTGCCTCTCTCCCAGAGGATACCACCCACACAGCGGAGTCAGCAGACTGAAAACACAGGTAATTCTAAGCTGCTTCAGGATAAAGTCCAGTGTTTAAAGTATAAAATGCCAAAGGGGGTGGGGGCAGCTTGACTTAAGCTCTTGGACTTTGCAGTGGAACAGCTCAGAGCAGCGAAACAGCTTGTGTCTCGTTCTGCCACCAGAGCTGGGGCAGGCATCTTTGGCAGGTACAAAGAGCTGGGGGCACTGGCGTCTCAAATAGCCACAGCTGCCTTCTCAGTGGATGCATCTGAGCTCTAAAAGCACGGCTTTTACCTTGCCCTTTTGGGTACAGGTTCACAGCACGTGGACAAATGGTGAGGTCTTAACCACTAAGTCAAATAGCTAATACACAGGTGACTGGGAAAGGAAGAAGAAAAAGGCCCTGAGGAATAAACATGCTGTGTGAGGAATTTCAGATTTAATTCCAAGTCTTGTACATCGTGTAACCAAATCTGAGGGGAACATCAGGCTCATGTTTTCTGACTCAGTCTGCTCTGAACAAAGAAATTTTGACCCCACTATGATTAACTCTTAAGTGGTGGAAACAATGTGTCTATAGGGACTATAGACACATAAAGACTATAGAATACTTTCCTGAATCCACCTATGCTGCATTTCTTTTCCCTTGATAAGCAATGTCTAAGATGTAGTGGCATCCTTGATCCATTAATGGTTAAAGAAGACAATATGCTTCAGTGACTTTGGCCATTTCTCTTTTTGAGATCTTTAAAATTCTTCTGCTCTATGGTGATACTGATATTGTGATCCAACCAAAGAAGCTCTTACGATGCTTTCTTTTTAAATATACAATCCACTTTTGTAGCATTGAATGTCTTGATACGTACTTCCTACTATAAAGCTATTTGTAAACCAGACTGGAATGTTATTCTAGGCAAGTCAGTGTATAGCTCCTACACACAGCATCAGCCTACTTTTGTTTTTAATACTCACTGTGCTATTGTTTCTAAAGCTTTGGCTTTTGGCTTGAAATCCAGGCCACCCTGAGTTTAACAGCGAAACTTTCACTGAGTTCAGTCTGATCTGGATTTCAACCTAAATGCCTGATGTTGCTAATGTGGCATGTGGTAAACTTGATCATCAAGTTTTTTATGGCCACAACAGATGTTCCTTCTTTTAGACCAATGGAAAGCTACCGAACCTCATCCACCCTCTAAAACAAAAATACAAGCATTTGTTTACAGCTTGATTCCAGGAATATGAATCAAATTAGCAGCTGCAAAGTTTGTTCTTGTTTACTTACAAATAAATATATGCACAATTCTTGCTTTTCCCAAAGAACCGTGATGATGTCTGGATTGTATTTCCTCTGTTAGTATTTTTAACTGCCTAATGCCGCATTATTTGTTTATCACAACAGAAATATCAGCATAGTATTTTTGACCTGGTTTTTAAAAAATGCATTAATTTTTTTTATTATGTCTAGTAGACCACAACAACATGGTTTGGATGTATGTTTTGTATTTTGTAGATTCACAATTTAGATTGACTATAATACAACATTGTCATGATCATAACCTAAGGCACATCTTATAGAAAATGAAACAAGTGAATATAAATGTTTTCTTCCTACTGGGTCATTCAATGAATTTTCAAATGTGCATAGAACATGGAAAGACTGGTGCCTCCTCCTAAAATAGGAGACAAAATGTGATGGTGTAACAACTGGGAACTGAAGCTTTCTAATATAAGGAGCAAAAAAATTATTGCTTGTTTTGATAGGTACCATCACATCTCTGCTGTAAATATCCAATAGTTCTGCCACACAAACAATTACCACATGCTGAGGAGGAGGTAGAATAGGAACAAGACTAGGACAGCAAGGGCTTTGTATAAAAGGAATAGAGACTTCATTTAGCATGTATCCACTGCTTATGAATAAAAATACACCTTTTCTTTTGTCTTTCCTAAATTGATCTGATTTCAGGAGTCGTAACACTGTTTTTATTGCAACAGGAAGAAAGTTCTTGTGGCCTTGCTTTGCCAAGAAGACATGGGGGTCCTGATGGACACCAAGCTGAGCATGAGGCAGCAATGTGCACCTGCGGCAAAGAAAGCCAACGGCCACCTGGGCTGCGGTAGGAAGAGCGTTGCCAGCAGGTCGAGGGAGGTGGCCCTTCCTCTCTACTCAGCACCGGTGAGACCGCAGCTGGAGTGCTGGGCCCAGGTCTGGGCTCCCCAGTACAGGCGAAATATGGAGGTACTGGAATGAGTCCAGCGCAGGGCCATGAAAATGACTGAGGGACTGGAGCGTCTGTCATATGAGGAGAGGCTGAGAGAGCTGAGACTGTTCAGCGTGGAGAAGAGAAGGCTCAGGAGGCTTTTAGCGACGTGCTTAAATACCTGAAGAGACAAACTTTTCTCAGTGGTGTCCAGTGACAGGACGAGAGGCAATGGGCACAAATTAAAACCCAAGAAATTCAATCTGAACACAGGAAAACACTTTTTTACTGTGAGGGTGGTCAAACACTTGCACAGGTTGCCCAGAGAGGTTGTGGAGTCTCCATCCTTGGAGATACTCAGAAGCCAACTGGGCAGCCTGCTCCAGCCGACCCTTGCAGTGATGGACTGGATGATGTTGAGGTGCCTCCCAACCTCAACCTTCTGTGCCTCTGGGCACATTCTGCCGTCTGTAAATGATCTGTAGATGTGATTTGTAGATCACCTCATGAAAGTCTGTGGCATACACGAAGGCCATTGAGACTCCCCATGCTGCTAGGACATAGACCATAGCTTATTATCTAGGAAATGCTGCTGATGAGGAAATCCACAAAAGGCCATGCATTTTCTTTGTAAAAGAAGGAAAAGGAGTAAGTAAAGATTACATAGTGATTTTTCCTCATCTACATGAGATAAATTGAAGCACATTCCTCCTTTTGCCTGCTCTATCCTATAATGAATATCTCATATTTTTGCAAGAGGAAAGAGAGATTCCACATCTCAAAGGGTCATGGCAAAATATTAGCATTCCCAACATGGACACCTGCTGAACGTGTTGTATTTTATAGATTCAGCATTCGTTAAAGTCTAACACATTTATTCACTCTAAAATATTGTAGTTCAGAAAAATCAGTTAGATACAGATGGAAAATTGGGACCTAGCACATATAGACACATAATACTAATGATAGAAAATTATGTTGTACATGGAGTGTGTAAATTATCTGGGATTGTGAAGTGGAAGATACCAAAATAACATCCCCATTATCATGTTAACTGATGTTAGCACTAATTGTGATATATATTATCAGTTTTCAAACATGCAAGTTGGAACTGTCAAGCTGGCATAAACCCTGTAATGCTTAATTTTTCAAAATTATTGGCTATCTACTGATGCATGCTTCACAAGCCCTCATGGCAGACAAAGAGGATTTTAAGCATATCCTAAAGGTTAATTTCAAATAATTAAGACTGCGGTCACATAAGTAAGTCAACCCTGTGATTTTCTGAGATGTCTCAGTTGGGGGAGGGGGGGGAGAAAAAAAGCAGGCTGTGAGCAGATAACCTAATCCCTAAAAATAATTTAGCTGCTCCCCATGAGTGGTAAATTTTCCCTGGGTGAGCCAGAGCTAAGTCTGTCTCGCTTTCCAATGCCTGCATTCCGGTGCACTCCCTGCTCCTTCTTCAGCCCTTCAAACGAGCAGCTGGTTTGTTTGGAGGCAGCTGCCACAGCGCAATTTTCTCCGTGGCCAAGCCTCGCCATTCCTGTGCCCATTAGCTCAGGCTCAGCTGTGGCTCTGAGACTCCACATCCTCAGCTGTAATGCCAAAGCAGCCTAAGCCAGTCCTAGACTAGAACCAGTCAGTGCGCTGGCCACTTTGGCTTTGCCCTTCGTGTCACAGTCACCCTGGCCGTGCGTTGGCACGTCCTCTGCAGCGTGTTGTGCTGACTGCTCTCATCGGACCCCATGCAGAGCCATTTCAGTGGTCTGGCAGAAAACTAACTCAGCCACAAAGCCCCTCATTTTCAATTCTCAAATCACAGGCTGCATCATTCTCTGCATCAGATGCAGATGGAGTAGAGACTGCGCAAAAAGTATAGGAGAGGTAGGAGCAAGAAGGAAAAGTACAAGAGCAGACTTTGAAAGCTGTAAAGAAAATAGGGTTTAGGGAGACTGGGGCAGGAAACAAGCGGAGAGGTGACCTGGGCTGGCTGGGCAACAAACTGGGATTGTCTTCAGCAGAGACTGAAAGAGCTGGGAAGGAGAGACTGGTGCGTGGTGGAGGTAGGGAATACAGCTAGGAGGAGGGAGCAGGACAGGAGAATTAGGATCCATTCACTGAGGAGAATGGGACTGCAAACACTGATTTGGAGCCTGGAGGGGCAAAGTACTACTTTTTGGGTGATGCTGAGGAGCGAAGACTAGAACTGGCTGGATGTGGTAAGTGGGGCTGTAACGAGCACCCAGAGATGCTCGTTACATCTCTGTAAGGGGCAAAGACAGACTGGAGGGGCATTAGTGGAAGGAGGCGATGGCTGGGGAAGGAGGGGAGAAAGAATTTGTGCTCTGCGGTGGATATTCCTCTTCTGCACCGAAATGGAGCCCAAGAGTCCCCATCTGACTGTCACCTTTTCCCCAGTGTCAGCAAATATCTATGAAACCTAATGCAGGGCTACGCCCATGGTACTCCTCCTCAGAAATCCATGACCTGCGATGCTGATCTTGGTTTGTTAGAGCAAATGAGGGAGGTCTACGCAGTAGATTTAATCCTCCTGAAGAATCATGTGCAAGCCACTTAAATGTCATGTCATCGAATGTTTATTTTTCCAGTTTACAGATTTTAAAACTACTGCAAGCACCCACCTTTGGGTGCAAAACTACTGACCAGGCATATAAAGCTATACAGTGTACAGGATGAATCTCTGCTAAAGGTACAGCAGGCTGAGCAAGACCCCGTGTTTTTGTTGAAGAAATATGAAACTATACATGGAACAGTAGTGCCTCAGAGAACCAGGTACTTAGGAAGAAAAAACGTGTGGGGTTTCCCCCCCCCCACTAAAACTTAAAATGGGAGTCAGGCCTTTCCATGAGTGCAAAAGTGGTTGAGTTTGATGGATGCCTAGAGTGGTTGTTCCTAAAGCATGCTGGCACTACCTTCAGGAACACCCTGACGGCTCCAAAAGGTTTCCAGTCCTAGAAATCCCTTGGCAAACAGACCTGAATTACATGACCCCTTTGCTGAGTATGTGCCCCCTCAGCTGCTGACAAATACTAACTGCATGTATCCATAGGGTAGTTGGAAGTTCAGCACATATTTTTGGGTGGTGGGCTTTATTCCACTTCGAAGGATTTGGGGGTGGAGGGAAAGAACTGACCACAACCATGATACTTGCCAGAGTGGCTTACAAGAGTAAAAAAATCTCGTGACAAATATAAGGCATGGGAGCCTGAACTCTGCTTGGCGTGACCGAGAGTCATGTAGGGTTTGGCTGTCACTAGGAAAAGAACCTCCTCGTCTTCTGTGGAGAAGGCAAACAGTACACCAAAGCACCTCTCCAGGTGACAGAAGAGTTGCGGAGAAAGGGCATAGTTGATAAACCATGATTAAAATGAACAAAAAGTGAATTTCTGGTCATTCAATGAATACAGGAAAAACACCAGAATTTGTCATTTTGTTTCTGTTGACTTCATCTTTCGTCAGGTGTAGGTTGGTTAGATAGGCAAGGTCCCTGCTGCCTGGCCACAGTCCCTGCTATCTGGCTTATATCTAATATTAACTCCCAATGAGCACCTCACGCCCATTCGAGCTACTGATAAACCATCATTAGTGATATGTGCACATGGGATTTTAAACAAATGCCATGTTGCACAACAACTTCAGAAAAAAAAAAACCCAAACCCATGCATCTGATCATCAGGATTTCATTATGAAAGTCAGCAAAGCCACAGACGATTACTGCTTGGACTTTTGTGGGCAGCACTATGTGCCCACATGCCATGCGGCATACAGACGGCAAGTCCAAGGCCTCCCAGGAGCGTTGAACTTTCTGCACTTGGCCTGCGCAGAGGCTTAGCCCACGTGCTCTGCGTACAGTGCTGTGGATGGCATCAGCTTTACCGTGCATAAACAAAGCACCCGTGCTGCCCGTTGCTGTGGGTTCGGGTACGTGACGGGGCATTGCACGTGCCCCACAGGCGCAGGAGGAGGACAGGCCGCAGGCGGTGGAGGTGACATAGCTGTGGTGGGGAACGTTTGGAGCTACCGCCGCCCGGCCAGCTACGCTGCGCAGCGGCTCTCGCCGGCCTGGGGTTCAGAAATACCAGAGAAACATAAAGGAGAAAACAAAATCCAGGCAGACAGGACTTCTAGTTGAAAAAATAAAGGAGATGTTGGAGGAAATAGGGTGTTAATTTCCAAGCCCTGCGGAGTGACGGCAGATCTTGCACTTGCATGTAACCTCTGGGAAATGGCGCACAGAGAGCAGCCGGAGACTGAAATTAGCTCGTTTTGATGGCAAATACACGCGTGACCAAGGCGCGTGTTAAGGCAGCAGCCCAACACAGCGGTGAGAAGCACGAAGGCGCACCGGGAAGGCCGCCCAGGCGCGTAGCGCAGGCTACCAGAGCTCCCGGGGCGGACGCCCGCGGAACCCCTGCTGGCGGCACCGGCGGGGCGGGGGACGCCCCCTGGGCGCGCCGGGACGGGTAGTTCTGGCCGGGCGCCGCCTGCAGGCCGCGCCGGGGCGGCGAACTACTCTTCCCAGCGTGCCCCGCGGCGCCGCGGAGGCGATAAAAGGGGGCGGGGCGGCGGCGCGGGGCTCACAGGCACCGGTGGGCAGGTGCGGGTGGGCGCCGCCGGAGGGCCGGTGCAGGGCCGGTGCAGCGGCGGGTGCTTCTCGGCCCGCCCCGCTGCTGCCTCATGAGGCCGCAGGACCCGGCGCAGGGCGGCCCCGCCGCCGTGGCCGGCGCCGCGCTGCCGGCGCTGGAGACGCTGAAGCAGCGGGCGTGCGAGAGCGTGGAGCTGAACGCGGCGCGGCTGGGCGCGCTGAGCCGCGACATCTGGAGCCGGCCCGAGCTGGCCTACGAGGAGCGCCAGGCGCACGACACCATGACCCGCTTCTTCTCCAGCGGGGAGCTGTCGGGCGCCGCCTGGGCCGTGCAGCCGCGCTACAAGCTGGGCACGGCCTTCCGCGCCGAGTGGGGCACGGCCGCCCCGCAGGGCCCGCGCCCGCTCCGCGTCGCCTTCCTCTGCGAGTACGACGCTTTGCCCGGCATCGGCCACGCCTGCGGGCACAACCTCATCGCCGAGGTGGGAGCCGCCGCCGCGCTGGGGCTGAAGGCCGCCCTGGAGAGCCTGCCGCAGCCGGCGCCCGTCGCCGTCCAGGTGAGGGCCCGCCCGAGGGCGGAGGCCGTGGCCCCGGCCCCTGTGGACCGGTCGGCCCCTGAGTCTCTGCCTTTGTGCTGCAGGTCACGGTGCTGGGGACGCCAGCGGAAGAACAAGGAGGAGGCAAAATAGACCTGATAAACGCTGGAGCGTTTGACGGCCTGGATGTGGTTTTTATGGCACACCCCTCGCAAGAAAACGCAGCTTACCTGCCCGATGTGGCCGAGCACGAGTGAGTGAGCAGGTTCCGGTGGAAAGGGTTGGTTCGTTGTTAGCTTCTTCTCCCCTCCCCGAGTAGGGGAGTTGCTTTGGAAGGGACTGAACTTGGGGCCGGGGACATTGCAGGTGCCCTTCAGACCAAGTATTTGCAGCCGGCTAAGGAGCCAGGTCACTGTTCTGGACACTGAGCCGTTCCTCCAAAGTGCGGTGTTCAGCCTAGTGTTAGAGATCCCTGACTGCTCTGAGATAATCTTGCATGTGTCCTCAAAATCCATTCTTCTCATGTTTCTAGGCATTTCTTTTTATACATGGCTGTGATTATCTTATATATTTAAAAAGTTTCATTTAAAAAACACCTGTTCTTTAAATTTTAGAACATGCAACTGGAGGGAGTCTCATTCATTGTTTTCCTGGGCACCAGCTCATGTAGTCCTCTCTAAGCATTTTATTTTAATCAGTTTTGAAAGTGTTGCAGGTTTTCTTTCCCACTTTTGAAAGCTAGCCAGCTGAGCCTGACTGCTGTTTGGATCCCTGTTAACTTCCAGCCTAAATTTAATCATGGCCATTTTATATCTATTAACTCACACATCAACTTTTTTTATTCAAAGTAGTTATTGGCTTTCCTTCATGTTTACCCCCAATATATATCTATAGACAGCAGTCATACCCTCACTCAGCTTTTTTTTTTGCCAGCTAGCCATATAACTCTTCAGAAATTATGCCTTGTCTTCTTTTGATTAGCCTTACTGTTCAGTGTCAGCACTTGTTCGTTTGTACTTGGAGTGACTTGACTTGCCTTGAAGTGCTCCTTGCTGGATGTGCATAACCAGAATTGTACACAGTACATCAGGTGGAATTTCTTTAGACCTTACTCAGCTGATGCTGGGACCATAGTGTCTCCTGATGATTTTGGAGACAGCTGGCATGTTTGGGGCTGCTTCTCCAGTCATTTTCAAGCAATCAGCTCTTAAACAAATGTTTAGTCTGTAAGTACGTGATCTTTTAAAATATTTTTGATTCTTTGATTCAAAATCTTTCTGTTCTTTCTCCACCAGTCTTTGATGCCATGCTGTTCTTTCTTTGGTATTATAAATCTCTTCTGTTTTCATAGTGTCCCACCAGTAGTCTATCAGCAGGTTTTGTTATTAAAATTTGTGCCACGGTTACTAATGAGTCCTGATGCCAAGGTCTTATCTTGTAGAGACTCCACTAGTAACCTCCCTCTATGCAACAACTTTTTCTAAGTATTACTTTTGGCTGTCTGACTAAATTCTGTAATATTTAAATAACTGGTTTTCCAGCCATTTCTGACTTGATGTACTGAGAGCTGTTTTCATCTTGGTTGTGCTACCTTCCAGCTCCTATGTGCTTGATTTTATTGGCTATTTTGCTTTTGCCAGTGCTGTTCTGGTGGATAATTTGCTTCTGTTACTGCTAAGTTTTATAGCAAAACAGACAAGGTTAGCAACACCTAGTCTTCCCTACCTAGCTAGCTCTCTGCTATATTCCATCATTGTATTTCTAAAGAGTCTTAACTGGTTATTGTAATCTCCTTCAAGACTTAGCTTGGCTTATGGTTGCTGTACCTTAAGACTATAATCTTCAAGATGCAGTTTTTTATGAATAGTTTTGTCTTTCTGTTCATTTCAACTCTCGCAATAGCCTTTTGAGCTTGATACTTCTAAGATTTGGAAGTCTCCCTTTAGAGGTGTTGGTCTGCCATAGGATGCGAGTCCTAGATAGCCTTTAAACCTTGAATATGGAGGAGGCATGGAATTGAAGCGCTGAGTAAAACAGCTTAATTCCTCCAAAAGCTTGAAATACTCAGCTTATGTCATGATTTATTTAATTATGAGGTTCCAAAGGTACAAAGGCCGTTTTGATGACTTGTAATTGATCTTTTGGTTGTTTCCAAGGAATTTAAGGACTGGTGAAATTGCTAGTATTACTACATGTGCAAACTCCGAAGCTGGCTTGTGCCTGAAGTAAAATTAACATACTGGGATAACTCTGGTGAATACCTGCCAAAATTTGCTGATTCTTACTAATTTATCCTTCACCTAATCAGCCTATTTATTGTTGGTCAAACAGGATCCACATTCTTCTGCTAATACCTTTAAACTGGCTTAAGGTTTTGTTATTCACCAAAATCTGGTTATTTTTCTGAGAGTATGTGACATTTGTGTAGCAACAGAAGTACAAGAAAAGGAATGCTGAAATAACATTTTTTTAAGAAGCCTATGTTTCTTGGGGGGGGGGGGGGAGGGGAGATTGCAACATGACTTTCCGCTTTACTTTGGCTTCTCTCCATTTTTTGGAGAATATGTAGGGGTCTGTCCTGCCTTCTTTGTGAGTTGATTTGAGGGGTTGCAGTCTAATACTTGTGTTGTGGTTTAGCCCCAGCCAGCAGCTAAGCACCATGCAGCTGCTTGCTCACTCCCCCCCCCAGTGGGATGGGGGAGAGAATCGGAAGAGCAAAAGTAAGAAAACTCGAGGGTTGAGATAAAAACAGTTTAATAGGTAAAGCAAAAGCCACGCAAGCAAAGCAAAGCAAGGAATTCCTTCACTACTTCCCATGGGCAGGCAGGTGTTCAGCCATCTCCAAGAAAGCAGGGCTCCATCATGCGTAATGGTTACTTGGGAAGACAAAGGCCGTCACTCCAAATGTCCCCCCTTCCTTCTTCTTCCCCAGCTTTATATGCTGAGCATGACGTCATGTGGTATGGAATAGCCCTTTGGTCAGTTTGGATCAACTATCCTGGCTGTGTCCCCTCCCAGCTTCTTCTGCACCTGGCAGAGCATGGGAAGCTGAAAAGTCCTTGACTAGTGCAGCAACAACTAAAACATCTCTGTATTATCAACACTGTTTTCAGCACAAATCCAAAACATAGCCCCATACCAGCCACTATAAAGAAAATTAACTCTATCTCAGCTGAAACCAGGACAACTTGGGATGTTAATGGGTAAGTTTTGTTATCTTGATTTGATAATGATAATAAATTTTAAATAAAACTCATACTTTACAGAATGGCATGTATGGTTGTCTTGGAGGATGAGGGAGGATGGAAAAGGGCATACTTAATTTGGATTGCAGGCAGTAGCAGGAGACATTTTCTGCTGCAACAGTACACTCCATTGTGTCCCCTCTTTGCTATCCAGTATTTAAGTTCTGGTATTAACTTAGAGCTGTGGCGTGGTTCAGAGTATGAGGGGTCAGCTCAGGATAAGTGGTTAAGTTGGCATCTGTGCAAGACAGAGGGACAAGGAAGTTAGGCTGGTCATAGCTGGGTAAGAGACAGGTTGTGTGTCTTGGGGGGAACACTTCGAGCTTGAGGATGGTTTTTTATGTAAAGGACTGGGTATTGAGTATGAACAGGTTTAGTTAAAATCTCTAGTATTGGTAAAAAACTAATACTTGTGTATTTGATAAGTAGTAATACCTTATGTAGTTGTCATTAGTTAATATTTGCCTCGCATGTAAAGCATTTTCATGTAATTTGAAATACTAAATTATTTTGTAAGGCTAATATAAATGGTCCTCATAAGATGAAGCCAAGCATGAATTCTTACTGGATGTGTTTAGGTGCTGCAGTATTTTGACTTCTATGAAGCTGGAGGATAACCTTTGCACGAGATTTCTTCCTTGTTGCAAGGCTTTCTACCAGCATTTTTGAGGTGTGCAGGGAAAGAACATCCTTGCTGTAGCATGGTAATGTATATTTTATACTAGGCTATGCCTTTACTGCACTTTTAAAACTTGACTTTTCCTATTTAGACATGGCTTCTATGTGATCTTAGTAATGTGCTTTTGCTGTCTTAAATATCATACACATTTTACTGAAGTTTGACAAGAATTAGGACAATCAACTTCTAATTTTGAATCAGAGAAAAGGGTTTGTTATCTTCTGAGAAGAATGTTGGTAACTTAAGTTTCAGAACAGTCAGGAGGTGTTGGAGACATTTAATTAGTATGTGAAGCCTGTACTTCCCAGGAAAAGGCTGTATAGCGGTATGTTACTGGTAGCTCTTTTGCCTGATTGGCTCTTGATATTGTTCCATTTCATTGGTTTTCTAGAAATCTTTCAGCATCTTCCTGCACTCAAAGATAGTTCAACTTTGCAACAGTGTAGTGCCAGGTAAATGGTTTGATGTTCTGCTGCACAAAACTTATAACAAATATTTGTATGAACAAAAGGAACTTTCTGTTTTAGAGGTTTTTTTCAATGAATGAAAAACAAATAAGCAATGCCTTTTATTTCCTAGTGTGACTGTGAAATACTATGGAAAAGCTTCTCATGCTGCTGCTTATCCTTGGGAAGGAGTTAATGCATTAGATGCTGCTGTTCTTGCATACAACAATCTGTCTGTTTTAAGACAGCAAATGAAACCGACCTGGAGAGTTCATGGTGAGATCTTCATTAAATCTAATGTCCAGCAAGTAAGAGTTTAGGCTGTTGAAATACTAACTTACAAAATCCCACAATTTAAACTGCATTATTGCACTAAATTAGTATAGTCACTTCAAATATTACAAAATAGCACTATTTCATTTAAATAGTTTGTCTGTAATCTTTAAAATCATGTCAGCGTCCAGAACTAACTTCTGAAAATAGGCTTATGGATCAGATTCAAAAGAGGACACCAGTACCTAGTTAGAGGCTAGACAAACTTTAAGTCTTTGCACTTGAAGCTGCAGTTCAGAAAGAAAAAAAAAGGCACTAAGTTTATTTTGGTACATGGCCTTGAATTCCTTAAAGTTAATGTACATGTTTTTGCAAAGGTGTAACATTAAATGCTTCTGAAAAATGAAGTATTACTTCATGATTTTTGTAGTAGACATTTCATTAATTAGATGGCATTTATATTGACATTTATGGAAAGGCATAGTCATCTAAAGTGACTGAAGTTTATTTGCTGAAGTACAAAAAACAAGTGATGGCAGAATCCTATAGTTCTGGTTAGTAGCCCAATGAACTAGATGTGCACTGGATTCTAATATTTAATATCTAAGTAGACCTTGAAGTAGAAAGGTCATTTTGCAATAAGACATGTTAACCATTAAGCTTGACTCATACTCCTTCAACATCATGTATTTCTTTTTGTACAGTGAGAAAGTTTCAGAAGTGGAGATGGAGGCTGCCCTTTAGCTATAAACCCAGGTTTCCCTTATTACACCCAACATAACTTTTTCCAATTTGAAATTAAGAAAGTCTGCCATTTCTACAGGATTTAGGAATGTAGAACTGTTTACTTGGAAAACTTGTTATGAGCTTAAAACACTTGCAGAAGTTCTGAGCTAATGATCATTATATGTCTTGGCTGCTTGAGCTGTATAATATATGTGTGTATTTCTCTCCAGGATATCTGGCTGGAGTCTGGAAGCCCTAACCCTTTTGACTGTAGATGAAGATGTTTGCAGTTCTGCTGTGCAGCATACCCAAATGAATTTCAGACAGCGGGCATAGCCTTAGCTCTCTATCCTATTGCCCTATAGGAAACAGGACACTTATGAGTTTTGGTGTCTGAAACTCATGTGTTGCAGGTTTAAGATTGGAGGTGCCTAAGTCTTCTATTGGATCTAAACCTAAAACCCTAAATACTGCTTTCTTCGTAGTTTCTAAAGGCTACATAGATAATGTGGGCAAAAAACTAAGTATCTAAACAAGCCTCCTAGAGAGAACACTTCCCAAAGCACAGCAAAACTTAAATTACTGTGTTGATACAACTGTTGTCATAAACCTGGTTTTCAAACTGGAAATATTTAAAATACCTTTGGGAAAGTATAAGCAGCCAGAATGAGATTTAATTTTAGGAATGCTTTCTTTACAACAGTATGTTGGAAGTCTTGTGTTGCAGGCTTGCAGTTACAGCCGTGGCTGACTTAAGTGATCCTAAAAAATCTTAGTGTTAACACACTAAGAACTGAAATAGCTTCCATTACTCAAAGTCTAGAATTTCTAAGCAATGTTTTATGTACTTGAACAATGTTGGCCTGAGTTTGTCTAATATTTCATAAGTTTCTTTCCTCCCTGCTTATGAGTGGAGTTAAATGTTGCCCCCTTGAAAAATAGAAATGTAGATTTGTTCTGTTCAAGAAGTTGTATTAAATGGGCTGAAAAAAAAAAGTCCATCTAGAAGCAGGGCAAACTAGGTGCTATTAGTAGTGTGCTGACAGCCTACTTTGAAGCTAGATCTGCTGTCCAGTCCATATTACAGTTGCTTTGAAATGTAAGTGTAGACGTGGTCTTAGACTCTATCCAGTTCCATTTACAAATGTGTTGGAAGACAAATGAAAGCTCATTAAGCTACTTGTTTTGAGCAAACATGTTATGATGTGTCATGCAAATTTGCATGATTACTTGCTGATTTGTTGGTTCCTTTTCTGTGATGTCTGTACCTTTTGTTATGGCCTAGTACTGATAGTGGTTTAGTTCAGCACTCTGTTTACTTTGATTGTATTCAAGACTGGAAAGGTTTTACTTGAGGGTGGAGTTTATAGTCTTAAGTTTTCTGCACCAAAGGTAAAGATTTGTTGCCTATTTGCATCCTGGTAGTGCTGTCTTTTCAGGCTTCAGTGACACTTCAGTAACTTTGTGCAGTATTTCCATTTAAGGTAGATAGTTTCTCAGGTTTTACAGAAAACAAATCTTATTCCACATATATAAATTGAGGATAGGAGGCAAGGGAAACAAGCAGCCTGTTGAAAGCAACGAGCTGTTAATGCATTGAAATCTAATGTAGAATTGAAGTCTACAATGTGTTTTTGTTGAAATGTCTAAATATTATGGTCTTTTATGGTAATGCCTCTGATGCTGTAATTGAAAACTATGTAGTTGTCACACTTTTCCTTGAGGGAACACTTTCAACTCAAACTTCACTCTTGACTAAAACTGTACATATAATATACACCCCAATATTTCTGAAGAATTAGTATGAGGAATCTAATGAACTTTCTGTGTACTGCAACACATGTTACTCCAGTATTGCTGAGAAATGCAACTTACTCAATTTCTCTCCAAGCTGGCAAAATAACTTGGAAACATTTTAGTTGAGGAAACCTTTAAAAGTTGGAATCCAAGGTAGCCTTTATACCAAAATCTTTTCTTTTTCAATGTGAGCCAGATTGCTTTATGACTTTGATGCATTGAATTTCAGGGGATTAATTACAAATGCTAGTTTGGCTTGTCTTGAGGTTTATAGCAGATAACCAAAGAATGCAATGAAATTGTGCTGAAAAACATCTACACATTCCACTTAATCTGATGTGATGAAGAAACTTTGTCCACATACTGTATTTTTGACACTCTTTATATATTTCATGTTCAGTTTATGTTTTTTTGTTTATATATTTAGTTCTTGAGCAAGGAGTTTCATGACAGGGCTGAAGATCAAGCATTTGTATTTAATACTGGTAACATGACTTTTCCCTTTCTGCAGGTGTAATAAAAAATGGTGGTGTGAAACCTAACATCATTCCTTCTTACACTGAACTAGAGTTTTACTTGCGTGCCCCTTCAATGAAAGATCTTTCTCTTCTGACAGAGAAGGTTGAGAACTGCTTCAAATCTGCCGCACTGGCCACAGGATGCAAAGTAAGACTGTATTCATAGTCATGTGTTTCTATTATGCTGGAGATAAGGTAGGCCAGAATAGGAAATCGAGGCTTACAGCATTTGTCTGCATGATGTTTAGCTGAAAAAAAAATGTCAGTGATACTATTTGCTATTCTGTTGCTTTGTGTCCTGAGGGAAAGCTTTGTTTTATAAATAGAATGCCACAGAATCATAGAATAATCTAGGTTGGGAGAGACCTCCAGAGGTCATCTAGTCTAACCCTCTGTTCAGAGCAGGACCAGTTAGAGCAGATTGCTCAGTGCCATGTGGAATTCTGAGTATCTCGAAGGCTGAAATTCTACAGCCTCTCTCAATAGTGCTCTACCCACCTCATGGTGAACAAGGGTTTTCCTGCTGTTTATACGGTCATGACTGAGCACTGGAACAGGTTGCCTGGAGAGATTATGGTGTTTCCATCCTTGGGGATACTCAAAAGCTGCGTTGATTGCTCTTGGGCAACAAGCTCTAGGTGACCCTGCTTGAGCAGGGGAGTTGGAGAAGATGATCTCCAGAGCTGCTTTCCAACTTCAGCCAACTTCTGTGATTGTCGTATCTAATAGGAATTTCCTTTGTTGCCTCTCATCATATCACTGGGCATCTCTGAGAAGTCTGGTTCTGTCTTCTCTCTACCCTCCTTATCTGGTAGCTGTAGACAGCTTAACCTTCTTTTCTGAAGGCTCGACAAAGCAAGTTCTTTCAGCCTTACCTTGTATGTGATGTTCTCCAGTACCCTAATCGTCTTGGTGGCCTTCCGCTGGACTTGCCCCAGTCTTGAGTTCAGGAGCACAAAACTGAACACAATATGCCAGATATGGTCTCACAGGAGCTGTCTGCATCAGTAATAAAGATATTAAAACAGTAAGGCACCCGTATTGATTGCAGGTGGATTCTACAAGTAAGGGGCAGCAATTTGGATTTTTGTGCCACTGATCATAATCCTTTGAGCCTGAATGTCTTCTATGTCCACTGAGCCAGACCTGTCATCATGAAAAGTTAAGCTTGGTCATGCACCATCTGCTCTTCTGTGAATCTATGCTGGATAGTCACAATTGCCTTGATTCATGTGCCTGGACATGGGTCTTAGGAGGATTTACTTGCTCTATAATCCCCCAGGAGCTTGAGGATAGGATGGTCTGACCAGTCTGTAATTTCCAAGATCCTCCTCCTGGCCCTTCAAGATGTATGTGACCTTTAGCTCTTCAGTGAGCTGGAGCATCCCTTTATTTCCTTTACCCCATTAAACAGCAGGCTCATGTAGCGACCAAATGTGAAAAACTGAGTGATTTTTCAGTTAGCATTCTTCTCATTTTTTTGCTTTTAGTAAGTGGAAGTCTCTCTCCTGTAGCTGCTTCCAGCACTATGATTGCCTTGCAATGTATTGCTAAGATAGGCAGTTCTACCTGCTCTGTAGTTACAGGTTGATGGCTAATACAGCTGTGAAAAGAAGGTCTGTGCTCATCAGAACAAAAAGGTATAGTGTATATGAATGTGAGATAGTGAGTTTTAAGGTCTGTTTGAGCCATTAGATGCTGTTTTCCTAGTATGGCCCCTCCACTCTAACTAGAAAAGGATTTCAGAAAGTGTACTTTATGCAGAATGAAAGTTAAGATCTCTTTTGAAACTTGACATTGATATGTTTTTTACATTTGTTTTCAGACTTCTTGCCTGTGTGAAGTCATTTCATGAATGGGGCTGTAGTTACTGGAAGTGTTCTAAACAAAAATAGTAAAATAGAATTTGGTGAAAGACTGAATTGATTTCTATGTAGTTTAATAGTACCTGCAGTGGAAATTGTTAGAAGCAGTTACAGGAAATGTTTGCTTACTGGTTTTGGAGATGCTTTCTGTGAAATCCATGCTTCTGGAATTTGGCTGCCTAGTGGAAACTTGACAGAACACCAGCTGTGTTTTGATCAAGGCTAATATTTGGCAGGATGTTACATTTTTGAAAGAAACTTAGCACTTATGTCTGTTTTGACATGGGCTTGAAATATGGATATGTATTTATCTTTTCCAGGCTTTAAATTGTTTACATTAAACTGGCTTAGGTTGGTGAAAAATTTCTAATCATTTGGAGGTTTTTTGTTTAGGTGGAAATAAATGGTGGTAGAAATGATTACTACAATGTGCTTCCAAATAAGAGCCTGCAGAAAGTTTACAAGGAGAATGGAAAGAAGCTTGGAATGGAGTTTATATCAGAAGACTGCATCTTGAATGGTTTGTCAGGTAACTCAATCTGGGGTTTTTTGTTATGACTTAAGCTTAGATCAGCTCTTAGGTGTATAAAATAATGGGATAGAGGTAGGTTAAACATAGTTTGGTCAGAAGAAAAAAGCCAAATTAGAAAATGGAAGCTCTGTAAAAGGATCGTATCTCTGGCCTGTGTTTCTGTATTTGTTGTAGAAGCTGAGAAATTTTCCCACAGGTATGGAAAGCAGTAATCATTTTCTGATAATATTTCTGAAAATATTTCAAGTAAGAAGCGCTTTGGTTGGGGGAAGGGATGGAAGGATGGAAAGATAAGAACTGTCTTACTGACAACATGAGGATGTGGAATGAATTGTGGCTCATTCTGTTGCTTTGAATTACAGAATCCTGGTTTATGCTATGAATGAAGATGAGATTTAGTTTTAAGGAACCTTGTTTAACAATATTTTCCAAGCTTACATATAAACAAATGTACTAGCATCTAATATTTTAGAGGGAGTTTTTGAAGAGATTAAGTGGAAGTTTAAGCATCTCAGTAACCCTAATTTAAACCTCTTTCCATTAACAGGTAATTCTGTGCCCCTAATTTTAGTTCACAAGTTCAACAGATTAGTTTTCTGAAGGGAGCCATTCAAGTAGGTGTTCACTTCTGGGTCTTGACTATGTCTCAAACTATTTCACTTGGTCTCTCAGAGGTACAGTAATAGGAGTGTGAATTCTTGAATGCTGAGGTGGGCTTCTCATTACCCTTAACAGGTTTTTGTTCCAGAATCTTCCTACAAGAGCTCTGTTCAAGTCTTATAACTGCTGCTGATACTTTATAGCCTTCACTACTGATCCTAACTGTATATATAAATGTTTTTACTCCACTCATGTTACAGGTTTTTCTCTTTGGTTAGAAGGAAAAGATTGTTTTCAGTTAGTTTGATTGTAGTACTAATCTTCTCTATATTAAATGCAGCCTATCTTTGGATAGTTGAGATCTTGGTGTTTGGGGATAGAGTTCTCAAAACTTTTATTTGTGTGTGGGAGACAGCATATCTAATGGTATTCTGGTTGGTTTTCTCTTCTTTCCAACTTCTCTTCCAAATTAAGGCAACACTAGCATCTTTTCTCCAATTGGTTCATTGTCTTGGGTTTAAAAACAAATTATAACTAAGGGCAGATTTCTTTTTTTCTTTATTCAGTGTGGTACAAGTGAGACTTACTGTTTTGCTCATTTAGCCTAAGAAAGGTGCTGAGGAACCTTATTTAGCATGTTTACTGTTGTGAAACTTTCTGGACCTTGGCGTTGCTTCCCTCAAACCATTGTATTAAGGGTGAAGATCATGAATACTGGTGATGGTGGTGGTTCAGAGGACTTTGAATGAACTTAGTACAGACACCTAATTGTAATAGTGCTTTCCTATGTAAGTTACGTGATATGCTAAATGTTAAACATTAACTTGCTTAAACTGAAACTCTCCATATGTCTGTCCCATCCTTAAATTGCTTGTTGAATGTCACAATGTGCTTGAGCAATTACGTTTTTATTGCACGCTGCAGTAGGCCTTACTGAATTTTCTTTCTACAGCTGCTTCTCTGAATTTTTGCAGTGGGGATTCACGAGTGATAACAAAGCACAGTCTCCAGAGACATAGGAGTGGAATTTTGTATGCTACCCTTTTTGGGAGGGGTTGAGTGTTTTGTCTCATCTTTTTCAAGACCTCTATTTCTGTTTAGTTTTCATATGGTTCTCAATGTTTTCTTTTAGGATATCAGTTTCTTCTGTTGAAAGGGAAGGAAGATAGCTCAGTTGCTTCTCCATGTCTGTGCAGCAGAAAAGTCGTTAACAGATGAGCATACTCGCTGCCACCTCTACATGGGTATTAGTATCGGTCTGCTTACAGGTATCGCTCTAGGCAGCTAAGCATTATGAAGAATTCCTTTAGTCCATCAAATCACACTACCTTGTATGTGCCTTGTGCACGCTCCACTATTTGGCACACAGCCAGGATGATGTGAAATAATGTGAATCTGAGTTAGCTTTGACCAGGTGCCGTGACCTCCTTCTGCTGGTAGGGTAGCTCTGCTACAGGGTATTGATAACCTTCCAAAGCAGATGGCTTAGTTTAGCATGCCTTAGTTGGGGCACCCATGCTTATGATAACTTACTCTGATATTTTTAGCATTCGTGGGGTTCATTGGCTTCCTGTGCACAAGACTGATATAAATAATCATAAGGAGCCAGTATGTTCTGAAAATACCACTTTTGAAGCTTGGGGCTATACATAAATGCTTCCTGGAATATTTTGCATTTTTCCCTCCATTCATGTTTGTGGTAATACTGCCTCCATTATGTGCTCAGTGACTTGAAGAGGCCTCAGTATCAGCTTCAGGATATTTTTTGAGAGGCTGGAGCTCCCGTACGTTTCTGTTGAAGATAGTGCACAAGTCTGTATATTGCATTGATAACTGTGCAATTATTTATGCTTCTAGAAGGAAACCTGATCTGTCCCTCTCTATGAAGCATGCAGTTCCAGATGTTTGTATGGAAACTATTGGAACACTTGATGTTTTAAACATGTTGCTAGGTATGATAGAGGGGAAGATTTTTATGCTTCTGGAAGGAAAGCTGATCTGTACATCTCTAGCAAGCATACAGTTACAGGTGTTTGTATGGAAGCCTTTGGAATGCCTGATGTTTAAACATGCTACTAGGTATGATAGAGGGGAAGATTTGACTGTCATGTTTTTATTAAAAGCTGCCTGGATTTTGGCTTGGTAAACTCTCCATCTTACTAGAAAATGCCAAATTTAAACCCCTTGCATTCAGCAAAAATAACTTGTAAACTGGTAGTAGACTGGATATGGATATAATTTTAAGTGGAATTACATGACTGAGAGCTAGGATGCACTGAAATTGCTAATGCTTCATTTGCTGGGTGAGAGCAGGGAAAAAGGCCAACACAGTCTTTCCAGCAGCTTGTGTATTAGGACTTAGTAAGGCAAGTCTAGAATTCTTGGTTTAGTCTGGAGTAGGCCGAACTTCTAGTCTTCTGCTTTGTCTCTCCAGACTGACCAAAGAATGGATCAATGACTACTGAACTTTAACTACTGAAAATTAAAATAACTTGTTGCTCTGCCAAGAGTTGGATTTTCTTCAAATGCATACTGAATTTATGGGAAATAATCATTTTTTTTGGACAAGCCTTGCTGCTTCTGTTTGTCTATAGGAAGAGCAAATAGCAAGCTAGTCTTGTCCTCTTTGATCACATAATGTAGGCTCTGTGGACTCACTTTTAATAACTGTATTCTTCCAAGTAAAATCTATATTCTTCAGTCATTTCATTACTAAGTCTTAAGGCATTGGCAATATCTTATCTCCATAAAGTATCATGATATGGAGGCTACCTGATGTGTTACAAATAATTTTAAATCTTTGGAACAGCCATTTTATATACCATTGCGAAGGGAAAAAATTCTTACAGCTCTGGCCTGAAAAAAAGTTAATTGAGGTCTTAGTTGGTCATCCCTCTTTTTCCCTGCTATGGAACAATGCTTTCTTTGGTATCTGAATTTCACAATAAATGGCATGTTGATTTCTCCAGCTTCTAAATGTCATTTTAACAAATACTGAGTGGATTGCTTGTTTGGGTTAAAAAAAAAAGGCAGTCAGGAAGTAGTTGCAGACTCTTGGATGATTTACTATGAAGGATCTACTACTTCTGGATGGTATCATTAAATAGATAAGGCAGTATTTTGAGATAGGTACTATCACTAGCTAACATACTGAAAGTGGTAGCCAGGCATGAAAGAATCATCATTAAAATCTGGAACATTGCTGGTTTTTTATGTCTACAAAGCACTAGTGTTTTGTCTGGAGTTTAGTTCTGATCTTGTTATTTCAAGAGTGCTTGTGCTGTTAAGGTTTCCATAATGGAGACTTATCAAAAAGCACAGGAAAAAAATAGTTGTCCTCAGTCTGTTTTTGTTTAAAGATAGATCGTTCCTACTTCAGAGTCCCCTACCTAATGCTGAATATTTGCATACCGGTGAAAAGCGGTAACTGTTGGGCCTGGTTCTAGAGGCTGTAGCAGGAAAATAGCTCGACTGCCTGAAACTCCAAGGTTTGCAGTTTTCGTTGTTTCTGAATTGACAGCTTACTATCAGGAGATGCTTGATAAAAAATTAACAGTAAATGGAATAGGAACATGCTGGTACGTCTTCCTTGTAGTTCAGTAACTGATTTTTGATCAGAAGAGCACTGGAGAGCAGCATCTGAAGATGGCTAGTTAGGAAAAACATCTTGGTGATGGGAGATTTTTGTCTGGATAATGACTCGTTAGAAATGCTTTTATTTTAGTATTTGGGGCAAAGGATATTCTGTTTTAGATATGGGCTGGAGATAATATCTATTACACATTTTCTTACAGCATTCAAAACTCTTCAACACTTTTTAATTAAGAAAATTTCTATGCTGCTTCTAGGTTCCACGGACTTTGGAAATGTTACATTTGTAGTCCCCGGGCTTCATCCTTATTTTTATATTGGCTCTGATGCGTTGAATCATACTGAGCAGTACACAGAAGCTGCAGGTTAGTGGAAGTCAAAGGTGTTAGAGATTTATATTTGGAACCCTTATGCATTGTAGGGACTGGTTGCTGACTCTTCACTACAGCAAATCTAGAAATTATAAATATTTCAAATTACAGAGGATTAAGGCTTTCACATGCTTCTATGGTATTCAAAGCTACTGTGTAGTAAATGTATAAGAGTTTAAGTACTAGATCTGAAAGTGGCTGCATGTAAATACCTGTATAGAAATGGAGTTGCTTTCTTCAGGCTTGATGGGATCTGAGCTGAATATGGACCCTGAAACAATTTACTTAGTTAATTGTAGAGTTGCAGGAAAAAGCTGACAAAGTAGAATTTCTGGGGTTTGTGTTTAAAGTTAAATGTATATGGGAAGGATCACCACTCCTCGTGCTAAAAGCCTGACTTAGTATACCATCTAGACAGAAGAAATTAGAAGGGTTATCCCTAGCAGCATATTCAGAAGAGTTTCTAAACATGAGCCAAAAGATAAAAGTAATTTTTACTCCTAAAGCACAATACTCTGGAAATGTAATAGAGATAACAGAATAAAACTCTGCATTTTCTAACAAGGAAAATGTGAATGCTCATTTCCGTGTTTTCAGTCTTACTTATTTACATCAGTAGCAGAAAGTTAAGTACTTTGATGTGAAAATTTGTTTTGAGGCATCAGAAAATAGACATACTTCATTCATGCAAGTAGATTTTTAAGAAACTGTTCTTGCAATTGAAACTTGAAGATCTTATTTTATAGAATATGCCTTATGTTGGTAAGCTAGTGGTTTGTATCTAATATTAGTAATCTAGCCTGACATTTCTCTTACTTTTTTTCTGCAGGGTCACAGAATGCTCAGTTCTATGCTTTGCGCACAGCAAAAGCTTTGGCAATGACAGCGCTGGATGTCATTTTCAAGCCAAGTCTACTGGAAGAAGTCAGGGAAGACTTTAGACAGGTGAAGCTAAAAGAAGAGGGACAAATAAATCCAGTAGAACCTAACAAGGAATTTGGTGTTGGCATAGGAGCATGTGCATCACACTAAACTTTACTAAACCTTTCTCAGTAGGATTGACTTAATGGAGATGCTGTATTTAAATCCCAGAAGGGGCTGGATGAACACATAGCTGAAGAAATGTTGATTTTTTTTTTTTGGACTTTAAGAGAAGCAAATAGTATTATTGCTTTCAAAAACGTGCAGTTTCATCTAGCTGTAATGTTTGCTGTATTCAATATGGTGATGAATTTCAGAGAGATCTCAAATATGTTGTCTTTAAGTTGCAGTGTTGAATAAATGATAGTGCTTAGATCCCTTGTCAGTGATTTTCTATGTATTACTAAAGTAGTATTCCTTCTAGGGGGAAATGTGGCATTTAAATGGAAATTTTTGTTCTAAAATAAGCACTGTTCACTTGGTGATCATAGGCTGAATCTGATCTATGAAGCATTTCTCTCTGGCCAGTTGCTTTTTCTTGGGACAAGATAGAGGCTTAAAACCTGAGCTGGAGAGAAGGGTTTGGAACCATGCCTGGTTTTGACAATAGTAGCTTCTAGCAATGGAAGAGAACTGTTTGTATGGAAATGTGATCTGTAAAGGTTGATTGTCCTGAAATGCATTGACCTTCCTCCTAATAAATTTTGGAGGTGTTGTGGAGAAGTCATTAATCAAAAAATTGGAAAGCAACTGAATGTTTACTTGTTTAAATGAACACGTTTAAACTATGCAGGAAAATGCCTGTGCACCTTTAAGTTCCACTCGAAGGCAATGCAAGTGTCCACACAAGGTGTTGCACTAGCTTAACTGATCTGAAGGATGTGTATAAATTTAATTAAAGTGGTGGAAATCTTTTTCACAAAGATGCAAGCATGATACCATGAAGCAGTAAATGAAGGTAACAAATGGGTTGTGTGCAAACCCCTGTAGTAAGCTCTGAGAAGCTTGCACTGAGGATTGCTTGTGCAGTAACTGGCTTCTCAAACCTGTTTGTTCCCATACCCTAAGCAGCAGATCTGTTGAGTCTTGTCAGTTGTCCTTTCTGTGTGTTGTGTGGTTAGTCTGTTTACTCCTTGTTATTTTGCTTCCCAGAGACATTAATGTTGCAAATTTTACCCAGGTGGTGTTCTGTCTGTCCAAACCTGTTAGGGATTTTTTTAATTCGCTTGTTAAAGGATCATGTGAATACATAGAGAAGGAACTAATCTTTTGTTCAGATACAAATTGCTGAGTCAATGGACAGACTGAGTGAAAAAGCAGCTTACTGGTTACCATTTTCCTAAGCACAGGTATTACAGTAAGCTTCTGAAAAGAAGTCAGGCAAACTATTCCCCAGGAAGTCAGAATACCTCAAATAATTTCAGAAACCTTGCTTTTAACAGCACCAGTCTCTAAATGGTAAACTAGAATTTTAATCAGAACTTATATTTTATTAATTTCTATATTCAATTTCTAATTTTGGAAAAAAACCAGATTCCTTATCTTGGTTTAACTGTGCACTCACTCTGCATTTGTGTGCTCTATAACACAGACCTCCAGCTGCTATTTAAGAATTCTATTGAGACTTTCCCTTCTTGGAAAAAAGTGTGACTAGGCTGGCTTCCGTTTGTATGTCAGGTAGACAGTGTAGACAACAGTTTTTAGGCTTTCTGATTCTTCAGCCTGTGTGCTTGTAGTAATTGGACACAGAGTATCTGTTAATATATTAAATTCTCAGTGTCTTTGGGGGTAAAAGAAGTAACTGTTTATCTGTTTCTGTAAGAACTAGAGGCACAATTAAAGGGGTTTGTTTCATATTATAAGCCAGTTATTTGCAGAGTTGAGCATGACCATAAATATTCCAGGTTACAAGATGGCCCTTCCTTACACCAGTATCCTTGCTTTCATCAGCAGGCAGTTTTGACAGATGAATGCATGAAACAGATGAGAGTTGGACTCTGAGCCATAGGTATGTCCAGGATCATAAGTTGGATACTAAATCCAACTGAAATTTGTTCCAAGGTTTGTCAAAGGAACTTTCTCCTTAACTTTTAATTTAAACCCTGCCTTGCCCGTTCTCAGACACAATTACAATTCATTAAGTTCTACTGGGTTAACAAGCTAGCTTATGAATTTCCTTAGCATATGTGGCTTTTTATTTCCTCCTGCATGAACTGCTTAACTTCTTGCTTTGCTGTTTTTAAGATGGAGCATTGGGATCCCAGTGATAGCAATACATGCTGTGTTGTTGTGTTCCCTACACGCTGATGTGCATTACAGCCTTCTCCGTTCTCTTTGTCCAGACTAGCTGGCTGTTGGCTGCATCATGTCCAAGATCATATAATTAAACATTTCTGCACTAAAAGCATGTCTTAATTTTGTTGTAATCATTGCTGGAATTAAAATGAAACTGAAGTGCTGATTAAAGATGAGTTGACACCAATAAAGCAGTTTAATTGTGACTGAATTTTCTTGTCCTTTTATTAATATTGGGGTGCTGCATGACTTCATTTGAATAGCATGTTTGGTTTTTTTCCCCAGTTTGGTATGATTATGTAAGAGTGAGGGTGTTTTAAGCTTTCCATTTCGGTTTGCCATAGTGAGCGGGTTTTTTGTGAGGGTTAATGCTTTTAAAATATTTAATGGTAGTCTTTATAATCTTAGTGCTGTTTTAACTATTAAAACATGTTAGAATTCATAGAATAATAGGAATGGTGTGTGGGAGAGCTCTCTGGAGGATCTCTGTTAGGCTAAACCTGGTCCAGCCTCCAGCTTGAAGTGGGATTGTTACCAACACTGGATCAGGTGAGCTTGGCTTCATTTGCTGAATCCTGAAGTCTCCAAGGATAGAGACTTTTCAGCTCCCCAGGCAAGTTAATTCTGATTTGTGTCTCAGAACTAAAGCAGTTTGGGATTTAATGTTAGGATTTTACTATCACAATGATACTATATATGAGGAATTTCTTTCCTGAGGGAACAAAACTCACTGTGATTTTCAGTAATTTGTGCTCATAAATCACATGTATATGAAAAAAATCTGTCATGTTTTTTAAGTTACCCTAACTGCAGTCCTCCCCAAGCTGTTTGTAATTTAAGAGTATTGGAATATTTGTCAAGAATAGTACTTTTAGCAATGAATCAAAATGTGTAGGTAATAAGCTGTAATTGCTGAAATGATTCTAAACAGCTGATAGCAAATCAAAGCTGTTTAAGGATGAGGTGTTTATGTCCAGACTTTGTGAAGAACTTAAAGCTTCTGCCAGCCTACCAAGCTACAGTATTTCCTTATTTAATACCTGACCTAGAAATTGAGTGAAAGATATGCCTGGTTTAAAACAAACAAAAACAAATTAAAGAACCCCCAAACAAACATGAAATGCAATGAATTTCTTTTTATGAAAAGATTTGAAGGAGAGAATTTGTAACCTGCGAGCTAAGCTACCTGGCATAGAAGGGTCCAGCAGCCTTTCTTCAAACAGTAAATGCTTTAAGAACACAGCTTTATGTTCTTGTGAATCCTATTTCTGTAATCATTTAGTTTCCATTGCCTGAGTGCTCTGTACTTGATTACACTGCAGTCACAGAGAGCAAGGCTGTGTTCCTGGGAATGAGTCATAACACATTAGCTGTTGAAATAAGTCTTTGTCTAGTATTCATTAAAAGTGGTCTTCTCATAACTTTCTAACAGCATTCTTTAAAACAGATTTTTATTTAGAGGAAAGTGAAAGTATTTGGGATTAAATAATTTTAAAATAAAGAGGAAGTTGGTCTACATGATTTCCTGGTTTTCCCTAGGGTTTACTATTTCCTGGTCCTGAAAGTAGCAGCCCTCCCTGGAGCCCTTGTCCGCCAGCCTGTCTGGGTGCTGCTGGCACCCACCCGTTGTTGTTTTCATTACTGCAGTCACCTCACCTCCATTCTCCAGCTGGTTGAGATTGCAGCATGGCTCTGTGCCACTGTTTTGTAACTGCCATGCAAGATTTTGGTGGTTTTATGAAGGATACAAAAGCGCATCCCTCTTAAGACTTCTTGCCTAAATTCTCTACTAAGTCAAAGTTGGGTAAGATGGGTGCTGCTTTAGCTTCCTTTAGGCACTAATGGAAGCCAAAAGTATCTGACAAACTCATCAAGGACTTTTCTCAACCACAACTGCATCTGAACTTCCTTATTGAAGTAGTGAGAAGCGAAATGCCTGAGTCCTAGGAAAGAATGGAGTCCACATGGCTGTGGATAGTCTTCACAACCATAAGCTGTACACTGTTATGCAGTGCTATCTTTTATGATTGCTCTAGAGTACCTATGCAAAATTATCTTTTTAGCTGTTTAGTCTCAAAGATAACAGGCAAATGTAATACTGGCTCATCGCTTCTTAGCTTCTCAAGACCCCATGGAAGGATAAAAGCACACAAATGTAGTACATGTTCATCAGAATTACAGTGCTGGAGTCTTGTTGCATAACAACTGTTTGATAAGTACTTAAAATTCATCAGGAGTTGTAATTTTCTGTAGCTTTCCTGTTTATATATACTTTCAGTTCTTAGAGACCAAAACATGCTTCACACCCTAGAATTTGTTCAGCTTTCATGGATTTGTTTCAGCGTCTGAATGGCCCTCACGCATTGTACTGCCAACGAGCTAGTTGTGTCCCGTTGTGGAATGTCTGGTCTTGGTTGCTTTTCGTTTCTCATCGCTGCTGCTTCAGTGCCTCATCGAATACTATGCTGCCATATGAGCAAGCGCAGGAGAGGGGAGTCCCACGGTTTCTACTTGCTCATCAGAGCTTGCAGGGATTTGGATCTGTTTTGTACTGAGAGAATCACTTGCTCAGTTGTGCAATGTGTAGAAAGATACATCCAATGATTTGAGTATTGTGAGAATATCCTTTTACTGGGGAAGAAAAGAGATCATTGGTCTTTCTTCATGCCTTCTCTAGCTGTTTCTGACTGAAATTTACCTTCTTGCTGCTTCACCCTATCAGTAATTATCAGCATCCTTAAAGACTATTAAAGGCTTCAGTCTCCAAAGCTCTTAATCTAGACACGCTCACAGGCAGAACTTGTGTCTATCCATAATCCACACAGACCTACCAATACACTTCAACTTCTAAAAACAGCATCATCCCAGGCTGGGCTTTGGGTTAACCTCCAAGAAATTGGTCTGAATTATATTGCAAAGAATCACCCTAAGGAAGAAGAACAAGGACTGTAACGTTCACAGTCGGGTGGAAAGCTTAACGTCATCTTCTCTGTGATTTTGAGTTTGCGTGCAGGCTTCTTATCAGAGCCCTGCCTGTGAAATCCCAGGGCTCTCCAGCCCTACCAGCGTCACAGGGTTTAAGAATGTTCGGTATTTGACTAGATCAGGTTCTGAGCAAAAAGGTCTTACGTACATGTATAAACTCATGGAGACCATTCTCTTGAAGGTAGAAAACGCAAAATGCTGTACAAATGTGAAGTTTTATTGTGATTTTGAGTGTTTCTAGAAATAAACAAAACCAAATCACTCTGATTTATTGTGAAAATGGAAAGGAGCAGAGTGTTAATGATTGGATACAAAAAACATACACTGGAAGGTTAAAAGCCAAAAAACTGTGTATGTAAATATGTTTAACGAGTACAGTTGTTGTTAGCAAACACTGGCTGTATATAACATATCCTGTACTTATAGAATACATCTATATACACATTTATATAAGACTGAAAAGGCACTAGAGTTTTCCAAATAAAACACAAGTAAATTAACAATGTAACTCCAAACATGGAGGTTGGGAATCTGTTTAGGAGGACATGCTGGAAGGGAAACTTTCAAACTCACGTGGGAAGTTAGAAACCAGTCTCCCACTGAAAGCCAGGGAATTCGAAAGTCCAGCTCCCATTTGTATCTTCAAAATCTCCCTTAATATACTGGTCAGATGCCAAAGAATGTATGTAATATGAGATGAATGAGTCTATAAAGGAAGGAACGTACAGTACTGCAGCAAACTACATAGCATTAGGCTTCTTATGAAGCTGGAGAGCTTACTGTAAGATCTGGTGCTCCTGTTCATGCTGTTCTTGTAACTGTAGAAAGAAATGGGTTCTTACAATGCTGAGGATCTAAATACATTCCTGTGCAAGTAGTGCCCAAGAAATCTTGGGGCTATTTGTGGGGGAAGGTGCCATCGGAATAAGGTAGGGTGGCCAAGCCTGGTGGCCAGCCTTTCATCTGCTTTTGCCAGAGTGACCTTTCTACCTTCATCTGACTGAAGTGTTTAAGAAAATATTGTATTTTTTAATCTCTTGGAAAAAACCTCACTGGAGAATAACATGATATGAAGGAAACTTGGTAAAACAAAGCTAAGATAGTATGTGTATGTGAAAAAAAAAAAAGCTATGCAGAAATGAGGAGTAAAACTATCTTATTGGCTGGGTGTGTCTTTTAATGATTTTAGCTTTTGTGATTTCATTGCCTTTCCTATGGAGTGTAGGCTGTGAGTGCAAGATGAGTGTAGGTAGTTTTGCAGCTCATGACTTTAGCAGTTGTAAGAAATGCTGAGTATGTTTACATGAGATTTATTTACACAGGAAGTTAAAGCAACAACCAGCAGCGTTCAAACAACTGCGACGTCTGTGTCACGAGCCTAACGCGCAGAGTGGCAGGTCAGTCAGTCCAGGGCAGATTTCGTGTAAGAAGATTCACTTTCATTTTAGAGACAACTGCTTTGGTCTGATTCTCAGAGCAGCTACACCTGTAAGAGACAACAGCATCTGCTGCGCAGGGAATAATGAATTTCGTAATTGTGTGCAAAATCATGCATGTGCTTAAAGTCCTGTTAATCCAAAGTCTCAGTTAGCTTTCTGGATGTAGGTGCAGCAGGTAGCACACAGCAGCAGACCAACTGAATGACCTTACTTTCTGAGACACCTTTGGTGCTCCTGTTATTGTAAAGGCCTCTGATTCCATTCAACCAATTCTTGTTTTCCTGCAATATTGTATTACTTCTGCATTACAGATTTTGCCTTTTCCATATGGAGTGTTTATGCTGGCTGGCTGCTCTGCAGAAACTGTGATGGAGAATTGGGACTTAAGTCAATGCCGAGTGCCCCCAGCTCCAGCTGCGCCTCCTTGGTCCTGCCCTGGAAGGTGCTGAGCCTGCTCTAAGGGCACGGTGGGCTGTAGGGTGCCCGGGCGACGGATGCAGCATGAAAGCAGAGTAGGTTAGATGTACCTGGGTCTGCAATGGAGCTGCGGTCTCATGGTAGAAGCTCCTTTTTACTTCATTCCAAAGTTTTTAGCATGGTATCTTTAGTAACTCAGATATAAAGTCCTTACAACTGCTTTGTCGCCTGTTGAGCACCTTTCTGTTCTGCTTTTACTAAAAATAGATAGACTAGGCTTGTCCTGGAAGCAAGTGCAATTACCAGTGGCTTTAGCAGGGACAAGAAGTTACAGGCTGCAACAGGTTCTCAGGCTGTACAGACTAGTAATGCCCAGACTATCTCAGAGAGAAGTAGCTTCTCCTACAGTAGTGTTTTTTAGTCTTTTTGTAGACACCTGATTGTCTTCACTGGAGTGAAGACATTATGTAGAGAAACCTTGTTCTCTCCCCGGAAATTCAAGAGCAAAACTCCCACTGACCTAAATAAGCAGATCCAAGGAGAGCTCCTGTCGTTCCCAGAGGATTTCGTTCCCAGAGAGAAAGTCCAGCTTTTGTTCATTCCTCAGTAAGTGTACATTGCAAGTCATATTTTGAAAAGATAGTCAAACCACCTTGGAAAGATTTCTTTGTTTTAAATATGATCAAGACAAAGCACAAATCTGAAAGTATTCCTACATGGACCTGTCAGTGCAGTACTGCTAGGGCAGCGTGCATTTAGCAGTGTAAGCAAGCTTTAGCCAGTGATAACCTTGCCAAAGTATTTCCCGGTACTGGGTATTT
Organism: Mycteria americana; assembly: GCF_035582795.1. NCBI lineage: Eukaryota > Metazoa > Chordata > Aves > Ciconiiformes > Ciconiidae > Mycteria > Mycteria americana. The sequence continues at coordinate 41,937,797 of NC_134367.1, forward strand.
TGTGTTTGTAATGAACATTTCTGACCTCATCCTGCAAACATGCAAGTATTTGCATATTCTTTGTATTTATTGGTATTGAACGTGATAAGTCTGCTGAGTTGAGAGATGTATGCATGCATCCAGGTATTTAGACAATTAGGATCTCAGGGGGCACAGAATGGAGGACGCACCATATATAAGCAACTGGCAATTATAGTCACTTGTTAAAATAGTTTACAGTGGCCTGTGAGGCACAAGAAGGAACATAGCACAGCTTTGAATAAGTATAAAATTTTAGATTGTATATCCTATATTTTGCTGAAACGTGAAACTTGCACAGTCATTTATGCCACAGATGAGTTGCATCTAATTAAAAAAAAAATCCTGAAAAAAATCAATCTTCCTTCCAATTAAAACAATTCTCTATTTTCTTTCTGTTAGCCTATGAGACGGTACTTTCATTTAATGTCACAATGCTCTGTGACTACAGAAGTTACGTATATTTATGAAAAAATGGACCAGTATATCAAATTAAATAGAATGTATGCACCAGGGAATATTATCCTGGAGTACTTGTCGATGGCATGAGTGTCGATCCGCATGCTGACGTATCTCTGGTTTTTCCTCCTGCCTGAGCCCCTCTCGGACCCCAGCGCCAGCTGCACCATCATTCGGTCTTGTTTATCTCCGTTCTCGGACATGTAGTGCCCCAATTCGTTCACATCCCCGTCGTTATAACTGCCATCCATCATCATGGGCCGAGGCTGAGGTAGGCTGCATGCACAGGGAAGCTGTGGGTACAGGTAAGTGCAGGATGGTTTTGACTTGTGTCCGGATATACACAGACATCCCTTTTCACCTTACAAAAGCAGAGGAAGGGACAAGCCTGGGGAATTCAGGCTGCTGGGACACAGAAAGGAGAACGAGAGGAGGGAGCTGGGCAGCAGCTTTTTGCTTCTCCATTTTCATGTCTGCAAGACACAGCGCAGTCAGGGAGAGAGCGGGGCTGTCTCTGAAAAAGCTCATTTGACTTAAGCACGGGTATCAGGGTGTAAATAAAGGTTGGACCTGTACCTTGAAGCTGAGAAAATCAGAGAAGAGAGCAGATGGAATCTGCAAGGAGGAATGTATCAGGCTTGCCCCATTTGAAAAGAAGAGCTTAGGTTATAATTTGATGTGATGAAGGCAGAATGGGGAAGTTTAGCCCACTATGTATAAGTTTAGACTGTGCCTGGAGAAAGGTGGGGGAAAGCTGCCATGTTATCTGAAACCTAAAACATGATATCCACCTGGTGCTATTCACAGGCTTGGATCTTCAGCATAAAAAAATATTTAAAGGTAAAATCCTAAACCCTATCCCATTTTTACAGGCAGTGGAGGGCTATACTTGGAGGGACTGAGTGCCCTCAGACTCTGAAGAAAGAGCAGTGAGTTTGGGTGTGGGTTGTTCGTAGCAAACCTTTATAACCAGGAATGCCTCACTGCTGGTGTCTTTTTGCACGCACTGCATTCTCCCCAGGCAGCTGAGAGCAGCACACTGTAGCTGCAAACTTTTGAACATTTCCAGACATTTGCCACACCTTTTTGCAGGGGCATAAAGCTGCATCAGAGATAGAAAACCTCACCTTGTCCCGCAGTTTCCTCTCCTTCCGCTCTTGCACCGTAGTCAGGTAATTCACTGCTGCATATTCCAGCACCGAGAGGAAGACAAACACAAAACTGACCCACAGGTAAATGTCCACTGCTTTGATGTAGGAAACACGGGGCATGGAGGCGTTCACCCCAGTGATGATCGTGGACATGGTCAGCACGGTGGTTATCCCTGGGAATACACCAGCAGAGAGCCCGTAAGGCACTTTCAACCCAGACTTTTCATCACAAATACAGCTGTCATTACAATTTCCTGACATTTGAATTTACCTTGCAGGATTGTTTTTCACATTTGAGGGGTGAGTTTCATGGCCAGAGGAGGGTCCAGGCAGCCCTGATTTCTTACTGGGACTGTTCTGTCTTTTTGGTGGGAACCGCTCTAGTTCTGGTCTCAGGGTGTTGCTAGTCTGGTTCCCTGCCATACCACCAGCCTCCCACCCCACGGCCAGCAGCAGCACTTTGACCCCACGCTGGCTGTGCCCCATTTCCAGGCTCAGGATGGTCCCCAGATGGGGTGTACAAGTAGCTCAGCTTCTAGTTCACCCCCTCTGCAGCACAGGCACAAGTGAAGCCCGTCTGCTGCTGCTGCTGCTTCCACCAGGTTCCCCAAGCCTGTGTTTTCTGTCTGCTCCTGGGAAGTCCTGCTTCGTGGGAAGTCACCAGCCAGCTCCCAAGCCTGATCTGTGCCTTCCCTGGAGCAAAAGCCAGGGACTAATGGGGTGGCACAGGGCAGAGCTGCCCCACGTTACACCATGGGTGAGCACAATGACCACATCAGCAAGGGCAGCAGCCCCTGTAGTTCAGAGTTGTCTTAGCTCTGAGGGAGGCTTTCTGTGACCCTCTTATTCCAGGGGCTAATTATGTCACATTAATGATCCCTTTGAAAGTTGAAATGATGTATATAAGCACAAAGGACTGAATTCACAGGAGTATCTAGGCACTAAAAAGTACTGCTAAAGGCAGTGCCTACATCTCTTGAAAAGCCATGGCCCAAACCCTTATGCTCCTTTTAATGATGTCTCAAGGCAATGGATACTGTTTCTAAACACAGACATGGATAACTGCCCCATTTCTATCTCTGTTATGCCTGTATATATCCTCTCCACTGAGGGATATAATTTTAATAATAAATAAAATCCTGAGGAGTATTGCCTGGAATAAGTGGAAGCAAGCTTGGGCTCAAAGTCTACAAAAATACAAACAGGACTTTGCTAAGAGCAAAGCATCTGCTTTAGGATAAGATTTATGTCCATAGCATAGTTCTGCTCCCATGGTGACTCCCCTGGCATACAGATTAATCTGTCTGAAGGATGTTGCAGAAGGGGGTGCTGAATCCCTCACACTACACTGTAAACTCATTTAACAAGTTGAACAACACAGCTCAGCTGACTGTGTTTCTTCCACCCTCCCTCCTCTAGCAAAACTCAATAAACTGAAATTTTGTCAGGGCTGCTAATATTGATTTTCACCTTCTCGCTCACTGAAGTCTCTGAAGGATACTGACACTTTGGCTCTTTCTGTGCCATATCTCTGTTAATAGCAATAAAAGCAGAGCAGGACGTTTGCTCCCTGATTTGCACCACGTGCAGCTAGCGCTTGTGCAAGCAGGGAAGGCAATTCACTTGGCACTGCAGGGCAGATGGACAGTTTGTACCATGGCCAGTCCCCTGCATGGGGGACACACGTGTGGCATAGCTGATTCCATGCCACAAGGCAGTGCGTAGCACAGGGGATTTTGTCTTGATGGTCAAGGCCACAGTTGCAGAAATTGTCTCTTAGATCTGCTGACTACAAGACTGTGTTTACCTAAAGGGACTCTGGCGGGAACTGCTCGGCGATCGATCCAGAAGGAGACCCAGGACAACATGACCATGAGGGTGGCAGGGAAGTAGGTTTGGAGCAAGAAGAAGAAGATGTGTCTGCGTAAAGTGAAGTTTATGTAGAGGCGATTGTACCACCCTGTATAACAGAGAGAAGGAAAAAGAGAAGTCACACCAACATCAAACTACTTTCAGATAAGGTCATGTTGCGTTGGGGGAATAGCGCTTCATTTGCTTTTAGAAAAACAGTTAATGACCACAGATCATTGCAGTTTACCAAAAAGACTCCTTACTGAACCAGCTATCAAAGTCAAAGTGTCTCTCAGGACCACATCTTCCAGAGAAGATAATATAACCTATGCACCTGGAGAGTTTAATTCATGTTAAGGCTTGGTGTGATCTTGAAGAGGGATTGCCTTTCCAGACTACATAACCATCAAGATGGAAGTCTGTGTCAGGGACAGCAGCCTCGACATGGAAGAGAGGCAGATCTGATTGATGGCCCACAGGGAGACCTCCCAATGGACAATCCTCCATGGCCAAGGTCGAGAGGGATGGTTTGCACCCCTTCTTCCCCCAGCCCACCCTCTGGCAGGCACTCCAGTACCCACCTGTGCTGCTGTAAAAGGCGAGCTTTGTGGTGGTATGAAACTCCTGGATGAGGAACTGGGACAGTGATATCCTCTCATCTGTTTTTAGGGAATCGTTCCCGTTCTTCCAGTAGAGCATGAGGTCGTCTTCAGTGTAGGCATCTAGGGGAGCAGAGCAAACCTCAGTGCAATGCACTGAGCCAGCTACTATTGCACCCACAGCCCACACACCTTCCAGGCTACCTGGAGAGAGCCACGACGCTGGTGGGTATGATTGTGGCAAGGAGTGGACTAGCTCATTGTCACAGCCCTCAGTCCTGATGCCTGATGCGTTTTGTAACCCTTTTGTTTCTCTAATCATAATTCGCACACATAGCCCGTGCTTCTGATAACCCACCGCATCAGAACTTGAAAAACTGTCCCTTGCAAACGTCCTAAAATCAGAAGCAAAGGAAAGGAGACTTAGAGGAAAGAGCCTGCTTGGGGTAACAGGAGGAACATCTATCAGTGGTCTGAGGCATGCAGGAGGAAAAACTCTTGGGTAAACTTTCTGCCTGTGATGCACACATGAATATTACAGGTCTCGTTTTTTTAACACACGTGGAAATATAGTAATGTTAATCCTTTCAGATGGGTTTAGTAGCAGCTCTTCCCAGACAGGGAGAAAAAAAATCACACGTACATGTATTAAAACAGAATTCAGATTATAATTTCTTATTGCAAGCTTAAGAAGAAGAAGAAAAAAAAAACTCCTAAAAAGCTAAAAGCTTAAAATGTTGCTCTATGAAATCTAGCCAATTCGTATGTGCGTCATACTTGGGACAAAGGAGCTACATGTGGATATAAGCTGGGTTTATCTCATATAGCTGTAAGAAACGTAAGAGGCAGGTGATTAATATCACTGCCCTCTCATGGTTTCTACACAACGGATGAGCAGATGGTGCATGTGAAGGGCGTAGGGCCATTTATTTATGTGTTTGAGGACACCGAGGCAAGTGGGCATTGCTGGAGCCTGCTGACCTGCAGGCAAGTGGCCCAGGTCCTCTGGGGACGGGGTGGCAGCAGGGCAGCCTGGCTGGCTTTTGGGGACACTGGCAAGGCAGTGCTCACAGCTGGTTTTTAAAAACACTGCATTGTTGCAAACACCATCTAATTCTAGTGAAAAAAATATGGGCAGGGAGTTTTTCTTAGTGTTGAAGTCTGCTGACTTTGGTTAGAGCTCCCATTAATGTAGCAGCAGTTTAATTACTGGTATAATTGTTGATATAATTAAATACAGTTTGGGTGCCTGTGGGGTGCAGCCCTCAGCTCCCCTACACCTCTGCTTTACTTACAGCTTTCGATTTCCAGGGAACATGTCTGTGTGTCCAGGGGAAAGCGACTAAAATCCATGTTGCACATTGCCGTTACTGTAACTCTAGGAATAATAAAAACCACTCCATTAAAAACTTGTCTTCTTATGTGACTGAGAAATAGTAAAGCTGTGAGTTTGGTTTTTTATTAAGTAACTATCTGGCCAGTAACAGTCCACTGAAAAGAAATACCTTCCATTCAGCTAAAGCCATTCCACTTTAGTTAAAGCCATTTCTTCTTCTCAGCAAACTATTGTTAGAAAAGATGACTAGAGAGTTAGGCCATTACAAATTGCTACCAGATGACAAAAATATTGGAGAAGAAAATGGGAAAGGGCAGGGAGGGCACTTCTTCCTCTTTGACTATCAGCAAACATCTCTCTGCAGAGATCTGTGCTTTCGATGGATGCTTTGTACGATAAAATAGTTTACATTTATCAAAGCCATCCTAGTGCCATGAGCGATGCAGGCAGTTTTCTCCACACACGGCGCATTTCCAGCTGCTCAATGAGAACCCGGTCATCACACCTGGGTATCAGCCACCAGAGGGCACAGGCAGTGCGTCTGGTTAGGGCTGGAGCCGGTGTGCGACAGAGACCACTGAAATGCTCTGCCCCATCAGTCAAAAGCTCTGGTCTTGCTCTAGTCTGATTATCTCATTTTTAATAGCATAATTTTGTGTTTGCACTGGAAGCATCCATAAATCTCAACTCAAATGGCTTGAACTCTAGGGAAGTAAATGAAAATAGAAGTATAAATCATAATGGGGAAAGAATTAATGAATTATAGCAGGGCTAATGGTAGACAGACATCTGTCACATAATGATAAAAACAAGATGCAGTCCCTTATGTTAATAGTCCTTTTGCATGTGTGGGTTCCCACTGATGTTGCTTTCCTATCTAGATTTGGTCCTTGAGTGAAAATGCTTGGCTCAGATTTGTTGTTTAGGTGACAGTGAGGTCTACAGTGGTTTCCAAGACAAGACAAAGTCTGGTAAAGAACCTTAAAAAGGCAGACACCGAGGAAAAAATATAATCTACAGGCAAAGGCATTCAGCAAAGGCAGGCAGGCAGTAATGACCCGTTTGCTCTTAAGGGGAGATCAGCATTCATACTTCCCCAGCATTCATAAAGCACTCCAACCTGCAGTCGCCACTGAATAAAATAATAAAACTATCAATTTGCTATTCAAGGTGTTCACCACCATTTTGTGCAGGACAATTGTTTAAGCACAAGTCTGTGCGTGGCAGGATCTGAGTAGTTCGATATGCTTTTGTTCCCATCTTTAGACAACCATAAATGCTTGCAACGCAGATGATTGGTCTCATGCAGCTAAATGAAAGAGTATATAGGCATGCATGCTATAGCTGAACTTTATGTCATTTTATTGTCCTTTTTTTTATTATACTAAGGGCCTGAGCAAACTTTGCAAAGGCCTAAGGAACACCTGAACCTTGTCTAATATGCTGAGTGAAGAAAAAGCTTTAATAATGAGAAGGCTGTTCAGGCTGTGAATTCCAATGAACAGTAAGATAAAAAAATCAGAGAACAAGAAATTCTTGTCAAACTGATACCCCACAGGGAATCAAGAATTGCTTTGCTTGCCTTCCTTTCATAAAATCATAAAACTCCTCATGGCAGGCTCAGCTCTACCTCTGCCACTCTTAAGGTCGCTGTCTAACATGCCCTTAAAGACCTTCATAGCCTTCCCAAGCAATGTGTTCTGCAACCTTACCATTAGTTAAAGTTAAATCTGTGCATCTTGCTGCTACTGACCTCCTATCAGTCAGATTTTCCTTCTTTTTTGTCCTTCAAAATAGATTATCTATCATCTGATGCTTTATTTATTTATCACATATTTTGCTATTTCATTGCTGTGGAGGTGATGTCGACATTCTTGCATCAGAATATTGGACAGCAATTTCCTCTCTAATAGGTTTTTATGGGTCATTTGGCAATACTTGTTTTCTAACTGGATGGAGCTGCAGCCAAGAAAAACAGAAGCACTGATTTTAGTTTCTTTTGGAGAACAACAGATGCCCTCACTTAGCGTCTCCAAGCATGAAAGTAGCAATTAGAAAGAAAAAAATCCCGTTTTAATAGTCTTCAGACTTATGGTCAGCAATACTCAAGGAAAGTAGGTGTCTAAGCTGTAAGCAGCAACCCTGAGCCCACCGCCCCACCCCTTGCCTCACACTTCACAGCTCCCCAACACCAACAGCTCAGGGGTGCCTCTGCTTGCAGTTACGGACATCCCTAGCACCAGGCACTCTGCTGCTGCACATTCCCAATAGGGTCTCCATGTGGGCTGGACTGAGGGGCTAGTGTCTCATTGATACTTAAGACCCCAGGAAGTTTCACAGGCTGAGCCTGTCTGGCCTGTTTCCCATGAAGAGTTTGCGTTGAGGAGGGGGATTTCAGACGAAACCTTGAGAGCAGTCTGTGGGATCCTGTATTGTTTTTTTAATCACCTCCTTGCTTCTGACACCCACCCACACACCTGGAGCAGTTACTCTGGAGCAGGAAATATCTTCCTCTCAAAGCTGACCCACCAGTTGGAAAATAAGGGAGAAAGTCAGGGTTAGCATCACCCCTCAAACTAGAGGACAAAACTCTCACTTGTTCCCACAGAATCATAGAATCATAGAATTGTTTAGGTTGGAAAAGACCTTTAAGATCATCGAGTCCAACTGTTAACCTAACACTGCCAAGTCCACCACTAAGCCATGTCCCTAAGCACCACATCTACACGTCTTTTAAATACCTCCAGGGATGGTGGCTCAACCACTTCCCTGGGCAGCCTGTTCCAATGCTTCACAACCCTTTCAGTGAAAAAATTTTTCCTAAGAGCCAATCTAACCCTCCCCTGGCACAACCTGAGGCCATTTCCTCTTGTCCTATGGCTTGTTACTTGGGAGAAGAGACCAACACCCACCTCACTACAACCTCCTTTCAGGTAGTTGTAGAGAGCAATAAGGTCTCCCCTCAGCCTCCTTTTCTCCAGGCTAAACAACCCCAGTTCCCTCAGCCGCTCCTCATAAGACTTGTGCTCCAGACTCTTCACCAGCTTCGTTGCCCTTCTCTGGACACGCTCCAGCACCTCAATGTCTCTCTTGCAGTGAGGGGCCCAAAACTGAACACGGTATTCAAGGTGCAGCCTCACCAGTGCCAAGTACAGGGGGACAATCACTTCCCTACTCCTGCTGGCCACACTATTCCTGATACAAGCCAGGATGCTATCGGCCTTCTTGGCCACCTGGGCACACTGCTGGCTCATATTCAGGCGGCTGTCGACCAACACTCCCAGGTCCTTTTCCACTGGGCAGCTTTCCAGCCACTTGTTCCCAAGCCTGTAGCGTTGCATGGGGTTGTTGTGACCCAAGTGCAGGACCTTGCACTTGGCCTTGTTAAACCTCATACAACTGACCTCGGCCCATCCATCCAGCCTGTCCAGGTCCCTCTGCAGAACCTTCCTACCCTCAAGCAGATCAAGACTCCCACCCAACTTGGTGTCGTCTGCAAACTTACTGAGGGTGCACTCGACCTCCTCATCCAGATCATTGATGAAGATATTAAACAGAACTGGCCCCAATACTGAGCCATGGGTACAGCACTTGTGACCGGCTGCCAACTGGATTTAACTCCATTCACCACAACTCTTTGGGCCCGGCCAGTTTTTTACCCAGCGAAGCGTACGCCTGTCCAAGCCCTGAGCAGCCAGTTTCTCCAGGAGAATGCTGTGGGAAAAGGTGTCAAAGGATAAAGTCTAGGTAGACAACATCCACAGCCTTTCCCTCATCCATTAAGTGTGTCACCTTGTCATAGAAGGAGATCAGGTTAGTCAAGCAGGACCTGCCTTTCATAAACCCATGCTGACTGAGTCTGATCGCCTGGTTGTCCTGTATGTGCCGCATGATGGCACTCAAGATGATCTGCTCTATAACCTTCCCCGGCACCAAGGTCAGATGGACAGGCCTGTAGTTCCCTGGATCCTCTTTCCGGCCCTTCTTGTGGATGGGCATCACATTTGCTAACCTCCAGTCAACTGGGACCTCCCTGGTTAGCCAGGACTGCTGATAAATGATGGAAAGTGGCTTGGTGAGCACTTCTGCCAGCTCCCTCAGTATCCTTGGGTGGATCCCATCTGGCCCCATAGACTTGTGTGTGTCTAAGTGGTGTAGCAGGTCGCTAACCATTTCCCCTTGGATTATGGGGGCTTCATTCTGCTCCTTGTCCCTGTCTTCCAGCACAGGGGGCTGGGTACCCCAAGAACGACTGGTCTTACTATTAAAGACTGAGGCAAAGAAGGCCTTAAGTACCTCAGCCTTTTCCTCATCCTTGGTCACTGTGTTTCCCCCAGCAGCCAATAAAGGATGGAGATTCTCCTTAGCCCTCCTCTTTTACAGAAATTTACAGAAATTTTTCTTACTGTCTTTTATGGCAGTAGCCAGATTAAATTCTAGTTGGGCTTTGGCCTTTCTTCTTTTCTCCCTGCATAACCTCACGACATCCTTGTAGTCCTCCTGAGTTGCCTGCCCCTTCTTCCAAAGGTCATAAACTCTCCTTGTTTTCCTGGTTACTCTGTCAACCAGGCTCCTAAACAGGCCAAAGTCTGCCCTCTGGAAGTCCAAGGGAGCAGTTCTACTGGCCCCCCTCTTTACTCCTCCAAGAATCGAAAACTCTATCATTTTGTGATCGCTATGCTTAAGATAGCCTCCAACCGTCACATCACCCCCAAGTCCTTCTCTGTTCACAAACAACAGGTCCAGTGGGGCACCTTCCCTAGCTGGCTCACGCACCAGCTGTGTCAGGAAGTTATCTTCCACACACTCCAGGAACCTCCTAGACTGTTTCCTCTCCACTGTATTGTATTTCCAGCAGACACCTGGTAAGTTGAAGTCCCTCACGAGAACAAGGGCTAGCGATTGTGAGACTTCTCCCAGCTGCTTATAGAATATTTTGTCTGCGACTTCATCCTGGTTGGGTGGTCTATAACAGACTCCCACCATAATATCTGCCTTTTTGGCCTTTCCCCTGATTCTTACCCATAAACATTCAACCCTATCGTCACCATCATTAAGCTCTAGACGATCAAAACACTCCCTAACATACAGGGCTACCCCACCACCTCTCCTTCCTTGCCTATCCCTTCTGAAGAGTTTATAGCCATCCATTGCAGCACTCCAGTTGTGTGAGTCATCCCACCATGTTTCCGTGATGGCAACTATATCATAGTTTTCCTGCTGCACAATGGCTTCCAGGTCCTCCTGTTTGTTGCCTGTGCTGTGTGCATTGATGTAGATGCACTTCAGTTGGGTTATTGATCCTGCCATCTTTTTGGGGGGAGAAGCCCTAATTCCTACATGACCATTATCAGGTGCTTCTGTGGTTTCTAACACATCCATAACCCTCGTGTCTTTGCTGCCACATGGATCTCACACCCCCTTCAAGGAGCTTTCATGCATTTCACATTAAATAGTGCATAAAAAGCACAAAGAGTCGAAGTCAAGTGTTTGGGTTCCTCTAGGCGTACAGGTGAGTCACCAGGAGCTATATATCCTTGCTCTGAAGCTTGTTGCTTCATGTGCTGAAGGATGCTCAGTCTGTCTTGTTGCTTATCATAAAGCTAAAGTTGTGCTCAGTATAATTTATACTTCGTAATTACCTTACGAATAGAAATTGCACATTTTGTTAGGCCTAGAGACTTTGTTGCATAGTGAAGTGAGTAACTATAGCTGCTCTGGACTTCTGTATATTACTAGACATTGCCCTCTTCTTTAGATAGTGCTTTGCCTCTTCTGCAGTGCCCCATGGGGTTCGCAGCCCCCTGGCCCCCGGTGAAGTGCTCTGAGGGACTACCACATCTGGCCACAGCTTCCCGACAGCAGGAGCAGGGGCTAACCACACACCCAAGGTGAAGGGGCACTGGTGGAACCAGCAACGTTGGCATAGAAATTGGCTTCCTGCGACAGGCACTTAATGAACTTGCACAGGAACTCAGATGTTGGTGGATAGTCAGCACATTCATTCTTTATGGGTTTTTTTTAGCATGAAGTCATGCAAAAACACAATACAGGAATCCATTAAATCACTTTCTCACTCCACTAATAGCTCACATTGACTGAATGCAGCTTTACCTGAGGCTATAAAGTACCTTCCCATCTGGCTGGACCCGCAGCATGACGTTGTCTGTGGTGGTGTCATGGATGAAGGAACGCTTGGAGTGGACGAAGAACATGTCAGGGACCCAGATCTTCTTCACCAGCCTGCCATCGAAGGTCATGCTTTGGTTGTTGGTGCTGGGGAAGGACAGCCTCTCGTCTTTCCAGTAGTGCCTCAGATAAAGCGTCATGGTGAAGTCCTGCAACAAACAGGCTTCTGTCACAACTTAACACCTTATTAGCATAGCAGTGACTTCTACTCTCCGGGACAAACCACAAACTGTAAAGCACCGTTCCTGAAGTCACATCCATTCCTTGAGCTGCAGGGGACACGACCAGCTGCAGCTTGTTTATTCCTCAGGTCAGACGAATTTACTGGGTTCAGAAATCAGAGCCCATCCAGGTGACGAATCCACCTCTAAAATGCAAACATTGTGTTTTGATGTCTGTGACCCCCTCCAGGGACCAAAAGGCAGACATGCCGAGGCAGCGATAGGTGGAGAGTGCTGCCAACCACTTAATCCCCCATCCACTGATGCTGCATTTCTAGAGCCAACAGTGAAGAAGCATTTATTGCCCACACTGTCCTCCATGCTGCTCTGGCAACTACCTTCCCTCAGGCAGCCAGAGCAGTGTGCTACAGTGGGAGCTCTTCCTCCAGCACAGCCACTGACATGTTTTTGACTCAGTAGTTGACCAAAATGGGGTTTTTTTTGCCCTTTCTCCCCAAATATTGCACTCAGATCCAAGGCATGCTCCTTCTCTTTGAGCTCTGTTGTATTTGGAGTCTGATCCTGGAGGCACATAGACTTGGGTTTGCCTTGTTCCTTATTTCAAAGGAACCCTTCACATATGTGAAGACAAGCTCATGCACAAGTGTTTATAAGCAGAGTATCTTCCAGTGTAACGCAATATATTGCCCATAAACTCAGGGAAGTGTCTAAGACTGACCAGTCTGCCCTGGTGTCTGAAGTAGAGGAAGTTAGGTGGGTTTGGAGTGGTTTTTTTAAATTATTTGACATTTGGATATTTTTTCTCCACAACACTTTCCAAGTATTTTGAAATATGGGGATTTCTTCAGCCTTTTTTCAGTGGAAGTGATTTGTTAGTTGCAGCCTATGCTATTATTACAGTAAAGGCCAATATAATTCTTGGAAATGCTTTATACTGCATCCAGCTGAAGGTCCCAAAGCCACTGACCATGTAATTTCTTCGTTTGATCTATTCTATAGGGGTTTTTAACACCTTTTCCCTGTATTCAAATTCAAAGAAGATAGTTCTGGGGAACCTTTTACATTGACTCCTATGTTTTAATGTGTCCTTTAAACAGTAATAAATTGAGAGACGTTTGTTCTTCAATGAGTCAATGCCTCACTTTTTTGCATAAAGTTACATTTATGGTTGCTGTAGAAAAAACAAGTATTGTCAACGTTCATTAGAAACCATTTATTAACACTAGGTTTGGGCTAGTAAATTGGGAATCACAATATTTTATAATGCATCATCTGAAAATCCCCCAAGCAACAACCATATAATACCTCTCCCTTCTTTTAGTCCATTTGTCAGAGACACTATTAGCTTCTCATTATCTTTGCAAATGAATTTCCAATTCTGGGTAACAATCTGTTTTTTCCTTCTTCCCATCTTTCCTCCAGATAAAACAGCTGCCCTGCACATCCTGCAAAAGCTCTGTTAATTTCAGGGCCAGTGGTCCACAACAGGTATTTATACATTTTTAAGTCAATTGGACAAGAATAATCTGATTTGTGACACCCTAACAAAGTTTTATAGCATCCTCTATTATTTTACCACTTGCTTACAAATTGTCAGAAAGTAGGAGAAAAGGAAAGACTGCAGTATCCAGCTCCTCAAGCTTAAATTTAGGACAGAGTGAAGATCTCTGTCACTGACGTCTCTTCATTTAAATAGCAAGCAATCATCTTGCAAAGCACCATGGCCTTTTTCTTTAAAGCTGCACAAGTTAAAAAGAATTGATTCTGACAATATAGAGTCTTCTCCATCATCATTTTGCAAACATCTAAAACTGACTCTGAATGGTTTTTTTTACCCGAGGCCATACAACGCTTTTCCTATGTTGCTGCGTGTTGCAGCACAATGTTACACGAGAAGCAAGGGCAATATTAAAAAACCCTCAAAATCATCATGCTTGCTTAAAAAATGAGATGGGGGGGTGTTAAATCCTGGAAGTTAAGAACTTTTCCTTTGCGTTCAAGTCCTGAAGCCTTTCAGGGGCTTTCTGGCCACCTTCACAAGCTTTCTCCTCAACCAGAAGGGCAAAAGCTCAGAGCAAAAGCTCAGAGTCCCCACAGCTGGCAGTCAGGGTGCCAAGAGCACCAGAGACAGGGGGAACAGCTGGAGGGCTCCTCGGGGCGGGGAGAACATGCACTTTGATGCACCCTAGCTTTGCAATCCTGCTGCACCCTGCGAGTGTTCGTCTGACTGTAGATATCCCAGCCCACTCAAAAGCTGAAATTGCTGCAGTGAGAGGAGCTCTTGCAGTGGCAGTGTGCAACTGGGGCAGCTGCCGAACGCCAGCTATGCTGCCACATAACCATGCTCCTACCTCACTCCTGCAGAAATCATACCTTACTTTCGGCAGTGTTTTGTGATTAAAAAAAGCCCTCCAGCAAAAATCATCAAGACCAAAATCTGTACCACTTCGAAAGCATTTGAAAACTCTGCTTTCACATTACTAACTGCATGGTAGAAAACAAAGGACAGAGACTCAGTAAGGAATTTAGCCTGTGCAGAGTACCAGCATCAGTCTTGCATGCCCTGAAATCCTACTTCAGCATCAGTGTCAAGATTCAGGAAGGACCAACAGAGCCTTACTCTAGTCCCCAGCACACAGCAGGGGTGATACAACTGCTAATGTGTCAAAGGCAAGGTCTGGAGAAACTTCTTGCCTCTGAGCTCATTCTGGCTGCCCTGTCAAGAGCAGGACTTACCACTCTGAACCAGTGTTGCTCTCAGGATGGCTACATGGCTTCAGGTTGGGAGCTAGTGGCCCCTGACCACCTCAGAGCATGGCCAAAGCGAGACCATGTCTGCAGTGCATCAAAGTGCCGTAAAACTAAGGCATTAATTGGTCTCCTCAGAGCTTTTAAACATGCTATCACTTCCTAAGAAAATGTAAAAACCCAAATCCATTTGGAGCAGTTTTGGCAGTGTCGTATCATTTTTTCCTAGAGAAAAGAAAATGTCAGCTTTCTTCCTTCTCCTTCAAGGGAGATGAAATGGTGGCATGAGGTCAATAGAAGTAATTGTTGGCAGATTCAGAACAAACCCGGATCTGCTTCCTGGAGGCTGTGGAGTCTCCGTCCTTGGAGGTATTCAAACCCCACAGACACAGCACTGGCAGCCTGCTCTAGCTGGCCCTGCCCTCAGTGGGGGTTTGGGCTAGGTGGTCTCCAGAGATCCTATCTGACCTTAGCCCTTCTGTGACTCTTACCATGTCCACCTCAGAAATGCTGTCCAGACTTTCAACTTGGACATCCACCCCAACAGGAATTGCAGGGCCTGGGGGAAAAAAATTAGAAGTTGACAAAGTAATCCTCTGGCTTTCGTATCTTAGAGGTAAAAATAGATGCTAGTCTGAAATAGAAACAACAGTAAACAAATTGAAAGTAGAAGCGATTAGAATTCATAACAAAAACCTCCTAATAACCATCAAAATTGGCAATGAGACTGACCCATTACTGACTTTCTCTTTTTATTGTGTCATCTTACACATATCTCTTCAAAATTTAAAAGCAATTTTAATTGCTTTTAGCTCTAGTGCTTGGGTCCAGGGCTCGCGAGACGGATGCCCAGCAGAGCATCCATTCACATGGAGAGCAGTGGCAGCGCAGCTAAGGGAATGTGGGAGAGTTACTCCAAAGTTTTCCCTCACTTCTGCTCCCCTCTCAGGCTAATAACATCCCTGAGAGCTACTCCCTGTATTTGGCTTTCACATCACTCAGTGCCCAGCTGTGGAAAAGACAGGGTGACAGGAGGGGATGTGTTGCAGGACACAGGCATGTGCCACTGAGCCTGGGGCTTCCAAGGGGAAGGGTCCAACTGTGAACCCACATAATAGGGATTTCGATCATTTTTCCCTTCTCCAGGCTTTGACTAGCCCCTCAAATACCTCTGGCAATTACAGCACAGATCTGTCAAGACAAATAATGCTCACATTAATGGACTGCTATGAAACTGAAACCTTTTTAAATTAATTGAACATGCTGGTATTTGATATATTGAGCATTTAGCAACAAAATCTTCTTCCATCAGAGTATATAATGGTATCCTGGATTTGAATGACCATCTGTCAGCCAGAAAGGGTAGATAAATTACAACATTCTCTAATCCAATGGGCTGAAAGAAAACGTGTTCTCCTTCATCCATTTCCCTGAAAGCTTAGGTTGCTCTAGCACACAGCCACAAAACTGTGAGCAAGCATTAACACATGGCAGTCAAAATATTTTCCTTTGGGTTATAAATAAACTGGCCAGGTCAGTAAGCGTGGTACGTGATTTGATTATGAACACACATCGGCATAGTAAGATGAAATCTTAGAATTTCCCCATCATCTGGGAATAAACATAAAGTGTATTCGCAGACTTTTATCAGAAGAAAGTGTCGCTGAATACCAGGAATATTATATTGCCTGTAATCATGTTTCCATGATTTTGACTATGCTATTTGCTCATCCAAGGAAGAAGGCTATTTCACTGCATCCCTATCCCCCTGAGCATGTCATGAATTCACAATACAAAGTAACAAAAATTAGAGACAGAAAAGGCTCTGCTTGTCAATCTGCTTGTTCACCTGAATACATGTTACAGTACAAAGAAGTGACAGTGTAAAACAGGAACAGTGACAAGTGTGCACGTTTCCTACCTCCAAAACCCGGTCTCATGCTGAAGTCATGGTCGTCTATTCGCAGCAGCTGCTCTGACTTCGTCAGGGGAGATTTAGTGATGTCAGGGCTTCGTTTTAGGATTGGGCTACCAGGAAGAGAGAAGCACAGCTATGAGCCCTGAGCTGTGCCTGTGAGAAGTACACGCCTGCTTCGCTCCATGACCCCTTAGACCATAACCATGCGATTGCTCGCAGTGATTGGCAGTGTGTCATTCAGAAATTCATTCAGAAATGATTCCTGCACTCAACATACAGCTTAGGCACCTGTGATAATTCTGGCACTGAGAAAACATCTGTTCGGTGACTTTTTGTCTCTGTAAAATTATCTCTGCTTATAGCACTGTTTGGAGACAATAATTCAAAAATGTGGGCTGGAAGAATAGTGTGTGTGGATAAGTGGGGAAATGCAAACGGGGGAGAGGCATTTCTGACATTGAGTTATGATGGGGCGTGAGGCCAGGAATTAGGGAAACAAGATATCAAATAAGCTACTGGCTGTTGCCCAGGAACAAAATGGAGACAGGCTGGGAACCAGGCCAGGAGGCAGGCCATCCCCTAACTTGGGATAAAATGATTAGCTCCTGCCCCAGATTTCTAATGAGGATAAAAAGGAGCATTAAAGACCTGGGAGGTCTCTGAGCATTAGAGAGCCTGGGAGGGTCATTCCAGAAGCTGTTGGAGTTGCACCAAATGCTGGACAGAGGATGTTCTGCTCCTCCTCCACATCCAAGGTGCAAAATGCAGTGCCCCAGTGCTTCGGCTAGGATGGTGGTGGCAGCAGCTCCTCGGTTGCTCCATCATGTAGGTGAAGCCTTGCTGCCCTCAGAGCCAGCTGCATGCCAGCCACTCGGGCGGCAGGAGGGCTCAAAACCAGGAGGAAAGGTTTTGCTGGTTCTCAGTTTGAGAAAAGATGGCATGCTCAGAGAGGCACTTGTCTGAATATACACAAGACAAGTCAGAAATAGGTTAAAGGAAAACAGGACAACAAAGAAACTTGATGGAGAATATGTTCTTGAGATAAAGCTCATGCTAAAAGAGACTGCTTAGCCGTGCTGTACTTCTCACAGACTCGTGGGCAGTTGTACCACAAGAAGCCAATACAACAATCTCCTAACAGAGACCAGCGTTGTTATCAGCAACTCCTCCCTCAAACCCAGAGCTTTATCCGGACTACAGAGTATCTTTGAAAGATGCTCAGTCTCAGTTTAATAATTTCTAGGAGTGGCGAGTTGTCTACCTCCATCAGTGAGTTCTAGACATGAATTACCCCTCAGGCATTTTAAAAGGAGGCCCCTGCTTCTGCTTTAGATTTAATTCAGCCTCTGAAAGACCTGTGGCATTGTAAGCATGCATCGAGGAAGGTTTATACCCAGCTGAGACGGGGGAGCGATATTAGCAGGTCACTGGCAAAACCTTCAGCATTTGTGAGCAGGCTTGACCGTGCTGAGAAAGGCGCTTTCTCCCTGGCAGTGGCAGAGGGAAGGACGAGCAGTGTGATGGAGAGCCCATGGAGGGGGCTTAGCTCTGCGGAAGGGATGCTCGGAGGGAAGGCACCCGCTCACACAGCACGGGCTACACAAAGGCACGTGCAGCAGCACAACGTGAAGCCCAAGGGGCTGTGGCAAATGGCCACGGTATCACACCTCACCTCCATGAGGGTGTCAGGCAACGTGGTTCCCTCTGGGGCCTGCTGGATCCTGTTAATGGCATGACTCCTACCTAAATATGACTGGCATGCTCGAGTGGTGTCCCCTTCCCCTGCCACAGCCTCAGCCTGGCCACAGGGATGCGGCTGGCAGGGCTGGGGCAGCAGCAGCTGCCGGAGGGTTTCACCTACCTGCCTTGCTTGTGCGCCTCGCCGTGGGCCTCCCGCCTCTGTCGCTGCGGCCGGCTGCACGGAAATGACAGGAAGAGGGAGAGCTGAGACAGGCGGTCACAGGGTGAAGACATCAGGAGGGAAACAAGGTGGGAAGCACTGGATTCCCGTGGCATTACCTTCTGTCACATGTGTGAAATGGCTCTTACCTTTTTTTTTTACCTTTTTACCGAGGGCTGGAGTCAGGCTGGACATGGCGGAGGGTGCGGAGGGTGAGTGTGCTGGGGGCTTGCGGCCGGGACAGGGCAAAAGGAGGGGAGTGATGATCTTTTTAAGGTGGGATGCCACTGCTTTGGCTGCCTGGCAAAGGACCCAGGCCAGCAGCTCATCTCCCTCCTCCTGCAGCCATCAGGGGCTCTGGAGAGAGGCCACGCTGCACGGGCCAAGGCGGGCTGCCTAGGGGCCTCTGCCAGTGGGGAGCACAGCCATTACCTCTACTCACCAGAGGCAGCTGGGTATTTTCATGAGAAGACAATCTTTTCAAAGTATTCCAAGGGGAAAAAAAAGTAAAAAACTGTGGAAATATTTGTTTCTGGTTTCATACTGTCTCCCAGCTGGCTGTCAAGAAAGCTCCTCTCGGGTGCTTGGCCAATATTTTACTTTATCATTAAAGGAAAGAATATTGCTTTTAGCAATGTAAGTGCTAGCTTGAGCGAAAGTAACATTTTAAACTTTTAACAGTTCTAACTCATCTTTAATTAAAAGTTAAAAAAAATAGCTTCTCTCTGTAATAAACACTAACTCTAACCAACTCTACTAATGAGACTTTTTGCCTATTAACATACATTTCAAATCCCTCCATAGAGATTTACAGCAGCAAAACTCCTTTTGCAATAATAAGTGTCACCACCCGAGCACCACCATCGTCCCTTTGGCAAGTGGTGGCCGAACCACAGGCTTTGCAGGACGGTTTTTCCCTGGGCTGGGAACTCTCTGAAAGCCGATTGCGTTGGAGGGAAATTCATCTTTCTGCTGCCACAGAGAAGCAGACAACCTCCGCATCGCCCAGACTAGGGATGGGCACGCTGGGCTGTATCACTGACTCATCCTGAAGTGAAGCGTTGGACAAGTGGGATTGTTTTTTTTCCAGAATCTGCTCTGTGCTTCCCAGAGGAGGGCTGGGAATAAGCCCACAGGCAGACCACTGTTTGGGGGAGCCTTGGGCCATGCAGCACCATCGCTATTGCAAGGAGCAGCTCCTTTGGCACTGCTTGGACCTGGGCATCATGCAGCAAAATGCACTTGCAAATGCAAAATGCCCTTTCTGGAGTCTTCTGCCTTGTGGATACGCCCTTGGGCTGCTGCTGACGTGTCTCACTGCTGCCTGCTTCTCATCTGCTGGCCGTCAGGAAGTAATTTCACGTGTTTTGGGGGTAAGCAGATTCTGGTGACAAGCTGACCTACTTACATGACTTTAAAGTGCCCTAGTAAACTCTTGGCTGTTTAGGAATAATGCTGGTATTCAAACAGGGATGAAGCAGGCCATGTTCTTGCAGTTTGTAATTTTTGTTTCTCTTTGACAAACTTATCTAATGTGTCATGTTGGCCCTGGCCCTATCCTGCCTGTTGAGGAAGCCTTCAATGCATGGCCATCAAAGATTTGTGGCCAAATCCACGTCCTCTGCACCCAGCTCCCTGTCCTCTGCACCCAGCAACCCCAGGTGGTTCCTCTTATGTCTTCCAGGTGATTCCTCTTATGTCTTCCAGGTGATTCTCCACTGGCTTTAAACTAAACTTTATTTCCTTACCACAAACCAGCATAAAATATCCCCCATGCTCCAGCCACCACAGGGGACTGTGTTCATTTGTGCTTTGGTTCAGCTCCTTCACTTCTTTTTGTCAGTCCCATTCCCCTTGTAATAGCTCTGAGGTTTCCGAGCCTCCCCCACTTTCCTGCCTCCTCCTGTGGCAGCAAAACATTGTTACCTGTTGCAAATCATTCCCCAGTTACTGTGATTTGAAGCCCCATTTCTTTCTACTCAATAAATAGCTTTTTTGGTCCGGTTCCTGAGGATTGCTCTGCTGGCTAAGTGATCAATGGCAGCTCCATCACGGGACCCCATTAGCCTGCCCGTTCGGGCTGTGAATCAATGGCAAACTGCTAGAGCTTCCCCTCACATGTTTGCTGTGCCCGAGCGTTTGCGGCAGACAGCCGCACTCAGGAGATACGGTCCAGACGTTGCTCACAGATTGCTCAGCGCAACTGTTTGCCACTGCGGCCACACAGTGTGACAGTATTGCTCCTGCCTTCGCTGGGGTGACAGGCTGTCTTTAAAACTAAGCAATAACTCCTGAAGTAAAATATACTGAATAATGAGCGACCTTTTTTTTTTTTCCCCCAATGTCAATATTTATCTCCTAACAGTTACAGTGCTGAAAGGCATTTCTTGGCTCATGAAGCTCACTGAGACACTTTATGAAAAAGCAACAACTGGAGCAGAGTGGCATTTATTCACAGTGCTTCCTGTGCATTGCTAGAGTAGCTCTCAGGCCCCTGATGGCGTCTGGGGTGATGCACCTCTCCAAAGTCATCATTATTCCCCCAGAACTCCCCACTGCTTCAAGGGATCATTAGATGTCTCTGCCCCAAAGGCTGAGGCTTGCTGGGGCTGCAGGGGAATGAGGCGACTGAAGCTTAGGATAGCTAGGGAAAAAAAATTCAGCAAAACCAGATTTTCATCACTATTGCTACAGACGCAAGGCAAAAAGCAGTTATGCCGTTTTTTTTAAAAGCCCGAGATTTACTATGGCCCTTATAGTCCCTCCAACACAGCAAGAAGTGTTGCAGAGCTAGGGATAACCATGTCTGATTTTCAGAGGGGACAGCCCAACCATGACATCTGAAGGTCCCAGCAGGCATTTCCAAATGCCCAGCTTCACAGGACGTGTGCCAGAGGTGTGTCAGGTCCACACTTGCAGTGTGCACCAGAAAACCCACAGTATTCTTCATCTTTGAAATAAGAGCTTTTGGAAGCAACCACAACAAATGTGAGAGAAGTCACTACCCATCTTAGCATTTTAGTTTGTAATTACTTATGCAGCATACATTTCCCACTCTGTTTTCTCTATGGGAGGCAATATACCTGTAGCAGACAGTAACCTATTTTACACTCTTATTAAGATAATCTCATTAGGATCTGAGAACATTTCTTCCTTGAGGAGTAAATCAAGATACAGTTTCAGTTCTTCAGGAAAAAGCAAGACCCGATGTATTTTCCTCAAGAGAAAAGTGAAAGTAAGTTGCTGAAGTAATGGAGCCAGATTCACATGGTCTTTCCTGGGTCCAAGGGGTGACACCCTCAAGGAACGGTGCTGGTGGGTTTGGCAGACTGGGCTAACACTAACATTATTACCAGATTTCATGAAATTCTGGGACAGTCTGTTCTCTCCATCCCTTATGGTATTCTTAGGTCTGCAAAGAGGATGGCAGATCAGAGAAGAGATGTCAGAACAGATCCTGTCTCAGCAAATATTGTTGAGATGTGGCTGTGGCATAATCTCTTGTGGTTACTTGTGTCATTGGCAACATTTTGACCTGGGGCTGTGGCTGTGACTGACCCCAAACCTCCTACCCTGAGCAGAGGTGTCTGCTGCCCCGAGAAGCCTGGCAGCCAGTGGCTGGGGCAGAGACGCCCAGGGTGCCCGTTCCCTCTCTGCTTATATCACGCCTGGGTGATGCCTTCACCCCTTCTCCAGTGCAGAGACTTTGGAGTCTCCCCCCCGCCCTGAAACTACCACGCACTTCATTTCATCAGATACAAGCTCTACAGCTCATGCTGTGCTGCCATGCAGCCGATCCACAGCCTCTCCTACCACTGACGCAAGGCAAGAGAGGGTGTGGAGCTTGCTGAGCCTGTTTTCAGCAGGACTTTTAATTGGAAAGTAATGAAAGTCATGAAAATTCCCTCATCCCTGCCAGCCGTGCCATGGCACTTGGCTCTGGGCTCCCCATCCCTGGGTGGACACTGGTGGGCAGCTTGTGTGGTGCCTCCCATCCTGCACCCACCATGCCGCACAGCCTTCATGCCACGCTGGGCAGGGGAATGGCAGGAGCCACATTCTTCTCCGTCTGCCTGTAAAATTATGGCTGGGCAAGGCCCTGATGAAACACTGCCCAAGGCAGAAGGACCGGGAGAGAGCAGTGGAGGCAGCCCAACTCCCTGCAGGGGACAAAGCCTTGGCGGGCAGGACACGGGAATGGCAAAGGTGTATTGATACTACTAAAGAGCTGTGAGAAGTGTAAAGGTCTTATTAAAGACCTATGCCTAAATATTTGACTAGGTTTTGTTTCTCCCTCTGTTTTATGACCAGTTAGTGATTTGGGTTCATACCACATCAGCATCTTGTTAGAGGCAGAAACCTGCCAGGGGGTGCTGGGTCAGGGAATGGGGGAGAGGCAGGAAGGGACTGGGGAATGTATGCACAAACATACAGAAGGTTTCTGCAGAGAAAAAGTGGGGCAGAGGCAAAGAGAGCTTGGATAGATCTGCAACAGAGCCTATGGATTGGGTGAGACTGAGGAGAAAAGAGACTGGATAGTCAGGGGGGTGGGGAGGGGAAACACTGGGTAAGGCCAGAGGGGAAAATGTCAGAAGGAGCAGAGAGGAGACATCAGACTCAAACAGTGCCTCATCATGGTGTGGGATGACTCCTGGGGCATGGACATTCCGGACAGTCCTGCATGAGTAGGGCTGTCCCATCACCACAGAATGGTGTGGGGCAGAGATGCTGCCCAGCCCCTGGAGATGCATGAGCTTTGCTGGGCTAAAGAACCTCCCAGGCTGTGTCCCAAAGAAGGAAAGAGGTTTTGGGGCAGGGCGTTCACAGAAAGTTCACCCATAACATGTTTTTGACTTGCAAATGAATTGGGAAGTCCTTCTCAGCAAGCAGGAGATGCTGGTGGACAGGTGGTGCAGCAGGTCTGGGTGAAGACTGAGAGGTAGTCCAGAGCCCAGAGAAATGCTTTTGCGGGAGGAGGCAAAATGAGGTAGCTTAAATGGGGAGAAAAACCACCCAGCACCTGAGGGAGGAGAGAGCAAACTTGCAACGGGAGGGAGCTGCTCTTATCCAGCGACATGCACTGCAGGACACACGATCCACTGTGTAACATACTAATTCCCAGGGATAATGCAGGCTAGAAACCCACTAATTTGTACTCAAACTGGGAGAGTTACAAAGTTGTGAGCTGTAAACAAGCCACTAAAAACTGAGGAAAATTAATCACAAAATGTATTTTATCTTGGCATTTGGCAAGCCCTTGTTTGCTTGTAATTATGTTGGGTCATGTGTCCTTATGATTAGTAGGTTTAAAGATGGTGAAGAAAGGTGACTGACCCATTGCTATTATAGGTGGTTAAATCTATGAACAGAAATGGGGAAAGAGCGCTATTTTTGACGTTCACATCACAAAGTCTGAGAAATAGTGGGATTTGGAGCTGTTCTACCATCTTATTTTTGAGTGATACAGAAAAGTCAACGAGAACTCCATTTTAATCCAGTATTACCTGAATACAGATCAAACTCAGAATGCAAAACACGCAGAGGCAGGAGACATATATACACCCTTTAAATTTTGCACTTCCTTTGTTCTTTGCCTGGACATAAACACTGGCAAAAGAAAAAAAAATGAAACAAACCTACACATATTGATTATTCACAGAAATGTCATGCCACCTGAGGTCTTGGCACCGTACCTGATGTTGCAAAAATGAAAGTGCCCCTATGTGGCAGAAATTGCATCCAGTGGGTGGGTGTTTGTTGGGTTTTGTGTTATATGGGTTGAAAGGAAGGGTCGGAGGGAGCAGAAGGAGCGTGACTGAGGATCCGTCCTGCCAGCTGAGGAGGAGGCAGGCACAGTGCCGGGGCTCAGCTAAGTGAAAAGGAGAAATGGATGAAAGGAAGGGGAGCAACTAATGGGCCAAAGCAGAACGTGCTGAAAGGTTTCATGTCTGCACCAGTCTTCGAAGAAAAGTTGACTCGTAAGCAGGTATCAGCGCAGTGCAGATCAGGGAAGGGCACGTTAAGGAATATTTAGATAAATTGGAGGTATTTAAGTCAGTAGAGGCTGATGGCACTTCCCCAGGAGCACTGGGAGTACCAGCTGTTACAGTCTATGAGCTGTAAACAGGTACCTCCAAGGACTCCTCACAGATGGGTGATACCCCTGAGAGAGGGTGACAGTGAACACAAAACCTGGTTTTAAGCAGGGGACAAAAGAAGGATGTTGGAGTTTTGACGTTTGGAAAGAAACTGGGACAAACTCGTGATCCATTTGTCTGCCCCCCCCCAGGGATAACGAGATTATAAAGATCACTCAATGTGAATCTTTGCAGTAATTGACGTCAAACCAGTCTAATGTCCTTTCTGACAGTGTAACTGGCCACCTTAGTGTAAGCAGGAGAAAAAGTAGATTTGAATGAGTTTTTAAATATTTCATTATTAAACTAGGGAAATATGATTGAGATGAAACTGTGACTTTGAGCATGGTTGAAAGACCGTGGTTAGAGTAACTGCCATTATTTTGCTGTCAAGAGACATTAAATGACATCTCACAGATTTCATCCTGGAAACTACTAGTCAATATTTTCAATACTAATATAGATGAAAGAACTATAAAACTAACTTGTGCATGACAGCATGCTTGAAAGAGAAACAGACAATTTGGGGTCTAGGATCAGAATTCAAAGCAGCCTCAATATGCTGGAGAAATGCTCTGATGTCAGTAAGATGAAATGCAGTAAAACAGAATACAAAGAACTGCATGGAGTACAGAAAAATAATTGTACATAGTAACTAGCTAATTATCAGTACTATACTTGTCTTAGTTCCTTATTTACAGCAATGAAAGCACTCTGTCTTTATAAGGGCAATCAAAACCATCAACAACTAAGGAAGTTGTTTGCATTACAAAAAATACAGAATTGTAACAATTCTGCTATTGGGCCGATGTTAAGAAATATTCATACTGGCACAGGACCAGAGACAGATTTTAAGTAAATGGACTGAACAGTAACATCCAGGAAAACCAACCAGGCTTTCGCCCAGAAGAAAGCCAAGTAAGAAACTGTTGAACCAGCATTTAAATTTGTCCCTGGTGTCACAGGAGTGGAAGGTGACAATTTTCCACTTCTTTGGAAAAAGAGCTCCAAGTGGAATCTGAGAAGCTACAGACTGCTCCACTGGACAAATTAGCTACAACCATAGTAAAAAACACCCATGGCAGACACCAGATAAATATAGTATATATTGAAGAAGAGCAAGAGGCAGTATGACTTTTCTTGAGGGATATTATGTACTATAAGTATAATAGACTTCTCTAAAAAGTTAATGACCTTGTAGATGAGGGTGATCAAGATGACACAGTCTACCTCAATTTCCAAAAAGGTGCTGGCAGGTCCTTTCCAGAGGCTTGTAAAGAAACCTACCGGTCAGAAAGAGGGAAGTTCCCTTCATGTGAATGGTTGCAAAATAAGAAACAAAAGGAATAATGGAGAGTTTTGACTTTGAATAAAGGTTTTCAGTATAGTCCCATGGGAATCTATGATAGGATCTCTTTTGTTCAATAAATTTATAAATTATTTGAGAGAAAAGAATAATTACTGGCAACAATGTTTACTGAGGATATGTAACCATTCAAGGTAGTCAAAATCAGAACTGGGAGTGGAGAATTACAGCAGGACCTCATGATGCCAAGTGACTTTAGATAAAATGACGGCAGAAATTCAGTGTTAGTAAATTCAGAATAGTGTACATTGTTTTGTACTTTGTATTTTTGCATTTTTTCAATGTACTTTCAGAAACAATGTTAAGGCAGTGATGGCCTCCAAATCAGCTGTTACTGCTTAGGAAGGCGGTCCCAGTGTTATTGTGGCTATTTCTTTGTAAACATCAGCTTAATGCTCCACAGTGCTCAAAAAACCAAACAGGAGGTTAGGTGTTATTGGGAATGGAAGAGCAAATCAAACAGAAAGCATTTCAATGCTATTAGTAACACCAAGGCATGCCCACATCTCACGTATCCAATAGCCATAGCTGGAAAAAATGGAGCAGAGCAAGAGGAGAGAGAGCTCGGAGGTGGAGAGGGCTTCCAGGAAGCCTGAGCAGGGCTCACCAGGTGGGAAGGGAGACAACAGCCGAGTGATAGGGTGCAATGATATGAAATCAGGAGTGGCATGGTGAAGGCGAACAGGAATTTGTTGCTCCAGACTTTTCACAACACATAACAAGGAGAAGAAATTTGAAAGGAAGCACAGTGTGATGATGGCGTGTCATCACACTGTGAAATTCACTCTCACTGAAAGCTACGAGTGCTAAAAACGCAAGTGAGTTTGGAAGATGACTGGGCAGTTTATAGAAGAAAGACCAGCAGGAGCATTTCAAATGTGAATCCAACCCCTGATTCAGGAAATCAAACCGTTTATATGTACTCAGGAGGGAGGAAACTGCTTTGCAGTATCTTTGGGTTTGTTTGGGGGGGTTTTTTGCTGGGCTGCAGGTAGGTTTTTAGGGTCTGTTATGCCTTCTCACACCAGCTTATAAAACACATTGGAGTAATGGTGGGCTAGAAGGCAATATGAAGCTGCAGATCCTGAGCAAGCTACATGGTGGCAACGTTGACTGGAGATGTTATCATCAGTGGCACAGTGAAGTGGCACAGTACAGGGTGTATGAACATAGCTACAGAAGTACCAGTAGAGGCAATGTTCTGCCATGAATAACCTGAATAAAGAGAGGAAGCTATGTGAAGTGTAGACCCAAAATAAATTCTAGAAAGGATGAAAGGAGGCTGGTGATAATTATGAAAGTAGAAAATATAATTTTCAAAGCATCACCATTTGCAATGATAAGCAGAAAGAGGACACTTTTGGCTGGGTTGTGAGAAAAAAACACAAGACTTCCAAGAAAAGTTGTCACGCAGGATTGAAGTTACTTAAAAGAACAACAGGGGTGGAAAGGAACAATAAGAGAAATAGCAAAGCAATAATGAAAAATAAGTTAATGTATAACAAGATAAAGAAGATGAGTGCTGTTGGATGGAAGAAAAGGATTTCTGGCAAGCGGAAGAAAAGGTAAGACAGGCAGCAGCAACAGCTGCCAGAGGAAAGAAGGAAGTTACAGAATAAAATAGAGTTAAAAGCAACTGGAGAAAATCTGGCAGAACTGTGTGACAGGGGAAATGGCTGTGCCTAGGGTCAAATAAATGAGGCAGGTGAAGCAGAGGGCAGAGAAAGTCTGGGACAAAAAAGAGAAAGAGCAAGTTGGAGAAGAGGAGGAACCTTGAATGGGAGAAAGAAAAGGAATGAAGGGGATGGAGGTGAAAGGAGGAAAGGTAAAGTCAAGTTACCAACAGGGAAGATGCAGAGACTCCAATTGCATTGGCCTGAAGCCCGCTCTGCGCTTCTTATTGCTCTCCTGATACCCAGCACTGTTGGTGCATATGGTGTCAAGGCACAATGCAAACTGCTGATCTTAAAAAGCAGTGCCTTGGGAGCTGCGGGTGCTCAGCGCTCCACTGGATCTGGCTTGCTGTTGATAATGTGCTCCTATAGGCAATGCTTTCAACGGGCATTTTATGGGCTTATCGTGCACTCTGAAGATCTGATCTAAAGACAGCTTGCATTAGTAAGCTTTGTCCATGCAAATAAATGCTTTCAGGATCAATCCTGAAGATAAGACACAAGAGCAAAACTCTAGGACAAGAGAACAGCTTAAGGATTGCTGGAAGGTAAAGGAAGAAATCCTGTTAGGGATGAATTTATAAGGCCAGAGAAAGCATTTGGAAGGCAAGAAGGTAGGAGCTGCCCTACGTGTAGGGGGCAGCCTCAGTGAGGGTACCGGGATA
The DNA here is from genome assembly GCF_035582795.1 of Mycteria americana. NCBI lineage: Eukaryota > Metazoa > Chordata > Aves > Ciconiiformes > Ciconiidae > Mycteria > Mycteria americana. The sequence goes on from NC_134367.1 coordinate 41,965,989, forward strand.
GCCATGTGTGATTTACAGAGAGAGCACACAGAGAGCTCACACACAGCGTGGCCGGGGTACAGAGGAGCTGACAACACAGAAGTCCTATCCAAATTCAACAAAAGCAAGGGAAGGTAACTTTAATGTGAATGTTCAGTATGACGCTGAACCTTTGAGAAAGGACCAGGAAGGAACCATGGCCATAATGATGCAGGGTGGCTCCCATCACTTAAGATGAGTGTCACTAATTGTAATAACATCTGAAAATGTCATAAAGAGGAAGGTCTTTGGCCATGAAAGAGACCTTGTGCTAACAAGCCCAGGGCTTATTGTAGAGGATGTCATTCAACTGCTGTAAAAGATAGCTCTTACTGACAGAAACATGGACAGGGAGCTCTAGAGGAGCAGAAAATGAGTTGCTATTTGGAGAACAGAGTGAGGCAAAATGATTATAACACAGCCAGGGAATGGTAGGGACATGGCTGAAACCATGAAGAGGGTCTCTTAGCTAAAATTAAAGAAACATGATCCATAAATCTTGTACAGTGAAATCTCTTCTGCTGAGAGTTGTTTGTCTGAAAGGTGGTTATAATGCTGTCCAGGGAGATTTTAGTGTTAAAAGAGATTTTTTTTTTCCCAGCAGTTAGCTCTGGCAGAACAACCTGGGCTCAGCTCCAGGCCAGTTCTTTTCCTATTGCTCATCCTCTCTAGCAGATTCTGCAAGTCTAATTAGCAACACAGGCTTTGGCCCTTTTGTTGGCATAACGCTGTTGTGACCTTAGTGACCCTTTGTACCTTTCTAGTGACCCCCATGCAGCCTGGTGGCTTTCCAAGAGCCGGAGCAGTTGGGAAAGCAGCAGACAGCCCTCTTGCCGGTGCTCCGGATCTCAGCTCCTTCCTGTAGGAGTTTTGGCACCGTGGATTTAGCAGGAGTAAAAAGCTTTGCAAACCCTGCAGGGTTTGCACACGGCTGACTGCAAACTGCAAACAGGTCTGCAAGCTGAGAAAGGTTTTATTTTTATAGTGCTGCTCTTTCAAGTGAAACTCCTTTGAGGTGATTTGTCCTGGAGATTAGCAAAAATAAGTAGTTGAGTCTTTGACTGGCACACAGACATTTTTACAGTGAATTACAATATTGGAGGGCTCTGTAATAAGTCCCACGCAATAAAGCTATCTACTTTGCTGCTTTCATTGTGACTGTATGCACTTTGACCTACACTTATTTGTCATTTTCTTGTCACACTCTGCACTGTGTCCCAGAGCCTCATCAGCTTTATTTCAGGGATTATTTGGGACCTTTTGCAAAATTACTGTCGTGCAAAGCCAGTCCCCAAAGGACCATGCTGCATGCATGAATTCTCATGGGGAAAACCATGCCTGTCTGCTCACCCTTCAAGGTTGTTCTGTCTCATGATAGAATGGTTCCCTTGGGGTACCTGCAGTGCCAAAAATTGTGACAGAGAATGTGTCTGACCCTGCAGCCCCCTATTCACCATATCAGCAGGAGTGCAAAGGCTGTGGGATCAGCTGGATATGGGCAGGTGAAAGGACAAGCCCTGAAAACTGCAAAGCAAATGGTGAGGTTTTATTTGAAAGCAGAGTTCAGAGCAAGTGAGTCTCCTTGGAAGAAACTTACACTTGCAGAACACCACCATCCAAAGAAACAAGCTAAAAGCCTGTGTATTTCCACCATCAACTGTGCCATAAGAATCAGGAGCAAAGCTGGACACGTCTGTCAGGGACAGCAGGATGCTGGCAGCATGCCCAAGGTGGCAGGTCTCTACAGCAGGTGCCCACACTGCCTGCTAACACTGGTGGCTGGCACTGAGCCCTGGCAGTAGGGCAAGTGGATGGTCTTGTGCCCCTAAAGGGCTTCTGGAGGCTAGGGAGGCCATGGGTGCAAATTAAGCCACCCTGAGCATCCTGTGGTGATGTGGAGCCAGCCTTTTCCACTTCGAATAGATTTCCCCCATCAACCTCCAGTGAGGTGTATGGGTCTCTTCAGAAGACAAAGGCTGCAGTGAAGGGATGGATTTGCATCCTGGTCTTTACCATAAGCCTTATGGAGCAAGAGATAACAGTGCTCAGAGAGGAGTAACAAAGTCAATTGCTATAACTTCTTCTGCATAATGGATATTCAGGGCTGAGTCTTGAAGGGAGGGGAAACAGAGTCAATAACAAAATGTTCAGGAGCAATCTCCACTGCAAGCTTTTTCTGATGTTATATAGCATCCCCTCTTGCTCTGTTTTTCTTCCAGGATCTAATTCCGTGATGGAAAAAGGCCTTCACTTGGACTGAAATGCAAATGAACCATGCCTACTTCAAAACTGTCTCATATGATCAGCATCTTAATGCATAGGGAACTACATATAAGCAGAAAGAGGACTGGCTGTACCTCTAAGATGAGGTGTCCTGCCATACACAGATGCCCAGTCATGTTGGGTAAACAAGATCTCCCACTATGGGGCTGCAATGGAGACCATGACCACAATCCTAGGAGGTCAACAGGAGTAACTCTGTATACAGTACCTACATGAGGACTGTACAAATACTGCACCGAGTCCTAATGTCAACCCTACAAAAGCAGTGAAGGGATAGAGGAAAACAAGCAAATGACTCAGTCAAGGTTTGGGAAACATCCTATACTGAGAAATATAAGAAGCTTAATCTTCTGAATATATATCTAAGCGGACATGAAGAGGGAGCTTGATCAACCTGCAAGTACCTGGATGGAGAAGAGACAAACTAGCATAGAACAGGAGAAAATGGATGGAAGCTGAAGTTAAAAAATACTTGCGATCCTATTATGAATTTATTTGACACTGAAGGTAATGATCATAAATTAGGTGTTCAGTGTGCAATTCATACAGAAGGCTTTGTTGTTTGTGCTTAGCAGGAAATAAAACAGATGACCATAATCATTCTTTTTTACCTTACAAGTTATAAGGCTGTTAAAACCATTGGTCTCTTGTGGCCTACCCCATCACAGGGGAAAGTGAGCACTGTACTGGGCACCATGCTGCTGATGGACAACGCTATGGCCATGCGCCAGTGTTGCTCCTCTCTCCCCATCAGCCCTCCTCAGCGTCAGTACTGCTCCACTGAGGCAGAAATAGGCCAGAAATTACCTCCCAGGCCAGCGTGGGCAAGCTGGGAGGGCGGTGGACCCAGCTTCTCAGAGCTGTGACAGCTTGGGGCTTTCTGATGGGCTTGTCCTGGCACAATTACACTGTATATACCGAGCACGGGTGAAGAGGCAGTTCCTACATGAACTGAATAGGTATTTCTTTTCTACTTTCACATATTTTTAACACTCTGCTGCTCTGATTTGTTATATCGTCACTTAATTGCACTAACACTGTTAAGTGTTTGGTGCAGTGGGAGTTTTTGTTAAAGATGCTAAACAAGAACATGGCTGTGTGTACGCATTCCTCTCTGTTGGATGCTTCTCAGCTCAAATGATGGTACCTTGCTTCTCACTCCTTTATTTTGCTACAGCCAGCATATCACCTCCCCTGCCATTGTCATGAAGCCTCAGTGAAAATAGAGGTTTGGTGGCTGTCTTGCATTCATACTGTCTCTGGTAACGCATCCCCTAGGGCTGATCATGAATAGAGCCACTGCATCCATTTTGCCAGTTATACCTCCACGAAGGTATATACCTCAGTGCTAAAGCCATTTCCTATGTATAAAATGGCTCATGGACCCCCAAGTGCCAACCGGGACACTGCAGTCACTCTGTAATGTAGCCCTGACTTGCTACAAGGGGCTACAGGAAAACAAAAAGGCACTGCACTTTCCGTCCCGTTCACCTTTCAGTTATTTTTCCTGAAGGCTAACAGGAGTGGTTTGAATTCGTCAGGACTGTGACATTGCTGCATCTCCATCCCCATACACTTTACAGTATTGATGGTCATACGGAGTCATTACAGAACAGAAACAGTGACTCTGGCAAAGCAGAAACGATGTAGGTTCAGCCTGTCACAAGCAGAAGTATACAACATTTGAACAGAAAACTAAATGTGTCAGCTTTATTCTCCAAAAAAAACCCCAAAGAATTTTGCCTCCAGATGTACCTTGTTATGTGCCTGAGTATAAAAATCCTCATACAAAGTTCCAAACATTCCCTAAATATAAAGTAAGTAATCAGAACTCAGTTGTAGCAAAAAAATCTTTCTCAACTCAAAAACCTCCTAAAATGGCTGTCTACAAGATAGTGGGAAAAAAATGTCACATAGTCTTTTTGTAAGAGACAGAGGGAGAAAGAGAAGGATAGACAATATTTTAAATAATTCTTATTAGCTTAATTCAATACACTGGATGCTCTTTCTGTTCCCTCTGATAACCGACCATAGCCTTGAAGTTTGCCAAGAGATTTTAATTTTTTCCTCCCAAAAGCTCTGTAAAACAAATGGTATGGGAATAATAAAATAAATTCCGAATGTTTTCAGTTCAGATCTCAAGTCAGTCTAATCTTCAGTGAATGCAACAATCCTCATGGACCTAAATTTCCCCTCCACTTTCATGTAAATATTCGACCACATTTTAACCAAATAAATGTAAGCAAATGCTTCTTTTTTTGCACCCTTTCAAACTTTGAGATACCTCACAAACCCTTTTTTTTGGGGGGGAGCAATGATTTTCACTGTAGAAAAATGCATTAAAACTTATTCATTGGCAAAAACAGCAACAGAAAATATTTTTGACCGAGACATCACAATCTGCAAATGCAAACTCTAATTATCTGTTAGTCATTATATCTTCACCTGAAACATTACATTTGCCCAAACTGTAGCTATTTGAATGTAAAAAAATGAGACTCACCTGCCTTTCTTGTATATCTCATGTATTTCTTTTCCTTGTCGGTTGGCTCTGCATTCAGTGGATAAAACCCATCCCCACAACAGGAGGAAGATGCTAAAATGCATTTTATGGACAGTCAACATGTTACCTGAAGGTTCTGTATCCAGAAATAGTCCATACAAGAAGAAGAAAACCAAAATGTAGATCCTATTCCTCTTTTTAAGACATTATCGGTCTGATCGTTATTGGAAGGATGTTTACTCATACAAAAAATCATCCTGCAGTATTTAATCTGGACAGTGGGGAAAGCAATTTCCACTAAACCTATAAATCCTTCTACGTCAGATGGCAGGGATTTTCTAGCAGTGTTGAATTCACGTATTCTCAGAGAACAATTATTTTTTGTCCAAACAGGCTATTTTATTAATTGGTTTAAATTGAATCCTTTTCAAGTACCTGTGGGATATGGCATATATATATTTCTGCCTGGTTAACCAAAGTAGTGCAGTTCATCAGGCAGGTGTCATTAGTCGTTCTTTAATCACCAAACTTATCTGTGTAGCAGTGATGTTTGTTACAGGCATTGCAATAGATTGAAAGGTGTTAATAAACTGCATCAGTGTCCAGCAAAAACTCATTTCCATTTAGTGCTACAAACAGTATTTTGATCCTGTGTGTTTTTCTACATTACTTTAATATACAGTGGTACTGTGGCAGGAGTGGTCGGTGCTTTCAAGACTTATGTCATGTACCTCACTGCTCTGCTGAGCAGGGTCTCTGGAAAGTATCCCGGTGTGCAAAGGAAGGCGGGGAGGGCAGCATGGGGGAGACAGCTCTCCTCTCTGCACAGGGCTCTTTGGAGGGATCCTGCCGAAGCAGAGCAGCAAATGCCAGAGCTGCAGGAGAGCTTGGGGGGCTGGTGTCCTGGGTCTCATGTGGCTGACAAAACCCTCATCGGTGCTAAAGAAAATAAACCAGCATGGGCAAAAAGACATGGTCAAGCCAGCCACATTGCTGATCTTGTTGGCGTTCACCCCGTCCCTGCATAACCCACAGCTCCGTGTTTACAGAATCACAGAATCACAGAATCATATAGGTTGGAAAAGACCTTTAAGATCATCGAGTCCAACCATAAACCTAACACTGCCAAAAACCACCACTACACCATGTCTCTAAGCACCTCATCCAAACGTCCTTTAAATACCTCCAGGGATGGCGACTCAACCACTTCCCTGGGCAGTCTGTTCCAATGCTTGATAACCCTCTCGGTGAAGAAAAATTTCCTAATATCCAGTCTAAACCTCCCCTGGCGCAACTTGAGGCCATTTCCTCTCGTCCTATCACTTGTTACCTGGGAGAAGAGACCGACCCCCACCTCTCTACAACCTCCTTTCAGGTAGTTGTAGAGAGCGATGAGGTCTCCCCTCAGCCTCCTTTTCTCCAGGCTAAACAGTCCCAGCTCCCTCAGCCGCTCCTCATAAGACTTGTGCTCCAGACCCTTCACCAGCTTCGTTGCCCTTCTCTGTACGCGCTCCAGTACCTCAATATCCCTCTTGTAGTGGGGGGCCCAAAACTGAACACAGTATTCGAGGTGCGGCCTCACCAGTGCCGAGTACAGGGGCACAATCACTTCCCTAGTCCTGCTGGCCACGCTATTTTTGATACAGGCCAGGATGCCATTGGCCTTCTTGGCCACCTGGGCACACTGCTGGCTCATATTCAGGCGGCTGTCAACCAACACCCCCAGGTCCTTCTCTGCCAGGCAGCTTTCCAGCCACTCTTCCCCAAGCCTGTAGCGTTGCATGGGGTTGCTGTGGCCCAAGTGCAGGACCTTGCACTTGGCCTTGTTAAACCTCATACAATTCACCCCAGCCCATCGATCCAGCCTGTCCAGGTCCCTCTGCAGAGCCTGCCTACCCTCAAGCAGATCAACACTCCCACACAACTTGGTGTCGTCTGCAAACTTACTGAGAGTGCACTCGATCCCTTCATCCAGATCATTGATAAAGATGTTAAACAGAACTGGCCCCAACACCGAGCCCTGGGGAACACCGCTTGTGACCGGCCGCCAACCGGAGTAAACTCCATTCACCACCACTCTCTGGGCCCGGCCGTCCAGCCAGTTCTTTACCCAGCGAAGAGTACACCCGTCCAAGCCATGAGCAGCCAGTTTCTCCAGGAGAATGCCGTGGGAAACCGTGTCAAAGGCTTTACTGAAGTCTAGATAGACAACATCCACAGACTTCCCCTCATCCACTAGGCGGGTCACCTTATCATAGAAGGAGATCAGGTTGGTCAAGCAGGACCTGCCTTTCCTGAACCCATGCTGGCTGGGCCTGATCCCCTGGTTATTCTCTACATGGCGTGTGATAGCACTCAGGATGATCTGCTCCATCAGCTTCCCCGGCACCGAGGTCAGGCTAACAGGCCTGTAGTTCCCCGGGTCCTCCTTCCGGCCCTTCTTGAAGATGGGTGTGACATTCGCTAATCTCCAGTCAGCAGGGACTTCCCCAGTTAGCCAGGACTGCTGGTAAATGATGGAAAGGGGCTTGGTGAGCACATCTGCCAGCTCCTTCAACACTCTCGGGTGGATCTCATCAGGCCCCATAGACTTGTGAGTGTCTAAGTGGTGCAGCAGGTCACTCACCATTTCCCCCCCGGATTATGGGGGCTCCAGTCTGGTCCCCATCCCTATCTTCCAACTCCAGGGGCTGGGTACCCATAGAACATTCGGCCCTGCTAATAAAGACTGAGGCAAAGAAGGCATTAAGTACCTCAGCCTTTTCCTCATCCTTGGTCACTGTGTTTCCTCCCACATCTACTAGGGGCTGGAGATTCTCCTTAGCTCTCCTTTTGCTGCTAATGTATTTGAAGAAGTGTTTTTTGTTGTCTTTTATAGCAGCAGCCAGACTGAGCTCTAGCTCAGCTTTGGCCCTTCTAGTTTTCTCCCTGCACAGCCTCGCTACACCTTTGTAGTCCTCCTGAGTTGCCCACCCCTTCTTCCAGAGGTCATAGACTCTCCTCTTTCTCCTCAGTTCGAGCCAGAGCTCTCTAGTCAGCCAGGCCGGTCTTCTTCCCCGCCGGCTCGTCTTTCGGCACCTGGGGACAGCCCGCTCTTGTGCCTTTAGGACTTCCTCCTTAAAGAATGTCCAGCCTTCCTGGACCCCTTTGCCCATAAGAGCTGCCTCCCAGGGGACTCTCTCAACCAGTCTCCTAAACAGGCTGAAGTCCGCCCTCCGGAAGTCTAAGGTGGCAGTTTTGCCGACCCCCCTCGCCGCTTCTCCACGTATCAAAAACTCTATCATTTCATGATCGCTCTGCCCAAGACAGCCTCCAACCATCACATCACTCACCAGTCCTTCTCTGTTCGTGAACAAGAGGTCCAGCGGGGCACCTTCCCTCGTTGGCTCACTCACCAGCTGCGTCAGGAAGTTATCTGCCACACGCTCCAGGAACCTCCTGGACTGTTTCCTCTCTGCTGTATTGTATTTCCAGCAGACATCTGGCAGGTTGAAGTCCCCCACAAGAACAAGGGCTAGCGATCGTGAGGCTTCTCCCAGCTGCCCATAGAATAGTTCATCTGTCTCCTCATCCTGGTTGGGGGGTCTGTAACAGACTCCCACCACAATATCTGCCTTGTTGGCCTTCCCCCTGATTCTGACCCATAGACACTCCACCCTATCATCACCATCATCGAGCTCTAAACTATCCAGACTCTCCCTGATGTATAGGGCTACCCCTATACAGGGGAGATTACTCTCCTTCTCCTCTATGCCTCCCCCAAGGCCTTGCAGCTCTGGTCCCACTTGTGCCTTATCAGGGAGACGTTGCCCCATGCTCTGCAGACTCCACCAGCCTTGTCCCATCCCTTTGCTGACAAGACTCTTCTTCCTCTGCCCGTTACCCATGGATTTCTATTTTAGAGCAGTTTGTCAAGTCACTCATCTCTTTTCATGAAAGCTCTTTCTAAAAACCCTGGGGAGCAGATCTCTACCTGGTCTAAGCTACTGTGGCTTTATTGACTACAGTGAGCATTTACACTGCCTTGGGATCCACAGGAACAACACATTGAAAGCCACTCAAATTTCATTCCATCAACCAAGGTTCAATTTAATGATTTGCTGGGCTAAAACATTTCCTACACAAAGTCACGCAGGCTTCAAGCGATGGGCTATCAGTCACCAGCAGTTTGTTGCAATGGTTAATCGCTGTTGATGGTCAAAGAAGTTGTACCCATCTTATCTTTGAAAATGATCTGCATTCAGTTTCCACTGATTCAAGTATCCTTCTCAAGGAGGATAAAAAGTACCTTAATAACTGTTCTTTTCACCTGTGGCGATATTAGATATACTCTTCTCAGTCTTTGCAGTAATCTACATAAAGTTTTATGACAACTTTCATCAAAGGAACATTTTCTTCTCTTTGAAATACATTTTTGTTAGTTCATACACATTTTTAAAAGATGCTAGTCCCTTGCTTATGCACCCGAGGAGCAATGGGGATTGTCAAGCAATGGATAACTATGAATTCACTTAGCTGCCCTGGAAAAGCTGGAGGTCCCTTGATACACATGAGAGGAGGGAAACATTTGTCCTCTCACTAACAGAGGAAATTTACTAAAAGAAGATACAGGGAAGGCAAAAAAATATGTTAAATTCCCTTTTTTTTGCATTGTTGTTCATAGAAAAGTTCAAATATGAGCGATTCAAAGAAAAATCCTGGAACAAATCGTTGGACAACTTCTAGACTCCCAGAAGAAAATGACTGGATGAGGAACAGACATGGACTTATCAAGAACAAACATGTTGAGCAAACTTAATTTCTTTCCCTGACAGGCCAACAGACTTCACAGCTTGAGGAGAAGCAGTAGATTTAGATAAGCTTGCAACACCATCTCACATGACATTCTCATAAGCAAGACAGGGAAGCATGGTCTTGATGAAATATTGGTAGGATTGATGCAAAATATTGCTACTGTTAGCTTGGTTTATCTTGCTGTACTCCAAAGGCAGTTATCCGTGACTCACTACCAATGTGCAAGAAAGTAGCAAGTTTTGCAAATGATCTGCAAGGAAACTGTGAACCAACTGGTTGGTTGAACCAACTGGTTGGTTAACCCAAAGAGAAGGCTTGACAAGGGTGGAAATGGCACATTATGTCTTTAGGTATGTAACAGTTACTTCAGAGAGAAAAATACTCTGTTCCAAATGGAATGGCCATGGTATACAGAACAAAAAGTAATGGCCTGAGAGATTAGTAAGGGAAATGAGGTTAGAGACTAGATTGGACACTAGGAAAATTTTCTAACAATAAGGACAGTGAAGCATTGCAGTAGATTACATGGGAAGAGTTTGCAATTGCCATCATTAGAAGTCATTAAGACAGGTATAGCTGATCCTGTCTTAGGACACCATGCCACCTCCAGCTCCTGCTCAGCTCAGGGGCCTGCTCGGCACCCACCAGCTGGCTCTGCTTTCCCTGCTCCAGGGATTTATCACTTCAGTCACTTCGTTCCTCAGAGTTCAATGCGACCTTGGGCTTTTATTTAGTTACTGAGGCCATCTAAATGCAGGTTTTCCCAGGCTACTTGGGACTCTAATCCTGTATTTCCTGGGTTTTCATTAACAAAAGATGATAAGAAATGTCACAAAAGTAAACATTTCATTCCATTTGATCCAACCATATTATTATAATAGACAAGTTTCATAAAATAAACTAGTTTTGAGCCAACCAAAGATACACTTTTTCCATTTGACCACAGAAAAGTCAACTATTTGCCCGATCCTATTTATAACCCATCTATCTCCAAAATGAGAGCATAGTCAGAAGAAAAAATTGAGACTTTTTTTTGCCCTTAAGTCAGCTGTGTACTGAGATGCTGACCTTGTCAGGAGCAGAAATCCAGTCTGGAGAACAGTCACACAAGCCCCCAGCCACCCCAGGAAACCAGGAGTACTTTCAGTGCCCAAGAGGGCAAGGCACAATGCAGTGTAAGTGTCTGCCACAATGATAACTCCAGTCAAATCATGAACCAGGCCTTCTCTTGTTTAGTTAATTACCCAAAGCTTCAAATAGTGCAGTAATAAACAGTATACGCCATGTAAATACCCCTGGAGCTATAATCAGACTGCAGCAGCCACACATAAAAGAAGCCACAGCATTTACATTTTCTAACCTCTTCCTAAAAGCTTTTAATGCAAACGTGGATGAACGTGTGTCACTGCACCTCTGTTGTGATTTACGTTTGCAGTAGCTGGAGGAGCACAAGGGTACCTGCATAATTGATAGGATGATGTTTGACTCCTGGAAAGTTGTTTCCCCTGTGCAGCTCTGTTTCTTTCAGAAACAGCACTCCGTGTCTCCGGGGCACAGTGTCAGAGTATAGTTTTTGACTTCTTTAGTGCCTTCAGTCATGGGTATTGTCAGAGACCTAAAAAATCAGGCTTAATATGAAGTTAGTGGGGTTTCTGAATCCATTACTTGTGTCCCTTTTTAACAAGAGTAGTTCCGTCCTTTAGGACATTCACAGGAGGTACGTGCTCGCTCTGCATAAGGTGAAATATGTCAGCTGGATCCTTCATGTTTGTTAGATATAGGACCATCTCAGAGGAGGATATTAGTACAGGTGATGAATAGAATTTGAACAACCTGGGGCTAAGTGGCATATCCACTGAGTTTCACTATGGTGGTGTCAGCAGAGCTGGTGGCTGTTCATAGCACTTGTAGCTCTGCTCTTTGCAAAGTCTCCAGGAAGTTGAGAGGATTAGAGAAGTGTGAATACATGTATTTACACTGAGGTGATTAAAACTAAAGAAGTCCATGCAGAAAGGGAAAGAAGGTATTTCCTCTGCAGGCAGAAGAGGCAAATACACTGTGTTTGTGGGGAGCAGAGACCAGGAGCTGCTGGCAAGAGTGGGGCAGGGGGCAATGCCCGAAAGGGAAGATTTTACTTATCAGTGTTAAAGATCAATGTATGAGCTAGCATAAGCGTGCACCAGCATGGGAATCACGTCACTTTATACTGGCCAAGGATTTCACCGCAAATAGCTTTTGTGCTTTATTATCATATTTGTCTTTATGGCCCTGTTCCTCTCTGGTCTCTCTTGCACCCCTCGCTTATAACATCACATGAGAGCGGGTTCACATGCTCTTCATGGAAAACTCTGAGACTACTCCAGATAGTGAGATGTGGACCTCAAGAAATCATAAACACTAATGAATAATTAGATTTCCATGCGACATGAATGGCAGGGAGGAGAGAAGTGCCAACGAACCCATGACCTGACCCCAAGCCTGCTTATCACAGAATAAAAATCAGATAGAGGCAAGGCACTGTACATGTGCCTTTAAGCCGCTATAAATCCCTAAATGGATTGTGCACCGTATGAAAGGCAAGGGAAATAGGCCAAGCCTGCACTGGGCAGAAACCTGAAAGGCTACAGCAAACAATGTCCTTGAGTGAATTGCAGTGCTTCAGGACTAATGCATTTGGCTGCTGTTTCTCACTGCTGAAATGAATAACAATGCTACAGCACCACAACGAGGCAAATCTTTAATACCACTCTGGTTTCATTAGAGCTCTTTCCTCAGGGATGTCTTTGTCCACCGAATGCTTCTTTTCTCCCCACGATGCATCGTCGTGCCCGTGGAGACTTATTTGAGTTTGCAAGTGTCTTTACGTGGCCTTACACTCTGTCTGAGAGATTATGTGCTTTGCGTGCTGAGCTGTGTCCTTTTGTTTCAGCCCGTTCTGCAATTTCCCGGAGCTGCGTTAGCTGGATTAGGCGGCTTTGTGTGTACTCAGCCGTAGGGCACCAGACCTTTTTGCATGGAGGTTCTGCTGCTAAAACTGGAAAAAGATACTCTTAAAAGTAAAAGATAAACAAAAGATAAAAAGACACTTTCAGAAAGATACTTTACTTTTAACAGTTTAAGAGGGATGACTTAAAATATGCACACTAGTGCCCAGTGCAGCCCCTTGGGAAGTATTTTTGACTGCTCCTAGCAGATATACTAAAGGATGCAGATATGGGATGCTATGGGTGTTAAGGATTCCCCTGGCGCTCGCTGTGTGTCCTAATCCCCAGAGCACACAGTACCCTCATTTACCAGGAGGGAGTGCTCCCTTAAAGGGTATGAGTTTGGAAGATCCAGAACTAAAGGTATGAAAGCATTCAGACTGGATTGAAATTATGTTCTGCACATCCTGGATAAGGGCGAATTTCACTAGATTCTGGTCCTCAGCCCTCCTATCCAGCCCACACCATTCCCCTTTTTTGCAATAAGTACATTTCTTACACATAGAACCCTAGCTAAAAAGGGTTTCCCAGTTTCCTCTACTGTTCTCACAGCCCATCTGCATCACCCCCGTGGGGAATTTCATCAGTAGTACGCTGAAGGACCCTGCCTGTCAACCAAGAAATAATTCAAAATGCTTTTCAAAAGATAGCAACAAAATGGAAGAAAAAAAGAAGTGTGATACACAAACACTGAGACTCCAGCAGGGCCATCTGGAGGCAAAAGCTAACGCAGGTATGAATAACAGCTACAGAATTGTCAATAGCAATTCAGAGAAGGCAGAAGTCCTTAATAAAAGAGTTGTTCTGCCAATATTCTGAGGGGATTAAATGAACAACTGGAGTAATTGCAGCCTTCAACCTGACACTGATCCCAGGCAAAATATTAGAATGGCTGATATGACACTCAATAAATAAAGAGTTAGAGGGTAATTTGATTAATGTCAATTAGCATGGCTTAAAAAAAAAATAGATCTTTCCAAGCTAATCTTTTTTTGATTAATTTAAAATGTGTTTGCTGGAGGAAATGAAGCTATGCAATGTGCTTCTGTAAGGCGTTTAATGTTGCACCACAGGGCATTTTGATTAAGGAACTGCAACAATACAGTATCAAGATAAAATAAGGAAAATATTTTAAAACTGGATAAAACCCCCATATTGAATATGACTGTAAACGGCAAATCTTCATCAGGCAATGCAATTATCTCCCCAAAGAGACCGGTTCTTTATCCTGTTCTGTTCTTGTCAAAAAAAACAAGAATAAAACACAGACTGCTTCCTGAATAAGCCTGCAGTGGCATGAAGTAGATCAGAAAAACTGAAGGATCACTGACAAGGAGTAAATGGAATATCATAGGGAAAGGCCCAGAAACTACCAGTGTCATTTGACTACAGCTTACTGCAGAACTATCCATCTAACAGTCAGGAATGTGGGTCATAATTTTAGGATAGGGAGGAGAAATTCTGGACATCAATGGACAATTTTCTTGGAAAACTAGCTGAACAGTACCTTCCCATACAAAAAAAGTGGCCAAAATTTGCTAGCTTGTGTGTTTAAAAAAGGGAATATTGTAAGACTATGAAGGTTACATTACCTCTTTACGTGATGATGCAGGCTGTCTGAATCTTGAAAGCAAGAGTTCTCCTCTATCCAGCAAGCTAAAGATTTATTAAAATAGCTCTATTAAATCTGTTACAAGATCCAGTGGCTGGAAGACCACAGAAGACAAATTTGAAATAAAAATAAATTAATTTTTGGTTTTTTAACACTATCAATGAAGTTTGTTTCTCTAGGAGTATATTTTTTAACTGAAGATAGTATGATTTTCTGAAGGATATGGGCTAGTTCTCAGACAAGGGTAAATCTGGGGAAGTCCAATAGCCAGTGGCATAAGGAAGAGCTGATTAGATGATCAAATAGTCAACAAGCCAAGCTCAGAACCATCAATTATTGGCACCAGCTAACATGGCAAATTCTAACAGTGCTTTTGAAAGACAAATTTGTTTGGATCTGACAACCTTTGCTGAATTTGGCAGTGATAATTAACTTCAGAGGGCAGTATGTTATAACAGTTAAGTTTTACATAATTACTGGTCAAAAAGAGGTTCTTAAACAAATAATAGATTATAACAATTTGTATTTTTGTAAATAAAGACAAACAAATATCACAATATTCTCCCTTAGTAGATGCACTCTGAGGTACACAGTGGTTTTCAGTAAGCTGCTTCTTGGAATCACCCACTTCCATGGGTGGCCATCTGGTGGACCCACTAGCCAGCCACAAATGATCTGTCTGGCCATCTCTCACAGGACTCACACATTTCAAATATGGCTTCAGCATCACTTTTAACTTTTTCAGTCAAACGCTAGGCATCTGTATAGCTTATCTTGGTTTTATTCAGGGATGAAGACATGAACAAGACAACTGAGAGAAGCATTTTCAAGCTACTGGCAGCCTCTGGAATGTGTCCGAAGCACTCTGCACCTCCCAGCGTGTAAGGAGCCAGGGGGCTCGCCTGTCCAAATTCCTTACCTGCAGCATGGGCAGCCACATCCGAGCCAGCTATCAGGGGCTGCTCGGGAAGTGTTTCTAGGAAACAGTGCATTTTATCAGGAGGTAGCTGCCTAAGTCAGTCAGGTGCCTTGCCTTCCGGCAGAGGCTGTCTCGCTGTTGAGGACAGCAGCCCGGTGCAGCTGGCTGGTATACAGAGAGCTGTGCCGTGGGATCCTCCTCATGGGCTTGTGAGAGTATTTTTTCTAAGTGTGCAGAGTCAATGATGTGAGTAATGTCAGCAAGCCCCACCTTTCTATTCTTGTTTTGTTCTGATGGAGTCTCGGATGTTGAATGCCTGTGGACAACCTGTCCCAATGGCTTCCTACATGTTTCCCCCCACTGGAGTCACTACAACCTTTTACTTTTGGCACCAAGAAATCCAGAAGCTTTTCTTTTCCTCTGTGAATATGCTGCAGCATCTCCCGCTCTGTCAATTCTGAGATACTTCATGGTTTTGCACTAACATTAGAATATGACTGCAGATTGGGGCAGCTCTAGCAACAATATTCCCTGAATTTCTGTGCTGAAATGATGTTAGTCTGACATTTGGATGTACTGAAGCTTTCTGAATTATACATGGTCATTTGGAAAATTACCAGTTGGCTCCTTTTCCTCTGCTACTGATCTTCTTCACTATAAGACTGATGACCTGAAAGCAGCAATAAAACACAAACTGAAAGGTATTATGAATGGCACAGAAACACACCAGGAAGAGAACAGCAAACAGGTGGCACAAATCTGTAACATGCAATTCTGATTTCAGTGGCCAACTTCTAAAAGCTGCTAGATGGGTTATCACAGATAAACTTGTCTGACACAGTTTCAGCACCACAGCTGGTACTGTTTACTGCCTCTGGATCTCAAACGGCCTGCAGTCCTTCTAGGTTTTCAGATCTGTGATGAAACAGAAATGTCACAGCAGACATTCCCCACTGTGTCTCCCATTAGCCTGTTGCCAATAAGTGTAACCCATCTGGTGTTCAACTGCTCTGTCCTCCAGATTTACATAGGTGAACTGGAGCTATTTTAGACCGTTTTCTCAACCAATGAACTCCCTGTCAAAAATTCTTGTACTGGATACAGCTGGGATTTGCACTCTTTCAAAAAATTTTATTCTAACTGAAACAAGTGCCTGCTTTATTGTCTCCCAGGATCTCAATTTAGGAAAACATTCATTTTCTCAGTTTGTCTTACTGCTGTAGTTAATGTCTTTATACAAATAGCTGGCTGAATCCACAGTGAAGCACATTGTGTATCTCCACCAGCTTAGCTTCTGCTCCTTGTCTGCAGATACCATATGGTGTAATATGGGAAGATACAAGACTGTCATTAGTAGAACATGAGTCTGATTGGAATATTTAACTGAAATAAAATGCTAATAAGAGGTCTTGTTTTGCAGCAAGAGACTGCAAGCGTACAGGAATCAACAGATGATTATGTAGTATAGAAATCACTGCCGTTGACAAATGAGCAAGCTTAGTATGTCTGTAGAGCTTCTTGAGTATTAGAGCATCTTGCTTGTCCCTCTGAAGAATGAGGGGGTTCCTCAGGTGTCAGCACAGACCATTCTTGGAAAAGGCTCATGTCACAGAAGGAAACAAAACAAAAAAACCCACCCAAAGAAACCAACCAGTTGTTCTGCCAGTCTGGCCCAAGGGAAAACTTCCTTTCAGATTACAGAACTTGTGATCAGGCTAAGCCTGGGCACACATGAAAAACACATCAAGCAGATACCTAAAAGCTTTTCCAGGACAAGTCTGAAGAGAACTCAGTGCCCAGTGTCCTCCCTCCATCTGTTGCCAATCTCTGCTGCACTATCAGAAGACAAAACCAAAGCCCCCCCTGCCCTTTCTCTCACCCAAGTAAAATGTATGAAGAAGACCAAGTGTGGCAGCATCCCAGCCTTTGAAGGTGACCAGCTCAATACTGAAATATGTGTTTTAAATCCACATGATCCAAACAAATTACAACCATCAGCATCCCTTACCACCAGCCTTCCTTGCAGCACCCTTGTAAAGAAATCAAGCAAATGGATGCCCAAAGCCTACAAACACATCTCCATAAACTCATCAAGCCCCATTTTGTAATGCTTTAGCTTCTTTGACCTCATTTCTTGGTGGGCAGCACAGGTCCTCAACATTACTGATAGTCAGAAATCTAGTTTCCAGTTTTGCATTATTCAGTTCTATTCATTTGAACCTGTATCTATTTATCCTTTGACATCAACAGTTCTCCTTGTCTGGTATTTATCCTTCCTGAAGTCTCCACAGATTGCAATCATGCCTTCACAGCCGTGTTTTTGCAAGGCTCAACAAGACAAGCTCTTTAATTCTCTCCTTGTAACACAGCCTCTCTATTTCCCTAACCATGCTAGGTTAGGGACCTTACCTACACCTGCACCTGTTCACATGCATATTTCTTCAACACAGACAACCAGAATTGTACAAAATATTAAAAATGAGGTCTTACCAAATACTCTACATATGGTGATAATATTTTCTGCCTTTACCAAAGAAGTCACCTTCTAGAGTATCATTAGCAATCTCTTTAGTATCTAATTTTTCCAATGCCCTACTAGTAAGGGAGAGCAATTCACATCCTTATTAAATGTAGGGATCCTCTGCTTGACCAACACAGTCAGACCTCTCTCCTCAGCCACTTACAACTGATGAACCCATCAGCACTTAGGAGCGGTGTATCTGACAGTCCAAACTTTATGCAGGTTCCCCAGGTACACAAGTTTCATCAGCAACAGCAGATCTTTACCTGATGTCACACGCAGTTAGCAGAAGAGGATGGCTGCTTAATGAAACTCATCTGGGCTCTCAGTGGACCTCAAAATGGTGCAAATGGCAAGAGGGCTTTGATGAAACACCATGTGGCAGAGCTCTAGGGCTGGATGGCAGGGTCTGTTTCCACTTACAGTGGGGTCTCTCTAGGTAAGGGTGACGTGCACGGTGCTGTCCATCCCTTACGGGTGCTCCATCAGGGTGGGCCTTCTGGTGTTGGGCAGCCTGCTGACAGTTGGGAGGTGCCCCTTTGCCCAGTTTAGCCTCTTCTGCTCCTAGTGTTACCTCCGTGGAGGCTGCTGAGATTTCTCAGGGATTCAGCAGAGCTACCAAGTCATGACTTTTAATCCCGTCATTTCCCAGACTGTATGGCCAGAAGCAGCTATTAACTGTCAAGTCTTAGTGGCATCACAGATTTGTGTTTGGAACAGAGCTTTTATTAATTTCAGTCTTCATATCATTTACAATTTTTTATTAGTGTCATTCTGATGTTCCTTTTGTAGCACAAAATATCATTCATCTCTTGAGACTTTATTGAAGTATTCGATAAGCTCATTTCATATCAAAGTCCAAATTACCATAAGGTAATGGGGCTTGGATGTGAGACCATCAGCCTTGGTATCTGGTTTCTTGCTATGCCAAGGAATTGTTTGGGAGCCAGACTTTTTATTAACACAATCACTGTCTAGACCTGACGTATTTATCCCATGCCACTGTTTTAATTTCTCCCTTTTGTTTGCAAGAATATTTGAATCTTTATACAAGCATGAACTGAGCCTTAACAGGAAGTCTTGATGTTTGCATTTCTTTTCTGATGAGCATACAGTGAGGAACATGCTTGTTTTCCTGTACAATCTACTAAAAAAGTCTTGATGGTACTTTCTGCTCTTAAACCTGGGAGATCCAACTTAGACCGGGCTTCTCAGGGCCCTGTACAGTTGAATTTTGGATACCTCCCAGGGTGAAGTTTCCACAGCCTCTCTGAGCAGCTTTCTCCTTGTACCTTGCTGCAGCTTGTGCCTATTGCCACTTGCCTTTTGCCGAGCATCACTGAGAACAGATCTATGCCTCCCAGAAAACATAAAAGCCTCCTGAACATGCCGTCACCATTACTGGGCAAAGCAGTGCTTCCTGCGCTGACCTGGGGACAGTGATTAAGCAGGGGACATCCAGCTCAGCAAGGTCAGAGAGGTCTTGACCTGCCGCAAGCAGAAGCTGCATAGGAAAAACAAAGTGCCAGATGTTGAAAAGGAAGGGGTACAGCGTTGGGGTTGTAATGTGGTAGGTGAGCTGCGTTACATAAAAGCCAGTCCTTTTATTTTTTAACTTCCCCATGTGGTTTCACCATTGTTTCTTCTTTTCCCTTCCAAATCAGGTCAAAGCCAGTTATATGAATCTGTGCACGTCCCACTAAAGCAGTCACGTGCAGAGGCCATTGAAAAGAGCCACTGAAGTGTATGAGCGAGCACGAGGTGCAGAGCCGGGGGGACTGGGGCACAAAAGGTCCATCAGAAAGGTCTTGGCAGCTCACTGAGGGGGGGACAGATAGAAAAGGTAGCGTTTACCTTACATGGCTCTGTTTTCCAGATAAAATAGAGAAAACTGGATATACACCTCCTGGCAAGCACACTAGCAGAGTGGTAGAGTTTAAAACATATTAGATACACCCACAAAAGAGGAAAGCCTCGACAAAAGCACAAACATAATTAATACAGTTTTTGCTATGACCGCTTTGGGTTCTCACATCATTGCTTTCTGCACATTTGTCCTCTTCCTGCACGTTTGTCGTCTTTACCCTCTCACAGCCAGCACCTTACCTTCCTAATTCAACCTCTTGCTCTCATTTCATTGCACATCCAAGCCAAGGTATGCAGAAGCAAATGAGCAGTCCCCTGTCCCCCAGGACATGTGTCGACATCACAGCTGTCCCGCTTCTGCCGCCAGTGTCGTTTGCTTGTGTCCCACCTGGGACTGGCCTTGGGGACCTTTGGGGATGAGATGGGTTGGGAGGTGGGCCTTACACCCAGCACTGAAGTCTGTGGCTGCTGCTGTAGTTGCATCCAGGGGAACAGGATCATCTGCAATTTTTATTTCCGTCGGGGTGCAGGGACATAGAGGATAAGGTGAAGAAAGGGGGAATTTTTGTTATTGTTCACTCTATTTTTCTTGTGCTTTTCCATCTGGAATACCAACTTGGTACTTTTTCTTTGCCAGAGTCTCAAGCTCTGCAACAGGCGGCTGCACTAGGAAGCGACGCCGACCCAGGCTGGCTCGCTGCCTCTCGGAGTGCAGTGTGGGCAGTGCTGCAGGCAGCGGCGTGGGAAGCAGTGGGGGCAGCGGGGCAGGCAGGTGGGCAGTGGTCGGGGCTATGGTGCTGAGAGTGGTGCAGGCAGGTAGGCAGTGGTGGGGACTGTGGCGGAGGCAGTCACCCAGGCAAGGCAAGCAGTGGTGCAGGCAGGCAGCAGTGCAGGCAGTGTTGCAGGCAGGCAGGAAACAGTGTAGGTAGTTTGTGGGTAACCAGGCAGCAGTGCAGGCAAGCAAGCAAGCAAGCGGGCAGCAGTGCAAGCAGCGGTGCAGGCAGAAGTGTGGGCAGTGGTGCAGGCAGCAGTGCGGCCAGCAGGGCCAGGCAGGTGGGCAGTGGGGCAGGCTGGCAGCAGCAGGGGAAGTGGTGCGGGCAGCAGTGCAGGCAGGCGGGCAGCAGCAGTGCAGGCAGGCTCCCACCTGCTGGAGACAAGCAGCTCCACAGCTATTTTTCCCGGCTGCCTGGCAAGAGAGTTCCCAGTGGGCAGGGGCCTGGCAGGGATGCTGTCATGGTTTAACCCCAGCCGGCAACTAAGCCCCACACAGCCGCTCGCTCACTCCCCTGCTGTGGGATGGGGGAGAGAACTGGAAGAGTAAAAGTGAGAAAACTCGTGGGTTGAGATCAAGACAGTTTAATAGGGAAAGCAAAAGCCGTGCACGCAAGCAAAGCAAAACAAGGAATTCACTACTTCCCATGGGCAGGCAGGTGTTCAGCCATCTCCAGGAACGCAGGGCTCCATCACGCGTAACGGTTACTTGGGAAGACAAACGCCCCGCTCTTCCTTCTTCTTCCCCAGGTTTATATACTGAGCATGACATCATATGGTATGGGGGTCAGTTGGGGTCAGCTGTCCTGGCTGTGCCCCCTCCCAGCTTCTCCTACACCTGGCAGAGCATGGGGAGCTGAAAAGTCCTTGACTGGTGCAGCAACAAGTAAAACATCTCTGTGTTATCAACACTGTTTTCAGCACAAATCCAAAACATAGCCCCATACCAGCCACTATAAAGAAAAGTAACTCTATCTCAGCTGAAACCAGGACAGATGCCCACACTGTGCAGTCCCAGCATCATCACCCAGCGGCCAGGGTGGGTCGGGGAGGAGGTGATGGGGGTTTTGGGAGCAGCTCGGGGCTGGCTGTATGCTTGTCACCTTGGGCAAGCCCTGGCAGGAGTGGAAAGGGAAGGAGGCATAAAAGCAATACAAAAAACTCTTCCTAAGGGGAAGAATCATTTTTTTGTGCAAAAAAAACCATGACCAGGAGACTCTTTTTTAGTATATGTGTGGCTTTTGAGGGTCTCGGTCACACAATTTGGTGCATCAGGGGAGTTTACCCCAGCATGAAAAAGAGACTGTAAGCAGATGTGTATTTGTATCTGTAAGGAAATGACACCTTCCTGGTATCCTCTGGGAAAGGGAGAGGATTGGGGAGGTCCCTCACAGCCCATGAAACTGCCCAGGGCAAGGGGAGTGTGAAAAAATCCAGGTTGCCGCAGTCCGCAGCTGCCCCAATGCGTGGATAACTGGAGTCTTCAGGGGAGCCAGCTGACCAGCTCCTGCTGGTGGTAAAACTCACCCAAAGATGAAAAAAACCAAAATAAAATATAGCTATCCTTTCTTCCCTCTGCCTCTTCAAAAGACATCACTCGCTAACGATGGAAAGCTGCCTAGCATTAATGGCTTTTTTTATGGCTTTGGTTTGAATGGCAGTTTCACTAAACTCTCAGGCACTTGAAAACAGGCTCTGATTTCTTAGGCCAAATCATTTCCCCTCCCTCCCTGGCAAGAATGAATTTGTTACTGGGGGCTTGATACTAACCGCATTTGAAGATATTCCAAATCTTTAAAAAAGATATTCCATATCTTTAAAGGAAAATAATGTAATTATTTCAGAGAGAAATCCAGAGCAGAGCTAATAGAAGGGGAGACAGTGGTTTGAGATGCTCTGGGCAAGGACCCAAAAAGCAGGCTGTGGGCATGTGTAGTTGCAAGTTTATGGCTTCGCAGCACAGCGTGCTGATGTCAGCCCAGAAATAGTCCAGGAAAAGCAGAAATCTGCCCCGGAAATTCAGCCCATGGTATGTAGGAACACGATGGCTGAGTTTTGTGCTGAATATACAAAGCATAACGTCTGGGAAAACAACATGCCTTTGCCCAAAGAAAGAATATTCTAAGATCAGACTTAAGTTTTGTGTTTAACAGGAAGAGAAATTTGGTTTTCCATGATCAAAAATGGAAATACGACACAATTACACTCGTCCATGGATTCTAAACCTGCAATAACCGTAGAAAATGGAACTGTGCATTTTTTCCAAACATGGGCACTTTCAAAGTGGGACCAAGAGACTTGGGGTGTCTCATTGGGCTACTGGGCATACCCACTGCTGTGAGTGAATACTCCCTTACAGTGATACGCCACTCCTCTGTGTGTATGGTGTCAGAGGAATTTCTTTCCTCTGAGGAACAGGTTTCTTTGTGGCCATTGCACTGAAGACTTCCCTGTATAAGAGGAGATTCCCTATGGGACAAACCTGCTTTCCCCGTCTACAGATCCCCAGTAGGATCACTGTATTTCTGGCAGAGAAAAAAAAACAGTGACAGAGAAATATCTGGGAGCCCCGTGCAGAGCAGGGACATGTGGAAGAACTGCCCCATGTGCCCGCGAGGCCCCCCCCCCACATAATATCATCAGCAGTCAGTGCATGGTGTCCTACGCTACCACCCAGAGCTGAGCCCTGAGAATGCTGCTTCTCCAACATTTAAAAAAAACAGGAAAAAAAACCCAAAAAAACCAAAAAACAGAATCATCTTTCCCTCTCCATTAAAATATTTCTGCAAACTTTTCAAACGTCTTCCTTTTGTTCACTTCCTTCATTTCCCTTGCTTCTTTTAATATTAAGACTCAGCAAGGAAATGAAATAAACCCAGAAAAGCTACAAAGCAAACATTTCTGAAGAAGCACGTTTTGAGATAGAAAATGTTGGTGAACTTTTTTTCAAGACTTGATTCTTTTAAAACCCCAAAGCCCAAGAACATATTGGGATTTCTGCAAAATGTTGTCTGTTCTTTTTTGTCTTTCTGTAGTGCTGGAGCAAATAAAAAAATGGTTGTTATTAATTTGTAGATGCTTTTTGCACATGGCTTCTGCGGCTCCTTGGAAGAGCTCCTCTCTCCATTTGGCATTAAAGGCATTGTCCAGTGTGCCAGAGCCAAAAAAAACATTAACAATCTCCAGGCTGGCATCCCTTTAACAGTAACTTCTTTCATAGCCCAGACAAAGTATTAGAAAACATTCTGCATTTTTGAGAGATGATTAAGATGATCTAATGGGGCTGTTCCATCTCTGATGTCAGTAATCAAATGTTTTCATCTCATTGCTCTCTTTGTATTGGTGTCACGAAATTTTCTGTTGGTTATAAATGTGGCCTGTAATTTCCGTTACAGCACATGCAGAGTCGCCCTTGAGTAAAAAGAAGTTGGATTTTGCTTTGTGCTGAGAAGCATAAAGCTGCTCATGGACTTTACTGGTAAAAAACGGTGTGTGAAAAAGGCTCAGAGAGGGGGCGATGACCATCTTCTCTGCTCACATCAGTACCAAACCCCCACTGCTTGCACGGCAGCCTGCTGGGAAGCCTCCTTTGCACACCCGGGTACCATCAGCTGACAGCCCTTTGGTGGTCGGGGACTTCTGGAGATGTCTTCCCCGGGCAGCGTCAGCCTGGGCAGCAGCCCCATGGCATTTCTTTTCACCTCTCTCATCTGCCACAGTGGCTACAGTTTAAGCCACGGAGCGGTTTGGGGGTGCTGCTGGCCAGGCTGTTGCATTGGCAGCACGATGCCTCAGCGGTGGTGCCCCTGCCCTCCCTGCCTGGGACCCGGGGAGATGGGAAGCCCTTAAAGGCAACGTTGTGCTCCCAGACATGAGCACAGGGCTCTTCCAGGTCCCCTTAACATGAGTGTACGTATGGCAAGAATGGCAAGAACTCTAACAAACCACTGAAATAGAAATTTGCAGAGTTCAGCCTTGCTCATCCAGCCTGCGTACCTCCCTCCGGCTGCACCGATTAGTTGCAAAGTTAATCACCTGCTGCGTCTCTTTTGAAGTCTCTGCCTGTGACAGTATCTCTGCTGCCAGCCTGTCTCCCGGTTTGAAGTCCTTTGCCTGAACAGAACTTACTTTGTTCTCACACTTCTTACAGATTTAATCTGCTTTCTGCAGCTTTCCACTGCAGAAAAGCAAGGTGAAATGGAAAGGAGACAAAAGAAAACCCCAACATCTGAGAGATCCTGTTTTACCTGCTGAGGACCCACACCGCTCAGGAGATGCGAGACTCATTTGTCTTCTCCTATTCACATGTCGCAGCTTGTGGGGCTTCTCCTACTTTATGTACATTTATTTTGTGTAAGTCAATATACTGTAAAATATAAAATGCTCAAGTAAAATGCAAAAATTCTTCCTTTAAGCCATAATTGTAAAATTCCTTCCAATTTTTTCCTGTGAGATCATCAGTAAATCAGTAGGAAGATTCCTATCAGATCATGAGTAAAATTAAATACAGTAAAAAACCTGCATCACTTTCTTGTATGTGAAACAGTTTTATTATATCCATATCCTTAGGTCACAGGATAACCATAGCAATTTTTCTTCTTCACTGGCAGAGTAATTATTGACACTATTTATTGATGTTCCAGTGGATTCGGCTTTCTGGTGAGTTTTGCTTTTGATCTCATGGCTCCGGGAGAATATCTCAGACCCTCTGGCGGGGTGGGTGCAGGTGCCTCTGTCCCCCATTGCAAGGGTGACACTGGCACAGCCTGGAGACATGGTGTCACCTGCAGGAAACAGCTCCTAACGGAGCCGGAAACAGCCCCAGGAAACAGCTCCTAAAGCCTCATCGCAAGGAATGTCTTAAGGGAGGGAGAGGAAAGTAAGTGAGTCAGCGTGAAATGCATTTCTCTCTTGCAAGTGGAAATAGAGGTCCGAGGAGTCTCCTGATGGCTGCAAGGGTGAAATCCTGGTGCGTCCACCACGACACCAGCTGCCGGGATCCAGGCAGCTGCGCGGTCCCCTGCCAAAACCCCTGCTGCTTAAGCTGGGTTTGACCTCCTGCTTTTCGCTGCCGGTTTCCTCACAGCTGGCTACCCTGGCCCCACGTGCACGCGCAGCCCAAGACGGTTGCACCCCTGCTCCTCACACTGTCATGGGGTGACTCCGTGCAACACAGTGTGCCCTGACACCCACCAGCACCCAAGCACCCGTGGCCAGGGAGCCGGCACTGTCCCACCAGATGCAAGAGCCCTGGCGTGGCCGGGGCTGCACGAGGCCGTGTCCTGCATCCGCGGGGCGCGGGGTCCGCGCGGTGCCCCCCTCCCGCCTCACACTGCCTCCTCCGCCGCATCGGCATCACCAGGCTGTGCTGCAGCATATTGTACTCTTTAGGAAACAAGCTCAGCACTCCTGGAATTAGGATCCGAGTGACGCTGGCTGAATCATAACCTTTAAAAAACAGCAGATTTTTTTTTTTTTGGTCTATTTTTCCCGCAGTGGAACAAAGCCGGATTTAAAGGTCTGCCGTGGGTGGATGATTGCAACCCTTGATCCCCAGCCAGAAGCATTACATTACATAAAGAGTTTTTTCTTCATTAGGAATTAATCTGTGCTAACCAACTGTCAACTGCTGGTAATGACTGTTTATTAACATGCTGCCCTCCCCAGACTAGGGGCATTTAACTGATTTATTACATTACATGTAATATGAAAATGCACTTATCCATATCCTAGGCACGCATGGGGCCCAGCTTTCCGCCTGCCTGCCCACATGCGTGGGCAGGGCAGGGCAGGGGCTCAGCCTTCCTCCTGCCTCTCCGCTGCCCGGCTGCGGGACGTGGCCTCAACTCATCAGAGCCTCCCCGCTGGAGACCTGAGCTGATAAAAAAGACCCATCCTGTGAAAGTCCTGCTTTGGATTATACGGTGGGCATTACTTGCCACCACGGCAGGAACCAAAGTTTGCAGAGATGCAGAAGGCATGGAAAAGCACTTCTATGCATTTATGGCATGCGTGAGTTTCTTGATGATTAAGTCAGGAGAGGGGTTTATGCTGCCCGGTAGAATTTTTGTAAATGTTCAAAACTAGCCACTTCTGGGCTGTCAGGTAGTCTTTGCAGGTGTTATGGAAAAGATGGGGCTGTTGTTCATGGATGAGTTATCACCTCTGTGTGGTATAACAAGACATTTAATGAAATAGCTGAAAAACATATACACACAAAAAAAAATCAAATTCCAACCTCAAACCATGCCGCTTCTTCCACAGAAGGAAATGGTGGGGGCGAGCAGGGCTTGTACGGCCAAACTTAGGTGCATAAACTTTCCTTCATATCCACCGCAGGTAGCACAGGGCGTAATAGACCCAAGTTACAGCAAGGGAGATTCAGCCTGGCAAGCAGTAAACACTTTCTAATTTTAAGGCTGGTTAACCACTGGTATAAACTGCCCGGGGAGGCTGTGGGATTGCAGGTTTTTAAGAGCAGGCTGCATGAGCATCTGTCAGAGCTTATTTAAGTGCAGTCGATGCTGCCTTCGGGCGCGGGAGCTGGCTGGCTGGCCTCCCCGCAGCCCCGCCAGGCCTGTTTTGCCTGACTGCTGCGGCAGCGCCCGCCATGGCGGCCTTGTCCCGGTGGTGGGGACGTGCCCCAGGTCTACCGTTCCTTGGCCGGCAAGGTGTCTGTGCGGGAGCTGGGCCGAGCCCCACTGCGCTGTGCCAGAGACCCGGCACGCACCGAGCCTTTGTGCCGTGCGTGTGGCTCTGCCCAAGCACCCAGGGACCGAGCTCAGCAGCTTCACCCTCTCCAGCCTTCCCATCCCTTGGGAAACATTTTTTCAGCCTCTTTCCCTCTTCTGCGGCTGCCATTAGCTTGTTTCTGGGTGATTCCTGATCTCCTCTCGCAGCCTCATAGGGAGCAGAAACGAGGATCGGGGTAGACACCAGAAGATGGCTGGAGGGGTGTCTGCTTCGCAGCAAGTGCGTGTGAAGTCTTCAAGTCCGCTACCTGCTCTAATGCCAGCAGAAATCAGGCAGGCTGGGCTGAGATATGGGCAAGGTGCTCAAGGTGTTAAGGCACATCCAGGTTGAGGGACGCAGCTGGGAAGTGGCACCAGGGGCAATTTAATACCACAGTGCTGAGCAGAACTTGACAGCCAGCTGGGTGGGTGAGCCTGGAGGCTCAGGAGAAAGGAACATCAAGGCATTCAGCTCCATACAGGCTGGGCCAGGGCCCAGGGACATGCCTTGGAGCAGCCACGAGGCTTCGGGGCAGCCTCCGTACTGGGAACGGAGGTGCCTGGAAGCAACTGTTGGCATTTTAGGGCTTAGGTGGCAGCCCAGCAGCGTGGGATGGAGAGACTGAGGAATGAAATTCTGGATCTAAAGTGCTTCCTGGGTGGCTGCTCCAGTCCCGGGTGCACCGGCCAGGCCAGGCCTCTCATGGCTGCGTGCCCATGCATCTGCAGCGTGTTGCTTGATACCTGAAGAGAGGGTAAGCCTCGGACTGCTTTCTGAGGCTGCTTCCTCCCCTGTAAAAGTAAACAGATTTTTTTTTTATTTATTTGTACCAGGCTGGTTTACATCCTCCCAATTAAACTGCTTCAACTAATTGGTTTATTGGATTCACACAGCAAGGAAACGATCTTACGGACAGAGTTTGTACTTGTAAAACAGCCTTGGTGGTTTCTTCCCTTGGCAGAGCACCAGCACAAAGGTGGTTTGCACTGGAGCTGTTAGTCACTTATTTTCATGGCTTTTGTCACCAGCTGAGACGTGGGAAGAATATTGACGTGCTGTAATGTTTACGTCAGCTGCCAGAGGACTGAGGAAGAGAAAGCACAAACATTACAGCCGTGATTACAGAAAAGCTGGAGAAGTGAGGAGCAGCTAATGGCTCGGCAAAATACAGCCTTTGGCACAGTCACAAAAATACTTACTTTCGTTTGTGGGGGGACTTTTTTCCTCTTCTTGCCTCTTTCCCGTTCCCTACTTTTTTCTCTTTTTTCAGGAAGCTCTGCCTGGCTGGGCCTGCACGAGGGTGGGCAGGAGATGGGGAGAGCCCTTCTGTGGGAGGCTGAGCTTGAGGAAGGGCAAGCTGATGGGCAGCGTTGCTCCTGGGCAGCATCACTGCTGGGTGCCATCACCACCAGGCACATCACCACCAGACAGCATCACTGCTGGGCGCCAGGCATTCCTGGGCACCTTAGCGAGGTACAGAATGACACCCACAGAGCTGCTACCCCAGCCTTGCTCTCTGTGAGTGGTGGTGAGGGCTCTGGGCAGCTCAGCAAGTGCCATTTCCATTTAGCAGCTCAGTTCAAAATTGAGTTGCAGAGTTTTCATGTCTTCTGTCATTTAGGGCACAGAGTGCCCAAGAGCCTGGGACAGACCATTTGACCCCAAGTAATCAGGAGGGCCTCCCATTTCGATCCTTTCCTCTGCTTTCTGTGCCGTACACCAGCCCCTCGCCAAACAAACCAACCCTTTGAAGCAAGGCCTCCTCCTCCTCTCCTGGGCCACTGCTGGGGTGAAAGGGAGATTTGATGTGGCAGGAATCTGATAGGAAAATCCTGCAAAGAGGCACCACATCTCCAGACCAGGGCACCAACTTCCCTCATGGACAAAACACACATGGAGAGCCCCAAGCCCCAGAGGAAGAGAAACGTTTCCTTCAGTGTGCAGTCCTGGGGCCAGATCAGAGCTGTTTGGGGCAGGCAGACACTGACCCCTCAAAGAAAGGGTCTCACGGAGGTGGGACCAAGCCCTGAGGAAACGTCCTTTGTCACCTTCCCCAGGGTGGCAGTTTGCATCTGTGTCACTGTCATGCCTGGGGGTGATGGTTAGGGCGATGACCGTCCAAGATGGTTAGCGTCTCCAGATCTGGCCCAAGCAGGAGTTTCCTTTCCTCCCCTTGTAGCCTTACAAAGTCCTCCTCAGCACGGCACCCGAGCACCTAGCAATATGCGTTAGGTGCCAGGCTACTATCTGGTGCAAATGATATGGTCTTTCTCTTGTCCGGCTCCTTGGAGGGTGTCTTGTCTCCCCACCTAATGGCTGAATAACTCTGCCTTTCCCGTTTAGTGGAATGGCAGCTCTCCTGAAACTCTCGATGAGAAAAGAGCAGTATTTTTACTTGGAGGCTGCTGCAATTACGATCTGTGCGTGGCACTGAAGGTCTCTTCCCAACCGTACCTATAAAAATGTGGTCATTATGCACCTTAATAAGAAAGGTTTAAAATTTCATGGTTGAAATGAATTTGGACCCTAATAAAAATCCAGATAAAATGGAAAGAGCCAGGAGGCTAGAGAGTTTTACAGCTCTAATGTTCTGTCCCATTTCCCAAAATATATTTGTTCAAGTAATTCAAACTGTCGTTACAATTAACTTGGCCTTTCATTTCCCTCTCTGAATTCCCTCTAAGCTAAACACACAATTTTCTTCTATAAATCTGCGTGACAAGTAGAGCAGTAAAATTTTTTTTTTTTCACATCATTTATATACATTTTGCATGGATTGAGTTGCCAGGCACTTTTCCTAAGCTAATTTCTATGGTTGCAAGTGTGCATATCCACACTCAGAGACCCCTAAAAGACTTGTGGGAGAAGTCCAGTTTGGACAAGTGGCCAAGAGAGTCTTATGCGTTTTCTCCAAGGCAGGAAATCTTAAAAATCAGGTGTCAAATTATCTGCTAAGGGCTGTGCTACTTGTTCCGAGGAGCGGGCAATGCAGGGCTCTCCTGGTTCCTGGGTCCCTTGCAAAGGGAGGGCTGGGGGACACTTTTTGTGGTATGCCGATGATGTAGCCCCCATCTCTCCGGTGCTGGCAGGACGAGCCGGGAGGTGGAGGGACACCTGGGGACGGTGCATGTCTCCCTGTGTTGGTGTGGAGGGGCCTCTGCCAGGTGTTTCTCTGCCAGGGGCTGCCGCAGGCACGTGGCTCCTGCGTGAAACCCTGGCTAAGGACCAGCTAATGACACACGTGGCCAGAATTGAACCCAAACCTCTAGCCAAAACAGCTATATCACCTGCTCCAACACCACCCCTCACGACTGCCCCACGGCTGATGGGGATCCCACCGCTTCTGGCAGGGGATAGCTTTTTCTTGCCCAAACCAAGGAGTGCCACATGGTGACGTGTGATGACCAGGCACCGAGTGCCTTGGGAAAGCTGGGCCCTCCGATCCTCGCCTCCGCAGCGGGCTCTGCTCAGCCTGGCAGTCGCCCCTGCGCTGCCGCAAGAGCTGGACTCCAAGAGTGGTGCCTTGCCCCGTGCTTGTGCACGATTTCCCTCCCCACCCTTTTCACTTCATCTGAAATGGCAATTCTTCTGACCAGGAAGGTAGTGACCCCGCTACATTATTTCAAATGTCATTTTTGTGATGGAATTAATCAGCTTAGTGTGAGACTGGATTACATTTTAATTTTAATAGTGCTAAAGTCCTGCTGTTTTTTAAATACATTTTTCTGTTCTTTAAATTTCAGCAGGGCAGTATCTCACTTAGTTAGACTGTACTTTGCTGTAATCTCTTCATTGTGGAAATCTGACAGACAATAGCCATTATCCAGTGGTCGGGGTATCAGCCTCGCCCGTGCGCATTTACTTTAGTCCCATTGTCTGTATCAGGGATAATAGCTGAGATCGGGCAGCCGGGACCTCAGAGCGGCTTTATCTTCCATTGGTAAGTGTGGAGACAATCATTTCAAAGGCACAAAGGAGGAATTAAATGACAAGTTCTCATTTATAGTCAAATGGAGATTGAGATATATACCTGCCATTTGGACTTTTGAAAATGTGCCCTTAAATGTAAAGTGATTATTAACATTTCTTCAGTTGTGGGCTGCAGTTTTCACAAAAGGTCTCTGTAGCTTATAGCTGTAATTAACAGCTCAGTTTTCCCAAGGAGCTTTGCATACTTCAAAGTACTTGCATTCTTCCACTACATTTCTTCCACCTTTTGAGATGCTTTTTATTTAAAATCAATTACAAATGAGGTGTTTATTCAAATCCTTTATCCCTGGGCATTAGCTCATAGGTAACAGATCTCCAAACACAATTAAAATCACATTTTAAAGTTCACACCATGGAATGGACCCTTTTCCACCCTTTCCATTTGTTATTTTATTACCAGGTTTGATTACAGCGATCAGCACAGTGGATTGTACCTATTTTACAACCAGTTTAGCATCATCCCTTCTTGCAAACTTCTCCAGAAGGAAAATGTGAGAGAACCCATAGTTTTTGCCAATACCTAATTTCTTGGCCCTTGGCTGGCAATAAGAGCCTTTTTTCAATTCAACATAGTAAGTTCTCTGGGCATAATAAATGGTAATTTACATACAATATATTACAATTTCACATATGTACACTATTTAACATAGATACAGTGTCTTCCTTTGTTATATGCTGCCTGCATATACATTATACGTATGTGTACATATCTATATATAGAATTACTTTCTTTCAAAGACATGATCTGGTTAGAAGGAAGTGAAAGTAAAATGGAGCCAGACACAGAATGAGCGGGGTCGACGTTTTCTCTCTTCGCAACTGGGCCAGGTTATTCAGAGAAGGTGTGTTCATCCGTGGCCTTCATTTGCCCAAATCCCTTGTGCACTTCTGAAAATCCTGTCCTTCGGTAGGTTAATTGTCCAGATGCTCAGTGCTTCACAGAATTGTGTTGTAGCCATCAAACAGTATTCAGAGGCTAGCTTCAGGCACTATTTCTCAAAACATTGGTTGGATCTTGCAACTAGAAATTAGACTGCTCATGGAGTCTCTTGTAATCCAAGGGAGATGAAAGGTGAAACACATTCTCAATACCACACTTCAAATATTTGTTCTAGCTACATGCCAAGCCACTCTCCTCTTAATAAGCAGAAAAATACAATTCATATGCTGCCTGAAGGAGATGTCTTGGTTTTATTTACACCTATACTTTTGATCTATTGTTTTAATGAATAATAAGTGTAAGTGGTGCCTAAGATAGGGATTTTTTTTTCCCTTTAATGGACAAATACCCTCCTTGATGGTTTTATAGGCTGTATAATTGTGTCTGGTAGAAACAGACATCAATCTCTATCAGTTATGTACACATGCATATAAAATAACTGTAAGGTAGCCTCTCCAGAAGACATTTATTAGCTAGCATTTAAACTACAGGCAGTACTAGTACAAAGACGATAGGATCTAAAGGACTGTCTTCGTTGCGACATAACTTCTGAGGGAACAGGAGATGTAATAAAAACAAATGGCAAAGTAAAGCACTAGGAATTCTTTTTTTTTGTATGCCAGGAGGCATTATTCATTGACAGTGCTCATTTTTTGGCTGTTGGGCTACATTTATCTCTGGTTTAATATCATTATAATGATCATTATAATGCGGGGGAGTTATGTGGCTTAATATCATTATAAGGAGGGGGAGATAGTTGCTTTCTTCCAGCTGGACTGATTCAGAGGACACATTTGAAGAACTCACTGGTAACTAAGACAAAAACCTTTGGATTCCCACTGGGTGACCTGCTCAGAAATCATAACCGTGCCCCACACACGTGCTAGTTAAGCAAGCGAAGCCCCTCGGCACCTCCTGAGGTAGGTAAATGTTATTGCTCCCCACTGTCCAGACGGAGGAGACGAGGCACTGAGAGGTTAAATGGCACGTGCTACGGGTAACGCAGAAAGACGGGCCAAACGGGGGGCACAGGAACCGAGTTTCTCACTCTTCGCACCGGTGGCTTCGCGGTGCAGTTCTGCTGCTTTTCCCCAGCGCAGGTCCCTTGGCTGCGCTGTCCCGCTGCCAGCCACGGCGTTGGCTCCTGTTTCACACTCAAAACTGCTAGTGCTGAAGAATGCACACTGTTACGTCCAGGCTTTAACCTCTCAAAAGATGAGTGGGCTATCTCTTCAATATTTCTTGCATCTTTATTGTAGTGATCTCCACCTGTGGATGGGAGAAGTATCCAGGTTTCAGCCCCCAGAAGAGCCATGTGTGGTAAATGCACTGACCTGGTGGCTCGGGAGAGAAGTGGCAGGCTGGGATACAGGGCAATCCTTCCTTTCAGATACTGTCCTTCCATGGCTCCTCTTCTTGCCAGCAATTTCAGGGCTGTATTTTCTTACTTTTATGACCAGACAGAACTCCATTCATGGCAGTTATTAACATGGCTGATGAAAGGGGAACACAGCTCTTAATTTTAGTTTCTCTCATCAATTGTGTTTCCAGTAAGTCAGTGGACTTACCATACCCTCAGTATGACTTAGGCAGCAATATTTGAGCAATATTCAAGGGAAAACCTGGGTATTGTTGACGGCCTGGAGCTGACGCTTCTCTGCCATCTTCTACATCCCTTGAGATTTAGGACGAAAGAATTACTGCTATGGTAAGCAGAAAATGTGACACGCCAACAAATAGTTACAGTTTTATTACTATTTTTGTTTGCTTTTCCTTTATTCATGTGATTTATCTGAATCTTCATGGCCCAACCCCAGGCAGATGTATAACTTAATCTTATCATTGAATCAGCTTCTAACCTCAGTCCTGGGTCTTCACGCTTCAGGCTCTGCCCACCCTGCTGAGTTTCAGCTTGGTAACCAAATATGTTTTGATGAACATAATCTCCACCACAGCCAAAAGTCATAGTGTTTTCTAAAAATAAGGAGCGCACAAACCTGGACATCATTGTCCGGTTGCTATCATGTTTCTACATTTGGGTTTTGCTGTCAGCGCTGTTAGCAAAGGAAAGGGAGAAATCACGGGATGAAAAATGAAATGCCAAACACAGAAGCTTGTTACAATGCTCTCCAACAGCTTCAAAGGACTTACATCAGCCTTGGAGCCAGAGGCCAGACGGGGTCTCATTGAATCCCACAGTATTATTCTTGGCCATTTAATCTCTGACATGCTTATGTTTCTGCGGAGAGAGGTTCTGGCAGACATCTCTCCCTCTTGATCCAAAATGCCTGAACAGAAGGACAATGTGTTGATTGGGAGAGGCACATTGGGATATACAGTTTTTCTGTGAGCTGCACTTTCCTCAGAGGGTTGAGGAAAACCCTTGAAAGCCAACAGTCTGCCCCCAACACTGTTTTCTGCTTCAGGAGAGAGAAAGTCATGGTCCCAGAGACACTGCTCATTCACCACGTGCTGGCTGTACATGCTACACATCACCTTCCCTTCTCATTTTAGCGGGCACGTGCTACATATCATGTGCTGTGCTCAAGTTATATGGAGAACACATGCCTAAACCTCCCTGTTTTCATTACCCATGTACCCTGGGAGCCATCTTCTGCGAGTCTGTGGGCTTCTTTGCTCTGCTTCATCATCACTCCTTACTTCTAATCTGGACAAAAATGACCACCAACTCAAACATACCACCTGCACTCTGTAACCAACCCTGTTGATCCTGGCCAGTCAACTGTCCTAATAGTATTGATGAAGGTCCTATCCAGAGAAAGCAGAATTTGAACCCTAAAAGGAGGTCTTCGTCATAAACCAATGGAAAGAAATATGATGTTCATATGCCAAAGAAAAATAAAAGGATTTGCTGAAAAGCGGAGATTTTGAAAGGAAAGACCTCATTCAGTTCCCTTACAGGAGACGCACTGTCCAGACCTTCCCTTGCAAGCTGCATTTGTCTAATCCCTGACAGCCCATGTGAGCACTGTCTCTGGTTGTCCATTGCACAGCAGGCACCACCAGTGTGGCTGGCCCCAAATGAACATACAGCACCTTTGGGGTGAATGGTGAGCACATATTTTCAAGTATGAGAAATGACATGTGTCATAAAGCAAACAGGAGCTGGGGTGTGCAACCGGCACAGCAGGTTCCTCCATGATGCCTGTGCATGGAGTTGCCCACTGGAGGATGTGTCCTCCACTTTACTCTCTGAAGAAGCAATAAAATAATCAGTTTTCTGGCTTTGCATCCAGATTAGACTGAAAAAGAACCAACAAAAGAGAGTTTTGTAAATGTCTTCTGCTTCAGTCACTGCTGTGCCAGCATGCTTAGCTAAAGACAGACCAATATATCAAATTAAAAAATATATAGGTGCCTGGAAATATTAATCTTGAGTATTTATCAATTGCATGAGTGTTCTGGATGATGCGCAAGCCCACATGGCCCTTCAGGCCTCTCTTCCTTGATGAATTAGATTCATTGCTCATAGCTAAGTGCACAACCATCTTTTCTTGTTTTTCTTCCTCTGGGACCATCTGGTTTCTTGTATATCCTGCCAGGCTGTTGGCATCAGATTCACTGTAGTTTCCATCCAGCATCATAGTTTTTGAATGAGGTATTCCACACGTACATGGAAACTAGGAACATAAACAAGAAATATAGCTGAACACTGGAAGAACACAGTAGCAACAGAAATGATGCCTTTCTATTAACAAACAGCTTGTAAAGACTTGAGCTTGAAATTTTAGTTGAGATACTGTAAGTTTCTCTTTGAACAAAAAAGTCACTTTTTTTTTGCTTGTGTTCCAAAAGGAAGAGACATGGTTTAGCTACACTGCTTGGACAAGCAGCCTCAGAAAAGATTAGAGAAATGCTTTAGCAGACATAAAAACTAACCAAAAGGTTTTCTTAGCTAGCTCTGCTCAGCCTTGCTGTCTCGAGATTCCTTATTTTTCAGTCTTTGTGTTTATAAATATTCAAGGACAAGGTGCAGTTTTATCTGTGGAAATGGCTTATCCAGTACATGTTATGGGAAAAAAAGGGCCAAGTTCTGGTTTCACAGATACACGTTTTCTTTGTAAATCTGATTTTAAACCAAGGAGAGGGCCAGCTTAATGTAAATAAAAGCTTAATGTAAAATCCCAGCTCTGTTGAAGTTAATGTCAAAACTTGCATTGACTTCAGCAGCACCAGCATGCATCCCACAAGTCTAAAAAAACCAATGAATACAGGTAGAATTTTGAGTAGCAAATACTGTCTTTTACGGTTTAAAATCTGCAGGTTTTCTGCCCCAGCAATATGGATTACATATTTGTATGCAATGAAAATGGACTCCAAAACCTCCTTTCTGCTAGGAGGTCCTGCCTCTGATTCCCCACAGATTGCTTTCCTTACTCAATAATACTTTGCCCCCAATTCCCTCTTCCACCAACTTTGATGTGTGGGTTTTCCAAGGACTTGTTTTCAAGGATAAGTTCAGCTAAAATAATTAAGTATATATACACAGAAATGTATATATCCTGAATATATGTTTATATATATAAAAAATGTATATATACCTGAATATGCAATATTCAGGATGCCACTGGAAAACTCTGCACTCAAGGCTTTTTCTTCAAATTATTTAACCAACAGATTACATTGCTTACTGAAAAACCTGAAAATCAACCTAAGAATTGTTTTCTGCGTTCTAGTCATAACCAAATGATTTGGTATCAGCGGATTGTGTGCAGAAAAGCATGACAAGTTTGTAGCCCATCTGCTGTACTTGTTAGACCCATCACTCCAGGAATTTTTTGGAGCACTCCATGGGTACAGCTGAACATCAGTGGGTTTTAAGACCCACTGATTTATACTAAGCAGGTGTACCTCAAAAAAAACAAAAAAACCAAAAAAACCAAAAAACCACGGGGAAGAATTACATCAGGCCCTTTATCGTCTACTGATGACAGGTCCAGGAGATGGCGGGTGGGTGGAAGGGAAAGCGGTTAACGGCAACAAGCTAGTTGCTGCAGGACCCAGCAGAGAAAGAAATTCTGCAGATTTCCTCTTAGCCCCCAGGTCAAATTACAGTTCCCATGGCTTCATGTACATGTGATGACAGTCACCCCTATGGACAAGGGAGCCTAACGTACTAGAAACCCACCTCCACAGAGTCTTAAATTACACCCGTCTTCACATACATGCAGAAATATGCTACATAATTTCACCCTGCAGCAATTTTAGTCTATGCCTACACTAATAAATTAAACGCTGCCAAAGAGCCTCCCTGGGCATGGGAACTCAGCTGACAATACTATCAGAGTGTCAGAAATGTCTCTGGCCTGAATTTTGTCCGTGCCAACAAGCACCAAAAAGTTCCCATGTATGGTTTGGTAATAAGCATTGGCCACGGACCATTTGCCACAGCAGCCACTCTGATTTTCAGGGAAGGAAGGTTTAGTTTTAGATGCTCCATGCCCATCAGCCTTGGTCCCAGGCACATTTAATTTCTTAATGTAGACATAACAGAGCTCTTCTCTGGGCAGCCTAACATATTCGTATTAGGATTTTTTGGGTCTTTCATAGGGGAGCAGCATTGGCTGACAAGATCTACATTTACAGTGAGAAATGTCTCTTCCGCTTCTTCAAGAGCACTCACCTACATTTTGCTGCAATCCCCTCAAATAATGCTGCTTATTATCTCTGTTCCCATTACCACCGCTGAGGATTAATATTGTCACATGCTGAAGACTGGACAGACTCTTTTACCTTGTGTAGTAAAAAGGCATTTGTTGGATATAGAATTCGATGCACAAGACTCAATAAAGGGCAGATTTGTGACACAAATAACAAGCTATGCCATCACTGGATGTGGGAAAATGTTCCTGAAAACTTAGCAGAACAGTAACAAACCCTCCCAAGTTCATTTCATCCCTCCAATACAGTTAAAGACAAAGGAGAGGGGTTTTTGCCTTTAAAAAAAAATACAAATTTCTCCATGAGTCAAAGGCAGTAGGTGACCAATGTTACCTGTGAACTAATGTGGGGAGTTCCTAATGGGAAGAAAGAAGCTGTAAACCCTGGTGATGTCCTGGGTGTGTGGTGACTGAAAAAATTTGGTCCCAAGCCTTAGTGTTCAAAAGGTGATGGTGTTTTGTTTAATTACAAAGAAGAAGGGCTCACAGGTCTGTAGGATAATGCAGGCTGGAAGGGACCTCAGGAGGTCTCTAGGCCTATCTCCTGCTCACAGCAGACCCAGGCTGCTCAGGGCTGTATCTGGTCAGGACTTGAAAAACTCCAAGGATGCAGGATAAGATCTTTCATAGCACATTAAAAAGTACTTGGCCAACTTGTTTGTATTTGGTAATGGGAAACAACGCCACTATTACATCCATTGAATTCAGTTTCCAGAGTGAAGCTGACTGTAGAGGGATGAAATGAATTTGCTCCGAATAACACCTTTAGCTTAAAAATATAGCAATTGTGGCAGCTGCAGTGAAGTATCAAATTTGATACTTTCCCCTCTTGTCATGCCCGCACAGTTCCAGGTTGCAGTCTTCCCCAGTTCAGATCACACTCTCCTCTTCTCTGATGTTTCTCTGAAGACCCATGAGACCAACTCCTGTTTTTCTGGTGTTAGCAATGCAGCCTGAGGTGGAGCGGTCTAAACAGATCCAACTATACACACATGGATGTCAGTGTTTTCCCATTTATAAGCACAAACCAGTCAATATAAAGACCAGATCAGCTGTAAGAAAAAAAGCAATAAATGGAAGAACAAAACAAAAGTTTTTCTCACCCTCTCCCGCAGTTTCCTCTCCTTCCGCTCTTGCACCGTAGTCAGGTAATTCACTGCTGCGTATTCCAGCACCGAGAGGAAGACAAACACAAAACTGACCCACAGGTAAATGTCCACTGCTTTGATGTAGGAAACACGGGGCATAGAGGCGTTCACCCCAGTGATGATGGTAGACATGGTCAGCACGGTGGTTATCCCTGGAAAGAACCAAGAGAGATAAATGTTATTGACTGATAAGGGTTTTCTCTCAAGAAAAACAGAAATTATGCTCTATGTGATGCTCTAAAAGATGTTAGATATGAAATAAATTTGTGATAAGTGTCTCTCCTGCCAACGCAGAACTGTTCCACTGCCTGCACTTTTGTGTGCACGATGGGTTTAATTTTGAGGAGCAAGGGAGCAGCCATCATTTTGCTAGGAAGAGCATTTGACTCCCTCCTTAACCTCGAGGGTTTCAACACAGTGCTTAGAGTCAGGTCTGCTACGACCGGTGGTGACAAGGACTCCTCTTTCCTAGCTGTACCAGTCTGTGTTACAGGCACTGCCAGAAAGCAACCTAGTCTTGACTTTTGGTCACAGCTAAAGAGGATTTGATCTAGACCACTGATCTTAAAAGGGATGTGCAATAATGACAAAATGTTTTGCATGAAACAATGCAAAAGAAAGGCTTTATGTTTTTACCTCTAGCAGTATTTGTCTACAGTCCAGGCTGTGGGAATCAAAAAGCTTTGAACAACGACCGTTGTATTAGATATATAGATGTGTGCGTGTGTATGTGTTTATAAACATATATGTATGTATTTGTGTTTATATACATATATAGGTGTGTGAATATGTATATATATACACATGTGTATGTGTGTATATATATTTAGACAGATATAGATAAAATCCTGCAAAATAGTATATACTTTGTTTGGATTGTCATGGAGAGAAAAATATTTACAAGTTCCCAAAGGCACTTAAATAGAGAAATTAGAACCAAAAAGCATTCATAGCTACCTCAGCCATTTCAAAACAGTGACCACTGTAAACACAGCTACTGTTGTTCACTTTTCATCAGGATCTAATTTTTTTAAAATAATATCTACTGAACACATTTCTTTCAGTGGAGTAGACTCTCGACTGCCTCTGTTCATATGTTTGCTGCAGTGCATAGCTCTCTAAGTGAGACAAACTTGTGGGGCTAAAATACCAGTTTTATGCTTTTAGTATTGGAAGCCTTACATATTAACATTCAGAGAATTTTCCTATTACATTTTTGCCTTCCTCCAACCTATGCATGGAGTGATAAACAAATCGGCTCTTTTTATGCTCAGCTGAAAGAATTTCCTCCAGTCCTGACATAGACAAAGCTCCTCCTGATGGGTTTTAGATGTCCAGAGAGGCAGATTGGTGTGCGCAGGATTTTCAAGCAGCAACTTCTTCGCTTTCTCACTCCCTCAAATGAGAGACCTCCCTACCCCAGAAACGTTGGACCCTCAGCGTGAGGCACCCTTGGGAGAGGAGAAACCCAACCTCTGCCTCACCTCGGGGCTGGTGGCCTCTCGCCCTCAGCACTGCAGATGTGAGAGGAAAGCCACGTTCCCTTCATTGCCCCGCTGTTGTCTGAGGTCTGATGTTACAGAGATGCCCTGAGTGTCCCCAGGGCACACCAGATGGAGGGACACCTACGTCTGCAGGTGCTGATAGGACTAGATCCCTTGCTGCCTTTCTTTCCCAACTTTGGCAGCCTCCAGGTAGCCTGCAGAAAGCCACTGGCCACAGCACCAGCGCCGGCTGGTTGCGAAGACACATACCCAGGCTGGGACACCCACTGTGGCAGCTGGCACATGGCAGCATCCTGCTCATGAAAGGCACTCATGAAAATTGTAACAGAAGCCTTTAATTCCCTGTAGGTGCCTAAACTCCTGTGAAACTCTACCCGCACCGATGGCAATGTGTGTTTCAGAACTGCAGGACTGGACAACAGGGAAAAATCTTGATTCATTGACTCATAAATACTGAAACCTCTCTTCTCTGCCCAACTTTATTTTTAAAACCACAGCCCTTTCTGTGCTGAGCTAAGTATAGATCAGGAGGACTGCTTAGCGATGAAGGACTTAAGACAAACTGCAAGTTTTTCACTATATTAATCATCAGATAAAACAAACATTTGCTTGCCCGATATCTTTAACCATCAAAATGAACAGTTCCCTTTCCTGCCAAAACTTTCACGTTCAAAGTTTTTCACGCAGTCATAGCTTGTTGCAGTTGCTCTCACCCAAAGAGACTCTGGCAGGAACTGCTCGGCGATCGATCCAGAAAGAGACCCAGGATAACATGACCATGAGGGTGGCGGGGAAGTAGGTTTGGAGCAAGAAGAAGAAGATGTGTCGGCGTAAAGTGAAGTTTATGTAGAGGCGATTGTACCAACCTTTGAGAGAGGAGGAAAACCAGAATCAGTGAGAACAGCCTGGATGGTAGGCACAGAGAGACAAGATCTTTCTTTTTATTTTTTATTTCTAAAGGGTAGTGAAAAGAGAAACTGATCTTTCAAAACGTGTATTGACCAGACCGTGAAGACTACATTTCAGTAATATATAATCCCAAGAGCTCTCTCACAAGTAGTTAATACAACATTAGCTTTAGTAATAGCATTAAATCAGAAAAGGTCATACCTGTGCTACTGTAGAAAGCCAGTCTCGATGTA
Source organism: Mycteria americana (assembly GCF_035582795.1). NCBI lineage: Eukaryota > Metazoa > Chordata > Aves > Ciconiiformes > Ciconiidae > Mycteria > Mycteria americana. The sequence goes on from NC_134367.1 coordinate 42,007,398, forward strand.
GTGTGGAATTTTTGTATCAAAAACTGTGACAGAGAAATCTTTTCATCGGTTTTCAGAGATTCATTCCCATTTTTCCAATACAGCATCAGATCTTCATCAGTGTAAGCATCTTAGGGAAAGAAGAAACACGATGTGATGTGACTTTAGGTTGGAGATCCAGACAAAATTAACAAACACAAAGGCATCTTTGGCATGAAGTAATGCCACAAATAAGTTTGCTAACAACAGCGAGTTAAAAAGATCTTGCCATATGATATACCATGACAATAACAACAAAAAAAAAAAATCCAGGTCATCCTGATTCAGGCAAACACATCCTCTTTTTACTCCACACTGACAAAATGACAGCTAGAATGGTACTTTTCTGAGCATCACATGTCAAAAATCATAGACAAGTAATTGCTAACTGATAAGAATAACTCAGGAAATAGTCATGGGTAAAACACCTGAATTTAGATGAAGGAGGAAACACAGACACCTCAAACTATCTTAGAATGATAAAAGCAAAAGTGACAGGTGTGATTTGAAGCAAAAGTCTAGAAATATTTGAAGGCTGTAAATGAAAAACTTAAAGAAGGAGTTAGCGCACTAGGTAGCAGGAATGGGGAATGAAAAAAGGGTTATCAAGATGGCCAGGGGGCTGGAGCACATGGCATAAGATGAGAGGCTGGGGAAGCTGGGTTTGTTCAGCTGGAAGAAGAGGAGTCTGTGGTGGGGGCCAACTGCTGCCCTGCTGGGGGTCATACAGAAGATGGAGACAGGTTTTTCTCAGACTCTTCTCTGAGATGCAGAGTGAAAGGACAAGAGGAAAGGGATGCAAGCTGCAGCAAGGGATTTTTTTTTCCAAGCAGGTAAAAGGAAACTTTTTCAGGATGAGGGCTGTCAGACATTTCAACAGGTTGCACAGAGAAGTTGTGGAGCCACCCTTACCTTGGAGATGTTCAAAACCCAACTGGACACAGCCCTGAGCAACCCACTCTAAAGCTCCCTGCCCTGAGCAGGGTGTTGGAGCAGATGACCTCAAAACCAACCTAAAACTCTTCTCCCAATCTAAGTTACCCTACGATTCTGTGATTCTGTTGTTTGTAGAGGAAAATTGCAGTTAAATAGCTGGGAGGACCTCAAAACAATTAGATGCTAGTCTTGGCACACCCTGGAGAAAGTTTACAGAACAGCCATGAAAATCTTACTGTTCAAATCAATTTCTCTGCAGAATAACTCCTTCCCAAAGAAGCTGAGCCCAAGTCACAGTATTTGCGGGATCAGGATTATATCATACATAAATCGCATTGGTGATGAACTTTAGAGAAAATTAATGATCATTATACTCAACTTTTTACTGTGACACTTGAAAGCACCACCTTCCTGTCAGAAGCAATGAACTGAGCAAAACTTCTGCCACCAGATTTCTCATCAGCAAGCTGCTGAAAACCAGTATATCTTGAACACCTCTGTTGGTGATTTTTTGAGAGTGCCATCTACTAAAATTCATACAAGGATGCTTTCCTTGCAAATTCCCCTGTCTTGCAGCATAAGGGCTAGATATACAACACAGTAAGTCAATAAAAAGACTCCCAGTAACTCTGGTGAACCTTTTTTTTGGGCTCTAAAGTAGACTTTAATCTGAAATGTGTCCAGTCTATGTGTGTGCAGCCAGCCATGGAGCATGTCTAGCTAGAAACACAGATACAACGTACAGCTTTCCAGCTCCAGAGAACACGTCTGAGAGTCCAGGGGGAAGTGGCTGAAGTCCATGTTACACATTGCTGTCACTGTAATCCTAGAAGTCAAAAATGAGAAAGGTTGGTTTCTATGAGGAGCTACGAAGGGAGAATGTAAACACAGATAAATCATTCTGCAGCTTTAAAGCCAGCAGTTATGCATAATGTTAGGATAAAATCCCCAGGAAAATGCCTACCAAGTTCAAGTGAGATGGATTATACACAGACACTCCAAAGGAAGCTGTAATTTCAATACCTATCAGGGAACTAAAATACTGTCTTGGACGTTACGGTAATATTAATGTCAGCACGGATACTTCCACCGTAGTTTATATCCGATTATTTCCCTACAAGACAACAACATAAAATAACTTCACCATTTACATTTGAAGGTGCCTTATGTCCAGTTTGATTAAGGTTTCCTCATTTTCCCCATTGCAGATGTTGATAAAGAACTTTTCTTCTGTTCAAGGGATTGTGATCCAAATCCTACTCTGACCTACACACTCATCGCCCCTGAAAAGCACACGCTGTTCATTTTGACTATAAAACTAGAGCAGAATTTTGCCGTATGAGCTAAACTTAAAGAAGGTTTTTGGGGATATGCTCCAGAAGGTATATTGTAGCAATGAGCTCCCGTAGTTGTGTGTGGCATTTAAACATTGCATAACTCAGTCTCATTACAATGTGCTATTTTCTTTCCTTGGGGTCACCTAAACTGTGGCACAACCTGTGGTCATTAACAATTTGTTAGTCAGGGGCAGCACAGAAACTCAGCTTGTCAATAAGATATTCCTCAACTAAAGCCCAGTGCCAACCCCATGCAGATATCTCAAGACATCTTGGAGGACATTTCCAACGCCACTGGACACCCATGCTTGAGCAGCTGGATCACGTTCTGAGTGTTCTAAACACCATCAGGCCCAAGTATCACGCAGATTCTTGTTGTCCTTGGATTTTATAAACCAAGTGATCCATTTAACTCTTGCGCAGTCAGCTGTGGTTACTCACAGCCTTGTCTTTCATGGGGTAACATTAGAAAGTCACATCACCTCTTCGACAGCTCACAGAAAACTTTGAAAGTAAAAACTCTGCATGTGGGCAAATGAGCAGAGCTAATGTTTTCCGTTAAAAATACTTGTTCCTTCATGTTGGCTGTTGAGCACTGCTAACCAGTGGCGTGATGCTGGCTTCAGCACACGTGAACTGCAGGACATGAGCAATGGAAACCTATATTCAGTTACAATCTGTAGAGAAGGTCCCTACCCTCCTCCTGCTCCTGTCGTCTCAGTGCTGACCCAAGCTTACGTCTAACCTCCTTCTTCATTTTTCTTTCTCCTTCTTGTCTCTCCTGCTGGGTGGCACCTTCATCCTCATCCAGTTCTAATAAAATAGACAGCGTCTTTAGGTGCTTAGTTAGGGTGTGATTAATCAGACCTTTCATGCAATAAATGGATTTATTAAATGGGTTCAGAACAGGGAAAGTATAACTAAGTGTTTGGTCAAGATGGGATTTTCATCATTAAGGCCAGGCAAAATGAAGTGGCCATATGGTGCATGCTGTCTTTCTTACATACACACAAGTCTTTGTGGTTTTAATAATTTGTTCAGGGTTTTTTAAAATAAACTCAGTAGAATTATATTTGGACTATGAAAACAGTGAACTTTATGGCCCCCTGGTTCGGTGGAATATTGTCCTACTTGGGACAATATCTCCCACTATGCTCATTCTTCAAAAAGAAATAGCCTCCTGAATCAAACTTTATAAAAAAACCTTTCCTTGTTTTTGAAAATTATTTTACCATGGCTGAAGTGAATAAGTTCCAGAAAGATCCTAGAACATAAATCCTTGTGTTACAAAACATTCAAAGGTCACTGTACACTGAGAGCATGTTTTCTGTCCTGGGGAAATGTTCTTTTGTCCAAGCTCTCAAGCTTTTCTCCTCCGGCGGTGTATTTTTCTCTGCATCTCTTTTTGCATTCTTCTGAAGGAAATGAAATCTGCTGGGATGCTGATGTGAGCAGCCATAAAGGTGGCCTGGTTAGAAGGGGAAAACTACTGAGCAAAAGAAAATGTCCACTGAAAAATACTGACAGAGAAAGGCCTGTCAGCCTGGGAAGCTGCAGCATCCTTGAGGAGCACAGCCAGCCTCTTTGAAGTGAAGCTGGGCACCTAGAAACCTGAGATGTCCCAAGATATCATCGATAAGCGCAAAAACAAGGGACTGTAACAGCAACTTATTGTCTGAAAAGGTGGAAAACAGTCTGGAAAATAAAAATTGGTCTGAAAGAACAAAAACCATCATTATCCATTGGCTGTTCCAGGTGAAAAATAGAAATTAACAGCACCTGTTGGCTGCTCAAAGTGGTGGTATCCTACACCCTCTTATGTCTCTGTGATATAAGGAGGACTTAGTTTTTATCCAAAATGGAGCCTCTCTCTCTGAGAACTTCCCGTGCTGCACGTACTTTTCCATTCCTAAACAGGTTGAATTCGCTGCATGAACTTTCTACCAGCTTTTGGACTCTCACTGGGGATGCCCGGCTGAGGCCAGACTCCGTGACGCAGAGCATCTCTGAAGTGAGACTCTGTCTGTCATCTCATTGGTGCCCCTCTAGACCCACTTTTGGGGTTGTTTCGGTTTGTCCTCCCACCCGTGGGATGATTTGGTTCACTTGATGACAGTATCACTTGTTATCAGTGTTATACATCCATATAAGCAATCTATCATAAGTATATCTGCTGTTACATTGTTGATGAGTTGCTCCACTAACGGCAAGTTTGTAGTAACCTCTAATAGTATATACCTACTTGGTTATTGCTGTTATTGGCTGTTGCTATATGATTTATTGATGCTATATTATTGATAACTGATAGTAATTTGTAATAGCATGAGATATATATATATATATATTCACTTTATTAATCATAGGTATACTTGCTCGTGGTGATTTTTGTGGTATTTTTTGAATATGTAATAAGGTAGTTTAGAGGATAAAGCCTCCATGTCCTTGTGTATTACAGAATCCTGCAAACCCACAGTCATGATCTCTGTACATCGTCAGGCCGGGTAACCCTTTAGGTCATGACAGACGTGCCTCAGAATTCTTCCAGCCAACAAACCTCCTAGAAAATCAGGGACTACAGAGTGTCTTTAATGCTGCCATTTCAGCTTCAATAAACTTAAACCTTTACATCAACATGCAAACGCCAACAAAAAAAACCCCAAAGAATCAAACAAAAAAAGTTTTTCTAGACAAACAGGAAGCAAAATAGGATAATTATAGAGGTCACCATCTGGTACATCAGCAGCTTCCAGTTTAATCACACACTGACCCCGGGACAAACATTCCCGATCGACTAAGCCCTCCTCTGACTGCAAAGAATTAGGGGAATGCTTCCCCCGGGAGGAGATTATCCTGTTACTGCCCACAGCATGGTTTCTCACAGCTTCCTGCAAAGCATTTTGTATTGGACATGCTGGAAACAGGGCTCTGCATCAGCGGTGGGAGTAGCAGGGTTGCCAGTACCAGTCTTGGTGGTCACCAAAGCCATGCTGGGAGCAAAATTGACAGTAAAGCCCCAGGGGGTGTTCAGGAGCAGCACCATTACCTCATGCTGTAGAGGACATGACCGTCGGGGAACACTCGCAGCATGATATTGTCTGTGGTGGTGTCGTGAATGAAGGACCTTTTGGAGTGCACGAAGAAGACGTCAGGGACCCAGATCTTCTTCACCAGCCTGCCGTCGAAGGTCATGCTCTTGTTGGTGGTGCTGGGAAACGAGAGACGCTCGTCTTTCCAATAGTGCCTTAAGTACAGAGTCATAGTGAAATCCTTCACAATAAAAGAAGAGAACCAGACTGTCAGTGTTGCTTTCTACACCTAGGAAACACCAGAAAGAAAACTCACTCCTACCAGGTAGATGAAATCCCTCCCCTCTCAACTCCTGTTTCTTCCCTAGACCAATGTGAATAGGTTTTCCTGACAAAATGATTTCAGCCAAAAAAAACATAACCCCCCAATCAATGTATTACAGTACTCAGTAATGTTCAGTCCTAAAAGGGATATAAATATGCCCCATGAGAAGCACTGCTCTGCAGAAATGATTCTTCAATCCTGGGAAAATTATCTTGAAGGACTATGGTATCAATAGCATGTTCAAGAGGAAAAACTTTCAAAACTAGCTTAATGGTCAGGCTAAACACTAAGCAATTTATCCCCAAAAGAACTAAACTGTTGCAAACAGCAACCAAGTGAGGGAACTGTTTTTCCTACTGTACAAGTGTATAAATAAAGCTCTCTTTTAAGCTCGTTGAGGGGGCAGGAGCTTCAGTCACACAAAGGAAAAGAGCTGTTTGTTGATCCCAACCTGGCAGCTGCTGCTTTCAGAGCGGAATCTATTCTCTCATGCTGAGAGATCAAATACACTTGTTTTCTTTATATTCCCAATTAAGTGAGTGGTTACAGGAGCTGCAGCTGCCAAGCCCAGGTGGGCCGCAACACAGGCTGGGATCTCTTCCTAACGAGTCGGCAATTGCTTTCTAAAACCACCACCACCACCTCATTTTGCTTCGACGATGACAATCCATCGGTTAACCTGACTCTCCTGACTCTTAAGGGCTGCCCGGGCAACAATCTCGCATTGCCAATAGGTTTTACACTCATTTGTCAAAGACAGACCTCGTCTTGCTGCCCTGCACGGGGCAGAGCTGGCCGGACATCTCCCTCTCTGACCATGGCAGAGACCTGCCGGAGCGACAATTCTGTTCACCCACCTGCAGGTCCCCACCTTGGCAGACTGGTCCCAGCTTCCATCCCTGCTCCCCCAGGGATGCTGCCAGATCCTGTTCCCTGCTGGACACTGGCCACCTTCCCCTTACAGCTATAGTCACAAAGAAACCCTTCCAGCGACTGCTGCTACCTGCAGGGCTTAGGTTGCAACCTGGCTGGAGAAGCCAACCTCAGGGGCTGGACGAGGAAAGCACATCAGCTTGACTGGAACTGGGAAAAAGGAAAGCAAGGAAGACGCATAACTGATGATTTCTTAGGAGTTAGTGCCACTAACACCAGAAGGAAAAAAAAGGGGGAAAAATGAGCCTGGCTAGTGAGGGTCACCAGCCCTGGGCAGCCCTCCGGCCACGATGCAAGAGGAGGGCCAGGCAGCCTGCGGCTGCGGCTGCAGAATACCTCTGGGCAGCTCCATCATGGGGGCACAGAGGGACAGGGACCGATGTGGCATCAGCCAGGCACCGCCGGCATGACTCACAGCCACCATAGCAGGGGCACAGAGACTGCCTGCGGGGACAGCGCGGGAAGGGCCACACCACTTCCAGGTGTGGCCCTTTCCCCCCGTCCCACCGGGCAGGAGCCCTCTCTTCTCTCGCCTTCAGCACCCTTTTCTCTCCAAACAGGCCTCCAATGGCCAACACACAGGGCACCAAGTCCTGCAAACATCAAGCCCAAGTGGCAGCTGATGACAGTTTCTAAGTACAAAATCCAACTTATGGATGT